>NC_135238.1:175725240-176339406 GCF_051348905.1 Ranitomeya variabilis
GCCCAGTTAGCTACATAAGAGCCTTTCTTGGTCATATCCGTCAGCGGTTTAACAACGCTAGAGAAATTTGCGATAAAACGACGGTAGAAGTTAGCAAAACCCAAGAACTTCTGAAGACTCTTAACTGACGAGGGTTGAGTCCAATCATGAATAGCTCGGACCTTGACTGGATCCATCTCCACAGCAGAAGGGGAAAAAATGAACCCCAAAAAGGGAACCTTCTGTACACCAAAGAGACACTTTGAGCCTTTAACAAACAAAGAATTTTCACGCAGAATCTCAAAAACCATCCTGACCTGCTCCACATGCGAGTCCCAATCATCAGAAAAAACCAGAATATCATCCAGATAAACAATCAAAAATTTATCCAGATACTTCCGGAAAATGTCATGCATGAAGGACTGAAAAACTGAAGGTGCATTAGAGAGATCGAATGGCATCACCAAGTACTCAAAATGACCTTCGGGCGTATTGAATGCGGTTTTCCATTCATCGCCCTGCCTAATGCGCACAAGGTTGTACGCACCACGAAGGTCTATCTTGGTGAACCACTTGGCACCTTTAATCCGGGCAAACAAATCTGACAACAGCGGCAAAGGATACTGAAATTTGACAGTGATCTTATTTAAAAGCCGATAGTCAATACAAGGCCTCAAAGATCCGTCCTTTTTGGCCACAAAAAAGAATCCCGCACCAAGAGGGGAAGAAGAAGGACGGATATGCCCCTTCTCAAGAGACTCCTTGATATATGAACGCATCGCGGTATGTTCAGGTACCGACAGATTAAACAGTCTCCCCTTAGGAAACTTACTGCCAGGAATCAAATCTATTGCACAGTCACATTCCCTATGAGGAGGCAGTGCACTGGACTTAGACTCGCTGAAGACATCCTGATAATCAGACAAATACGCCGGAACTTCCGAAGGCGTAGAAGAAGCAATAGACAAGGGCAGGGAATCTCCATGAATTCCATGGCAGCCCCAACTTGACACTGACATAGCCTTCCAGTCCAAGACTGGATTATGGGTCTGTAACCATGGCAAACCCAAAACAACCAAATCATGCATTTTATGCAGAACAAGAAAACGTATTACCTCCCGATGTTCGGGAGTCATGCACATGGTAACCTGTGTCCAAAACTGCGGTTTATTTTTTGCCAATGGCGTAGAATCAATACCCCTAAGAGGGATAGGATTTTCCAATGGCTCAAGAACAAATCCGCAGCGCTTGGCAAATGACAGATCCATAAGACTCAGGGCAGCACCTGAATCCACAAACGCCATGACAGGATACGATGACAGTGAGCAAATCAAAGTTACAGATAGAATAAATTTAGGTTGCAAATTACCAATGGCGACCGGACTAACAACCTTAGTAAGACGTTTAGAGCATGCTGAGATAACATGTGTAGAATCACCACAGTAGTAACACAAGCCATTCTGGCGTCTATGAATTTTCCGCTCATTTCTAGTCAGGATTCTATCACATTGCATTAAATCAGGTGTCTGTTCAGACAACACCATGAGGGAATTAGCGGTTTTGCGCTCCCGCAACCGCCGGTCGATTTGAATAGCCAGGGCCATAGAATCATTCAGACCTGTGGGAATGGGAAAACCCACCATCACATTCTTAATGGCTTCAGAAAGGCCATTTCTAAAATTAGCAGCCAATGCACACTCGTTCCACTGGGTCAGCACGGACCATTTCCAAAATTTTTGGCAATACACTTCAGCCTCGTCCTGGCCCTGAGACATAGCCAGCAAGGCCTTTTCTGCATGAATCTCAAGATTGGGTTCCTCATAAAGCAAACCGAGCGCCAGAAAAAACGCATCAATGTCAGCCAATGCCGGATCTCCTGGCGCCAGCGAGAAGGCCCAATCCTGAGGGTCGCCCCGTAAAAAAGAAATAACAATTTTTACTTGCTGAGCGGAGTCTCCAGATGAACAGGGTTTCAGGGACAAAAACAATTTACAATTATTCCTGAAATTTCTAAATTTAAATCGGTCTCCGGAAAACGGTTCAGGAATCGGTATCTTAGGTTCTGGCATAGGACTTCTGATAACATAATCTTGTATGCCCTGCACACGAGCAGCAAGCTGGTCCACACTTGTAATCAAGGTCTGGACATTCATGTCTGCAGCAAACACAAGCCACTCAGAGGTAAAGGGGAAAAGAAAAAAAAATGAGAAAGAGAAAAAAAAACTCAGAACTTTCTTTCTTATAATCCCGCTTCTGCAATGCATTTAACATTTAATACTGGCCTGGCAAACTGTTATGACCCCAATGGCGAGGGTCTCAGAGAAACAAGTAAGTCTGCGACGTACAAAAATCCAGCTCATAGGGCAGTGGTAACTGGGTTGACCATATATCTACTCCTAACGCCAACACTAGCAGTAGCCGGGGAACATGCCTACGTTGGTCGCTAGATGTCTCGCGCCAGCCGGAGGACTAACTACCCCTAGAAGAGGAAAACAAAGACCTCTCTTGCCTCCAGAGAATAGACCCCAAAAGTAGGATAGTAGCCCCCCACAAATAATAACGGTGAGGTAAGAGGAAATGACAAACACAGAGATGAACTAGGTTTGAGCAAAGAGAGGCCCACTTACTAATAGCAGAATGTAGTAAGATAACTTATATGGTCAACAAAAACCCTATCAAAATCCACGCTGGAGATTCAAGAACCCCCGAACCGTCTAACGGCCCGGGGGAGAACACCAGCCACCCTAGAGCTTCCAGCAAGGTCAGGAAACAGATTATATATAAGCTGGACAAAAATACAAACAAAAACAAATAGCAAAAAGCAAGGAAGCAGACTTAGCTTAATCAAGCAGGAACCAGGATCAGTAGACAAGAGCACTACAGATTAGCTCTGATATCAACGTTGCCAGGCATTGAACTGAAGGTCCAGGGAGCTTATATAGCAACACCCCTGACCTAACGACCCAGGTGAGCATACAAGGAATGAATGACATACCCAGAGTCAAATCACTAGTAGCCACTAGAGGGAGCCAAAAGGTAAATTCACAACAGGGATTAACACCTTGGTCGCCTCAGAAAGACCTTTTTGAATCAGGGCTACCATCCAAGAACATTTGAAAATCAGATCACAAGAGCCACCAGAATATCAAGGAATCACCTGCTACATTACAAAGCTAAAGAAGAAAATAACCGGGTACCTCTAGTGGTTACCTACAATCCAAATCTGGAGGTGCTAAGGGGAGCTGCACGGAAATTACAACCTTTACTGCAAAAAGATGCCCGACTACAAGCAATTTTTCCAGACCCCCCACTACGGTGTTTTAGGCAGCCCCCAAATCTAAGAAGCATCATTGTCAAGAGCTCCCTGTCCTCTCCAACAGCTGCAGGTACCTTTCCTTGCAACCAGAAAAAATGTAAAACCTGTCCATTTATAATGACCACGGACAAGATAAAGATCCCCAATTCACCTCAGGACTACAAGATCCCAGGTACTTTCAGCTGCGACACTTCTAATGTGGTGTACCTAATCATTTGTACTAAATGTCCAACTGGGGGTCTATACAGTATGTAGGGGAGACAGGGCAGAAACTGAGAACAAGGATGAACTCTCATCGCCATACAATAAGAGAAAAAAGAATGGATCTACCTGTGGCAATACATTTCTGTCTCCCAAATCATAACATTATGGACATGAAATTACTTGTATTAAAAGGTAACTTCAAATCGCAGAAAGACAGAAGAGTATGGGAATATAAACTGATGACGACCTTTGACAGTCTTAGTGCAGGAATGAATGTGTCACATGGATTTATGTATTTTTAAAATAAGTAAATAATAAAATATAATAATAATAAAATAAGTAAATACTTATCTATTTTAAGAGGAGCTGTCATCGGTCAATATTGGCCAAATTTGGCCCCTATTTTATTCCCGCTTCTCCCCTCATTATTCCTTTCTTTCTTTCTTGTTTCTTTTTTTATTGATAATTCTATAATGTTCCGGAGATCCAGGCCTTTTTATTATGCCCACCCAATATGCCATTTTTCATGTTTTTTAACAAATAGGCAATGCTCACAGCCCAAAGACAGGCCACCCGAGAAATCTGACAGCAAGGTGCCCTTTATAAAGACTATACAATAAGCATATTGGGTGCACAAAATAAAAACAGCCACATCTCTGGAACTGTGTAGAGGAATTATAAAAGACAGAAAAATAGAGTACCGGTACTCAGTGGAGAAGGGAGAATAAAATAAGAGCGAAAATGTGTCACTTTTTGCCTGGTGACAGATCCACTTTAAGGGTATGTGCACACGTTGCGGATTCTCTGCGGATCCGCAGTGTTTTTTGCAGTGCAGAAACGCTGCAGATCCACAATTGATTTACAGTACAATGGAAATCAATGAGAAAAAAAAAATACTGTGCACACGTTGGGGAAAATCCGCTGCGGAAACGGTGCGGTTTAAAAGAAGTAGCGTGTCACTTCTTTTTTGTGAATCTGCAGCATTTTTGTACCCATTCCATTATAGAAAACCGCAGGGGTAAAAAACGCAGCAAATCCGCAAGAAAACCGCAGCAAAAACGCACAAAAAAACGCTGCGAAACCGCACAAAAAAACGCAGGTGCATTTTCTGCCAGGAGAGACAGAATCCGCACCAGAAATTCCTAAGCTGAATCCGCAACGTGTGCACATAGCCTTAGCCCCTTATGCTCCCGGACCTCCTCTCAGCTTCTCCTCACCGGTCTTTTTTAACAGGACCACTGCGTTGGCATCACATCCACTACACATGACCGCTGCAACTAATCACTTGACTTAGTGGTGATGCCAAAGTAGACAACATGAAATGGTATGAAACTGGACAATCTCTTTTTAAGCTGATCCTTAGCCCCCTTACCGTATGGGACCTTTTGCAAGTTCAGGGGTATAATATATGGTAAATTTTCTCCTGTTCTACAACTTGAAACACAAGAATGGACACAACCATACACATTTCTAGAAACCCTATGTAGTTTAATGCAATGTTTTAAATCTGTCAAGAGAACGTGTGAACCGAATATGCAGCATGTGAACTAAATATAAGTGAAAACTAAAAGTACAGCTGATGCTAACTTAGCAAGTCTTCATGAACCAGCTACATAAACTTAGGCTATGATCAGACCACTGTAGCTTCTCTTATCCGATAGGAGAAGATGGAGAAAAAAGATGTGTCCACCTTCTCTATTGAGTCAGTGTGTGGAAATTGGACTGCATGCAGATGTCATCCGAGTGCAGTCTGATGGTTTACATGGACTCTTTGACTTGCATGGCCGAGTGCGATCTGAATATCACATCCAACTCGAGCATGCTGCAATTTTTTTTTCCTTCGGACCGACTCGATCACAGGAACAAATTGGACATGTGCACGGCTCCATAGAATAACAGTGGTGTGAGTGCGCGCTAGTGGACGAAAGGGATTGGACTCTCAGCAGCATAGTCCCTGCAAGCAGATTTTGGCATATTGGGATATTAGGGATGTTGGGATGTCCAATCCAGACAAATCTTTTACCAAAGTATTAAGTAATAGGTTTTTTTAAAAAGACCGTAAATAAAAGCAAAATGTAATGAAAGCATCAAACATTCATAAAATGCATAAAATCCCATTTACAAACAAAATAAATAAACGTTCTTGTAAGGGTATGCTCACTTGTGGTGTTTTTGCATCATTTTTTCAGGGGAATTACAACTATGTCCACATGCAGCATTTTTGCTGTTTTCTTCTGCTGTTTTGGCAGCAAAAATTCAGCATTCAAAACAAGATTTTTTGTTTGTTTGTTTCTGTAGAGTTTTTGCTGCATTTTTTGCAGTGTTTTATTGGGTGCGGATTACTTGTGTTCTTTGTCTACAGTACACGTTTAATAAAGTTAGTTGTCTTTTTTTTTTTTGCCAAAAATGCTGAAAAACATTTGATGCGTTTTTTCAGTGTGTGTTCACTTTCTCATTGCTTTCTTTTCTTGAGAAAAGCTGTAAAAATGCTGAAAGAATGGACATGCTGCAGATGTAAAAAACAGTGCCGTTTTAAAATGTATTCAAGAAAAAAATAAAATGTGCATGAGATTTCTGAAATCGTATAGTTTTTACTGATATTATAAAAATCAGCTTTTAATTTATAAAAAAGTAGAAAAAAAGCTGCAAAAACTCTTCATGTGAACATAACCTACATGTGTCATTTTTCAACAGTCCGCTAAGAAAGTTAGTTTCCTTCTCCAAATACGCTGCAAAAAATGCAGCACAAAATGTTATGTTGCATTTTTTGCAGTATTTTTGCACCTTTCCTTTGCTTTCTCTGGGCAAATAAATGCTGCAAAGAATTGGCATTATGTAATTTTCAAAAACGCCACAATTCTCAAGTTCAGTCAGGAGAAAAAAAAGCTGCAGGTACCATGCCTGATACCTCGAAGTCTCGAAAGCTTGCTTTGTTACATCATTTATTTTAATTTTGTTAGCGATTAAAGGGTATCATAACTATAAGGGCATGTGCACACATTGAGGATTCCATTGCGGATTTTTCCGCACGGATTCTGCAAAATCCGCAGGTAAAATGACCTGCGTTTTACCTGCGGATTCACCGCGGATTACCTGCGGATTTTGTGCGGATTTTGCCTGCGTTTTTACACCTGCAGATTCCAATTATGGAACAGGTGTAAAACGCTGCGGAATCTGCATAAAGAATTGACATGCTGCGGAAAATAAACCACAGCATTTCCGTGCGGTATTTTCCTCAGCATGTGCACAGCAGATTCGGTTTTCCATAGGTTTGCATGGTACTGTAAAACGCATGGAAAACTGCTGTGAATCCGCAGGGCCAAATCCGCACCGTGTGCACATACCCCAAGATTCCTATTTTGCATCTCCCTCTGAGAGTATTCTTTTTTCAACTGGCTACGGCCTGTTTCACACATCCTGATATTTCCTGTACCGGAAAAACCAGTACCAGAGATATCAGTGTCTGTGTGTGTGTAAGGGTATGTTTCCACGGGGCATATTGGCAGTGATTTGGATGCTGCGGTTATCCCGCTCTGCCCAAAGCGCTGCTCCCTGTTCTACGCGCTGTGATTCTGCATGTGTTCATTGATTATCTGTTTGTTAATCCCCGCATTTGTTGCGGCTGTCTAACAGCTGCGACACATGCAGCCGCGGGGACTTGAACATATTTTTCTAAAACACCAAAGTCACTGGGTTAGAACCAGAGCATGCCAAGATAACACCTTATCCGAGCACGTTTACTCATCACCACTGTAAATCTTTCAGTTATAGTTTTTCTCTGTAACTTCCACTCCTGTTTTTTTCATACAAACACTGATGCAAAATACTGAGCAAATACTGATTTGTGAATGAGCCCTTACAAAGCGGAGAGAGGGGTGGGAGCTGATCACGTGGAATCAGGGTCCGGCTGCTGCTTTCTCCGCTGTATACAGAATACACGGCCCTTCTGCTGTCCACACTGAGCGGATTTCACCCGTCCTGACTATGCCATTATGAGATCACAATACTATATAGTGATTTAATGTACATTATCGTCTGTACTACTAATCTAATGTGGAGACGTGAACATTCTCATTATACCACTGTCTCTGCTTTTGTGGGACATATATCTATCTGCTCTGTTTCTAAATTTCCATAACTCTATTACAATTAAATATTACAATGGAGATAAAAGGGAGATCCCAGATGTCAGAACTGAATGTATGCCACTTTTCTACCATACCAGATGGCAGGAGCAGAAAGTGTTTCCCCTTTAAGAGATAAAATCAATGAGTCCTATCCCGGTGTCACCGCCTGCCCTGACTGTTACCAGTTGTTATTCCTCCTGTTCTCACAATATTACTATATGACACGATAGAAAAGAAGTAAAACATGAAGACGTACGATTCACATATGTGTGATCCAGACATAAATGAGTATATAAGAGACCGGAGGAGATACGGGGGGCCGTTACCTGCTCACGGGCTGCAGCTGGAATGTCAAAGCTCCCGGATTGTGTGTATTTGTGAGGGGAGGGCAGGCCGTGCCCTGTCACATAGTGCTGCCCTCCTACTGCCACCTCCCATAGCCACAGGCAGCAGTGCCCTTATCACATGAGTGTAGGGCCGGGCACAGTGTGGGCACAGAGCACAGATCACGTCAATAAATGGATGGACAGGGAAAACACATACACTTCAGTTGACTTATTTTTTTTATTATTATGCTTTTCTTATATAGTGCCATCATATTCCGCAGCGCTTTACAGATATTATCATCATTGTCCCCATTGGGGCTCACAATCTAATTTCCCTATCAGTATGTTTTTGGAGTGTGGGAGGAAACTGGAGGAAACCCATGCAAACATGGGGAGAACATACAAACTCCTTGCAGATGTTGTCCTTGGTGGGCTTTAAACCCAGGACCCCAGTGTTACAAAGTAACACTGCTGCTAACCACTGAGCCACGATGCTGCCCCATAATGTTGTTTTCTGATTTCACCACTGACATGATACTAATTATAACCTCTAACCTGTTCTGTATTTACTTAGGAGAATTGTGACCTGACCGGTTCCCTTTAAGAATAGATATATGCAGTAAACGTATGATAAAATATCATAATATTAATTATTATTATTATTATTTATTGTGTTAGCGCCATTTATTCCATGGCGCTTTACAAGTGAGGAGGGGTATATATAATAAAAACAAGTACAATAATCTTGAACAATACAAGTCATAACTGGTACAGTAGGAGAGAGGACCCTGCCCGCGAAGGCTCACAATCTACAAGGGATGGGTGAGAATACAGTAGGTGAGGGAATTATTATAATTAATATTAAATGCTCATGTACGTTATCTCTTTTTTTTTTTAAATAAGTAATTAGCTGTAATTAGTATCCCTCCTACATTGTGATGTTCAGCCATATTTTCAGTCTAGCATTCCTCTTCAGTAAAACTTCCTATTGATTGAACAAGGAAAAGTAAAACATCCTATCTGGTTACAGTAACAGGAACCATAAGTAGCAGAGGGACAACTCTGTAAAGTCTTGGTGCCACCTAGTGGTTGAACTAGATAATGCACATACGCATTGTCGTGCGTTGCCTGCAGCAGAATAAAAACATTTATAACAAGTTACATTATTTGTTCAATTTTTCTTTTTTTTACAGCTATCAGTTTTTAAGATTCAATTTCTGATAATGCAAAGGAATCACTCAAAATCATAGGAGAGACTCACTTTGAAAATCTGCAAATGGTAAAAAGAGGACTACAGTTTGGCAGAACCTGTCATGATAAAAAAAATGAAATCAAGAATGCTGTACTGTTGAGAGACTATAACTTTATTTTCTCCTTAAAGCGAACCTGTTATCAGTTTTTTTAGCTTATAATCCCTACCCATCACCTTTAAGATCAGAAGAATGGGGTTCGTACAACCCCTTTATATCCTCAGATGTGCACCTGCATACTTCATAAAAAGTGTATACTTGTCATGCGTCGCAGATAAATTGTGCGGTCCTATGGGTGTTTCCAAATTGTGATCAACGCCGCCCTGGTCCCTTCAAACATCATCTCTTCTAACTGCATGTAAATGGATGACGTCTTTCCATCATCCACATAGTGCCCAAAGTCTTGCGCCTGCACAGTGTAATCGGAGAGGTGTGCAGGCTCGCATTGCTGTGCCCTATTGAACAGCCAGTGATATATGAAACTATCATGCTCTGGCCAGTTGGTGCATTGCGGTCCATGAATGAGCCCTCAAGCAGATACAATATTGTGTGTGGTCAGCTTATTCTTCCACCCATTTTTTGTCATATTCCCATCCTTTAAAATACTCCCAAATATGCCCAAACCTAATGTCCCTAAGCATGTAACATTGTAAATCATCCATAATGCCACCATGCATAGAGGCTGAGGACAACTGCATGTCCTGGGTGAAATCTGCCATTCAGAGTGAGAAGTCAGGCAGCATCGAGGAGCTTGTGAAATATCTCGTCCAGGTACAGCAGCAACATCAGCTCGCCAGTCAACTACAGAATTTGGCACAACAGGAGACGAATAAGCTGTTAGCACAGCAGCCTCAGCAACAGCTGCAGCAGCAACAGCAGCAGGAGGCGCTAACACAACAAATGGAGCTCTTTGCAGAGGTGGTTCGTGTTAGGCCAGCGGTCTCCAGGTGATGATACATACGTCTGGAAAATGGTAAGGTGAGCCATACAGAAAGGGGGATGATGTCAAAGCCTTTTTGACTGTGTTCCAGCAGGTAGCAGAGTGTGAGAGGCTACCGCCAGAGCAGTGGGCAAAGGTGCTGGCCCCCTGTTTGACTGGTGAACCCCAAAAGGCATATTACGACTTTGCCCTCCAGGATGCCAAAGAGTATGGAAAATTAAAAATTGAAATTCTGGCACGCCTGGGAGTCACAATGTCTGTAAGGACTTATCGAGTCCACTGGTGGGCGTATCCTGGTGACAACCCCCCGCGCTCCTAGATGTTTGATGTGATGCACCTGGTTCAAAAGTGGCAGCAGCCAGAGACTTCCCCCCGGCCCAAATGGTTGAGTGTGTGGTGATGGACAGGTTCGTTCACTCCCTCCCCAAGTCTATACAGACCTGGGTTGCCCAGGGCGACCCCCAGAATGCAGATGACTTGGTCGGCCTCGTTGATAGATACCAGGTTGTGAAGAAATCCCTTGGGAAACTAGACCTCGCTACTTCTCCCTTGGGGATACCCAAAAGTGGTCCACGGAGGGTGGCTAGACCCACAACTGGGTGGTGTCCCAACCCTGCTGAGGAGTCACCAAAACCTGTTATGAATAATGTGGTCTGTTAGCACTGCCACAATCCTGGACACGTTGCCGCCCGGTGTCAAATGCCCCCTGAACCTATGGACTGTAGCCTAGGCAGGTGCTGCTCCTCCTATGCCAACCCGGCCTGCAGTGTGGACTGTCAACCCGGTGAGGGTCCCCTACCCTGTAGCCAGAGTAACTATGCGCACACACTGTGGTAATAAGACCCATGAGGTTGGGGTGTTAAAAAACTTAATTCATCTGGTCATACTGGGGCGGAATTTTTCTCTGTTGTGAAACTTGTGGCAAAAAGGGGCTGGACAGAAGGCCCCGGACAAAAGCAAAGCCCCTCTGAAGGCAACTCCATCAAAATCAGAGGTTAAGGAGTTTCCCCTATGTGTCCTCGCTGGAGAGGAGTACGAGACGGTAACAGAGGAGCCCAGCTTCCCTAACTTAGAAGTGCCCGTAGAGAACTTTGGGACTGCTCAACTTCGGGACCTTACACTGAAGGGGGCATTTGAGAATGTGACTGTATGTAATAGGGTTGCTCAAGAGCCGGGGGCTGACATCAGATTCCCTCATTTTGCAGTCCATGGCGACTTGTTGTATAGGGTGACCAAAATGAGGGGAGGAGAGATAGTAGAGCAGTTCTTAGTTACAGGACTTGCCGGTGGAGGGTTTTAGTCATGGCCCCTTCACGTTTTGGGTGGACATCTGGGGGTGGAGAAAACTCAGGAAAGAGTATTACAAAGGTTCTGTTGACCTAGGTCTTACCCAGAAATCCTGAATTATTGTAGGTCCTGCCCCACCTGTCAGATAACTGCTCCTACTTATCACTTCCAAAGCCCCTTGGTTACCTTACCTGTGATAGAAATTCCCTTTGAGAGGATTGCTATGGACCTCATAGATCCCCTTGATAAATCAGCATGTGGCCATCAGTACATCTTAGTAGTCATGGACTACGCGACCTGGTAACCGGAAGCAGTGCCACTGATGAACTTTTCAGCTAAGAATATCGCACGGGAGCTTGTTCATATCTTTGCCAGGACCGGTTCGGCCAAGGAGATTTTGACAGATCAGGGGACCCCCATTTATGAACAAAGTGATACAGGAGCTGTGTAGAGTCCTTCAGATCACCCAGCTCCGAACCTGTGTTTACCCTCCACAGACCGATGGGCTGGTGGAGCGCTTCAACAAGACCCAAGACCTTGAAGGCCATGCTCAAGAGGGTCATTTAGAAGGACGGTTGAGACTGGGACTATCTACTCCCATTCCTGCTTTTTTCTATCAGAAAAGTCACAGAGGCCTCCACTGGATTCTTGCAGTTGAACTCCTGTACGGCCGACATCCACGAGGGCTATTAGACATCGCCATGGAAACCTGGGAAGCCGAGGTCACGCCGGACTGGAGTGTCATTGAGCATGCTTCCCAACTGCAAGAAAGGATGGCTCACGTAATGCCTATTGTAAGAGAACATCTTCTCCAGGCACAGGAGGCCCAAGCAAGGGTATACAACTGATCAACGATGCTAAAGCAATTCCTACCCGGCGACCGCATGCTAGTACTTATCCCTGCGGTGGAGAGCAAATTCTTGGCAAAGTGGCAAGGCCCATATGAGATAGTGTAAAAATTCGGGGACGTGAATTACAAGGTACAAAAGCCAGGTTTCAGGAAGTCGCACCATGTATACCATATGAACCTACTCAAGCCTTGGCAGGACCATGAACAGCTGGAAGCTCCCTGCCTTGGGGCCCATTCCAAAGCAAAGGTTGAGGAGGTCGTGATTGCTGAGATGCTAATGCCGACCCAGAAGCAAATGTCGAGAACTGCTGCAGCAAAACCGTGACCTGTTCTCGGAGTTGCCAGGGCGTACACAGGTCGTGGAACACAACGTGCTAACAGAGCTGCATTTAAGGGTAAACCTCAAACCCTACAGAATCCCTGAAGCACGCTGGGAGATAATCTCCAAGGAGGTGAAGAGAATGCTGGACCTTGGGGTGATAGAGGAATCAAGAAGTAGCTGGTCAAGTCCCATCGTCCTTGTACCGAAGCCCAATGGCGACTGGTGATTTAGTAACGACTACCGCAAGCTCAGTGAGGTGTCCCATTTTGACGCGTACCTGATGATCAGCGTGAATAAACTCATTGAGCAACTGGGATCCGCAAGGTACATCACATCTCTCGACCTGATTAAGGGGCACTGGCAGATCCCCATGTCCCAGAGCGCCAAGGAGAAGACAGCCTTCTCGACGCTGGATGGGTGTTTTCAGTACACCAGGATGCCCTGCAGGGGGGCCCAGCTACCTTCCAGAGGGCAATGGATGGAATCCTGGCTCCACATAAGAAATATGCTGCAGCCTACTTGGATGACATTGTCATCTTTAGCTCTGACTGGAGTTCGCACCAGCCCAAGGTACAGGCAATTCATGATGCATTGAGGAAAGCAAGATTCACCATAAATCTCAAGAAGTGTGCCACAGGGAAGGAAGAGGCCAGGTACTTAGGCTACATCATCGGGAGAGGCGAAATCAAGCCCCCGTTGAATAAAATAAAGGCAATTCAGGAGTGGACGCAATCGCTCTCCAAGAAGCAAGTGAGGGTGTTTCTAGGGATTTGAGGTATTACCGGTGTTGTATCCCGAACTTTGCCATAATTGCCTTAACAGATCTTCTTGTGAGCAGCAAGTCGACAATGGTAAAATAGACTCCTGGCACAGAGATGGCGTTTCAAGAGCTGAAGCGGGTTCTGTGCACGCGATTCTAGTCGCACCCGACTTTCGTCAAGAATTCATGGTCCAGACTGATGCTTCAGAAGTTTGGTTGAGAGACGTGCTGTCACAGGAAATCAATGGAGAAAAGCATCCCATCCTGTATCTGAGCCGGAAACTCTCAACTTGCGAGAAGAACTACGTAATAGTTGAGAAAGAATGCTTAGCCATAAAGTGGTCCGTCAACACCCTGAAATACTACCTGTTAGGCTGCAGGTTTAAGTTAGTGTCGGACCATGCTCCTCTGAGCTGTTTGAGAGAGAAGAAGGGTAAGAATGTCAGTGTCACTAGGTGGCTATTAGCCCTTCAAGACGTCACTTTCCACGTAGAGCACAGGCCAAGGAAGTTACATGGTAAAGCAGATGCTCTCTCCCGAATTCCCTATTTAATATCTGAAGGTGCCAAAACCCCCAGCTTTGGGGGGGAATATGTGACGGAGTCACTGGCACAGTATGTGAAGGGAGATACGTGTCCTTGCGTATACTGCAGCCAGTGATGTCGAACCAGATTGTTTTTGCCTCCAATATGCTAAGTGCTGAGAGGATTAATACAAAACTATGTCATGGGCTGGTTTTCGTAGACCTTCATAGAGCGGGTGGGAGGAGGTCCACCGTATTTCCACCTGCAGAGTCCTGACAGGACCTTTGTGAGGTCAAGGTCATGTGACCATGACATGGGTTGTTAAATACAGCGGGGAAAAAAAGGATTTAGTCAGCCACCAATTGCGCAAGTTCTTCCACTTAAAAAGATGAGAGAGGCCTGTAATTGACATCATAGGTAGACCACAACTATGAGAGTCAAAATAAGAAAACAAATCCAGAAAATGAACTTGACTGATTTGGCAGGATTTATTTTGGAGTTTCACATTTACATACGTGCACAATCTGATCATCAACTATACTGAGTGCTTTTGTGATTTTTGATCCTTCTCTACACAGTCTTCTGGTAGTTGGGACTCATGTGTGTATTTCCATCTACCTTCTCTTATCAGCAGCATCTTTACCTTGAATTTCCAGGATTGGTAGCTCTGATTAGTCAGATTTGGCACTGTGAACTTCACAAAGTTGCTTCTTCTTCTTAGTACACTGGTGTTCTTTCTCCTCTGAGCTGTTCTCTGGGTATTTGGGTTTCTGGGTCCTTGGGTCTCTGGGCCCATAACCCGTTAGCAGAGGTTTAATCTCTGTACTGTCCAGTCATTCAACAGCGAATATATGTTTATTCAGGAGCAAAGATAACAGCTTGCAACTGGTATTGTCACGCTGTGACTGTGGGCTAAATAGGGTAGTGGGTCCTTCACTGTCCCCCGGACTGGGGCCATAACTATCCCTGTTCCCAAAGGTACCTATGAAGGTGAGGAGATTTGGGGCTCGTGCCTCACTATTCTTCTGCTATATTGTAAGCTGTCCCCATCAGCTTCCCCAGGAGGCCCGGGTCAGAAAAACATAAGACACACAGAGATAACAGAGAAGCCACTAACATACAAAAACACTCACCAAAGGCACAGAGGTATATAGGGAAGGTAAGGAATGTACAAACCAAATAGGAATAGGACAAGGAGAAAATCACACACCCAAAAACAGCAAACAAAAATCTCCAGCAGCAACAAACGATCTCCACCTCAGCACAGCAATGCCAAGGAACCAGGAAGTAGAACTTTCACTGGCCAGTTTTTATAGACAGAGGAAATGATCAGATCAGGAGCAGCTGACAAATGGAGTTGCATGTTTCTAACCAGAATAGAAAGGGTCGTTCTTCAGCAAACCTTTTCAGCACCAAAGGAAACTAAATCCATTTAATATGGGACATGAAACACACTAAATGGATGATTTGCGATTCACAATACGGAATTCCTTTCTAACCCCAAATCTCCCAGGAGGACGTGACAGGTATTTCTTATAGCTTAGCATGTTAGCATCTTGTCTGTCAGCTTGCAAACTGAAAGTAAAACAGAGCTCTAGCTACACACCCAGTGAACAGAAACCTTCTTTTTAAACAATGTGTTACTGGCAATATAACACTACTACTAGAGACAGAGACTCTTGCACTATTAAACAGTAGTAAGTAGTTGATGGAATATATACAATAATAAGCATTATTCCAACAATAACAAATACCTGGTGACAGATTCTCTTTAAGATAAGATAGAACTATTGTACTAAACTATTTTCTTTCATGTTAATGGACCATATATCATGATGTTGGTATAGTTACAGCTGCAGAATGTCAAGATGACTCATTGGTACTGTGTCATGAAAAAAGAAAAAAATTCTACTTAATTACATATCAGTAAAACTTTGCTGTACACATTGCAAACTCTGACCATATGTATTATTGTGCATGTGAGAACTTGTAAATTCGACGTATAAGTAGAATACTTTTCCTTCACATTACTATAAATTGTTAACACTGGGTTTCTTTATTTTTCCAAAAATGTGGAAGTCTCTCATGCCTGACTACAATAAATACTGAGTCTATAGGATGACGCATGGAGGAGGATTATATTGATTACAGTTTGAAAATGGTGTAGTTTAGACTAGAAAATAGTAAAATTTCTCCTTAGTCTTCCAAATATCTATTTTATCAGTTCCAGACACATCAGGCCGTGAAGCCACCAGAGGGAGCCTGAACCCACCAGAATAAGCAATAACAGCTGCAACATTATTTGCTGTTGTGGCAGAATCAAGTATTGTCTAATAACTCTGCTCTCTATGAATATTACATACTATGCACATGGCAGGTAATTACCAGCATGACCAATTTTTGTATACAGTTACTTTTTTCCATTAATAAAGAAGTGTATAAAGGACCTACTATATACCATAAATATGTTTTTTTATTTTTACCTGTTGTGAATGTCACTGCTCTGCTGAATCTTGCGCTGTTGTTTTCTTTTTCTGCACCTTTTTGTTCCTGAGAAATGACTCCGTCTTCTTTATATTTGAATCTAGTTTTGCTAGCCAAGGGGACATGATTCTCATCTCTTCTCTGTCTTCTTCTTCATCAGGATCACCCCCCATTCGATAACAAGATTAGATTTACATAAAAGGAAGATGGACTATATCTATGAAATGGAGAGGTGCAGACACAAAAATAACAATCGTCATATTTAGGAGGACAGTGGCGCTTACAGTGGATATAAAAAGTCTACAAACCTCTGTTAAAATGACAGGTTTTTGTCATGTAAGAAAAACATACTAAAAAGAATAATTTATTATTATTATTATTATTTATTTATATAGCACCATTAATTCCATGGTGCTGTACATGAGAAAAGGGGTTACGTACAGGGTTATAGATAACGTTTACAGTAAACAAATTTACAGAAACAGACTGGTGCAGAGGGGAGAGGACCCAGTTCTTGCGGACTTACATTCTACAGGATAATGGGGAGGAGACAGAAGGTCGGGGGAGCGGCAGCTCTGGCGGTTGGTGAGGCGGCAGCTCGGGTGGTGGTGAGGCGGCAGAATGGTTATTGCAGGCTGTAGGCTTTCCTGAAGAGATGGGTTTTCAGGTTCTGTCTGAAGGATTCAAGGGTGGTGGATAATTGGACGTGTTGAGGCGTGGAGTTCCAGAGGATGGGGGATATTAGGGAGAAATCTTGGAGGCGTTTGTGTGAGGAACGAATAAGTGTGGAGGAGAGTAGGAGGTCTTGGGAGGGTCGAAGATTACGTGAAGGAAGATATTGGGAGATTAGTTCAGAGATATAGGGAGGGGACAGGTTGTGGATGGCTTTGTAGATCAGTGTTAGTAGTTTGAACTGGATTCGTTGGGGGATTGGGAGCCAGTGGAGGGATTTGCAGAGGGGAGAAGCAGGGGAGTAGCGAGGAGAGAGGTGGATTAGCCGAGCAGCAGAGTTGAGGACAGACTGGAGCGGAGCAAGAGAGTTAGCGGGGAGGCCACAGAGGAGGGTGTTACAGTAATAGAGGCGGGAGATGATGAGGGCATGCACAAGAGTTTTAGTAGATTGTGGGCTGAGGAAGGGACGGATTCTGGCAATATTTTTCAGTTAGAGGTGACAGGAGGTGGCAAGAGTTTGGATGTGCGGCTTGAAGGACAGGGCAGAGTCGAGAGTTACCGCGAGGCAGTGGATTTCAGGTCCAGGAGAGAGCGTGATGCCGTTTACCGTAATAGATAGATCATGTAGGGGGGATACCTGAGATGGGGGAAAGATGATGAGTTCGGTTTTGTCTACATTGAGTTTTAGGAAGCGAGAGGTGAAGAAGGAGGATATGGCTGATAGACACTCCAGGATTCTGGACAGCAGAGAGGTGACATCTGGGCCAGAGAGATAGATCTGAGTGTCGTCCGCATACAGGTGGTACTGGAAGCCATGGGACTTTATGAGTTGTGCTAAGCCAAGGGTATAGATGGAAAAAAGTAGGGGCGCTAGGACAGAGCCTTGAGGGACTCCAACAGAGATTTCAGGACTTTTTCCACCTTTATCCATAATCTGTATATTTCTATTGAAAATAAAATTGAAATCCTTTGGGGTGGAAAAATAAAAATAAAGAATTAAAATAATGTGGTTGCACATATATGCTCACTCTTAGGCCTCATTCACACGACTGTGTTTAGATATGTACCAGAAATAATGTATCAGTGTCATCAGTGTTTTTTCATCAGTGTTTAGTCCATGTGTCCGTTTTTACCATCAGTGTGTCATCAGTGTTTTTCATCGCTGGATAAATAAATAAATTACAAAGCTCCTATACTTTGCAGTACTAAATATGGACAGCACATTGATGGTACATGAATGTCATCTTTGTTATTCTGACTTGTGAGTGTGGGGCTCTTGAGACACCATTTCAATCGCTGTCTCTATGTACTAGTACTCACACAAAGTGATTTAATCAGATAGCTTAACTTAACTGTAGGAGTCACATACGAATCTTCCAGAAAAATGTTTATTTTCAAGCTGAATTCTTGTAGTCCTGCACATTTACTGTAGATAAAAAGACTATTCTGAACCAGAGCCGTATAGATATAATGCTAGTAAGATGGATAACAAACACTGAACAGTGGAGGAAGACAGAAAGGGTTACCGACATTAGAGCTGAGGAGACCGACAGGAAGAGAGAAAGGACAAACTTCTAAAAGGCAAATCTGATTGCACATCAGGGAAACAGCAACAATACAATGAAAATACAATATAATACCATATGAGTTTTGAGTCATGGGACATGACGTGTGCTGTACATATTTTTCACAGATCTATAGACTTATATTGTCTCTTTTTATCTGTGGTCCGTTCATTTCGTAGGAAGGGTTCATCCTGCTCCCTGCCTTCTCGAATCACACCCACTGCATACCAGCATGGTATTTTGAGGAACAAGACCTTGGTTCCAACCGTGAGCTTCTGCAGCCTTCGAGGTAAGTGTTCCATCTCAACCGCCTGCTGGTTGAGCAAGATATGATGACGGGTCACATACTCTTCTATGAATCCCCATCTCTGTAACCAATCATATGTAACAACCTCTCCAAGGGGTACCAACTCTCGGTACCTTGCAGCTAGCAAGCCTGCTAGTATGTCACCAACCCTGGTTGAGAATATTCATTTCTCTTAAGTATCGGCACACGTGACCGCTGGCAGCAGCAGGAGGCTCCAGGTGACACTGTGCACTACTGAAGAGCAATGAGTACTCACTGCTCTCTGCAATGACCAGTTCCAGTGAGTATTCCGGCAGCTGTGCTCTGATTGTGAGCAGCACATGACGTCCCTGCCATGTGCTGCTTACAAGCATTAAGCAGCTGTTGGCAATGGAGCAGGACACTGCGAGGGAGTGGAGAAAGGTAAATGTAATGGTTTGTTTTTAAATCTTTTCTGATGGGGCCATGCATACCAGGAACAGGATGGGGCCAATCATACCAGAATAAGGATGGGACCAATCATACCAGGGACGGGTTGTGGCAAATCATACTAGAATAAGGATGGGACCAATCATACCATGATCGGGATAGGGCCAATCATACCAGGATGCAAAAAAAAATAATATTAATTTTCCTCCACGCTCATGGGAGTGGAATGCAGTGAATATTCATTTCTCTTTAGCAGCAGGCACAGGAGTCAGCCACAGCCGCTGGCTCGTGCCTCTGTGACCCGCTGCTCCATCAAAACCGCTCCCCCATCTCCCCACCACAGCCAGAGTCGCTACATCCAGACTATAAGAAGCACCCCCCATTTTCATCCACATTTTGGGAGGAAAAAGTGCGTTATAGTCCAAAAAATACAGTATCCACAATTAGAAAAAGATGGCTGCTTTCTTTCCAAACCGTAGCAAATATGGTTACAGGTGGTGCAAAGCAGCTCAGTCCCATTCACTTCAATACTGCATTGTTTTGGAAGAAATTAGTCCTGTTTCTTGTTTTCGAAAACCCTTTATGTTAAAATTTTTAGAATGAAATGTATCAGTAAGTTTTTGAAAGGTGACGTAATTCTTCAAAATAGAGAAATTTATGTTATGATAACGCTGTTCCACATATTTTCAAAAGTTGTCAGGTTTAGTTATGAAATGAGCCATTTCTTAATGATTTTGACCTCCTGAATTCAAATCTGACAATGAAAATTTTTAGTTGGCTCTTGATTCTATGATATCATAGAGTTTTCCTTTTACAGTTACATATAATTAATGCATAAGAGTTTCAGTACATTGAAACATTATTATTTTTGCAAATATAAAGACGTTTTCTGATGTTCATTTAGAGGAATCTTGGCAACAATTCAAATAACTACAATATGTCAAAACACTATTGTGGCGCAGTGGTTAGCAGAGCAGCCTTGCAGCACTGGAGTCCTGGGTTCAAACCCCACCAAGGAGAACATCTGCAAAGAGTTTGTATCTGTTTTTGCGTGGGTTTCCTCCGGGTACTCCAGTTTCCTCCCACATTCCAAAGACATACTGATAGGGAATTTAGATTGTGAGCCCCAACGGGGACAGCGATGATAATTTGTGCAACCTGTAAAGCGCTGCGGAATACGTTAGCGCTATATAAAGATTATTATTATTGTGAATTATGAAACAGTTGCAGGAATTGAATACAAAATTTGTTCTTAATTCAGTAACAACTCTTTTTTGCTTGTCTCTGGTACTCCTGCATTGAATTATCTTTTACAATTGTCCAATAGTACTTTGCAAGGATTGATGGATTCAATTTTCCTTGATATCTTTTCTCCATAGCTCAATATCTTGGTGAAATCTCTTACTGTGCTCGTCGCTCACTGCTCCGCTTTTAGCTATAAAAGTCTAGATGCGAATGTAAGAAATTAATCTTTAAGGACATGCTACAGCCAAGATCCTTATATGTGTTGAGGAGATTTTCCACCAACTCTTCATGGTTATCTGCTCTCGAGTTTCCCAAAAATTAATTACCAGTAATGCGAATGCTAACCATGCAGCCTTTTCTTTGCCCTGAAAAAACTCCTCATCTTGAAGAAGCTTATGAATCTGAGGTCCAATAAACACTCAGTCTTTTATCTTTGCTTCACTCAATCTTGGAAATTATCAATGAGATACTTGAATGCTTTTCCTTTTTTATACATTGCCTTTACAGAGTTCTTCATTAGGCCCAACCTGATATGCAGTGGTGATCATAAAATCTTATGTGGGTCAACAAGTGCTGGATGCAGGACATTTTTACTCCCTGGCTGAAGTCAATGTCAGAGAGGCCAGTCTCTGTTATTGTAGTGAAATTCTCTTGACTATCCCAATCACACAGAAAGCAGCATAACTTTGTGTATCCATCCTGGAGACCAAGTAAGAGGGCAATAACATTTAAGTCACCACAGAGGGACCACAAATGTTGGTCAAAATTCAGGTACCTCAACAGCTGTTTCATGTTGTCATATGTTTTTTTTATGTGGACTCCATAACAAACTGGAATTGAAGGTAGTGCATTGCCATTAAGCAGCAAGACGACTTTTAAGCTTGTTTTGGACAAATCGATGAGGAGCCTCCATTCATCTGGATTATGACTATAGGTACCTTCACACGAAACGACTTTGTAACGATATCGCTAGCGATCCGTGACGTTGCAGCGTCCTCGCTAGCGATATCGTTTAGTTTGACACGCAGCAGCGATCAGGATCCTGCTGTGATGTCGCTGGTCGCTGAATAAAGTCCAGAACTTTATTTGGTCGTCCGATCGCTGTGTATCGTTGTGTTTGACACCAAAAGCAACGATACCAGCGATGTTTTACACTGGTAACCAGGGTAAACATCGGGTTACCAAGCGCAGGGCCGCGCTTAGTAACCCGATGTTTACCCTGGTTACCAGCGTAAAAGTAAAAAAAACAAACAGTACATACTCACCTGCGCGTCCCCCAGCGTCTGCTTCCTGACACTTACTGAGCGCCGGCCCTAAAGTGAAAGTGAAAGCACAGCGGTGACGTCACCGCTGTGCTGTTAGGGCCGGAGCTCAGTCAGTGTCAGGAGGCAGACGCTGGGGGACGCGCAGGTGAGTATGTAATGTTTTTTTTTTTTACTTTTACGCTAGTAACCAGGGTAAACATCGGGTTACTAAGCGCGGCCCTGCGCTTAGCAACCCGATGTTTACCCTGGTTACCCGGGGACCTCGGCATCGTTGGTCGCTGGAGAGCGGTCTGTGTGACAGCTCCCCAGCGATCAAACAGCGACGCTGCAGCGATCGGCATCTTTGTCGCTATCGCTGCAGCGTCGCTTCGTGTGAAGGTACCTTTATCTTCAGAGCTTCCATTAAACTGTTGATGTTGTTGCATGTCACAAGTTTGCCCTCCATGAAGAAGTATTGGACAAGATCTTTATCACAGTTGCAGAACAAAGAAACCCGAACATCGCCCGCTAGGAGATTCTACTGCTGTAACCTGACACTTAAGAGCTCAGCCTACTCTTGGGCAGATGCAAATCTCTAACATGATAGTTCAGTTTACTTTGTGTTATAAAGTGGGGTTTAGTTGAGGTTGCTTACAGAAAGTCTGGGTCGGGAGAGGAAGATGCTTCATGACTCCAAGCGTCCTCTTCTTCCTGACTTGACTCGGCTGAAAATGTTTCTGGTGCTTTTGGAACTGGCAATTCTTCTGCATGTGATACTTGGTGTATTCCAGATGGAATGTTTGGATACTGTAAAGTCCACTTCTTCTTCCTTGAAACTCCTTTCCTAAAGGGGTGTCACCATGTAGAAATAACAATTGGTAGTGTGATTGGTTGGCTCTCTCCAGATCATTGGGACTGCAAGAGGCATAGATTCCCTCTTCCCATGCAACCACTGGGTAAGATGTGATGCACATCTATTGCAGTATATGCGTAGAGCCCAACTCGTGTCCTGATCTCTTATTCTGCAGCCAAAATACAGGTTGTAGGCTTTCCTTATCATGATAGTCACATTTTGTCTTTGTGACGCAAAAGTGACTTCTCCACATTTGTAGCAAAAACTATCCGCTTTGTTAATGCAAGAACGAGGTATATCTGATAAAAATATATAGAAACATGACAATATGATAAGAAATACTAAAATTGAATACTTTACACAGAGATTTTTAAAAGTGGGTGATACCACTGTAATTAGGATTACGTTATTGGAGCGGAGTTGACTTTTTTTTATTGGTCAACCTAAGATGATAGAATACTGAAGGCTCAATAGACTGTATGGATGATGTAATACACTAGCTACTAACAATGCAATAATGATGATGAAATAATAAAGATGACATTTTTCTATAAGCCTGCATGAAAGATGTCATACGTAATTGCAACCTCCTCTGGATCTTGAACATTAGAGCCAATCAGCAAATATTTGTTTTCAGCACGGCAAAATTAGTTAAGTTCAACTGTTTTTTCTTCTCTGAACAAATTTAGCTGCAGAACAGTGTAATGTAGAAAGATGACCTTTCCAAGATATCAGAGATCTCTCGGAAAAATGAAGGCACTTATGATGATGAGATCTGAGCATGAATGAGATATTTTGCATAGTGATAAGTTATATATTGAGCCTATCCCTTCCCATGTCTTGCAAAAGTAGAGTATTATGTCCCTAGTGTCATGCTTGTAGCTGGTACAGTTAGCAATTCAGATGAGTGTGGTGAACAATTCTTCGTATGGCAGGTGAGCAGCTCAGGGGACTTGTGATAAGCTGCAATAGTAGTAGACATAGCTCAGGACAATAGTGAGGCTATATCTGAAATGACACACACAAGTAGCTTGTCTCACACTAGGTAATGTACCAATAACATCCCAGGGTTCCTTCCAAGCCTCTAAGCTCTTAAAGGGAAAGGGTTCAAATAGAATACCAACAAGGACAGGTAAAGTGGGATAGTCACAAGCTGGAGAACTCTGTCCTACGCTGTACTTGTATTCACTTCTTTAGGTTACAATTGCACAAATATGCAGATTCACAGACTAGTAATGTCCATGAATTGTGCAGATGAGTGAAACAGTTTCCACTTCCGTGAGTTTGTCGACATTGTAGAGGGTGCAAAACCTATTTGTAGAGGGTGCAAAAATGAACATAATTATCTGTCATTTTTATGCAATCGCACATTAATTTCTATTGATCAGCGTGCTGTATGTGTACGGTTCATTGTGCGCAAGAATGACACACTCACTAAAATTACATCCATCTGAACATTGTCTTAGACTTTAGTGTTTTGTCAAGTGATGCCTATCATCGAAAGATAATGCCAAAAGACCATCATACGATACAGTTTAAAATATGGAGGAGATGCATTGGTCCCATAGATGAGCATCGATTTTTTTTTTTCCAACCACCCTTAGTAATGGTTTAAAGTAGCTAACATAGAAAAAAACTCAGAAAAAATACATACCAAATGATACAGCCTTCCTAATACCCTGTCTGATGACAAATGCACACTTAGCAGGATGCAGCAGGCCTCCACTGATAAAGGCTAGGTGCGGCACGAGTGCAAACTACTTGATAAAAACAAACACCCCCATCCTCCAAACATTGCAGGGGTTGGCTGCCTAGTAGAAATGCACATTGATATGACTCACATAGGACGCCAGTCACACTGATAGGTGTGGTGCACAGTGTCTGGTATGCAACCTATTAATGACGCCCCTTGTATTAACAGGCGGGCTGCCCAGCACTATAATATGCAGCACACGGTGACAGACGCCCCCCAAAAAAACCCTAACCAACGTAAAGAGGCCTGGCCACATCCTGCAAAAAAGGATATGATATAGTGCAAAAAAAATGTATGCATATGATAAACACATACACTATATGAGGTATTGGTTTATTATTTTGGCCAAAACAAAGTAAGCCCGCAACCCAACGTCAAGGGTCCCCATAATATTGCGGGTCCTACCACTAATATCATAAAACAGCTAACATAGAAAAAAACTCAGAAAAAATACATACCAAATGATACAGCCTTCCTAATACCCTGTCTGATGACAAATGCACACTTAGCAGGATGCAGCAGGCCTCCACTGATAAAGGCTAGGTGCGGCACGAGTGCAAACTACTTGATAAAAACAAACACCCCCATCCTCCAAACATTGCAGGGGTTGGCTGCCTAGTAGAAATGCACATTGATATGACTCACATAGGACGCCAGTCACACTGATAGGTGTGGTGCACAGGCCTCTTTACGTTGGTTAGGGTTTTTTTGGGGGGCGTCTGTCACCGTGTGCTGCATATTATAGTGCTGGGCAGCCCGCCTGTTAATACAAGGGGCGTCATTAATAGGTTGCATACCAGACACTGTGCACCACACCTATCAGTGTGACTGGCGTCCTATGTGAGTCATATCAATGTGCATTTCTACTAGGCAGCCAACCCCTGCAATGTTTGGAGGATGGGGGTGTTTGTTTTTATCAAGTAGTTTGCACTCGTGCCGCACCTAGCCTTTATCAGTGGAGGCCTGCTGCATCCTGCTAAGTGTGCATTTGTCATCAGACAGGGTATTAGGAAGGCTGTATCATTTGGTATGTATTTTTTTTAATGGTTTAAAGTAGCCTGTTTAAATCATATTCATTGAAAGTGCAGCGCCCCAGAGTCCTGGCCGTTGCAGTAATGTTGTTCTTCCACCAGGGGGAGCGATATTACATCTGAAGGAAATAAAGGAGATCTGTCCAGATATCACAACCACACACAACACACTTCACACTCCAGCCACCAGGGGGAGCAAAGGTTCTATTTACTAGGCCACTCCTCACAGTTAGGTAAAACTGGTAGTTGGAGGGAAAGTTAGGGAGTTCCTGGCTGGGGACCGAGAGAGAAAGGGCTCCAGACCAAACTGGCTGGAGGGAGTTCCAGTCAGATCCAGACTGCGGTCTGAGGAGGACGAGGGACCACTGAGCTGCGCCTGCCCCACCTGCGGCAGCATCCTAAGAAAGAGACATCGAAGAGAAGTATATTGCAGTGAGTGAGAAACGAAGGCATAGCAAAAGGAGAGGAAACCAGAAGGAGATCTGTCTTGTGAGAGGCTGCCTCCTTCTGCAGCGCACAAATACCAGTGGCCAGAATACAGAGGGAGTAAGGATCTCTATGCTTTACTTCAGAGACTGGCAGGACAGTTAATTCTACGTTGGCTGCCCAACCTTTATACACAGGAGTCACGGTGGCAACTTGTGGGGGCCGGGGCGTCTCTAAGGTCCCTGTAAAAAAGCCTCAGGCCACCAGTCATACGGGTTTTGTCCTATCCTATCCATCAGGGGGACAGTGAGAGGAGTAATAACAGTGAGGACCTTATTGGAGCTTATGCAAGTAGGGACCTACTGTATTACTGTGCGCTAGAGGAAGGCTATTGAATTCCACCTGGATAAGAGGACTTTGGATTTGCCTTCAGACCGGCCGGACTCTGCCTACCCTGTGATCCGGTGCCCTGGACTGAGGACACTGAAGCCTTCAGTAAAGGTAAAGAGACTGCAACCTTGTGTCCTCGTTATTCACTGCCCCTCACACCATCCACCGTCTACACTCTGGGAAGCCCTGGGGATACTAGAGTACTGAAGTGGAGAGGGCAATTATTTCCCATTTTTCTATGCAAAACTTTTGAAGCTCTACCAAGGTAAATGAGCTGCAGTCTTCAAATACAGCTAGAGACTTTCAGATCTCTGATGTCACCTTGGTTTTTTAATATGCAAATTGCCTCTTTTGAGGAAAAAAGAACTTAAACTCTATAGCGCCACCTGTTGGAAGTAGCGATCCTACAAGTCACAATCAACCCTTTAACGAGTCGTGCAATATGACTTAGGATAAAAGCCAAATCAGTATCTCAATTCGCAGACACGGTGTTTCGGGCTGTTGGCCCTCGTCAGTGCGAAGCATGAGAACTGATTTGGCTAGGTGAGAGGCTCTGGACTGGGGTCTAAGGGGTAATGTTTCTCCTTGTGTAGTGTGAAATACCAGCTCTGGCTTGTCAAGGTAAGGTTTTTAAGTCATTTCTGTGTTCCTTTGGATATTGTCTTGCTGGAAAAATAAATAAGTTCCTGAAAATTTCAGCTGGTTTTCTTATGTGTTTCCTGTAGCCACTTTTCTCATTCTTAAGGCCCCGTCTCACATAGCGAGATCGCTAGCGAGATCGCTGCTGAGTCACAAGTTTTGTGACGCAACAGCGACCTCAGTAGCGATCTCGCTATGTGTGACACGTACCAGCGATGAGGCCCCTGCTGTGAGATCGCTGGTCGTGTCGGAATGGCCTGGGCCGTTTTTTTGTCGTTGAGGTCCCGCTGACATCGCTGAATCGGTGTGTGTGACACCGATCCAGCGATGTCTTCACTGGTAACCAGGGTAAACATCGGGTTACTAAGCGCAGGGCCGCGCTTAGTAACCCGATGTTTACCCTGGTTACCAACGTAAATGTAAAAAAAAACAAACAGTACATACTCACCATCTGATGTCCGTCAGGTCCCTTGCCGTCTGCTTCCTGCTCTGACTGAGATCCGGCCGTACAGTGAGAAGTGAGAGCACAGCAGTGACGTCACCGCTGCGCTCTGCTCTCACTGTACGGCGGCACTCAGTCAGAGCAGGAAGCAGACGGCAAGGGACCTGACGGACATCAGATGGTGAGTATGTACTGTTTGTTTTTTTTGGTAACCAGGGTAAACATCGGGTTACTAAGCGCGGCCCTGCACTTAGTAACCCGATGTTTACCCTGGTTACCCGGGTGCTGCAGGGGGACTTCGGCATCGTTGAAGACAGTTTCAACGATGCCGAAGTCGTTCCCCTGATCGTTGGTCGCTGGAGAGCGGTCTGTGTGACAGCTCCCCAGCGACCACACAACGACTTACCAACGATCACGGCCAGGTCGTATCGCTGGTCGTGATCGTTGGTAAATCGCTATGTGTGACGGGGCCTTTAGGCTTGGCTCAAATTATGTTTGATTGGGGAGCATCATGTTTGATATCGTCTTGTCTTCCATCTGAAGCACCCAAAAATGTGATTCAGAAGGAAATTCCCGATGGAGCGATTTGCTATAATTATGCAGATGGAGTTCATTTTGCCTTCTACTCTGACGGTATTCATCTATTTTAGTCCGGCGTCACACTACCGTACAACACGGCCCAGTGCTATGTGATAAAACATTGCATAGCACGCTTCCCAGTGTTATTCTATGGGGCAGATCACATCTGCGATTATTTTCTCATGTCAATTCGGCATGAGAGAACGCTCGCAGCATACTGCAATTTGCAGTAAGTTTATGGGTGCAAGTGAAACATCGGACTGCACTCGGATGTTATCCCAGTGCAGTCCGATATACGGTGAGTATGACCATGGTGAAGATGGAGACATTTATTTCTCTGTCTCCTCCGCACCTGTGCTCCGATTCTCTCGTGCAAGAGTACGCTCACACCAGAGCTGAAGCCGAGTGTCATTAGCATATCGCATCAGATGCCATATGCCAGTGTGATTCCAGCCTTTGGCCATGTTCAGTATTTGGTCAGTATTTATCATCAGTAATTCTAACCCAAAACCAGGAGTGGGTGAAAAATGCTAAAGTGGTGACGTGCTTCTATTATACTTGACTCCGGGAATGTGTGACAATCGGCCCCCACATAACTATAAGAGCCAACATGAAATATAACTATGAATACAAATCAATGTATATCCATAGCATAAAACCACCTAAAAAAAGGAGAGGGTGATTCGAAGTTTCCGTTCCACATTTTCTAACAATCAGTTCCTCCCACAGCCCTCAGGCACATCGCTGCGGCTCGAGGGCACCCGGCTGAATGTTGCCCATACAAAATGTCAAAATGTCCTTCTGAGACCTGAGCTCAGTAGGGACCCGCACACAATTCCTTTGATAACATAGCACCACCTGGGGGGTCCCCCACCCCATCACAGTGTTCCCCCTTCCTTCCATAAGTGCAAACCACCTCCTTCAAAGTCCCTTCTCTTCCCGCATACTGCTGATACAAATAACAATCTCCTATCCCTCCTTTCTTTATTATCCCCTTGCTAGTATTAAAAAACAGGGTGGGCAGGCAGGATATTTCAATACGGGTCCAAGCCCACAGCAGAAGTCCAGCCGCAGAATAGCAGACCCACTAATTAACTTATCTATATATACCCCTCCATATCGACCCACCCCTCAACCAATCATAATTATCCTATAACTAGAACCCACCTATTCTCCTTCCCACAGATTTCCAGTACAAAATCACCTAAAATAAAATAAATCACCTAAATAAAATAGATAAATCTCCGGGTCCAGATGGCATACACCTACGAGTACTAAGAGAACTAAGTAATGTAATAGATAAACCATTATTTCTTATTTTTAGGGACTCTATAGCGACGGGGTCTGTTCCGCAGGACTGGCGCATAGCAAATGTGGTGCCAATATTCAAAAAGGGCTCTAAAAGTGAACCTGGAAATTATAGGCCAGTAAGTCTAACCTCTACTGTTGGTAAAATATTTGAAGGGTTTCTGAAGGATGTTATTCTGGATTATCTCAATGAGAATAACTGTTTAACTCCATATCAGCATGGGTTTATGAGAAATCGCTCCTGTCAAACCAATCTAATCAGTTTTTATGAAGAGGTAAGCTATAGGCTGGACCACGGTGAGTCATTGGACGTGGTATATCTCGATTTTTCCAAAGGGTTTGATACCGTGCCGCACAAGAGGTTGGTACACAAAATGAGAATGCTTGGTCTGGGTGAAAATGTGTGTAAATGGGTTAGTAACTGGCTTAGTGATAGAAAGGTTGTAAATGGTATAGTCTCTAACTGGGTTGCTGTGACCAGTGGGGTACCGCAGGGGTCGGTATTGGGGCTTGTTCTCTTCAACATATTCATTAATGATCTGGTAGAAGGTTTACACAGTAAAATATTGATATTTGCAGATGATACAAAACTATGTAAAGCAGTTAATACAAGAGAAGATAGTATTCTGCTACAGATGGATCTGGATAAGTTGGAAACTTGGGCTGAAAGGTGGCAGATGAGGTTTAACAATGATAAATGTAAGGTTATACACATGGGAAGAAGGAATCAATATCACCATTACACACTGAACGGGAAACCACTGGGTAAATCTGACAGGGAGAAGGACTTGGGGATCCTAGTTAATGATAAACTTACCTGGAGCAGCCAGTGCCAGGCAGCAGCTGCCAAGGCAAACAGGTTCATGGGGTGCATTAAAAGAGGTCTGGATACACATGATGAGAGCATTATACTGCCTCTGTACAAATCCCTAGTTAGACCGCACATAGAGTACTGTGTCCAGTTTTGGGCACCAGTGCTCAGGAAGGGTATAATGGAATTAGAGAGAGTACAAAGGAGGGCAACAAAATTAATATAGGGGATGGGAGAACTACAATACCCAGATAGATTAGCGAAATTAGGATTATTTAGTCTAGAAAAAAGACGACTGAGGGGCGATCTAATAACCATGTATAAGTATATAAGGGGACAATACAAATATCTCGCTGAGGATCTGTTTATACCAAGGAAGGGGACGGGCACAAGGGGGCATTCTTTGCGTCTGGAGGAGAGAAGGTTTTTCCACCAATATAGAAGAGGATTCTTTACTGTTAGGGCAGTGAGAATCTGGAATTGCTTTCCTGAGGAGGTGGTGATGGCGAACTCAGTCGAGGGGTTCAAGAGAGGTCTGGATGTCTTCCTGGAGCAGAACAATATTGTATCATACAATTATTAGGTTCTGTAAAAGGACGTAGATCTGGGGATTTATTATAATGGAATATAGGCTGAACTGGATGGACAAATGTCTTTTTTCGGCCTTACTAACTATGTTACTATGTAAAACGTAATATCCCTTGATCACCAAAAAGGGCCCAGCATACGTCGCTAATCATGACACCCTCCCCTAAGCCCCCTGGGGGCTTGCAATCCGAGCTGTCACTTGACTCCGGAAATGTGTGACAAGTGGCCCCACATACCTGTAAGAGCCTCCCACCAACCCAACCAACTACTCAAACAAATAAAATAACTCAATGTGGGACATTGGATGTAAAGGCCAGAGCAGCTTCGTTTATTAAATAATAACAAAATTAAATATAACTTTAAATACAAATCAATGTATATCCAAGGCACAAAACCACCTAGAAAAAGAGGAGGGTGGATATGAAGGCTCTGTTCCACATTTTCCAACAATCAGCTCCTCCCACCACCCTCAGCCGCACCGTATCGGCTCAATAGCACCTGGATGAATGTTACCTATACAAAATGTCCCTCTGAAACCTGAGCTCAGTAGGGACCTGCACACAATTCTTTTGATAGCATAGCACCACCCGGAGGGTACATTGCCCACCCCATCAGGTAGTCTCCCCCTTCCATTAGTGCATTCCACCGCTTTCAAATTCCCCCCTTCTCTTCCCGCCACAGAGAGCCCGCATGACTCCTTATGCCTGTGAGCCCCGCCATACACTCAGGGCCTTCTTAACTCCTTCCATTAAAGCCAACACCCAAATATATGTACCAATTGAGTTCAGATGAACTCCTTCTGACTTCAAAAATTTCTGTGAAGGAACTTCCAACTCCCGATACCGTACCACCATACCCCCATTTCATGCAATGAAACAAGACACCTCCCTATTAACTTTAATGTGTGCCTTGTTGATCCTTTCTACTGAGCGTGCATATTTCCAAGCAAAGCACTTGACGATATCTGACCATTCCAATATCAGACCCAGTTGAGAGAACAGGAGCCTGAGGTAGTCGTATTTGATATTGAGAATCAACTCCCTCTAAGTCCTCGTGGCCAGGTCATTCCCACCAACATGCAGCTCCAGTACATCCGGCGCTCGGTCCATTGCTATGTGAAAATGTAACTCTGGCATTACCCTGTTCCAGAGCATGCCCCTGATAGAATCCATCGAATTGATTCTATCTCCTTGGACAGCCCCAACTGTATTCCCGTTGGTCTCGTGTAGGGAACCCAAAAAAATGTAGGAATGTCATAAAACCCATATCAATAAGGGGGCTCTTGGAATACATAAATAAAAAAAGTGGAAAGGCAGAAAAGAAAATATATTGGGATAAGGATCCTAAAGGAAGAAGACACTTCGCTCCCTGAAATACCCACTCACAACATGTGTGGCCTAACATAAAGCCTATACGTAGATGACTCCCAGCGACCGATCTTGCGCACTGCCTGCACTCCTAAACCTCAACGTGCTGCTTCCATTGTAGCATTAATCTGGATTGAGTGAGACCCAAAATCATCGCCATTCAAACCACACAATACCGAGCATCACCGGAAAATAAATCAGAAACTGATAAACTTATAATGCCGACCCATCCTGATACACTAAAAATTAGCATGGGTGGCAACCTCTCATAGCCAAAAATGAAGACACCCATCTTACCGGACACTCCCCCAAACCTTCCACACCCTACAGATAAATCACGCTACCTTTGCCACGGGTGTCAGTCTTAGGGTGTCTCAAATAGCATCGCACCATATCCAACTCACACGACACATCCTTAAACAACAGACATCCATGACACTTACGGTAGTCTTTTTACTCACCAACTCACTCACCCGAAATGCACTAAGAAAGGCTAGAATGAAAGCCATCCCAAACAAACAACATTCATGGTCAAACCTACAAACCATCCAGCAGCTTACCCAAAATAGCGAAACGTCTCCAATCCTTGGTCTTATATTGCTTATAAAAAGCTTTCAATGCCTGATGGACTAAAAAATCTTTGGTGACATCCTTCCACGTCATTAACTAAAAGAAAAATCCCAAACCTGATACCTTGCCAGAAATTATATCAAATTATAAATCCTCCTCAAATGCTTTGCCAATAATTTATAACAACACTTAGACCCAATCAGCCTCCATCGCTTGTTCTCCAACTGAGTCAACAAGATCATGCCAAAGTCGCCACGCCGACACGTACTTTACCCAGGTACCATGAGCAACCGAATTCTTTACCAAGTTTAATTAATGCTGCTCAAAAACCAGATCCCATAGATGACGGGGCCAAACAGTTTCTTGCTGCTCCACGTCCAGTGCCAGCTCTCAAATCCGGTCCCACTGAAAGCGAGACAAAGCATCAGCTATGGCATTAAGTACACCCAGCACATGGGTGGCACAAAACCATATATTCAGAGCCAGTCACTTCAGAACCACACGACGCAACAACTCTAATCACTGGAAGTGATTCAGCCGGCAAGTTATTTTTGCAGTGAACTACGCTCAAGTTGTCACACATGAAACACACCTTCTAATTCCTAAGATCAGTGCCCAAACTTCCAAAGCCATCGCAGGAAACATTTCTAGCAGAGATAAATTCCTAATTTAGATTCGAATCCTCCCAAGCATCCTGCCATTTCCCCACACACCACCTTCCTCTGAAGTAGACCCCGAATCCAACTGCTCCAGATGCATTCGCATACAGAATCAAATCTATGATAGACACAACTGGCTCCAGCCACATAGATTGACCATTAAATGAGTGCAAAAATTCATCCCAAACCTTCAGACCTGCCTTATGGCACAAATTCAACCGCACAAAATGCAATGAGTGTGCAATGCCTGATGTGGCTTGTGTCAGTCATTGTACACAGCAGTGTATTTCTTTGCACTTCATAAACAACTCATGGAAACAGAGGCGTAGCTAGGGTTTTGGGTCAGGGGGGCGAAGCTTCTGAGTGGGCCCCTAAACAGGTATCCTTGATTACAATTCGGTGACGCGCCCTAATAGTGGAGGAGTGGAGGAGAACCAACATAGATATTACCACCATACGGTCAGTGGTAAATACAGTCCTACAGAACATATAAGAGATCACAGCACAGTTACAGATAATGTCTTACCGCTTATGTTTTCTGATGGAGTTGTTCACTTTTCCCGTCTTTTCCATCTGACCCAGACCGACATGACAACTTCTTACAGCCAGGACTCGTCTGCAAAGAATACAACAAAGACACATTTCACTTCTCACATTCCAGCCATCACCATCTATTCCCAACCTGCACAAACTCCTCATCCTGCTGATACCCCAATACTGAGCCGCTGCTGCCGTATGTGTCCCTATTACTACATCTGATACCCAATACTGAGCCGCTGCTGCCATATGTGTCCCTATTACTGCCCCTGATACCCCAATACTGAGCCGCTGCTGCCATATGTGTCCCTATTACTGCACCTGATACCCCAATACTGAGCCGCTGCTGCCATATGTGTCCCTATTACTGCACCTGATACCCCAATACTGAGCTGCTGCTGCCGTATGTGTCCCTATTACTGCACCTGATATCCCAATACTGAGCCGCTGCTGCCGTAAGTGTCCTTATTACTGCACCTGCTGTGTCAATTCTAAAGCATCCCCTCTATACTATAGTAATGCCAGGTGCAAGTGCCCTAGAAAGCACTGTCCATATTTTGCCCCCTAGAAAATAATATTGCCCTGTGTGCCCCTTTGATAGTCACAGTAACCCGAGTTCCCCTATAACAATAAGTGCCCACTTTACTTTTAATAATGTCCGGAGTCTCCCCGTGTACAGCTCCCCTATACAAAGCATGATGCTCCCTCACTGTATAGTACCACCCACACAGTATACTGACCCCTTAGTAGACTCCAAACTGTTTGATGGCTCCAATACTGTATGATGGCCCCTTCACTGTAATACCCACGCTGTATGGCCCCATAGATAACCTCCATATAGTATAATGTGCCAGATAGTCCTCAATATAGTACAAGACAGTACCCCTATAGGCAGACCCTGTAGTATAAGGCAGTACCCCTATAGGCAGACCCTGTAGTATAAGGCAGTACCCCTATAGGCAGACCCTGTGGTATACGGCAGCACCCCCATAGGCAGATCCTGTAGTGTATAAGGCAGCGCCTCCACCCATAGGTAGATTCTGTAGTATTAGGCAGCAGCCCCCCATAGGCAGATCTTGTAGTGTATTAGGCAGCAGACCCCCCATTGTCAGATCCTGTAATGTATTAGGCAGCAGCCCCCCCCCCCATAGTCAGATCCTGTAGTGTATTAGGCAGCAGCCCCCCATAGTCAGATCCTGTAGTGTATTAGGCAGCAGCCCCCCCATAGTCAGATCCTGTAGTGTATTAGGCAGCAGCCCCCCCATAGTCAGATCCTGTAATGTATTAGGCAGCAGCCCCCCATAGTCAGATCCTGTAGTGTTTTAGGCAGCAGCCCACCCATAGTCAGATCCTGTAGTGTATTAGGCAGCAGCCCCCATAGTCAGATCCTGTAGTGTATTAGGCAGCAGCCCCCCATAGTCAGATCCTGTAATGTATAAGGCAGCAGCCCCCCCATAGTCAGATCCTGCGGTGTATAAGGCAGCAGCCCCCCCATAGGCAGATCCTGTAGTGTATTAGGCAGCAGCCCCCCATAGTCAGATCCTGTAGTGTATTAGGCAGCAGCCCCCCATAGTCAGATCCTGTAGTGTATTAGGCAGCAGCCCCCCCATAGTCCAGATCCTGTAGTTCATTAGGCAGCAGCCCCCCATAGTCAGATCTTGTAGTGTATTAGGCAGCAGCCCACCCATAATCAGATCCTGTAGTGTATAAGGCAGCAGCCCCCGATAGTTAGATCCTGTAGTGTATTAGGCAGCAGCCCCCCATAGTCAGATCCTGTAGTGTATTAGGCAGTAGCCGCCCATAGTCAGATCCTGTAGTGTATAAGGCAGCCCCCATAAAAAAACAACACAATACTCACCTCTCTTCCTCCTTGTTCCAGCGCGCTCCCTGCTCCCGCTCTTGTCCTGACAGTGGGCGCAGGGTGGTGACATCACCGCGCCCACTGTCAGTGTCGGCGTCTGCAAGTGACGTCAGAAGCTGACAGGGGGATGATGGGGGAAGGAGCGCAGCGCAGCACTCCTTCCCTCATCAATGCGGTGAGCTGTATCGGCTACTTGCCGATACAGCTCACCATGCGATGATGGCGGGGGGCCCACTGCTGGCATCGGCCCCCCCCGCCTGCTCACGGGCCCCAAAGCGGCAGAGCAGGGAGATTGATTCTCCCTGCTCTGCCACGCAGAATGTAACTGCATCGGCGCGCGCAGCGTACCGATGCAGTTACAGTAGCGTAGCTCCGGGTGGGCCCCCTCAGAGCACTGGACCCTCTGCCCCCCCAGTAGCTACGCTACTGCATGGAAAGCAAATGCATGTTTCTAATGTAACTTAATGGCAAGAGTTTGCTAACTATATCATGCACTAAATAGGACCCATTGGTAGGGGATAAATCGCTGAAAGATCATAGCAAAAGGAACAAGACAAAAAATAAGCTATCCAGCATCCCAAATGATGGTAAAACACTTTAATTAGAGGATCAGACATAAAGAGGGAAGGGAAGGATGATATGCATACATAAAAAGGGTACACGTCATGTAGAGGAATCAAAGAATTCAATACATTTCCAAAATAGGCACCATAGTATACCCATACAAATAACTACTTATTGCAATTTCCCATATGGCCCAAATTATTATAAGTTGAGTCGCCCGCCAGGGCTGTGGGGTACTCGGTACCGGGTTCGGTCGCAATTAAAGGGGATGTCACGGTGGCTGCGACCCGGTCAGTGGCCCTGGGTGCCCAATTAAAGGGAAAAGTCGTTTAAGGGGATTTGGAATAAAGTTTGTGTTCATGACGCCACCTGTGGTGTTTGGTCAGTGGGGACCGACGCTGCTTAAAGGGGTCCTCTGGGGTGATGTTATGGCAGCTAGATGGTATAAATTCCCACAGGTGAAGTAGGTCCCCAGGGCTCCCGGTGTATAGATAAGGATGGTGAACGGTGCAGTAAAGAATGGAGGACACAGGTTTGCAGTCTCTTTACCTGGTTTACTGAAGGCTTCAGGAAACCGCAGTCCAGGGCACCAGATCACAGGTACAGGCAGGGTCTGGCCGGCTTGAAAGCAAGTTCAGAGTCCCCTCTTCCAGGTGGAGATGAAAGCCTTCCTCATAGCGCTGTGGTGTTGTAGTCCCTTACTGCCTATGGCTTCTGGCAAGGTCCTCACAGGTCTCTCTGTCCTCCATAAAGGTAGGACACAAACCCGTATGACAGGTGGCTCGAGCCTTTTTACAGGGTGTCTATCACGACCCGGGCTCTATGTGCCACTGTGCCTCCTGGGTATTAGGGCAGACAGGTGATATGTAATCCAGCTGTCCTGCCAGTTTCTGCTGTGCCTCTTAGAGTCCAGCACAACCTCAGCCTCCGGCTACCGGAATCTGCGCTCGGCCAGGGAGGTAGCCCAAACGCTGCTATTCTCCCCTGGTGTCACTCTCCTGTGCTTTGCTCTCCTGCACACTCTGTACAAACTGTCCTTTCCTTCTTAGTTCTCTTTCTCCAGGAGCTGCAGCAACTCTGGCTACACGACCCCTTCAGTCTTTCTGACACTCACTGTCTGACTGCTCTCTTCCTGTCCTCCTAACAGACTGCATTTTGACTTCCCTCCAGCCAGAATATATATCAAGAGCAGCTCCCCAGAAAGCCGGGTTCAGAGCTCCCCCTTCTGGCCTGGAGTGCGAACATGTTGCATGTATGTGTTTACCTAATAGAAGAGATCTTCCCTTGCTTCCAAGTATGACATCACTCTCGCCGTAAGGAAAGCAATGTCACTGTAACAAACAGGACCCCGGGGTGTTACATAAGCACAACCTAATCAAAAATGTAGGTTGTAAATACCACCTAATCAAATATACAATTATTTTCAATGTACATTGAGAATATACAGTATGTGATCTGGTGTTCGATGGGAACTGTTAATGTGATTGGTGAGGACGTGGTGCAGAAGTGGGCTGTGGAAGGTTCGAGGGGTGGAGGCAGAGCTTGAATGGAGGTGGGGCTGGGATGGAGTCTTAAGAGGGTCCCAAAATGTTGCCAGTATGGGGCCCTGAAATTCCTAGTGGCAGCCCTCTTTGTACCACACATGTAACTCTCAAGCTGATGGCCTCTGCTACCATTACGCTTTGTGTCTCTTTTTTTCGAGTAGTTTCATTTGCTTGAACTGTACAGTCTTAAAAGGCTTCATTGCTGCGCCATCTTCAAGATTAAATGAAATGTTCAAAAACTGCCTACTCCCAAAATGCACTAAACATAATCATTTTCTATTGCATCTCCTGACGAGGATCTAGCTGCACTTTGGTAGATTTAATAATAGAAAGTTGGAAACTGAAAGAACAATACCAGAAGATGTAAAAAAGGTGCCATAAGAGGGGCAGATTGTGAGTTCAAGTAACAGCCAAGATCTCAACACATCTGGAATATATTTTCTGCAAACATCTGTAACCAGTTTGTCTCTAAAAGGGCCAGAACGAGTCTGTGGAGCAGCTTCAAATATTTGCAGTCTCCTAGCAGCTTAGCTGCCAGGTTATAAATAGGGGTATCAAAGTGTAACCCCCTGTGCACCAAATATACTGCATATAGAGATTCAAGAATGTCTTGTGCCATAATATCGGAAGAAAGCCATTATAAAAGGAGTTAATATGTAAAGGATTACTAAAGATTTTATATGTGAATGATTGAAATATTTTATATTAGAATAGAAACTCTAAGATAATTTACACTATAAGATATGATTGGTCAGTTTGACACAATATATTGAGGCACTTCCACATTTTCAGCCATTGATGTCACTCAGTAGCAGTCCTCGGCTGATAGAAATGTGACTAGTGTATGGTGTCTGGTGTCAGAATGGGTGTGGGAAGCAAAAGTGGGACATGGAAAAGCTTCTTGAGCAAAAAAAAAGCTATGATGCTAAAGCAATTATGGTAATAGCAAGGAAAAGTTATTTTTATCGCTACTTCCCGTTATAATGGGTGTGACTGCAAAGGTTTGGCAAACATATCCACAGTTACTAAGTAACGGCTAAACGCTAATGGGGAGTCTCTACCTTGTTTGATGGAGGTGAGAAAAAACCCAACAGGGTCTCCCATTGGTATTAATAGATCTGCAGATTGGAAAAAAAATATTGGAAGAAAGCCCACTGAATATGGCAATATATCTGATTAGTAGAGATGAGAGAATTTGCTCGGGTTCCTTCCTATTCAGCAAGCTATATTGGTTGCTGAAAAAGCTGCAGAGGGAACCCGACTTCCTGGATCGTCCCAGATTGCGCTGTGTGACAGTCACAGCTAGTCTTGAGCATTCCGATACTGCAAATATCGGGTATCGCTGTATTGGAATTCCGATACCGAGTTCCGATATTCCGAATCGGAAGTTCCTGTAAGTTCCCAGGCGTGTGCGGTGCGTATGGTTCCCAGGGTCTGGAGGAGAGGAGACTCTCCTTCAGGCCCTGGGATTCATATTCATGTAAAAAATAAAGAATAAAAATAAAAAATATGGATATACTCACCCCTCCGACAGACCCTGGCTCTCACCAGTGCAAGCGTTTTGCCTTCCTAAGAATGCAGTGAGTGTAGGACCTGCGATGACGTTGCGGTCTTGTGATTGGTCGCGTGACTGGCGCGTGACCGCGACGTCATCGAAGGTCCTTCACTCACTGCATTCTTAGGAATGGAGGCAGACGCTTGCACCGCTGAGAGCCAGGGTCCGTCGGAGGGGTGAGTATATCCATATTTTTAATTTTTATTCTTTATTTTTTACATGAATATGGATCCCAGGGCCTGAAGGAGAGTTTCCTCTCCTTCAGACCCTGGGAACCATCCAGTATAGCTTCCGATATTTGTGTCCCATAGACTTGTATTGGTATCGGGTATCGGTATCGGCGATATCAGATATTTTTTGGATATCGGCCGATCCAATCCGATACTTTTGAATATCGGAAGGTATCGCTCAACACTAGTCACAGCACATGCATAGAGAACCTGTTTGTTGGGCTCTCTATGCATGTGCTGTGACTGTGACACATCTGCGACACATGCAGCTGCAGCGCCGATCAGCTGATCGTCCGGCACCATCCAGGAAGCCGGGTTCCCTCCGCAGTTCATGCTAAACAGCCCAGGAATTTACAGGAACAGGAGACTTTTTGCCAAGAAGAGTGGGCAGCTTTACCATCTGAGAAAATAAAGAACCTCATCCACAACTACCACAAAAGACTTCAAGCTGTCATTGATGTTAGAGGGGGCAATACACGGTATTAAGAAATGGGGTATGTGAACTTTTGATCAGGGTCATTTGGATGTTTTGGGTTGTCATTATGATTTAAAAAGAGAAAACACAGTAGTTTGACAATAAATGGCTTCACCCAGCCACTAACCATGAGTGGAGAAAAAGTTTTGGTGTTATCATTCATATTCTCTGAAAAAAGGCCAAGAAAGCAAAAATGTTGCTGGGGTATGTATACTTTTGTACACAACTGTATATGGCAGAGACAGATTATGGGCGGCTTTGTAGGTCAGTGTTAGTAGTTTTGACTGGATACATTGGAGAATTAGGGGCCAATAAGGAGATTTGGTGAGTGGAGATGAGGAGGAGTAGTGCGGGGAGAAGGATTAATCGGGCAACGGAGTTAAGGATGGACTTAAGAGGTGCAAGAGTGTTAGGTGGGAGGCCAAAGAGGAAGATATTGTAGCACCCCAGGTAACCGGTTGTTACAGTGATGTTGCCTCCCTTTTGGGGAGGGTGATATCATGCTTGGAGGCAAGGAGGATTCTCTTTACCAGGTAACGCACTCACATTCAACACATTCCGAATCCAGGCCAGAAGTAGGAGCTCAGGACCCGGATTCAGGGGAGCTTCCTTAACTTTAAGAGATCTGGTCTGGAGGAGGAGAGAGATCAGTCTGGAGGAGACAGTGAGGAGAGAGGAGTAGAGCAGAGAGTGTACGATGCCATGCAGCCAGGACTGAGCTGCCGCTCCAGGAAAGGAAAAGAACCCTAGGGGTTGAATTGTAGAAGAGCTTAGTTGGAAGGAGCACAGTGGAGGAGAGACTCAGAGGGGAACAGTGTCACGGGAGACCTAGGCAGGAAAGAGCTAATAACCCGGGCCCCTGCGATTTCCCTCAGACTAGGGAAACCCTGACTGACCCTCTCCCAGAGTTTACACTGATGGTGTGCATGTCTGGGCCTCCACCCTCACCCTATCTCCTGTTTCAACCCTAGGCTGAAACCACAACCCACCACCCAGTGAAGAGTCCACACTCCAATACCCACAGTCAGCACAGACAAGGATAACAGAAAAATAAGCACCACGCCGCAGTCACTCAGGAATACACTATAAATGCAAAGGGCAAAACAAATACAAATATAGGAAGGAGCAAATAAGACAAAGGGAAATACACCACCAGCAACGATACTCCAACTACTAGCTCACCACTCCAGACCGAGATAACCACACACAAGACAGAAGCTATAATCGGCGACGCCCAATGTTCAGGAGAACTATTTAAAGGCAGTGGGCATGGCCCAGCTTCCAATCCGAGCACCAGGTAAATTAACCCCGGACCAGCTAGATAAAATCTAGCCGACGCCAATGAGTGCATAGTGGTCAAAAGCGGAATTACCGCTGTCTTTTGAACGACCTGGTCTGAACAGCGTCCGACATGACAAACAGCGACCGGACACCCTCAGGGCCAGAGCATGGTAACCGGGCACCAGGAGGCCGAGGTCGTGTTGTTCTCCAGGACGCACGGCAGAATCAGAGGGCATAGGACTGTATGTCAATTGCCCACACCAAGTCTGAGGTGAAGCAGTATCCTGAGAGCCCGGGTCATGATAGAGACCCTGTAAAATGGCTCACACTGCCTATCGTACAGACATCTGTCTCAGGACCGGAGAGAGAGGACCTTGCCAGCAAGCTACAAGCAGCAGGGACCTCGCCAACCAACGCAAGTAGGAAAGGCTTGTGGACCTCACCTGGAATAGGGATCCCCTATTGCCTCCAAGCCGGCCGGACCACAGCTACTCCTGCACTTGGTACCCTGGACTGAGGCTGACTGCTACTATCAGTAAACGAGGTAAAGACTGCAAACCTGTTCTTTACTAAACCGTCCACCACGCCATCTGCGCTATACACCAAGAGCCCTGGGGATATACTTCATCTGTGGGAAGTTATACCATCTGTTACACCCGGTCCGGTCCTGTACCTTCGCGGGGTCCCCATCAGGACTCCCACTCTGTGCCAGCTCCACGCTGTCCGGACACGGCCTCTGCTTCGCCTCCCTCCTCTGCTTCCTGGCATGCAGCCAGCAGGTTCTCGAGCTGTGTGCTTAGGTCGCGCATGCGCGTGCTCGCTCCCAGTCTCTTAAAGAGACAGCGCACATTTTCCAAAAGGTGCTTCTGACCAATAGCATGTGAATGATTACTATTTCTAGTCCTTCTACCATAGGGAGGGTGCTGGAGCAACAAGTATCCTCAGTTGCTAACTTCCGGTTCCTGCTAGCATGTGCTTCTGTTCTCAAGTCTCTGTCAGTGCTTCGCTTACACTGTTTATGTCCACAGACTATCTGCTACCCATTACCTGGCTTTTCTGTACAATCTCCAACCTGCTTACTCCAGTTACTTCTCATCCCGCCAGTCACCTGAACCTCAGGACAACGTCGGTATTGCTGGAACCAGCTGCTACCCGTACCCCCGGTATCCACCGGTTAGCTCTACGTCACCCTCTAACCCTGTTTGTCCATCTGTCCCGCTGGGTCAGCTACCACGAGTCCAGGGTCTAACTGGAGGTAGCACCCGTGTCCCCCAGGTATCCCATTCTGACCCTGATCGAGGGGTCTTACTACGGGTGTCTGGGGCTCACATAGTCACGCCCCCTTCTGGACCATGGTCCAGAGGTTCCACGTTCAATTACAATAAAAACGAATGTGAACTTTACCACCTGTGCCTCCGTTTCCATTCGTTACACCATCTCAGCTGCTTTAACATCACCCCAGAGGACCCCTTTAAGCAGCGTCAGTCCCTACTGACCGAAAAGAGGTGGTGTCACGAACAAACTTTATTCCTAAAACCCTTTAAAGACTTTCCCTTTAACATGGGCGCCCAGGGTCACGGACCGGGTCGTGCCACCGTGACATCCCCTTGTAAGCTGACCGGACCCAGTGCCGAGTACCCCAGGGCCCTGGCATGCGACTCATTTTTGGCATCACAAACAGGATGGACCGACCCAAAAAATCAGGTTATGTGCACCTAAGAGACTGTGTTGTGCTGAGAGACTACTGAACTGTGAATTGCGCAAAAACCACCTCCATTATAAACACCATGTGGCGTGCAGGAGGAAAAGGGCGCATTGTCGTGGGTGGCTCCTGGAGGAATGGCGCGAAAACCATGGCCGCCCCTCATCAGTATTGCTATGTCAGAGAAATATGCCCATCAACTAGAGAAGTCCGCCTCCTGATCTGGGATGGTGGGAAGGAGAGAAAGAACATCCACGAAGACAGTAGAGTAAAACCATGGGAAACGAGACCGAGGAGGCAGTGCCGGAAAGCAATATGGCGGAGGGAGGTGAGCGGACATCGGAGTGTGGGGTGGAGCAGGAGGACTCCCCCAGCCGGGACCTGCACAAGCTATACCCATTACCAAGGATGGATCGGGACCTCCTGCGGAGAGAAGTGGAGAAACTCACCCAGCAGCTCAAGCGGATGCAGCAGGAGACCATGGCCGGGTGGAGAGAGGCCTTCATTGGAAGTCTTGCCGGATGACCGCCAGCTACCCTGACCGGCGTGGAGCAGAAAAGAAGTTTCGGTGCTCCGGAGGCAGAGGTAAGGGGCATGACCTTGACAACCCCAGTGGCGGAAGACCCGACGGACATTCCCAACTCACCTCCACAGCTATACACACCCGACCAGGGATTCGAGGCCCTCGGTGACACACCACAGCACCTTGAGGGTATCCCGGTCACCGGCTCCACAGCAACTCCTGGGCCCAACAACACCTTGCTGGGCCCCTTCCCAATTCCACCGACTCCAAAGCCCAGAGGGGTGCATTACCGGTTACCCCGGGATGACAGCCGCTGGAGGCAGATGAGGGACCCATTCATTCCAATTAGTGAGCACCTGACTCGCTCCCCGAAACCCATGGTGTTTGCAGGGGGACCTGCGGAGGAGGACATCGTCTCCCTCCAGGGAGAGATCCCCATGATTACGTGGCGGGAGCACTGCAGGTGCTGGGAAGAGAGGGAGCGACAGGAGTACCTAGCCTAAGAAGCGGTGTTCGAGGAGAGAAATCTGGCAGGGAAGGCCTGGATGCGTAAGACCCCCCAGGCAGAAAGAGGACCACTGCAGCACGGAGAAGTGGTGGTCTTCAACCAGCGGAGGGGCTGGGGCTTCATCAAAGAGGCCGGTATGATCAATGAAATTTTTGTTAACCGGAGAGATGTGGAATCCCATCTGATAGAGGGATACCCTGACAAGGACCTCAATGCAGGAGACAAAGTGACCTATACCCTCCATATAGGCGAAAAGGGCTGGTACGCTCTGGACTGTAAAAGATGCGTATTAACCTCAGTGCCTGCAGGCACAGCAGGCCAGGCCAGTTACCAAGTGTAACCAATCCACCCAGACACCAGTGGTGGAACCAACCAGCAGACCCTGGTGTGCAGTTCCAATGGAGCGATATGACCCAGAGCTTTCCCGGTCAGGGAGTAGCAACCGTTCAGAGCTACCCTAGCAAAGGAAATAAACAGTTTACTTTCTAGTTTGAATGTGAATATGACTGAAAAGAATTAAATTAACCCTGTTGGAATATGCCTTTGTTGTTCCAGTTTGAAAGTTTAATAACCCGATCAGGTTTCAGTTATTTGTTTAAAGGAGAAAGACAAAAAAAAGAACTTGTTCCAGCTCCATATCTGCAAAATTCAGGCTTGAAACTTTATTTTGCCAATTTAAAAGCAGTGGAAATATGCTCTCCAGAAGCACAGCGGGACAAGAGCGACGCGTTTCGATCACTAAAGATCTTTAGCAAAGCAGCCTGAATTTTACAGATATGGAGCTGGAACAAGTTCTTTTTTTTCCTTTCTCCTGTGACTACGTTGATTAGCGTGGAGTTCCTTGCACCTGCGGTAGTTACTCGGTGAGCTGGCTTTACTTACTATAGTTGTGTCCTACATATTTGTTTAAAGGACACTGAGATTATGGACGGTGAATGATCCACAAACTGTCTTGTATATAGTTGGCACCTCCTAAGGTGGTTTCTACTGGTTTTACATACAACTGTTAAAGGGACTGTGTATTAATATTTGTCTTAAAGGTTACATTTGTTTCCAGTGACCTGAAGAAAAACCCATTTGGCGTGGCAGAAGACGAGGTCTGGAGATACGCCTTGTAGCCTGCCCAACCCTACGTTGGGGGTCAGCGGAAACGGGTCCCCCATATTGTGACTGTCGTTTAAAGTATTACTGATATTAATTTATTTGAATGATAACAAATGTACAATCTGAAGCGTTAAAGTGGTCATATTTAATATAGTTAGAAAATCAGTAAGCATTAAATTAGATATGCCAGAGAGTTGTATGAGTTTGACTTTTCACTTTTGACCAGTTGAAGTGTTGCACTTTAGAATTAAGCAAATCTGATGTAGTATACCTGTGAAGGTAGTCGTCATTTATAAGAAAGGTTTTGCACTTTAATTGTAAAGATAGTATACCCTTAGAGGGTGATTGCGTTTCATAGTCTGTTATAGTACGGTTTTCTATTCTTGAAAGTTAATATGTATATTGATGTAAATATGTTTGCAACGTTTAAATATTAATTCCTCCGATAAAGAGAAGCCGATGTTTATATTAATTAACTTGTTATACCTGTTCTTAAGCATTTAAAAATGTTTTTGCAAGTCTTGTAATAACCTGCTGTTTATATTTTCTTTTGCCCAGTCCGGGAGTACTCGAGTTAACGGGGGGATGGAGTGTAACACCCCAGGTAACCGGTTGTTACAGTGATGTTGCCTTCCTTTCAGGGAGGGTGATATCATGATGCATCAACATTGTTTAGAACAGAAAGCATCAGAATTAAATTACTGCATCATCACTGTTTGTGATAGAAAAACATCACCATACTACACCTGTTTCCATCTATCGCCGCCCTTCTCTGACTCTATGAAGCCAGAGCTGTCTATCAAAAGAGGAGGGAGGTGGAGATTGAGGGGAAACAAGCAGATGGGGGGTGGATTTATTTGGCTCAGCCATGAAGCACCGACCGGCGGGACTTAGTTTGAACAGTCATTCTGTGCTGATAGAATCCCTTTAACTATAAACTGGACAATGTTACAATAGAACATTGGTCCAATTTCAAAAACAATGTGGTTCAAAAATAAATGAAACAATATCTACCAGATACAAGGGTACAATTTCTAAAGAGGAAAGGGAGTAAGCAACTAAAGACGCGTAGACAGATGATGTGTTGGAATACTGATTGAGGGATTCTTTACGTCAAGCAATGTGCTACTCAGAGGAAGTAAGTTTTTTGTGAGTAATGAAGGTTTGGAGGGTTATGCTATGACCTCATGCAGCATCTCAAATGCTGTCCTCCCACCCAGCAGAGATACTGCAGCAAGGTCCGCGGATATAATTGTGAAGGAGGAGCGGGGGAGCAGCACATTTCACCCTTTGTAAGGTAAAGGGTGAAATCTGCATTTACATCCATAGCATAAATTGACATGCTGCAGAGCTCAAACCCACAGATCTTATTAATTTATGTTGTGGTTATATTTTGTAGCACGTGCATGAAAGTTTAAGAAATCTTATGCACTTCGCTGGCACTGTAAAATATACAGCGCAAAATGCACTGTGTGCTTGTGCTGTGGGAACTTAGCGTTAGACTGTCAGTAGGAATGAGTGAGTGAAATCCACAATATATGGGAAGCATGAGGGAAGTGTATGGAAGACTGAATGTTAAGTGATATCTGCAATTTATGTGAAAAATGTGGAACAAAGCAGTATTAAATTTATTTTTTCAGTTACAGAATGCTTATTGGAATTAACCACCAAACTGGAAAAGTATACCGATCAGCTTACAGTAGACACTGTTTCCCTTATTATGGGAGGATAGGTGACACAAGAATATGTTCCATAGTGTGCTAGGGACAAAGCAGCATTATACTCCCCTGATGAGTAGTTTCTGAAAAACACATAGGGAGACATTTTTGAGTAATTTTGCACCCTCTGGCACTGAAGATGGTGTTTGTGTGCTGCTAAGACATTTTGGTTATCTGGGATCAGAAGGTCACAGTGATTTGCAGATATAACTGCTATTTGTATTCTGCAAGTAACTTGAGTGAAACCGATTGAATTTCACTTATTCGTTCAGGGGTTAAGGCCTCTTTCACACTTGCGTTGTTTTAGATCCATCACAATCCTGCAAATGTGCTTGCAGGATGCGTTTTTTGCCCATTGACTTGTATTGCCGATGGATCGCGATGTATGGCCATACGTCGCGTCCGTCGTGCACTGGATGCGTTGTGTTTTGGGGGACCGTCGGCACGAAAAAACGTTCAAGGGAACGTTTTTTCGTACGTCGGGTCCTCCATTTCCTACCACGGGCAGCAGATGCGTTGAAAACCTGCATCCGCTGCCCACGTTGTGCCAAATTTTCACAACGTGCGTCGGTACGTCTCGCCGACGCATAGCGACAGGCCTGTACCGACGCAAGTGTGAAAGAGGCCTAAGGCTAGGTTCACATTGCGCTAGGTGAGTCTGTCTAACGGACACGTTTTTAAGTAGTGAAAACGCAATATAACGCACATACTAACGCGCCCATAGACTTGCATTGTCTGACGCCTCGTGACGCATGCCAAATTTGGCATGCGTTAGTCACATAACGTTTTTTTCTGACGGACCTTGGAACGCGGCTTGCAGCGTTTTTGGGTCCGGCCAAGCTAACGCAATACTAACGGAAGCGTTAATTCTGCCATTGATGTCTATTGCAAACGCAGCCAGACGCAAATCTTGATAAATTTCAAAAAAGAACCATACGTTTTAATAGCGTTTGAGGGATGTCCATGTGGTCATGTGACAGGAAACAGGATTTCGGCCATTACTGTCCCCAGCGCACATCCTGAGGCCTGCTGCACACCAGAGAAAAAGTGTCTTGCAAAAGATCACAGGAAATGTAAGTACATTTGTATATATATATATATATATACTAGATGGTGGCCCGATAATGCATTGGGTATTCTAGAATATGCATGTCCACGTAGTATATTGCCCAGCCATGTAGCATGTAGTATATTGCCCAGCTACGTAGTATATTGCCCAGTGACGTAGTATACAGCACCCAGCGACGTAGTATACAGAACCCAGTCACGTAGTATATTGCACAGCGACGTTTGTCACAGTACCCTGTGTGAGCGGTGAGCAGAGGGGTGTATGCGGGCGCCGGGCAGTGAGTGCGGGGCGGCCCTTTTTTTTCTGACTGTGCGCGTCGCTGATTGGCCGCGGCAGCCATGACAGGCAGCTGCCGAGGCCAATCAGCGAATTAATACCGTGACAGAAGGACAGAAAGACGGAAGTTCCCTAGACAATTATATAGTAGATATCTCTGTATACATCATGGGAGTCTGTATGGTACGACGGATGTGTGTGTACTAAAAATGTATTGCTTTGTTGCAGATGTCGGATAGTGAGGGAAGCAGCAGCAGCAGCGTGTCTGCGGTTTTTTCTTCTCAGTCGGTAGGCTTGCACTTTAAAAAACCACTAAAATTTGTGTGAAAATTCAGTGTATTAAGCTATATATATATGTATAATCATGTTTCTATTGCAAATAGGAGTCTTCGGAGCCCGAGGCTGCTAGGCCCCCCCCAAAAAAACAGGCAAAACCAACAAAGGTACATAGCAGACATTTTTAAGTTTTGCAAACATAAATTTATTGATCAAAGAAATGTAATTTTTTTTTCCATTTACATACTCAATAGGTTGTGGCACACGGAGGACACAAGAGGAAGAAGGTTCCTCGCCGTCTGTCGTCTCCACAACTGCCAGTGGTAAATATAAAACTAGAAATGTATCTACAATCTACAATCTATCTATTTACTTTCTATCTGCTATATCTATAAACTATCTATCCACTATCTCTCTCTCTCTCTCTCTATCTTTCGCTGTATCTATCTATGTATCTATCTATCTATGTATCTATCTATGTATCTATCTATCTATGTATCTATCTATGTATCTATCTATCTCTGTATCTATCTATCTATCTCTGTATCTATCTATAACACTGGTCAACAGCATTTTTGGTGCCAAAGATATTTCATCGAATTTAGGGTATTTTTGGGGTGCTGATTCTGAATATGTCATCAGTTTTGCCAGATTGGCTCAAGTTTTTGAGATTTTTGGTATCTTATTTATAGCACTTGTTGGTAAATGCGACGCATCATCTCATTAATTTCTTTGGATTAGTACTTGAACTGAGCAGTTCTCAATATAGTTTTGTGTTAATTAGTGTTCTAAAAGTTTGTTCATAGCTTGATTTTTGCACTAACTTTATGTTGTTGTCTGTTTTCCAGTGAAAAGCATGAACTCATCAAGAAGAAGTTGTCTTAACGATCCAGACTCATTCTGTTACATTTGTGGTGAATACACACTGCCAAAACATAGAAGAAACATAACAGACTTCGTAAAAAAAAGTGTATTTTGCCTATTTTGGGGTTATGCTTGGGGACCAAGACAAGTTTTGGGCACCACACATAGTGTGCAAAGCATGTATCGAATTATTACGAAAATGGAGCAAAGGACAAAGAAAAAGCTTCAAATTTGGTGTTCCAATGGTGTGGAGAGAGCCAAAAAATCATCATGATGACTTATTTATGGTAAACACAGGTACAGGCACATCTTCACAATGAGGGACAGGCCTTCTTGCAGATTCCATGTTACTCCCATTTTCGTTTCTTATGCTTATTGAATCCTTGCACTTGCACTGCACAGAAATAACAGTCATCATGATGATTTTTTTGGCTCTCTCCACACCATTGGAACACCAAATTTGAAGCTTTTTCTTTGTCCTTTGCTCCATTTTCGTAATAATTCGATACATGCTTTGCACACTATGTGTGGTGCCCAAAACTTGTCTTGGTCCCCAAGCATAACCCCAAAATAGGCAAAATACACTTTTTTTACGAAGTCTGTTATGTTTCTTCTATGTTTTGGCAGTGTGTATTCACCACAAATGTAACAGAATGAGTCTGGATCGTTAAGACAACTTCTTCTTGATGAGTTCATGCTTTTCACTGGAAAACAGACAACAACATAAAGTTAGTGCAAAAATCAAGCTATGAACAAACTTTTAGAACACTAATTAACACAAAACTATATTGAGAACTGCTCAGTTCAAGTACTAATCCAAAGAAATTAATGAGATGATGCGTCGCATTTACCAACAAGTGCTATAAATAAGATACCAAAAATCTCAAAAACTTGAGCCAATCTGGCAAAACTGATGACATATTCAGAATCAGCACCCCAAAAATACCCCAAATTCATTAAAATATTTTGGACACCAGAAAAAAAATTTTTTTTTGTTGACCTGTGTAATTGAACCTTTCAACATTACGCTTTGTGTTTACATAGTCCAAGTCAGCGAGCCAAAAAAAAAAAAGGATTGTGGTTGATGAAGAGCCGTTGACCATTCACAATGAGACACTGATCAACCTTGTGGAAGCCAACCCCTCAATATGGGACCAAAGCGACAGCTCCCACCATGACATAGTAAAGAACCAGAAGTTGTGGGATCAAATTATCTCTCACTTCGATCCCCGATACATGGAGAAGTCGTCAACCTCAAAGAAAAAAATTGGTAAATATTGGTGATGTTAAATTGTCTACTATCTATCTCTGAACTATCAACTACCTATACACTAAACTATATCTCTATCATCTATAATTACTATCTATCAACTATCTATCTACTAGCTATATATCAACTATCTTAACTAACTATACACAATTTTTAAACTATCAAAATAAGAACTGTCTACTAATATATATATATATTTTTTTTACCTTTTTTTAAAAATTACAGCGGATGCGGTCCATACCCGTTGGAAATCAATAAGGGACCGCTTTGTCCGTGACTACCGGAATAGTCAAAATCCACCAAGTGGATCAGGTGCCAAACGGGTGACCCCATATGTGCATTACGAGCAATTGCTCTTTCTTCAAAAAACAGTGTCTCAGCGCTCGTAAGTACAAATTAGTCTGCGTGCGAGACAAAATTGTTTAAAAATTAAAGCTAAATATATATATTTTTTTGGTTCCAGCACGATATGCAGTACCGCCGCGCCTAGACAGGCAGAAGAACTGGAGCCATCTCCACTGGAACCAAGTCAGCAGACGGGCACTGAAGACGTCTCTGTCATCAGCGAGCCACGATCTGGGGAGAGAAGCACTGTGGCTTCAGGTGTGAGTGCCCCGTTGCAATCAGTGCGTGGACGCAAGCGAGCTTCACAAAAAGATGAAGCTGATGCCATTATTGTCGATGGACTTCAGCGGGTTGAGGACATGTGTCGGAGTGAACTGAAAGACCTGAGGCGGGAAATTACCGACTTACAATCTCGCGAGTCTGTATATTCTGCAAATGAGTGGAAGCTACTTTTTTTGTCCTATGTTCCCGTAGCACAAAATATCCCGGCACACAGAAACCTTTTGTTTCGGCAAAGACTGAATGACCTTCTTGAGGAATTTGTGGGACCCCAGGAGCCAGCTCCATCGAGAACCAGAAGCATAGACATGCCGGCCTACAACCCTCAATATAGAGCCCGGTGTGAAACGAGCATGGAACATCAGAGACAAAGTAGCAGTCCATCATACACCTGGGCAGACAATACGCCCGCGCAATACCAGAGTCTGTAGTACAGCTCAGTGTCCCCAGCCAGGTGCAAACTGTGTTTCACGTTCTTTGGTTTATTGTTTTTTTACCACCCAATTTCGTGTGTGTTTTTTTACATCCCTATGGGATATCATATGTAACAAGTTCACAACTGTTCTTTAATAAAAATTCAGAAACTTAAGTAAACTGTTTAAAATCTGATTCTTGTATGACTGTGAACACAACATAACAGTAATGTAACATTTTACAAGACATATTTTACAAGACATATGGGAAATAAAAAAAACCCAAAAAACAAAAAACACATCAGGACACAGCTTCAGACTTGAAATAAATTTTACACGTGTCTGTCTTGCCATGGAACATGCCCCTCATGTATGAAGTACTGTGCAAATTGGTCACGGATCCTCATTATTTGTGCTGCAGACCGAACAGCAGTAGATTCAATGCTCATGAGGTTCGACTCACATTCATCGGGGTCAACCACCTGGGGTTCATGTCTGGCCACAAAATTATGCAGACAGATGCATGCCTTCACAACACGGTCCACATTTTCTGGTTGCAGTTGCATGCACGTTAGTAGAATTCGCCATTTTAATGTCAAAATCCCAAAGGCGCACTCCACATAACGTCTTGCCCGGCTCAAGCGATAATTAAAAATGCGCTTGGTGGAGTTCAGACTGCGGCTTGAGTACGGTTTGAGGAGATTTTGCCCAAGTTGGAATGCCTCATCACCAACTAAAACAAAGGGCAAACTTGGGTCTTCGGTCCCCGGTAGAGGTCGTGATGAGGGCAAGTTAAAATTGTTGCTATACAAACATCTCCCCATGTTGGAGTCTCTGAAGACTCTTGAATCGTTAGTACGGCCATACGCACCAATATCCACAGCTACAAACCGGTATCTTGCATCCGCAATAGCCATCAAGATTATCGAGAAGTATTTTTTATAATTATAGTACAGGGACCCACTATGCGCTGGTTTCTGAATCCGTATGTGCTTGCCGTCCACGGCACCAATACAATTGGGGAAATTAGCCACATCCTCGAACTGTTGGGAAATCGCTAGCCACATTTCTGATGTTGGGGTTGGTAGCACAAGTGGTTGCAAGTTGTTCCAAATGGCATCACAAGTTTCCCGAACCAGTTGGCAAATTGTTGACTTCCCCAGTCTAAATTAGTAATGCAGTGACGCAAAAGATTCTCCGGTAGCCAGATATCTGTCGGCATTGAAAAAGAAAAAAAAAAAAAAATGTTTAGGATTTTTAAGGACAACTAAAAGGCTACATAAATAGAATATACAATTGCTAAATGACCATTATGCCCCACGATACCTAGATCTAGTCTTTGTCAATAGAATGAGAAAAAATTTCATAATTACCTCACAGTCACTACTAATCGTTCCTCCGCACAGATGCTTTCACGGAAAGTGCTGCGCTGATGATGTATCTCATCCTTCACAAGTGAAAGCAGAACATCAAAGGTCTCAATGGACATCCGTAGATAGCGTTGGAATTTTGAAGGGTGATCCCGAAGCTGAAGATACAGGGTGTGAAAGGCACCATAAGTACTCCGCAAGAAATTCACTTCGTGGATCCAATATCTCCTTTGCGAACTACGCTTTCTCTGGCGAAGTCGCAACCGCATCAAGCGAAATCGAACCAGCTCAGACACAAACATCTTGCTAGCAGAAGTTCACTCAATGCTTTCAAAATGGAGAATGAGTCTGCACCTACACCCCGACGAGGACAAAAGGAGAAAAAAAAAAAAAAACTTTATTGACAGTGACAAACGCAGACAAACGGATACATCGCGAACGGACATCAAAATGAGAAAAACGCTGTCAAAAGCGTTAACGCAAGCGTTAACGTGAAGCCGATTTTTCAACAAATTTGATCCTTTTCTGTACATGCGTTTAACGGATCCGTTTAACGCCATGTACTTGACGCAATGTGAACCTAGCCTTAGAGTTCCCTTTTGATCCTGCTGGGATTCCATGTGGCTCTAATCTCAGCTGAGGCATCTTGCTGCCACTCCCTTCCATTATTTAAACGCACTCTTAGCTCTCTCCGATGCCAGTTATAGGTTTTCTATGCTGACCTCACTAAAGAAGTTGTTCCAGTCCTTGGAGAAGTTGTTTCAGTTAAAGCTGTGGAGTTTTCTTTGTTTAATTTCTCCCTGTTTGTCTCCCTCCCTGTGTTTTCTTACTCTAGTAGTGAGACTAGTGTCTTGCTGCACAACTCATTTGTCAGGGTTAGCTGAGGCTTAGCCAGAGCTTAGGCAATTGATTGCACATGGGAGGAAGGACCAGTTTAGGGATGATAGGGAGTGTAGGGTTCAGTCTCAGGTGAGTGTTTAGGGGTCTCCATCCTCCCATCTCCCTATCATCAATACTCCCTTTACCTTTGCTACCTGTATAAAAGACACCTGTCCAGAAAATCAATAACACTCAAACCTCTCCACCATGACCAAGACCAAAGAGCTGTCTAAGGACACCAGAGACAACATTGTACACCTGCACAAGGCTCGGATGGACTACTGGACAACAGGCAAGCAGCTTGATGAAAGAGCAACAACTGTTGGCACAATTATTGGGAAATGGAAAAAACATAATATGACTGTCAATCTTCCTCGGTCTGGGGCTCCATGCAAGATCTCGGCTTGTGGGTAAAGATGAATCTGAGAAAGGTCAGGAATCAGCCCAGAAGTACATGGAAGGACCTAGTTAATGAACTGAAGAGAGCTGGGACCACAGTCTCAAACATAACCCACTACAACATCATGGATTAAAATCTTGCAGGGCAAGCAAGGTCACCCTGTGCACGCCAGCACATGCCCAAGCCCGTTTGAAGTTCACCATCTGGATGATCCAGAGGAGGCATGGGACAAGGTCATGTGGTGAGATGAGACCAAAATAGAACTTTTTGGTATACACTCCACTTACCGTGTTTGGAGTAAGAAGAAGGATGAGTACAACCCCAAGAACATCATCCCAACTGTGAAGCATGGTTCGGGAAACATCATACTTTGGGAATGCTTTTCTGAAAAGGGGACAGGACATCTGCACCACATTAAAGGGAGGATGGGTGGGGTCATTTATCTCGAGATTTTGCCCAACAACCTACTTCCCTCAGTAACAGCATTGAAGATGGGCTCTGTCTTGGTCTTTGAGAATGACAATGACCTGAAACACACAGCCAGGTCAACTAAGGCGTGGCCCTGTAAGAAGCATTTCTATGTCCTGGAGTGGCCTAGCCAGTCTTCAGACCTGAACCCAATAGAAAATCTTTGATGGGAGCTGAAACTCAATGTTGCCCAGCGTAAGCCCAGAAACCTGAAAAATCTAGAGAAGATCTATATGGAGAAGTGGGTCAAAATCCCTGCTGCAGTATGTGCAAACTTGGTCAAGAACTACAGGAAACGTCTGACCTCTGTAACTGCAAACAAAGGTTTCTGTACCAAATATTAAGTTCTGTTTTTCTATTCCATCAAATAATTATTTTATGAAATAAAATGCAAATTAATTAAGTAAAAATTATACAAAGCGATTTTTGGATTTTTTTTTAAAGATTCAGTCTCTCACAGTTGAAGTGTACTTACGATAAAAATTACAGACTTCTCCATTCTTTGTGGGTGGGAAAACTTGCAAAATCGGCAGAGTATGAAATACTTATTTTCCCCACATTATATACAGTACAGACCAAAAGTTTGGACACACCTTCTCATTTAAAAATATTTCTGTATTTTCATGACTATGAACATTGTACATTCTCACTGAAGGCATCAAAACTATGAATTAAAGCATGTGGAATTATATACTTAACAAAAAAGTGTGAAACAACTGAAATTACGTCTTATATTCTAGGTTCTTCAAAGTAGCCACCTTTTGCTTTGATGACTGCTTTGCACACACTTGGCATTCTCTTGATGAGCTTCAAGAGGTAGTCACCGGGAATGGTCTTCCAACAATCTTGAAGGAGTTCCCAGAAATGCTTAGCAATTGTTGGCCCTTTTGCCTTCACTCTGCGGTCCAGCTCACCCCAAACCATCTCGATTGGGTTCAGGTCTGGTGACTGTGGAGGCCAGGTCATCTGGCATAGCACCCCATCACTCTCCTTCTTGGTCAAATAGCCCTTACACAGCCTGGAGGTGTGTTTGGGGTCATTGTCCTGTTGAAAAATAAATGATGGTCCAACTAAACGCAAACCGGATGGCTTAGCATGCTGCTCCAAGATGCTGTGGTAGCCATGCTGGTTCAGTACGCCTTCAATTTTGAATAAAACCCCAACAGCGTAACCAGCAAAGCACCCCCACACCATCACACCTCCTCCTCCATGCTTCACGGTGGGAACCAGGCATGTAGAGTCCATCCGTTCACCTTTTCTGCATCACACAAAGACACGGTGGTTGGAACCAAAGATCTCAAATTTGGACTCATCAGACCAAAGCACATATTTCCACTGGTCTAATGTCCATTCCTTGTGTTCTTTAGCCCAAACAAGTCTCTTCTGCTTGTTGCCTGTCCTTAGCAGTGGTTTCCTAGCAGCTATTTTACCATGAAGGCCTGCTGCACAAAGTCTCCTCTTAACAGTTGTAGAGATGTGTCTGCTGCTAGAACTCTGTGTGGCATTGACCTGGTCTCTAATCTGAGCTGCTGTTAACCTGCGATTTCTGAGGCTGGTGACTCGGATAAACTTATCCTCAGAAGCAGAGGTGACGCTTGGTCTTCCTTTCCTGGGGCGGTCCTCATGTGAGCCAGTTTCTTTGTAGCGTTTGATGGTTTTTGCCACTGCACATGGGGACACTTTCAAAGATTTCCCAATTTTTCAGATTGACTGACCTTCATTTCTTAAAGTAATGATGGCCACTCGTTTTTCTTTACTTAGCTGCTTTTTTCTTGCCATAATACAAATTTTAACAGTCTATTCAGTAGGACTATCAGCTGGGTATTGTCATGTCGGACGCTATTCACACTAGGGCGTCTGACTGACAGCGGTAATTCCACATTCGTCCACTATACGCTCAGTGGCGCCAGATAGATTTTTATCCAGGTTGCCCAGGGTTAATCTAGCTGGTACTCGGGTAGGAGGCTGGGTCACGCCCACGGCCTTTAAATAGTATTTCTGGACTTTGGGCGTCGCCGATTATAGCTTGTGCCTCGTGCCTAGTGATTCCGGTCTGGAGTGGTGGTCTTGGAGAAGAAATATCGTATCTGGTGGTGTATTATCCTTTGTTATATTTCTCCTTCCTATATTTGTATTTGTTTTGCCCTGGGCACATTATTGTGTTTTCCTGTGTGTCTGCGGCGTGGTGCGTTTTTTAGTTTTCACTGTCTGTGCTTTCTGTGGGGATTGGTGTGTGGTCTATTCACTGGGTGGCGGGTGGTGGTTTCAGCATAGGGCTGAAACAGGAGTCAGGGCCAGGCCTGGTGGCCCAGACAAGCACACCATTAGTGTAAATTCTGGGAGAGGGACAGACAGGGTTTTCCCTAGTCTGAGGGATATCGCAGGGGCCCGGGTAACCAACCTTAGCCTACCTAGTCTCCCCGTGACAGGTATCCACCAGACTTCTGCACAACACAACTGATGGTCCCAACCCCATTTATAAGGCAAGAAGTCCCACTTATTAAACCTGACAGGGCACACCTGTGAAATGAAAACCATTCCCGGTGACTACCTCTTGAGGCACATCAAGAATATAAGACATCATTTCAGTTGTTTCACACTTTTTTGTTAAGTATATAATTCCACATGTGTTAATTCATAGTTTTGATGCCTTCATTGTGAATGGACAATTTTTATAGTCATGAAAATACAGAAAAATCTTTAAATGAGGAGGTATGTCCAAACTTTTGGTCTGTTCTGTACCTCGATATAGTAACTGCCAGCTCCACAATAACCTAAAAAATACTATTAGCAGCCACCACCAATACAGCTTACAATTGGTATTTCTTATAGCTTAGGATCTTAGCATCTTGTTGGTTAGCTTGCAAAGTGAAATTAAAATGTGCTTCAGCTACACACACAGTGAACAGGAAAATGCAGTTTGTTTTTTTTTTACTGGAAATACAACACTTGCTGGAGACAAAAACTCATGCACTATAAAACAGCAGTAAATAGAAGTTGCTGCGCTATATACACAAAAATAAGCATTATTCCAATAGATAGGCAGTGTTTATACATATATACAAAGATTTTACAAAGGGAACAAAACAATACAGCATATACAATTGCATAAAATAAAAAGGATTAACAAAAGAAACTTACTAAACATTGGTCACAGAAATGGCACAGAGCTTACCGATGGGAAGCACTTTAAGAAACGTCTGGTGAAACATGGGACAAGCCTACACAGCAATGTACCGTATTTTTCGGACTACAAGACGCACTTTTTCCCCAAAAATGTTAGGGGAAAATGGGGGTGCGTCTTGTAGTCACAATATACTTACAAATCATGTGGCAGCGGCGGCGGTCCCGATGCAGCCTCCCTTCCCATGCTGGTGCGGCTGTGCTGCGGGCAGGGGCTGTGCTGCGGGCAGTGGCTGTGCTGCGGGGCTGTGGCAGCGGCTCTCTGGGCTCAGTGGGGGCTCCGACGGCATTTTGTCAAAGCCCGGAGGCCCCCCGCTCATCCGTTAATGGCATGTTGCGGTGGCCTCCGAGAACATGGGCGCCGGGAAAATGGCCGCCGGGCCGGCGCATGCTCAGATTCAAATCTTGTCAACGAGATCTCGTCTCCCGAGATCTCGGGGCGAGATCTCGGCAACAAGATCTGAATCTGAGCGTGCGTCAGCCCGGCGGCCATTTTTCCGATGCCCATGTTCTCGGAGGCCACCGCAACATGCCATTAACGGATAAGCAGGGGGGCTCCGGGCTTTGATGAAATGCCGTCGGAGCCCCCACTGAGCCCAGAGATCTGCTGCCACAGCCCCGCAGCACAGTCTCTGCCCGCAGCACAGCCCCTGCCCCACAGCACAGCCACTGCCCCGCAGCACAGCCACTGTCCCGCAGCATAGCCCCTGCCCCAGAGCCCAGCCACTGCCCCGGAGCCCAGCCACTGCCCCGGAGCCCAGCCACTGTTCTGGAGCGGAGCACAGCCCCTGCCCCGGAGCGCAGCCACTACCCTGGAGTACAGAGCCTCCACCCCTGCCCAAGCACAGAGCACCAGCCTGGGATGGGATATCCTAGAGGCCAACGCACCAGCCTGGACCACCGAAAGACCCCTGTGACCACTTCTCCACCTGTGCCGATCCCTTCACTGGTAAGCTGAATTCGGACTGTAAGACGTACCCCCATTTGAAACATTATTATTTTTTCCTTATTTTTATTCTGAAAATTTGGGGTGCGTCTTATGGTCCGGTGCGTCTTATAGTCTGAAAAATACGGTAACACATGAAATCACTAATCAACCTTTGCCATGATAACAACTTAATATGTTATTGCTGTTTTTTCCTCAACTTCTTGAAGCCGCTGTCTGAGATGCATTTCAAACAGTTTCAATCAGTGGTACAAAACCTTTTATGATCCAAGAACCACATTGCCATACTGAACCAATCTGGGGGCCACACTAAACATAAAATTGGTATTAACTTCTGTGACAATGTGTGGCATATCAGAAGTATATACCATTAATGTCTGATAGCTACAAATTCTACTTACCTCCAAAAATCAGCACTCTCACAAAAAACTCAGTGAATAAATTTCCAACTGATTTTAATGGGAAAAAGCTCCTTTAATGCACAAAGTGGATTTTTTCACATTATTTTGAACTTTTCCCAGTAAAACCAGCAGGAATTATTTAAAGAGCATTTGAAACATTTTTTGTGAATTTGCAATAAAATCTGCTTCAAATTTTTTTTACAAAATTGTGTGAATAGGCACAAAAAAGGAAGAGGTGATGTATTCGCATGGCCATCTACAGTAGATCATGGGTTTTGTGCTTACTGTTCAATGATGTAAAACTCCTCTAAACTACAGTGCAGCGAGCCACAGACACGGAGGACCGCCTGTCTGATTCACATACTGCTTTCTGGAGTGCCAAACACCTTAAGAAACCCCATTCTCCTGGTGTATGATGAGGCATCCAGAGATGCAGGGGGGGGGGGGACACAGACAGCGCAGGAAATGTGTCTGGGCCCCCCTCCTTTTAAGGTGACAAAGAAGATATATATATATATATAAATATATATATATATATAGCCATGCACACATATTCTACTTGTATATATTACATAGTCTCCTTTATTATGTATATTGCCGTAACCTATTATACAGTGCCCTCTCTTGTTGTGTACAGCACCATCCCTTACAGATTGGATTTGATAGAGCCCTGTTTTTTATTACATACCATCCTGTCTTGTTAGCTGTATATGCAATGAAGGCTGATGGAGCATGGGAAAGCTTCTTTTCTAAAGGAGGGCTGATGGACTGGTCGTCTGGTCACCGGGTCCTCCATCAGTAGTCATTTTATATCTAACAAGAGAGGGGACTATGTAAGAGACAGCACTGGACATAACAGCAAAGGAAACTATATAATAAGGGAGGGCATCATATATAACAAGAGAGAATGGTTCGTAATAAGGGATGGTGTTATACATAACAAAATTATTGCCCATTCCACCACCTCCATCATTTACTCCTCCCCCACCATCCCCAACATTACTCATTCCACGACCTCCATCATTTCCTCCTCCCCCACATCCCTGTCATGATCTCTGCAGGCAGAGATCATAGCAAGCCTATAGAGGGACAAGCTCTCGGAAGATGGAACTATACTGACCATGAACTAAGCCTGCCGCGCAACTAGAAATAGCCAGGTAGCATTTCCTATTTATCGCTAGATGCCCAGCTCTGGCCTAAGACCTAAATAGCTAGCAGAGGGAAGTATAAGACCTGGCTCACCTCTAGAGAAATATTCCAAAGAAGACAGTAGCCCCCCACATATAATGACGGTGAGTTCAGATGAAACAACAAACGCAGCAGGAAAATAGTCTTAGCAAATTTGAGGTCCGCTTACTAGATAGCAGAAGACAGATAGTATACTTTCATGGTCAGCAGAAAAACACTAACAAAACACCATCCAGAGATTACCTTAAACTCTGGCATTAACTCATAACGCCAGAGTAGCAATCCCTGATCAACGAGAGCTTTCCAGACACAGTAACAAAACTTCAGCTGTGAACTGGAACAAATAGGCAAAACAAAACATGGACAAAAGTCCAACTTAACTAGTAGTTGTCTAGAAGCAGGAACAAGCACTGAGAGGCATCAGATAACATTGTTGACCGGCAAGAAACCACCAGAGAAATGAGCTTAAATAGCGACACCCACTACTGATGGAATCAGGTGAAACAGGAAAGAGGATGACAAGTCCAATTCCACAAGCGGCCACCGGGGGAGCCCAGAATCCAAATTCACAACAGTACCCCCCCCTCAAGGAGGGGGCACCGAACCCTCACCAGATCCACCAGGGCGACCAGGATGAGCCCTATGGAAGGCACGAACAAGATCAGAAGCATGAACATCAGATGCATTGACCCAAGAATTATCCTCCTGGCCGTAACCCTTCCAGTTGACCAGATACTGGAGTCTCCGTCTGGAAACACGAGAGTCCAAAATTTTCTCCACAACGTACTCCAACTCACCCTCAACCAACACCGGAGCAGGAGGCTCAACTGAAGGTACAACAGGTACCTCATACCTGCGCAATAACGACCGATGAAAAACGTTATGAATGGAAAAGGACGCAGGGAGGTCCAAACGGAAAGAAACAGGATTAAGAATCTCCAATATTCTATAAGGGCCGATGAACCGAGGTTTAAACTTAGGAGAAGAGACCCTCATAGGGACAAAACGAGAAGACAACCACACTAAATCTCCAACACAAAGCCGAGAACCAACACGACGATGACGGTTGGCAAAACGCTGAGTCTTCTCCTGGGACAACTTCAAATTGTCCATAACCTGCCCCCAGATGTGATGCAATCTCTCCACCACCGCATCCACTCCAGGACAATCCGAGGATTCCACCTGACCGGAGGAAAATCGAGGGTGAAACCCCGAATTACAGAAAAACGGGGACACCAAGGTGGAAGAACTGGCCCGATTATTGAGGGCGAACTCTGCCAATGGCAAAAAAGCAACCCAATCATCCTGGTCAGCAGAGACAAAACACCTCAGATATGTCTCAAGGGTCTGATTAGTCCGCTCGGTCTGGCCATTAGTCTGAGGGTGAAAAGCAGATGAAAAAGACAAATCTATGCCCATCCTAGCACAGAATGCCCGCCAAAATCTAGACACAAATTGGGTACCTCTGTCAGAAACAATATTCTCAGGAATACCGTGCAATCGGACAACATTCTGAAAAAACAGAGGAACCAACTCAGAAGAAGAAGGCAACTTGGGCAGAGGAACCAAATGGACCATTTTAGAGAAACGGTCACAGACCACCCAGATGACAGACATCTTCTGGGAAACAGGCAGATCTGAAATAAAATCCATCGAGATGTGTGTCCAAGGCCTCTTAGGAATAGGCAAGGGCAACAGCAGTCCGCTAGCCCGAGAACTACAAGACTTGGCCCGAGCACAAACGTCACATGACTGCACAAAGACTCGCACATCTCGTGACAGGGAAGGCCACCAGAAGGATCTTGCCACCAAATCCCTGGTACCAAAAATTCCGGGATGACCTGCCAATGCAGAAGAATGTACCTCAGAGATGACTCTGCTGGTCCAATCATCCGGAACAAACAGTCTATCAGGCGGACAACGATCCGGTCTATCCGCCTGAAACTCTTGCAAGGACCGCCGCAGATCAGGAGAAACGGCCGACAAAATTACTCCCTCCCTAAGGATACCTGTGGGTTCAGAATTACCAGGAGAGTCCGGGTCAAAACTCCTAGAAAGGGCATCTGCCTTAACATTCTTAGAACCCGGTAGGTATGACACCACAAAATTAAAGCGAGAAAAAAATAAAGACCAGCGCGCCTGTCTAGGATTCAGGCGTCTGGCAGTCTCAAGATAAATCAAATTTTTGTGGTCAGTCAATACCACCACCTGATGCCTTGCCCCCTCGAGCCAATGGCGCCACTCCTCAAACGCCCACTTCATGGCCAAAAGCTCCCGATTCCCAACATCATAATTCCGCTCTGCGGGCGAAAATTTGCGAGAAAAGAAGGCACAAGGCCTAATGACGGAGCAGTCGGAACCTTTCTGCGACAACACTGCCCCAGCTCCGATCTCCGAAGCGTCAACCTCAACCTGAAAAGGCAGATTCACATCAGGCTGACGCAACACAGGGGCAGAGGCAAAACGGCGCTTAAGCTCCTGAAAGGCCTCTACAGCATGAGGGGACCAATTAGCAACATCAGCGCCTTGTCTGGTCAAATCAGTCAGTGGTTTAACGACATCCGAAAAACCAGCAATAAATCGGCGGTAAAAGTTGGCAAAGCCCAAAAATCTCTGAAGACCCTTAAGAGAGGAGGGCTGAGTCCAGTCACAAATAGCTTGCACCTTGACGGGATCCATCTCAATGGAAGAGGGAGAAAAAATATACCCCAAAAAGGAAATTTTCTGGACCCCAAAAACGCACTTAGACCCCTTCACACATAAAGAATTAGACCGCAGAACCTGAAAAACTCTCCTGACCTGCTGGACATGAGAGTCCCAGTCATCAGAAAAAATCAGAATATCATCCAGATATATTATCATAAATTTATCCAGAAAATCGCGGAAAATATCATGCATAAAAGACTGGAAAACTGAAGGGGCATTAGAAAGACCAAAAGGCATGACCAAATACTCAAAGTGGCCCTCGGGCGTATTAAATGCGGTCTTCCACTCATCCCCCTGCCTGATCCGCACCAAATTATACGCCCCACGAAGATCAATTTTAGAGAACCACTTAGCACCCTCTATACGAGCAAACAAATCAGTAAGCAATGGCAATGGGTATTGATACTTAACAGTGATCTTATTCAGAAGCCGATAATCAATACATGGTCTCAAAGAGCCGTCTTTTTTTGAGACAAAGAAAAACCCAGCTCCCAAGGGAGAAGAAGATGGACGAATATGTCCCTTTTCCAAAGACTCCTTTATATATTCCCGCATAGCAGCATGTTCCGGCACAGACAAATTAAACAAACGACCCTTTGGATATTTACAACCCGGTATCAAATCTATGGCACAATCGCACTCACGGTGCGGAGGTAACGACCCAAGCTTGGGTTCGTCAAAGACGTCTTGATAATCAGAGAGGAACTCAGGGACTTCAGAGGGAATGGACGACGAAATAGAAACCAAAGGTACGTCCCCATGAATACCCTTACATCCCCAGCTCAACACAGACATTGCTCTCCAGTCCAAGACTGGGTTGTGAGACTGCAACCATGGCAATCCCAGTACCAAATCGTCATGTAAATTATACAGCACCAGAAAACGAATAATCTCCTGGTGATCCGGATTGATACGCATGGTTACTTGTGTCCAGTATTGTGGTTTATTATTAGCCAATGGGGTGGAGTCAATCCCCTTCAGAGGAATAAGAGTCTCCAAAGGCTCTAAATCAAAACCACAACGATTGGCAAAGGACCAATCCATAAGACTCAGAGCGGCGCCAGAGTCAACATAGGCGTCCGTGGCAATGGATGACAAAGAGCAAATCAGGGTTACAGACAAAATAAACTTAGACTGAATGGTGCCAATGGAAACAGACTTATCAAGCTTCTTTGTACGCCTAGAGCATGCCGATATAACATGAGTAGAATCCCCACAATAGAAACACAATCCATTCTTCCGTCTAAAATTCTGTCGCTCGCTCCTGGACAGAATTCTATCACACTGCATACTTTCTGGCGTCTTTTCCATAGACACCGCCAGATGGTGCACCGGTTTGCGCTCCCGCAGACGCCTATCAATCTGAATAGCCATTGTCATGGACTCATTCAGACCTGCAGGCAAAGGGAACCCCACCATAACATCCTTAACGGCATCAGAGAGACCTTCTCTGAAAGTTGCCGCCAAGGCGCACTCATTCCACTGAGTAAGCACAGACCATTTACGGAATTCTTGGCAGAAAACTTCAGCTTCGTCTTGCCCCTGAGATAGTGCCATCAAAGTTTTTTCTGCCTGAAGTTCCAAATGAGGTTCCTCATAAAGCAAGCCCAAGGCCAGAAAAAACGCATCCACATCGCGTAACGCAGGATCCCCTGCTGGCAATGAGAAGGCCCAATCTTGAGGGTCACCCCTGAGCAAGGAAATCACAATCCTAACCTGCTGAGCAGGGTCTCCAGCTGAACGAGACTTCAGGGACAAATAAAGCTTACAATTATTTCGGAAATTCTGGAAGCTAGCTCTATTCCCTGTGAAGAACTCCGGCAAAGGAATTCTCGGCTCAGATACCGGAGCATGTACCACAAAATCTTGTAAATTTTGTACTTTCGTGATGAGATTATTCAAACCCGCAGTTACACTCTGGAGATCCATTATTGTCAGGTGCACACAGAGCATACAGAGATTAGGAGGAGAGATAGAAAAAAGACTGCAGCAAGGCAGACTGGAGGAAAAAAAAAAAAAAAAAAATTCCAGCAGACTTCTTATAACTCTCCTTTCTCAACCTGGGTCTTTAACACTTTATTGTCCGGTCAAACTGTCATGATCTCTGCAGGCAGAGATCATAGCAAGCCTATAGAGGGACAAGCTCTCGGAAGATGGAACTATACTGACCATGAACTAAGCCTGCCGCGCAACTAGAAATAGCCAGGTAGCATTTCCTATTTATCGCTAGATGCCCAGCTCTGGCCTAAGACCTAAATAGCTAGCAGAGGGAAGTATAAGACCTGGCTCACCTCTAGAGAAATATTCCAAAGAAGACAGTAGCCCCCCACATATAATGACGGTGAGTTCAGATGAAACAACAAACGCAGCAGGAAAATAGTCTTAGCAAATTTGAGGTCCGCTTACTAGATAGCAGAAGACAGATAGTATACTTTCATGGTCAGCAGAAAAACACTAACAAAACACCATCCAGAGATTACCTTAAACTCTGGCATTAACTCATAACGCCAGAGTAGCAATCCCTGATCAACGAGAGCTTTCCAGACACAGTAACAAAACTTCAGCTGTGAACTGGAACAAATAGGCAAAACAAAACATGGACAAAAGTCCAACTTAACTAGTAGTTGTCTAGAAGCAGGAACAAGCACTGAGAGGCATCAGATAACATTGTTGACCGGCAAGAAACCACCAGAGAAATGAGCTTAAATAGCGACACCCACTACTGATGGAATCAGGTGAAACAGGAAAGAGGATGACAAGTCCAATTCCACAAGCGGCCACCGGGGGAGCCCAGAATCCAAATTCACAACACATCCCCATCATTGCCCTTTCAACCACCACCATCATTGTCTTTTCCCCCACCACCCCCATCATTGCCCATTACACTGCCTCCATCATTTCCTACTCCCCACCACCCCCATTATTGCCCATTCACCACCTCCATCATTTGCTCCTCCCCCACCACCCCCATTATTGTCCTTTCCACCACCCCATCATTGCTTTCTCCCTTACCACCTCAATCATTGCCATCTCCATCAACCCAATCATTGCCTTCTGCCCCATCACCCCATCATTGCCCACTCTGTCAACCCAATCATTGCCTTCTGCCCCATCACCCCCATCATTGCCCTTTCCTCTACCTACACACACCACCATTCACCTCTCTGCATACACACAACTCACCTCTGCGCACGGTATCCTGCAGCCGCACCATTGCCAGCAGCTGCCTGTCTCGCACAGCCACAGCGCTGAATGATAATGTCATTCAGCTGCTGCTGAGTGAGACAGGAAGAGCAGGCAGGAAGCAGGACAGATCCATTAATCCCTGCAGCTCCGCTCCATTGCCATTTTCTCTTGCCGGCACCGGAGCTGCAGGGATTGCTCCCTGCCCACCGCACATGAGGGCAATCTAGCCAGGGGCCCCCTAGAGACTCGGGGCCAGATAAACTAGCCAGATTGCCCTTATTATTAGCCACCCTGCAAGGACCCCCTGGAGCCTCTGGGCCCTCGTGCAGCCGCACCGATTGAACAGGCAGCAAGTCCGCCCATGCAGAGATGTCTACACAGGGCACTATTTGCAAGCCCCTGCTTCTCAACTGCTGCTACTACTCTTCTGTGTATTTTTCTCCTCACATATAGTTAAACCTGTCAGACTAGCATTTTTCTGTCCATATGGTTTGGGGCCCTAGAAAATGGCGTCGCAAACTGCATGTGGCCTCCAGGTCACAGGTTGTGCACACCTGGTCTAGTTGTAGTTCTCACATAGTTTCCATTCTGCACTTGTTGGCTCCTTTTCCTTTTTTTCTCTACAATGATTCAGTCCAAACCAATTTAATGAAGATTTCACTTATGACACTGCGGAGGACAGATCATCTGTTGCTTCACACAATCACCCACCTTCTCTGTAAAATCGTCATACTGTCGGGAGATTTTATATATCACTGCAAATCAGAGGGGATGGTCTGCTATTAAATTATCTCCATCTGTCAAGGTAAAGATTAGTGGCGAAGCATTCATCTTGATGTTACATGTAGAGAAGAGTTCATAACAGATCAAATTTCTTATGACTTTCCAGAGAATTTTAGATGTACTTATATTTGAAATTTTAGACATTCAATTCTCACAAATTCAGCAATATGCCACCCAACTATTCACCTGTTTGCTTGGGTTCAAAATAACTAAAGATTATACTGTCCTAGAGGCGTCCTACACCCTTTTGCTAACAAAATATTCCTCCCAGTCCAATACCCAGAGTGGATTGGTCTTTGGATCTGTGTCTGGTCTTAAGATTTGTCTTGGGTCCGGATCTCCTGGCAGTGACTAGGCGTCTTGTGGTTATGTTGGTTGCAACACATGTCATTGAATATGTTGACATGTCATGGTTCACATGACCACGTGAGGCCTAGGCATTACTGGAAGCTCCTGACTGAAAACCAACAGGTCAAGTGAGGGGCAGAACTAATACGGACATCTATTATGTATATATTCACCTTTTCAATGCCTTAAAGCACCACTCCGGCGTTTGTTTTTGGTTCACCCGGAGAGTAATATTACCAATGTTTATTCCCTGCTCTTGGTAAAATACTTACCAGCCAACGTCTTCTGCTCTTCCTGGGGCTGTTTCAATCCCTTTTTGCCATCTTGTGACCACAGCTTCTGACTGATTGGAAGTCAGAAGTATCTGTGTCCTGCTTTCAGTGTAAGTCTATGAGAGCCTTGTTCAGTTGTTCTGGCCTCGTTTTGGCTCTCTTAGACTTACATTAAGGAGTGTTTTCCTGATAGCCCAGCAAACACTGGAACGATCTGGGTAGTAACACATAGCAGAACAGTATTCTACTACAGACAGGGAACATACATTCGTAATACCACTCAAGTTGATGAAACATATTAAAAAAACAGCCAAAGTGGTAATTTAATAGAGTAGCCCGGGATACCGGCTATAAGCAGAAAATGTGTTAAAATAAAAAAATAAGCATCTGGAGCGGCCCCCAAACGCAGGCCAGCGGGGTACTCGGTACCGGGTCCCTTGGTTCTGGGGATGTCACGGTGGCCTGACCCGGTCCGTGGCCCTGCTAAGGGGTGCCCAATTAAAGATGTAGGTGACGGTGTAGGTCGCAGTAAATAACGAGGACACAGGGTTGCAGTCTCTTTACCTTTTTACTGAAGGCTTCGGCTTCGGCAATCCAGAGCACTGCTAACAGGGCTGGCTGAGACCGGCCGGTCCGAAGGCACATCCAGAGTTCCCTTTGCAGGTGGAAATCAGTAGCCTACCTACTAGCACCTGGGTGTTGTAGTACTTCCCTGCTGAGCACCACGGGATAGTCCTCACAACTGTTGTGTATGTTTCTGTTCTCTCTCCGTCCCCTGTTGTGAATTGTATTTCTTGGCTCCCTCTTGTGTTCTCTAGCGGTATGACACTTGGATTGTCTGTCTCCAGGTTTTTACCCACCTGGGTCGTTTGGCCTGGGTGTTCCTATTTAGACTTCCTGGAAACTCAGTATGGTGCCTGGAAGTGATGTAACCAGTCTAAGTCCTTTGGCTCCTGTCTCCTGCTTTTTGCAAAATAAGCTAAGTCCTGCTTCCTTATTTTTGTTTATTCGCATTACTGATATTTTGTTCCAGCTAGTAATAAGTTGATTCTGATTTTTGCTGGAAGCTCAAGGGGGCTGATATTCTCCCCCCGCACCGTTAGTCGGTGCGGGGGTTCTTGGATATTCAGCGTGGATATTTTGGTAGGGTTTTTGCTGACCGAATAAGTTCTCTTTCTATTTTCTGCTATTAATTAGTGGGCCTCACTTTGCTAAATCTAGTTCATACTTACGTTTGTCTTTTCTTCTTACCTCACCGTTATTATTTGTTGGGGGCTTGTATCATACCTTTGGGGTTCCCTTCTCTGGAGGCAAGTGAGGTCTTATTTTCTCTGAAAGGGTTAGTTAGTTCTCCGGCTGGTGCGAGACGTCTAGAATCAACGTAGGTACGTTCCCTGGCTACTGTTAGTTGTGTGCTAGGATCAGATATTCGGTCAGCCTAGTTACCACCTCCCTTGGAGCTAGATTTTGTGTTACGGACTTAGTTTGTATATTTGAGATCCTCTACCACTAGGATCACAACAGTCCCCCAGATGATATGGATAGGACGCACCCGTATGACGGGGTAGGCCTGGAGTTATTTTATAGGGACCCTAGATACTCCCCTCTCCCACAATTGCCTCCGTTGCCTTCATTAGGTGAAAAGGTGAGACAGCCAACCTAGAGTTAACTGCCCTGCCGTAGTTCAAAGTAATGCGTAGAGTCTATTACTTCCTCGGCGTTCCGGCCGCCAACTACGCGCCTCAGAAGGATGTTGCCGATCTCGGGGCACGACTCCTTCTGGTTCTATCGCCTTTGTGCTGTGATCTCGTTTCTCACTTCTCCACAATATACTTCGCTTCGTGCCCTTTCTTAAGATGCCGCCGGAATGAGGTGCAGGCGCGGCTCCGTAACGATCTGTCCTTTGCTAGGCCTCTGCCAGGATCCCACCCCTGACAGGGACATCCCTGTGTCTTTCCAAGCAACCTCTTTCTCACTAGATGTTACCTGGGCAAAACCCAGTCAGCTTCTCTCTAACTTCCTATCCAACCCCCAGTTTTACCAGAGTGTGAGGAGTGGCCTAATACATAGAACCTTTTGCTCCCCCTGGTGGCCAGAGTGTGAAGTGTAATGTGTGACTGTGATACCTGGTCAGGTGAACTCCTTTAGTGCCATCAGACATACCATCACTCCCCTTAGCGGCAGAGCGACAATACTGCAACGACCAGGACTCTGGGGCGCTGCACATCACTTACCTGTTCAAACCTTTGCCTGCATTAATTAGTCATGTGATGTTGAATATGATTTGGTGCATAATACACTTTATTATTCCTGCTCAGGGAGAGTTTCCCCAAATCCCAGACAACCTCTTTAAGAAGATGCAACAAATAGAACCAAACACGTAAAGCTTGGACTCACCACATCAAAAATCAGATGTCCGCTTGTTGTCTATCTTGGCTCATGCAAGTTCAATTTTTTGGTGCCAATTCTAGCATGATGATCTGATTTACCAAATTTTCTCAGAACCGTTAATAATGAGATTTGTCTGCTGTGAATCATTCATCTAGTTGCTTATCTGATGCTAATGGTTCCCATGATTCTAATATTAATCAGTTTTAATCAAAGTACTTGATGGGTTTTGTAATGTCACTTGAAGGAACTTTCAAAGTTATTGCAATTAAATTAATAATGAGCTGCTAATTTATCTTTGCTAATTTGTTATTAGAGACCCTACCTGTGTCATAACACAGTTAATTAGTATTTGACTTCAATCAGTAAAGCAAGTGAATGAATAACTATGAATAAACAACCTCTAACTTTCAATTTCACTGAAACTTCAAAATTAAACTCTATTGACATGTGTACCCACTCATTGTCAAAATAAGGCAGGCCTGTACAACTTATGGTCCATGGGCCGCATGCAGCCCTCCAGAGGGTTTGTTGCTGCACACGGGAACTGGGAGACAACGGTTCTCTTCTGCCCATATTCAAATGTATTTGCATCTTTCAGACACGAATACATTTGAACACTTGAGAGCCGAGACAGAGACAGAGGAGCACTCGTCAGCCCCCGCCCTGACGTGCAGCAGTGTGATGAGGTCAGCGGAGGCATAGGACACTTGTATGCACTCCATGGAGGAGCTGAAGATGAGGGGACCATGGATGGGGCAGCTTAGCATTATTCCAAGGCACATTATGGTTCAGTGGGGGACATTATGGGGCAATTAGAGAGGAGCAGTAGGGTGGGAGGGACTTTATGCAGAGGGGCGATGTGGGGCAAATATGGAAAGGAGCAGTGTAGGGGGACATTAATGAGAGGGGCAGTTTGAGGCAATAGAGAGAGGGTCGGTTTGCAGGGGATATTATGGAGAGGTGTAGAGTTCGGGAAATATTATGGAGAGGGACAGTGTGGGGGAACATTAAGGAAAGGGTCAGTGTGGGGGGATATTATACAGGGAGCAGTGTGTGGAGCATACAATGGAGAGACTCAATGTGGGAGAATATTATAGAGAGGGGCAGTGTGGGTGGATATTTTGTGCAAGAAGCACAGTGAGGGGCAATTATTTATTCAGGGGCACAGGATAGGAGATACTAATATTTATGGAGCAGTATAATGATACTTTTATCTTTAAGGGCATCTTGTCGGGAGTTCTGCTGACGAAGACAGAGAAGAAAGAAGTTTGGAGAAATGAGCACAAAAGAGATGCGAATGACTCCAATCAGAGAAGATGTCACTTATCAGGTACCTGGATTTAAATGTTAGTTTGTGATACTGTCTGTGTCTCATCAGTACTGTGGTTCCTGTATGGTCCACAGTCTGATGATGACTGGTAGCAACAACTCCCATACCTCCTTGCCATTTTTGAGGACTACTGAAAATTTACGAATGTACTAGGTTTAGTTCTATTTATATGTACTGATGGTGGTTCTTACGCTGAATTCATGTATTGATGGTGATTCTAGCTCTGTATTCATGCACAGACAGTGTTTCCAGGGCTGCATTCATGTACTGATAGTGGTTTCAGAGCTGTATTCATGAACTGATGGTGGTTCTGCCACTCCATTCATGTACTAAAGTTAGTTCTGGTGCTCCGTTCATATACTGATGATGGTTCTGGCTCTGCATTCATGTACTGATGGTGGTTATGATGCTGCATTCATATACAGATGGTGATTCTGGTTCTGCATTCATGCGCTGGCAGTGTTTCCAGGGCAGCACTCATGTAGTGATGGTGGTTCTGGCGCTGCATTCATATACAGAAGTTTGTTCTGGTGCTGCATTCATGTACTGACATTGTTTCTGGCTCTGCAGTCATGTACTGACGGTGTTTCCAGCAGTCCATTAATGCACTGGTGGTAGTTCCGGCACTGCTTTCATGTACCGTGGGTGCCGGTTCTGATGCTGCATTCATGTACTTAAGATAGCTCTGGCATTGTATTCATGTACTGACAGTGGTGCTGGCTCTGCATTCATGCACTGATGTGGTTTTGGTGCTGCATTCATGTGTTGATAGAGGTTCTGGCACTGCTTTTATGTACTGGCTGTTGTTCTTGTGCTGCATTCATGTACTGATGGTTGTTCTTATGCTGCATTCATGTAATGATGGTGGCTTTGGAGTGGCATCCATGCACTGACAGTGGTTCTGTTGCTGCTTTCATGTACTGTTGGTGGTTCCTATGTTTCAATCATGCACTGATGGCAGTTCTGGTACTTCACTCATGTACTGATAATGTCACGGGTGTGTCAGATGCTACAGAAAGTCGCTCTACTTCTGGCTGCAAAAGGTCTCTGCGTTTGGCATTGCAGACACCTTCTTAATCCTTCTGACTTTTGGACCCAGTGGTAACCTCAGTCCGGCTATAATTGACACACCTGCACCTAGGTGTGTATAGACAGTAAAGAAAAGATTTTCAGCTCCTCCTTTATCGGTTGTCTCTTGAACTCTGGATTCATCCTTCACCCCCTGCGCACGGATTTGCCTTGGGCTCCAGGTGAGAAGTCAATGATCCAGAAAAAAAGTGGTATATGCGTTTCAGCTATAGGAAGCCTTTGGTTGTTCCTTGTTGTGAATTCCGTTCTTGGGCTCCCTCCGGTGGTTGTAAGTGGCACTTTTGTGAGTTCTGCTCTTGGGCTCCCTCCGGTGGTTTTAAGTGGAACGGCTGCTCCTTGGATTTAGCAGTCAGCAGCTGCTTCCACTGATTTCTATTCTGGCTCGGCTATTTAGCCTGGCTCTATCCTTCAGCCAGTGCCAGTTGTCAATGGTTCCTGGTTGGATTCACATCTCTGCTTGGATTTCCCTGATATTCTGACCAGTTCAGCAAAGATAAGTCCTTGCTTTGTTCTTTGTAGTCCACTTGTTGTGGACTTAATCGTTCAGTACATTCTATGTTTTTTTTCTAGTCCAGCTTGTCAGTATGGATTTATTCAGTTAAGCTGGAAGCTCTGGGAAGCAGATTTACCCTCCACACCTTTAGTCAGGTGTGGAGATTTTTGTAAACTCTGTGGTGGATTTTTCTAGTTTTTTATACTGACCGCACAGTATTCTATCCTGTCCTATCTATCTAGCTAGAGTGGCCTCCTTTGCTACATCCTGGTTTCATTCAGCGTATGTCATTTCCCTCTCCTCTCACAGTCAATATTTGTGGGGGGCTGTCTATCCTTTGGGGATTTTCTCTGAGGCAAGATAGCTTTCCTGTTTCTATCTTTAGGGGTAGTTAGTCCTCCGGCTGTGACGAGGTGTCTAGGGAGTGACAGGAACATCCCACGGCTACTTCTAGTGTTGTGTTAATCTCAGGAACTGCGGTCAGTACAGGTACCACCTCCTCCAGAGCACGTTCCATGTTGCTCCTAAACCACCAGAACATAACAGTTCCTCTAGCTTAGCCCTGTGGCTGCAACATGCTGCATTGCATTTTAATATGTATAAAATAAACGGAAAGTTTTACTTATCTTCTGGTGCCTTTAGTCGCTGGATTTCTACCACATTTTTTTTCTAGGTATTTATAGACTCCCAGTCTGCTTCAGGGAGTTGCCAGTGATATTCACATTTTCCCTTGTGAAGGTTTGGAGCGATAGCACTTGGCTAACATCCTCTCTGGTGCTGAGGGAGGACGTTTGTTGTTACCTCTCTGAGTCTGCTCAAGCTAAGTTGATTCCTCCTTGTTTGTTTCCCTTCTTCTTTTTAGTGTACAGTGGGGACTGACCAGTGACACCCCCCATCCTTATTCAGGGCCTAGCTCTATGGATATACAGGGCTTAGGTTTCTGCTCAGCACTTGATGTGGAACCAATATAGGGCTGGTAGGGGAGGCAGGGTGCTATTAGACCCACCTAGGGGTCTCCACTCCCCCTTTTCCTAGCACTTGGGCTTCCATCCCCTCTTCCCCTCATGTTGCACTTAGTCTTCCCACACTGTGCGTGACAGATACTGGTTGTGGCACCGCACCGTGCTGATGGTGGTTTTTATATTTCACACATGTAGCAATCCATAATATGCTTCATGGTTATATTAAAACTTAAAAATCCTCAAAACTTAGAGATTTAAGATTAGATTTGAGAGTTTTTTGGGGAGATTCTGCTCCAAAAACTCATTTTAAGTTGTTGTTCACACTAATTGTTTTGATCAGAATGTGAGCAGAAACTCTCCAAATCCTCCTCAAATACTCAAAAGTTGATTCTAGTATTAATGTACTGATGATGGTTCTGGTGATGTATTCATTTAAGTACCCATTTACATTTTTTTGCATCCCTTTCCATTGGTCCAGCATGGCAATGTAGTCTTTGGACCAAAAACTTTTGTGCACCCCTGAAATAAGGTGTCAAATTCACTATTAAAGAGTTTGTCCTGAAAACAATATATTTCACTTATCCGCAGTATAAGTGATAAATGCATGATCGTTTGAGGTCTAACCACTTGGACCCCTACCAATCTGAAGAACATGGGGCCCAAAGTCCCCAGTTTTAATGGAGTAGTAGGAAACTTTTGGAACTTTGACTTCAGCCATTCTCAGGATCAGTGGTTTCAGTAGTTGGATCCATAGCGAATAATACATTTATCATGTATTTTGTGGATAGTTGATTTAAGTTATTTATGAGCAACCTCTTTAATATGAGTCTAAGAGACTAATTTAGAAGTATTTCGACAGGTATTTAGATAAGGTGTCATAATGAACGTGAGAAACGTTCTCAGGTTTATCCAAACTTATTGCCCTCAAGCAGACCATACACATCAGATGGCTGTTGACCAAATGATACTTTGGCAGACAGCCACCTCAGCTGACGCTCCGGTATACAGAAGTGCTCACTTGACCAAGTGGGTCTGTGTTACACAGCAAAAAGCCACCGGCTGACACATCGTCCAGCTGATTATCTCTGGTAAAACAATGTGATCCGCAATCTGAAATTGGACTTACATGACCAACATCTTCCGGTTAATAGTCGTCTGGGGCACCCATGTACACTAGACTGTGGGTCAAACCATCAATATTGGCATTAGTCTAATGTGTATAGGGGCCTTTACTCCTTGTAGAGTGTCTTGCTTGACATGTAGCGTTACATACTATTGTAATTTAATCAAGATAGGGATATGATAATGGCCTAAACACAAGTGGATGTAATGCATGGACAGTGTATTACATATTTTTCCAATTTGTTTAAAACAAAGCATTAATGCCAATCATCCTAGAACAAAGTGTCCTAGATTTAGTACTGAAGAGAAATAAAACATAGATCAATTGCCAACAATCAAAGGTAATTGAAAGTTCATGGCAAGCTTTGATGACGACTTAAGTCTCCTTAAATTGAGACCAGGTTTGTAACCCTATAGAAAAACACAGAAAATAAACAGGAAACATTTTGGCTTGGTGTACATTTTAATGGAATTACTGCATTAGTTTCCTTGTACAGTTATGCTCAGATGTAAAGTAGCCAAAAATATTGGAATTGTTGTGATGTGCACAAGCCATGTTTCTCCTTATAATTACTTGGGCACCGAAACAGAAGCATAATAAGATTTTCCATATATCAGTGTGAGTACATTCAGTTTTGCTATAAATGATGGTGTCATAATTTAATGTCACGAGGCATGACTAAGTTTTTTCTACACCTAATAGTAAGAGCTTCCTTTGCCGTACACTTTCCACGTATGCCTCTTACTTGATTCGCCAAAAACCATAGAGATCTAGAAATATTTATACTATTTTCTTCTATTTTAAGTTTGATGTACAGGATGTATGCCAGACGTGACAAGTAAAGACTTTCTGTTTTTTTATAGGGCTGTAAGTGCTGGATTATTTTATTGGCTTGGCAATGTACATTTGTCAAACGGTGACCAAAATGAGAGAACCCATGTATAAAATGAAACAAATGATCCACCAAACGTTTACGTGGCAGCTGTACTTTTACAGCAAACTATGCTGAGCGATTACAGACCATTGTCTACTGCATAAAAGTTTACTGTATTTACATTTTTCTTTTGATGAACACCAGTACTTGAATGGACTGTCTATGGGTCACTAGTCCATTAAATAAAATATATATTCGAAAGGGAAATTCGTCTTTTGCCTGCTGTCACTGCACATCTATAGCTTGAAATATTGTAATTGACAAAATGGCCTAAAATGTCTACATTAGCATGAATGAATGCGTGATTAACCTGAATCATTCATTCATACAATGTTTTTAATGTGTTGTGGTAGATAGGCTCACTCAGCTGAACACGGAGGAAAACACAAGAACTGTCTCTTTAAGGCCATGTTCACACTTTGCGGCGTGCTCTGCGGGTTCTCCCGCAGCGGAATTGATAAATCTGCAGGGCAAAACCGCTGCGGTTATCCCTGCAGATTTATCGCGGTTTGTTTTGCGATTTCCGCTGCGGGATTACTCCTATACTATTGATGCTGCATATGCAGCAATATGCAGCATCAATAGTAATGTTAAAAATAATAAAAATTGGTTAAATACTCACCCTCTGATGTCCGGATCTCCTCGGCACTGCACGCGGCGGTCCGGTTCCAAAGATGCTGTGCCGAGAAGGACCTTCGGGACGTCACGTTCATGTGACCGCGGCGTCATCACGGTCATGTGACCGCGACGTCACCGCAGCTCCTGCTCGCACAGCAACCCTGAGACCGGACGGCCACGTGCAGCGCTGAGAGGTGAGTATAGCATCATTTTTTATTTTAATTCTTTTTTTTTACACTATTTATGCTTCCCAGGGCCTGGAGGAGAGTCTCCTCTCCTCCACCCCGGGTAGCAACCGCACATTATCCGCTTACTTCCCGCATCGTGGGCACAGCCCCATGCGGGAAGTAAGCGGATCAATGCATTTCTATGGGTGCAGAATCGCTGCGATTCTGCACAAAGAAGTGACATGCTGCGGGTTGTAAACCGCTGCGTTTCTGCGCGGTTTTTCCCGCAGCATGTGCACTGCGGTTTGCGGTTTCCATAGGGTTTACATGTTAATGTAAACGCTATGGAAACTGCTGCGGACCCGCAGCATCAAAATCGCCGCGGATCCACGGGAAAACCCGCAAAGTGTGAACATGGCCTAAGTCTCTCACTGATTTACTATGGGTGCTGCATAAGCCAGTGCAGAGTAAGCAAAAATAAATATGGCCTTTCTGGCCTAAGGAAAAATAAAACATAACATATAGCACATTGGGGAAAATGGCCACGATCTAGGCATGACGGACTACTGAAATGGGTAATTATTCCCTACATTATTAAAACTATTTATAACCTGCACAGTGCATAACAAAAGGTTCCCGAGCCATGCTACATCAAATGCTTAATTACTTGTCTTCATAACCGATCACTTGTTTACTATCAATGTATATGAGATAGTAACTATACATAGGCATCCTATACATAATCTTTTCATGAGTCTCTACAATGGAAAAAAAAACATCATTTTGCTTGCACTTTAACATTTATTCCTGACCTACACTCCGGCCTCTTTTTTCATACCCATGGATTTAATCACACTTTATACAAACAAAACCTATATATATTTTTCTGTATTTCTTTAAATTGTTATTAATTTATGCATATTAATAAACTTTTGTATTTTTTGGCATATTTTGGACTCAGTTTTCTCCTTGTTTTGTATAACATATAGCACAGTGTGTGATGTTGCAGGTATCTGCCCGCTCAGGAAAACAAACATACACTGGTTCAGCTTTCCTTATCAAGACACAAAGCACTGGAGTTCCTCTCTCCAGGCCTATGGAACACAGAATGACTCAGAAGGCTGACTGTTTACCTTCTGGACCACACCCTGGGGAGAAGATATGGTGAACAGCCTCACACCCTCTCTTGAGCTTTTCATTTAAAAACCTAGCCCTTAAAATGGCCAATTAACCCCCTCTCAGCACTTACTGTGCTGCAGCACACTTCCAGGTTCCAAATCACTGAAGCTAAGAGCCTCAGTGAAAGATATCTTCCCTCCAGTACCTTTACCCTTAACTTCAGTAACCTTTACAATGTAAATTAGTCAACAGTCGTTAAACTCTATTGCTATATCTGGAACATAGTATTAATGATCATCTTAAAGGTCCCCACATTCATTAGATAGATGTAGGGCAAACGATCATTCAGCTGGGCACCATCTCTCTCTACTCCCCCAATACCCAGGAACATTTGACCGAGCACTCCTGTGTTTTCCATGATACTGCCCTAGCAGCAGCTTATCTCAGCACTGAACAGAAGTAACAGTAGTGGAAATTCAATAAGTTGGATCCTTTCTCTCTCCAAATATCAACTATATGGGGAGGCCACCATAGACTTTAGATGGGTGGACTATTCTGATGCAATTGGCAGGTTCGACTGACGTTTATCTAAAGTGTATCTAATAGTATAACAGGCGAGGGTGGTGTGTATCCCAAGTATATGTAAAGAAATAATCTGATATCATTCTATCCATACATGGCAATACAGGCTAGGATGCTAACAGGACATCACATTATGTCAAACTGTAAATATCTACCATGTCTATGGCGACTATAGATCAAATACAAAAGTGCAAGCAGCTGGTTCACAAGGGTTCATGAATCATGATGGGTAAGATGGTTTTTCTTGATTATGATTGTCTCTCTTTCTATAAGATTTTGTAGCATACCACACATTTATTAATATATATGACCTTCATGTTCAGCAGCAAAAACTAAGTACATGATTGTTAGGTACTTGGCATATGTATTTGATCAATACTATACATGATTTTGGACTTTATGCACTTGCACTTTATTATCTACTATATAATTGTCTAAGGGTCACTTCCAGCTTTCTGTCTGTCCTTCTGTCTGTCACGGATATTCATTGGTCGCGGCCTCTGTCTGTCATGGAATCCAAGTCGCTGATTGGTCGTGACAAAACGCCAACGACCATTGCCACGACCAATCAGCGACGCGCACAGTCCGGAAGAAAATGGCCGCTCCTTACTGCCCGCACTCAGTGCCCCCTCCATACTCCCCTCCAGTCAGCGCTCACACAGGGTTAAAGGCAGCGTTAACCGACCGTGCTATGCCGTGGTGTAACGCACTCGGTTAACGCTGCTATTAACCCTGTGTGACCAACATTTTACTATTGATGCGGCCGATGCGGTCTGCAGTGTGATTTCTAGAAGTGTGTTCTAAAAGTGTGGATTACATTAGAATTAAAACCTGAAAGATGTATACAGACTGTGCCCTGCTATCTGCCACCATCGCACTCTAACAAGCATCTCTATTCTTCCAACAGGTATGTTCATGCACCCAGCTCTCCTGCTATGAAGCGCACATAGTACATCACCCAGCTTTGCACACAGACTTTCCTCTGCTCTTTGCTTTCATATGGTATGTTCATGCACCCAGCTCTTCTGCTATGAAGCGCACATAGTACATCACCCAGCTTTGCACACAGACTTTCCTCTGCTCTTTGCTTTCATATGGTATGTTCATGCACCCAGCTCTCCTGCTATGAAGCGCACATAGTACATCACCCAGCTTTGCACACAGACTTTCCTCTGCTCTTTGCTTTCATATGGTATGCCTTTCAGCTAACCCCCGCTTACCCTGTGATATTTATTACCCTGTTTACTTAGGCTTGATTGTATGCATCTGGTCCACTCTTGATACTCTGACCAAGATGAGCAGAGACCACTCCTCTCTGCTTCACACCTGAACGCACTTAGTTTTCCATATATTGCATAGCACAAGTCTGCAGGACTTCAGTCTGCAGTGTGATTTCTAGAAGTGTGTTCTAAAAGTGTGGATTACATTAGAATTAAAACCTGAATTGGAACTGAAGGTAACTGGCCAGTCACTGCAAACAATGTTTATGTTTATTTTCACTTTCACCCCTATAATCTTTCACTTTCTGCTACCTCCCCCAATCCCCACACCAAATAAGGAACTGTTCATCTCCTCTTCAGTCCTCCCCATCCATCTCACCTCCTCCTCAGAACTGTTCCTTAACCCCTTCACCCCCAAGGGTGGTTTGCACGTTAATGACCGGGCCAATTTTTACAATTCTGACCACTGTCCCTTTATGAGGTTATAACTCTGGAACGCTTCAACGGATCTTGGCGATTCTGACATTGTTTTCTCGTGACATATCGTACTTCATGATAGTGGTAAAATTTCTTCGATATAAGTTGCGTTTATTTGTGAAAAAAACGAATATTTGGCGAAAATTTTGAAAATTTCGCAATTTTCCAACTTTTAATTTTTATGCCCTTAAATCACAGACATATGTCACGCAAAATACTTAATAAGTAACATTTACCACATGTCTACTTTACATCAGCACAATTTTGGAACCAAAATTTTTTTTTGTGACGGAGTTATAAGGGTTAAAAGTTGACCAGCAATTTCTCATTTTTACAACACCATTTTTTTTTAGGGACCACATCTCATTTGAAGTCATTTTGAGGGGTCTATATGATAGAAAATACCCAAGTGTGACACCATTCTAAAAACTGCACCCCTCAAGGTACTCAAAACCACTTTCAAGAAGTTTATTAACCCTTCAGGTGTTTCACAGGAATTTTTGGAATGTTTAAATAAAAATGAACATTTAACTTTTTTTCACACAAAATGTATTTCAGATCCAATTTGTTTTATTTTACCAAGGGTAACAGGAGAAAATAGACCCCAAAATTTGTTGTACAATTTGTCCTGAGTATGCTGATACCCCATATGTGGGGGTAATCCACTGTTTGGGCGCATGGCAGAGCTCGGAAGGAAAGGAGCGCCATTTGACTTTTCAATGCAAAATTGACTGGAATTGAGATGGGACGCCATGTTGCATTTGGAGAGCCCCTGATGTGCCTAAACATTGAAACCCCCCACAAGTGACACCATTTTGGAAAGTAGACCCCCTAAGGAACTTATCTAGATGTGTGGTGAGCACTTTGACCCAACAAGTGCTTCACAGAAGTTTATAATGCAGAGCGGTAAAAATAAAAAATCATATTTTTTCACAAAAATGATATTTTCGCCCCCAATTTTTTATTTTTCCAAGGGTAAGAGAAGAAATTGGACCCCAAAAATTGTTGTGCAATTTGTCCTGAGTACGCTGATACCCCATATGTGGGTGTAAACCATTGTTTGGGCGCAGGGCAGAGCTCGGAAGGGAAGGAGCGCCATTTGACTTTTCAATGCAAAATTGACAGGAATTGAGATGGGACGCCATGTTGCATTTGGAGAGCCCCTGATGTGCCTAAACATTGAAACCCCGCACAAGTGACACCATTTTGGAAAGTAGACCCCCTAAGGAACTTATCTAGATGTGTGGTGAGCACTTTGACCCAACAAGTGCTTCACAGAAGTTTATAATGCAGAGCCGTAAAAATAAAAAATCATATTTTTTCACAAAAATGATCTTTTCGCCCCCATTTTTTTATTTCCCCAAGGGTAAGAGAAGAAATTAGAGCACAAAAGTTGTTGTGCAATTTGTCCTGAGTACGACGATACCCCATATGTGGGGGTAAACCACTGTTTGGGCGCATAGCAGAGCTCGGAAGGGAAGGAGCGCTATTTTACTTTTCAATGCAAAATTGACTGGAATTAAGATGGGATGCCATGTTGCGTTTGCAGAGCCCCTGATGTGCCTAAACATTAAAAACCCCCACAAGTGACACCATTTTGGAAAGTAGACCCCCTAAGGAACTTATCTAGATGTGTTTTGAGAGCTTTGAACCCCCAAGTGTTTCACTACAGTTTATAACGCAGAGCCGTGAAAATAAATTCTTTTTTTTTTCACAAAAATGATTTTTTAGCCCCCAGTTTTGTATTTTCACAAGGGTAACAGGATAAATTGGACCCCAAAATTTGTTGTACAATTTGTCCTGAGTATGCTGATACCCGATATGTGGGGGGGAACCACTGTTTGGGCGCATGACAGAGCTCGGAAGGGAAGGAGCGCCATTTGGAATGCAGACTTAAATGGATTGGTCTGCAGGCGTCACGTTGCATTTGCAGAGCCCCTGATGTACCCAAACAGTACAAACCCCCCACACGTGACCCCATATTGGAAACTAGACCCCCCAAGGAACTTATCTAGATGTGTTGTGAGAACTTTGAACCCCCAAGTGTTTCACTACAGTTTATAACGCAGAGCCGTGAAAATAAATTCTTTTTTTTTTTCACAAAAATGATTTTTTAGCCCCCAGTTTTGTATTTTCACAAGGGTAACAGGATAAATTGGACCCCAAAATTTGTTGTCCAATTTGTCCTGAGTATGCTGATACCCGATATGTGGGGGGGAACCACTGTTTGGGCGCATGACAGAGCTCGGAAGGGAAGGAGCGCCATTTGGAATGCAGAATTAAATGGATTGGTCTGCAGGCGTCACGTTGCATTTGCAGAGCCCCTGATGTACCCAAACAGTACAAACCCCCCACAAGTGACCCCATATTGGAAACTAGACCCCCCAAGGAACTTATCTAGATGTGTTGTGAGAACTTTGAACCCCCAAGTGTTTCACTACAGTTTATAACGCAGAGCCGTGAAAATAAATTCTTTTTTTTTTTCACAAAAATGATTTTTTAGCCCCCAGTTTTGTATTTTCACAAGGGTAACAGGATAAATTGGACCCCAAAATTTGTTGTCCAATTTGTCCTGAGTATGCTGATACCCGATATGTGGGGGGGAACCACTGTTTGGGCGCATGACAGAGCTCGGAAGGGAAGGAGCGCCATTTGGAATGCAGACTTAAATGGATTGGTCTGCAGGCATCACGTTGCATTTGCAGAGCCCCTGATGTACCCAAACAGTACAAACCCCCCACAAGTGACCCCATATTGGAAACTAGACCCCCCAAGGAACTTATCTAGATGTGTTGTGAGAACTTTGAACCCCCAAGTGTTTCACTACAGTTTATAACGCAGAGCCGTGAAAATAAAAATTCTTTTTTTTTTTCACAAAAATGATTTTTTTAGCCCCCAGTTTTGTATTTTCACAAGGGTATCAGGATAAATTGGACCCAAAAAGTTGTTGTCTAATTTGTCCTGAGTATGCTGATACCCCATATGTGGGGGGGAACCACTGTTTGGGCGCATGACAGAGCTCGGAAGGGAAGGAGCGCCATTTGGAATGCAGACTTAAATGGATTGGTCTGCAGGCGTCACGTTGCATTTGCAGAGCCCCTGATGTACGCAAACAGTACAAACCCCCCACAAGTGACCCCATATCGGAAATTAGACCCCCCAAGGAACTTATCTAGATGTGTTGTGAGAACTTTGAACCCCCAAGTGTTTCACTACAGTTTACAACGCAGAGCCGTGAAAATAAAAAATCCTTTTTTTCCCACAAAACTTATTTTTTGGCCCCCAGTTTTGTATTTTCCCAAGGGTAGCAGGAGAAATTGGACCCCAAAAGATGATGTCCAATTTGTCCTGAGTACGCTGATACCCCATATGTTGGGGTAAACCCCTGTTTGGGCACACGGGAGAGCTCGGAAGGGAAGGAGCACTGTTTTCCTTTTTCAACGCAGAATTGGCTGGAATTCAGATCGGATGCCATATCCCGTTTGGAAAGCCCCTGATGTGCCGAAACAGTGGAAACCCCCCAATTATAACTGAAACCCTAATCCAAACACACCCCTTACCCTAATCCCAACATTAACCCTAACCACTCCTCTAACCCAACCCTATTCCCAACCGTAAATGTAATCCAAACCCTAACCCTATCTTTAGCCCCAACCCTAACTGTAGCCCCAACCCTAGCCCCAACCCTAGCCCTAACCCTAGCAATAACCCTAGCCCTAACTCTAGTCCTAACTCTAGCCCTAACCCTAACCCTAATGGGAAAATGGAAATAAATACATTTTTTAATTTTTTTATTTTTCCCTAACTAAGGGGGTGATGAAGGGGGGTTTGATTTACTTTTATAGCGGGTTTTTTAGCGGATGTTTATGATTGGCAGCCGTCACACACTGAAAGACGCTTTTCATTGCAAAAAATATTTTTTGCGTTACCACATTTTGAGAGCTGTAATTTTTCCATATTTGAGTCCACAGAGTCATGTGAGATCTTGTTTTTTGCGGGATGCGTTGACATTTTTATTGGTAACATTTTCGGACACGTGACATTTTTTGATCGCTTTTTATTCCGATTTTTGTGAGGCAGAGTGATCAAAAACCAGCTATTCATGAATTTCTTTTTGGGGAGGCGTTTATACCGTTCCGCGTTTGGTAAAATTGATAAAGCAGTTTTATTCGTCGGGTCAGTACGATTACAGCGATATCTCATTTATATCTTTTTTTAATGTTTTGGCGCTTTTATACGATAAAAACTATTTTATAGAAAAAATAATTATTTTGGTATCGCTTTATTCTCAGGACTATAACTTTTTTATTTTTTTGCTGATGATGCTGTATGGCGGCTCGTTTTTTGCGGGACAAGATGACGTTTTCAGCGGTACCATGGTTATTTATATCAGTCATTTTGATCGCGTGTTATTCCACTTTTTGTTCGGCGGTATGATAATAAAGCGTTGTTTTTTGCCTCGTTTTTTTTTTTTTTTTTCTTACGGTGTTTACTGAAGGGGTTAACTAGTGGGCCAGTTTTATAGGTCGGGTCGTTACGGACGTGGCGATACTAAATATGTGTACTTTTATTGTTTTTTTTATTTTATTTAGATAAAGAAATGTATTTATGGGAATAATATATATATTTTTTTTTCATTATTTTGGAATATTTTTTTTTTTTTTTTACACATTTGGAAAATTTTTTTTTTACTTTTTTACTTTGCCCCAGGGGGGGACAATACAGATCGGTGATCTGTCAGTTTGCATAGCACTCTGACAGATCACCGATCTGAGAGAAGTGCAGGCTGCTTCACAGTGCCTGCTCTGAGCAGGCTTCTGTGAAGCCACCTCCCTCCCTGCAGGACCCGGATCCGCGGCCATCTTGGATCCGGGTCTGGAGCAGGCAGGGAGGGAGGTAAGACCCTCGCAGCAACGCGATCACATCGCGTTGCTGCGGGGGGCTCAGGGAAGCCCGCAGGGAGCCCCCTCCCTGCGCGATGCTTCCCTGCACCGCCGGCACATCGCGATCATGTTTGATCGCGGTGTGCCGGGGGTTAATGTGCCGGGGGCGGTCCGTGACCGCTCCTGGCACATAGTGCCGGATGTCAGCTGCGATATGCAGCTGACACCCGGCCGCGATCGGCCGCGCTCCCCCCGTGAGCGCGGCCGATCGCGTATGACGTACTATTCCGTCCTTGGGAAGTAGGGCCCACCCCACATGGACGGAATAGTACGTCTAATGACAGAAAGGGGTTAACATACAATCCTCTGTCTCAAAGCACAGGCAGCTCCCTCACGCCCTCTCCTGCTCCCACCTGCTAACGCTATCTCTGCTCCTTCTCACTGCTGGTGATATCTCTCCAAATCCTGGTCCTCCTCACCATATTCCCACAGTCATTTCTACCTCCCACCCACGCTCCATCACAAACTTCCGTAACCTCTCTAACCTTATACCCATTCACTCAGCCCCCGCTTCCCCAGTCCCACTAACAGGAGCTCTGTGGAACGCTCGCTCTGTCTGTAACAAGCTTCCCTACATCCATGATCTTTTTGTTACTACCAAACTTTCCTTCCTCGCCATCACCGAAACCTGGCTCACCCCTTCTGACACAGCCTCCCCTGCTGCACTCTCTTACGGTGGCTTCCACCTTTCTCACACACCCCGCCCCAGCAGCAAGCACGGCAGAGGAGTTGGTTTTCTCCTGTCAGATAACTGCTCCTTCACCCCAATCCCACTGCCACCCTCTGTTACCCTCCCTTCCTTTGAGGTGCACTCTGTGCGCATCTACTCCCCCTCCAACCTCCAACTGGCTGTCATTTACCGCCCCCCAGGGCCAGCCACCATCTTCTTTGACCACTTCACCACCTGGCTACTTCATTTCCTTTCTGCAGACATCCCCACTATCATCATGGGCGATTTCAACATCCCCATTGACACTTCCTTCTCAGCTGCCACTAAACTTCTATCTCTCACTTCCTCCTTCGGCCTCACTCAATGGTCTTCTGCAGCCACTCACAAAGATGGTCACACACTGGACCTCATCTTCACCCACCTCTGCTCCTTATCTAACCTCTCTAACTCACCTCTTCCTCTTTCTGACCACAACCTTCTCACATTCTCATCTCTCTCCACTCCATGTCTACATTCCCCACCCCACAAACTTTCACACCCTCGCAGAAATCTTAAACATCTTGACCTACATTCATTCTCTGAATCCCTCCACCCTCTCACAGACATAAGTTCCATACACAATGCGGATGACGCTGCCGCTCTATATAACACCACAATAGCTGTAGCTTTGGAATCTGCTGCCCCACTTACACATACCAAAGCTCGTAAATTCAACAGACAGCCCTGGCACACCAGCCTGACCAAAGAACTGAGGCGAGCTTCCAGGGCTGCTGAGCGCAGATGGAAAAGATCCCACTCCAACGAACACTTCATCGCATTCAAACAGTCCCTCACTACTTTCAAGACCACACTTGCCACAACTAAACAAACCTACTTCTCATCTCTCATATCCTCCCTGTCTCACAACCCTAAACAGTTATTCAACACCTTCAATTCTCTCCTCCGTCCCCCAGCACCTCCTCCCTCCCCACTTATCTCTGCTGAAGACTTTGCCTCATTCTTCAAGCAGAAGATTGATAACATCAGAGACAGTTTTGGTCAACAAGCCCCAGAGCCCTTCCTCCCAACTTCCCTACCCTCCACCTCCAAAACCAACTTCTCCACCATTACAGAAGATCAACTCGCCACTCTACTCTCAAGATCGCATCTCACCACCTGTGCACTTGACCCGCTCCCATCCCACCTCATCCCAAACCTCACCACAATCTACATCCCAACCCTAACCCATCTCTTCAACCTATCACTAACAACTGGGCTTTTCCCCTCAAGCTTTAAACATGCCTCTATCACACCTATCCTCAAAAAGCCCTCTCTTGACCCATCCTCTGTATCTAGCTATCGCCCTATATCACTTCTCCCCTATGCCTCAAAACTACTGGAACAACACGTCTACCTTGAACTGTCCTCCCATCTCTCTTCTTGCTCCCTGTTTGACCGCTTACAATCTGGCTTCCGGTCACACCATTCCACTGAAACTGCCCTAACTAAGGTCACCAATGACCTCTTAACCGCCAAGAGCAAGCGACACTACTCTGTTCTCCTCCTCCTCGACCTGTCGGCTGCCTTTGACACAGTGGACCATTCCCTATTATTACAGACCCTCTCATCCCTTGGCATCACAGACTTAGCCCTATCCTGGATCTCCTCATACCTAACAGACCGGACATTCAGCATCTCCCACTCACACACCACCTCCTCACCTCGCCCCCTATCTGTCGGAGTCCCACAAGGTTCAGTCCTTGCGCCCCTGCTCTTCTCCATTTACACCTTTGGCCTGGGACAGCTCATAGAATCTCATGGCTTTCAGTATCACCTCTATGCTGATGACACAGATCTACATCTCTGGACCAGATATCACCTCCCTACTAACCAGAATCCCTCAATGTCTGTCCACTATTTCATCCTTTTTCTCCGCTAGATTTCTGAAACTTAACATGGACAAAACAGAATTCATCATCTTTCCCCCATCTCACGCGACCCCCCCAACGAACCTATCCATTACAGTAAATGGCTGCCCAGTCTCCCCAGTCCCACAAGCTCGCTGCCTCGGTGTAATCCTTGATGCTGATCTCTCCTTCAAACCACAAATCCAAGCCCTTTCCACTTCCTGCCGACTTCAACTCAAAAATATTTCACGAATCCGTTCATTCCTCAACCAAGAATCTGCAAAAACCCTAGTCCATGCCCTCATCATCTCTCGCCTTGACTACTGCAACCTCCTGCTCTGTGGCCTCCCCTCGAACACTCTCGCACCCCTCCAATCTATTCTAAACTCTGCTGCCCGACTAATCTACCTGTCCCCCCGCTATTCTCCGGCCTCTCCCCTCTGTCAATCCCTTCACTGGCTCCCCATTGCCCAGAGACTCCAGTACAAAACCCTAACCATGACGTACAAAGCCATCCACAACCTGTCTCCTCCATACATCTGTGACCTCGTCTCCCGGTACTTACCTACATGCAACCTCCGATCCTCACAAGATCTCCTTCTCTACTCCCCTCTTATCTCCTCTTCCCACAATCGTATACAAGATTTCTCTCGCGTATCACCCCTACTCTGGAACCCTCTACCACAACACATCAGACTCTCGCCTACCATCAAAATCTTCAAAAAGAATCTGAAGACTCACCTCTTCCGACAAGCCTACAACCTGCAGTAACCACCGATCAACCAAACCGCTGCATGACCAGCTCTACCCTCACCTACTGTATTCTCACCCATCCCTTGTAGATTGTGAGCCTTCGCGGGCAGGGTCCTCTCTCCCCCTGTACCAGTCGTGACCTGTATTGTTTAACATTATTGTACTTGTTTTTATTATGTATACCCCTCCTCACATGTAAAGCGCCATGGAATAAATGGCGCTATAACAATAAATAATAATAATATAATAATAATAATATCTAATGTTAAAAATAATAATAAAAAAAAATAATCGTTATATACTCACCGTCCATCGGCCCCTCGGATCCACAACAGGCCTTTCCTGCTCGCGACGCTCCGGTAACCGGTTCATGCTGCGATCTCGTGAGATGATGACATAGCGGTCTCAAATGTCATTTGATTATGACTCCGTGTCTCTTGTAGGAAGTATACGCCAGGGAGTATCCAAGTGGAGTACCCACTATAGCCTCTGGCTTTGGCATATGAATAAATATATAATGTATGTGTATTGGATGATATTGACTTCAGGAGATCAGAGCTGTATCATTACATCTCACACAGAGAAATATGATCTAAGCTATGATGAGGGTGTATTCTTCTTTACGTTGAGTGTTGCTGTCTGCTTTTGATTGGGTAACATCATACTGGGGGAAGAAGTACACCCCCCAGTGAAAAGTATCTGATAACAACCACTAGGGCTTAAAAAGTTAACTTGTTAGGTGCCAAATACTTTGATCTATATATATATATATATATATATATATATATATATATATATATATATATAATTGTCTAAAGTCCACTTCCGTCTGTTTGTCTGTCATGGAAATCCCACATCGCTGATTGGTCGCGGCCGGCTGGGCGCGACCAATCAGCGACAGGCACAGTCTGGCTGCGAATTGGCCCCTCCCTACTCCCCTCCAGTCAGTGCCCCTCCATACTACCTCCAGCCAGCGCCCACATAGCGTTTTAGCAGTCTATTAAACAGACTGCGTTACACCGCGGCATAACGCTGCCATTAACCCTGTAAGTGTGTCCAACTTTTTACTATTGATGCTACCTATGCAGCATCAATAGTAAAAACATATAATGTTAAAAATAATAATTAAAAAAATCATTATATTCTCACCTTCCGGCATCCGTGGTAGCCTTTTCCGCTCCTTGTGACGCTCCGGTCCCAAGAATGCATTGTGTCAATGCAATGACCCCAGATGACATAGTGGTTTTGCGAGACCGCTACATCATTACGGGTTATTGCCGCAAGACGCTACTGGGAACGGAGCGTCGTGAGGAGCATCGCTTAACACCTGGGCTGGATCCGGGGGCCGCCAGAAGGTGAGTATATAACCATTTTTTATTTCAATTTTTTTTTAACAGGGATATGGTGCCCACATTGCTATATACTACATGGGCTGTGTTATATACTACGTGGGCTGTGTTATATACTGCGTGGGCAGTGTTATATACTATGTGTTATATACTACGTGGGCTGTGTTATATACTACGTGGGCTGTGTTATATACTGCATGGGCTGTGCTATATACTACATGGGCTGTGCTATATACTACGTGGGCTGGGTTATATACTGCATGAGCTGTGTTATGCACTACGTGGCTGTGCTATATACTACGTGGCTGTACAATATACTACGTGGCTGTGCTATATACTATAATTGGATCAAATTAAGATATTCCTGTATATGCTTAGATTAATACATTTATTTTTTAATTTCTAAGACATTATTCTTGGAGTTTCAGATTTCTTTGGTAAATCCCCACATTTGTATTCCTACTTATCTTGTTTTTAGGTTTTACTGTATCTTGTTATTTTTGCCACTTTTATTAGCATTTATTATTTCTTCTTTAGACCTCATATTAAATCTATATTTTAAACCTTACTCACATATCTGGCATATTTATTGCTAAAGGCCAACTTAATTTGTCAAGTTGAAAATATGAAATTGACGCACATCAGGCCATTGTATATGACAAATAGCGAGACTGAACATCAGCAGCAACCATCAACCTATCTACTTGTTGCATACATGGAATTAATAGTCAGTACATTAGAAATAGCATTTTACATTTAGGTGCACAATTCCAACACCTGATGGCACCCATGTCTTCAGGACGGAAAAATTCTATTTAAAACATCTGGAAATTTTGCATGCATCCTCTGCCTTAGGATGAGGTCACTCATTTTTCTCTTCACATCTGGATGCCTTTGATGCATCCGTACTGCTTTTAACATGCCAGAGTCTTCATCATCTTATTATTTAGGCTCTCAAAATCCTCTTTGTGATGATGGGTCATCTGCTTTCCATATGTGGCTCTGACGTTTCTTTCGAATGATCTTGAAAAGGACGTGATGGACACACTTAAGTCCTCTTGGACATTATCTTCTTGTGCTGGATTTACTAACTGCATTACAGCATAGTCCGGTCCAGAGTCACCAATATTACTGACATATACTGAACCCTTTGAAGAATGCTGAGACGTTATGGTAAAAAAAGAGCCTTGTTTTTATTATGTGGCTTTCCGTTATTTAGAAGTAGGGTTCTCTGAGAAATATGCAACCACCTGAGATGTCTGGCAGCGGCTCTCTCATATCAAGAGAGAGGAGAGATCACAGGACAGTCAGGTGAGATAGCTACCAGCTAAATAATCTAAAGTACGTATATAGGGGATTCACAAGCCTGCAGTCACTTAAAGTGACTGCAGACTTGTACTGTATGGCCGGACAACCTCATTAATGTTAAAACACATGAGACATGCTTCAAATGGAACTGGAATAATTTTATGTAAGTAAAAATTACAAATACCAATACGCAAATATTTTCTTCAGAGAAGAAGAGGACAAGAACTCCAGGGCCCCTATTGGATGTAGCATTCCTAAAAGTCAATATCAATACTTTAAAGGGAATCTGTCACCTCATTTTTCGCATATAAGATGCGGCCACCGCCATTAGGGGCTTATCTGCAGCATTTTGTAATGCTGTAGATAAGCCCCCGATGTAACCTGAAAGATCAGAAAAACAAGTAAGATTATACTCACCCGGGGGGCGGTCCGGTCCAATGGGTGTCGCGGGTCCGGGTCCCATCTTCATGCGATGACGTTCTCTTCCTTCCTTCCATCGCGGCTCCTGCGCAGGTGTAATTCTCTGCCCTGTTGAGGGCAGCGTAAAGTACTGCAGTGCGCAGGTGCTGGGCTTCTCTGACCTTTCCCGGCTCCTGCGCACTGCAGTACTTTGCTCGGCCCTCAACAGGGCAGAGAATTACACCTGCGCAGGAGCCGCGATGGAAGGAAGGAAGAGAACGTCATCGCATGAAGATAGGAGGCGCCGGACCAGCGACGCCCATGGGACCGGACTGGGACCGCCCCTGGGTGAGTATAATATAACTTGTTTTTCTTATCTTTCAGGTTACATTGGGGGCTTATCTACAGCATTCCAGAATGCTGTAGATAAGCCCCTAATGGCGGTGTCCGCAGCTTATAGGCAAAAAATGAGGTGACAGATTCCCATTTAACGAGCCTTGCCACATGATTTAGGATAAGAAGCCAGACACTCGATTTGCAGACATGTTTTTTTGGTGGGTGTTTGACCCTCATCAGTGCAAACAGGAGATCTTATTTGGCTGGGTGAGAGGACTCTGACAGGGGATCTGAAGGAGGAACAATTCTCATCCCAATAGGATAACTATAGCTGTAGGTAGTGGCACTACAACTTCCACATTATTTATGGATTAGGTATATTCAGAACATGAGTTGCGAAAAAATATATGCAGGACCCTGATGAAAAAATAGATGTGACTGTATTAATAAAGAAGAAGCACTAGCTAATCCCTAAGTTCCTATTGTTACACTTTCTGTACTAATAGCATCGCTTTCCAGTATTGGAAGCACTTACAATACATGTTGTCTCTAATATTTGGTTCTCTATTAACACGATGTACCAGTAAATCACTGCTACAGCCACATTGGCCATACTATGGCAAACTAACCTGATAGACACTGTCACATTTATAATAGCAAAAGTAAAGTAAAATAGCAAATGTAAAACAAGACTAGATATCGCTTTACTGCTACTGTGAATAGAACACATAGCTGGTAGATTTTACAATTGTACCAATAGATCACTTGTAGGGAATGCAGCCCATAATAGTGATCTAATTACCCATTTTGTACTGCTCAAATATAATAAAAAAGGCTAGTTAGGATGTTCGGTGCACCCTGGGTGTGACCAAGAGGCTCAGTGCACCAGTCCGCCCACTGGTTTTACATGCCTGCACCTCCTTCACTAGTGATTGACAGCACTGGCTTGCCTGAGTTTTTTCTGCACACGGTGCCTGCCCCAAATAAACCAGTGCTGTCAATCATCAGTGAATAAGGTGGACCATGTAAAAACCATCTGGCGGAGCAGTGCCCCGAGCACCCTAATTATCGCATTTTATTACACTTCAGCTTCTGCAGAATTGAGGAAACTAGCAAAACACTTAACAGTGTGATTTTTACATGGGTTATATCCCCTATAAGGCTACGTGCTTGGTTTATACTGTTAGTTTAGGCTGACAGACTCCCTTTAAAGAGGTTGTTCAGTGGAAACAAATTACGGATTTTTTTTTTTTTTGCTTGTGAAGCAAAAAAACATTTAACTTACTTTAGCTTATTGATTAAATTTGCTTGGATGGTGCTATTTCTGGCTTCTATTCTGGTCCAAACACCTCCACTTTTTTGTTTCTTCCTTCTGCATTGTGATGTGATGAAGGGGGCTGGCTTCTAGGCTCAGCTTAATGACTAAGCCAGCCCCCACCATCACATCACCAGAATTAGACGTGGAGGTGCCAGGAGAAAGCTTCAGAATTGCACAATCCAAGCAGATTTGATCAATAAAATAAATCTGGAATTTCATTTTTTTTAAATGATTCATAAAAAATAGACATTCTTTTTTAGCTCCTGGGCATTCCCAGCATTCTGGGCTTCTCGAACCATGTTGGGTAGGTTTCTTGACTGGCTTCTCCCCATGAGGCTTAGCTTGATTAATAGGTGTCTCCCTACTTGTATATAAGAAGCGAGAGACCTGTCAATCAAGAAAACGTTTAAACGTAATCTCCTGGCAGTAAATAGATTTTCCGACTCTCAGTAAAATCAGAAAGTTTTTTTTAGCTTGTCTTTTTCTATCTTACTGAGCAATTTGATTAGTTGTTGTGTCTCTTTTTGCTATGAAAAGTTCCCTTTGACTTATACATGGGACTTTTTTGCATGTAAACAGATTTGATTTTTCTTGTAAACAGAAGCGTAATGATGAGGAGATTGGTGGAAGAATGAGTAAACCGCTGCTGGCCTTGTAACATCACTGGAAACTATGTGACAGATCCATGGTCCAGGCTTTCCCCTGTACACTACAGAGCTTTGTATTAAGAACCTGCAGGTGCCAGGAAAGATTTAACAGGTTTTGGGTGGGATCAAGGAGGGATTGTGACTCACATGTGCTTCCATATAACTCCTTCCATAGCTGTCAGGGAACAGGAAATATGCTCATTGCTTGGGGTCTGCATTTCAAAAGAATGCCAGGTATGTGTATAACGGTCCTCTTCATTATACTCCCCAAAAGAAGAACAACAAAATATCTTTTATATAAAGGTCCAGCTGACGCCTCTTTGGATGCTATTTGTGTCGCTGTTCAATATACCTGCAGCGACACACATTTTCCCTGTGAATCTCCATGGTGAGGCCAAGTTTACCCATTTTCCACCTTTCTTTTTCATTGCACAGATGGAAAAAATGTCTCAGCTCCTGCTTTAGTGAAGAGACCATAGAGCCCAGCCCATTCAGGATAGCACTTAGCACTGTCCAGATCATGATTGTAGAGTGATATTGTAACTAACCTGTTTGTTACATGTATGACCAAGTCCTATTATTACTAAAAATATGTGCACATTATAAAGCTGCATAATGTGACATCACACCTCCTAACCAGTCCCTCCACACAGTATAAAGCCTGAAGTCCCCCCACACGGTATAAAGCCCCAAGTCCCCCCACACGGTATAAAGCCCCAAGTCCTACACAGTATAATGCACACACACAGTGTCGGACTGGGGAGCCAAGAGCCCACCAGTAACAAACTCCAGGGTCTCACTTTTCAGCTGTGTGCAAATGCAAATGTGACATTATCCTCAATCATAAATTGATAATTCATAAATTTATATAACAATGAACTGGGTAGATTGTTAAATGAATAAGATGCTGCCTTTGTCTGTACATAGTGATTCTAGTATATAGTGCAAATACTGCTCATGTAAGAGGGTGATGGCCCACTACTGCACAGAGGCCCACCAGAGGATTCTCCTGCTCTCCTGTTAGCCAGTCCAAGCCTGCCAGTTTCCCCATACAGTATGATGCACTCAAAGTGCCTAAAACACCTACTGTATGATGCTACCACTATGTTCCTCAAACTCTTTATGATGCCCTCACAGTGCCCATCACATTCACTGAAAGGTGCCAACAGATTGCGTCCAATACACTGTATGATGCCTCTACAGTGCCATCCACACGCAGTGCATGATACCCCAAAGTGCTGTATCAATTATACACAGCCTACAGGCTATCAGGCACATTTCAAGCAAAATTTTCAATGCCCTTTTGAGCATTCAGTGCCATTGAACTGCTTAATGAATCAACTTTCATATGTACTTATCCCCTGGTTACATTCTCCCCTGATGAGGCCTTTACAAGAAGGCCAAAATGTGTGGGAAATGGTTGGGGTTCACTATTACTATCAATTGGGTACTGCCCTTTTTAGGGCGGGAGTAATTGACATGGGGCACAACAGGGTATAATACAGATAGAATTTTTCCCTTCCTCTTCCTCTTCCTCCAGTGTGGTCATCTATGGGCGATCTCCAAAGACACCAGTGTGATCGTCCTAATTTTTATTACTTGCACTGTTGTTGTCATGGGTACTTCTTTATATAATTGTGTGCCATAAGTGTAAGAAGAGGCACCGGACCGGGGGTACCTTTCTTGTGCCAGGTCCGGAACTGTCGGGACTGTCACCTTTGTTGTCTGGGGGAAAGCTTACAGACCCGGACTGGCCTTTGCACTTGACAGCAGGGGGCATAGATAGGATAAAAAGGAGAGAGCATGCGAAAAGGAGGGGAGACTTGGCAGGAGCATGCAGCGCACAACAGGGGCAGTTTGGTGCTCTGTCCTCTGAGCACCGTGGCAGCGCAGGCCCACGCTATATTATCCCTGCTGCCACTTAGAGAGACTGTGACTGGAGAACTGTATTTTGTCCGTCGGCTCCCATTTCTCCAGGTACCTGACACTACGTTCCAGTAAATTATGCGCATGTGCCGCCTAAGAATCCCCGAGTGACTTACCGAGAACTGTTCCCTTTCTCACTCACCTATTTTTGCCAAGCTTCATTAAGCCCCGGCAGTGTTGGAGACTGTTCTTCACTCTGCAACCCAAATCCTGGACCCAGGACCCCATGCAAGACGTCAAAGACCCATCGCCATCGCCAGGAACCAGATCATCAACACCTGCAGGACGACACCGGATTCATCACGTGCTGACCGCATTGGCACCACCGTTAGAACCTAAGACTCTGCAGTCAGGAAGCCGTCAGACTGATAAGTTTACCCTTAATGAACAGTTGTTAAATTTTTGCCCTCATTACCTCCACCAGCACACCTATTGTGCTCCTATCACCTGCCATACACCTGCCTCTACTTTCCCCTCCCTGCGTGGAGTATACCTCTGTATCAGTAAAGTTAACTTTAACTCTTGCTCTACCTCCTGTCCGTTGCTGCATCCCTCAACCTGCTCACGTAAGTGTTAAATGTTTTTTACTATTTACTTGTGGTTTTGAGTGTATTTTTATTATACCTTATCAAAAGTTAAGTTTTATGGTATCCCATGCTGTATATCTATATTTACCCTAGGGAGTTTGATGAACATTGTTTATGGTTGCTACATATGCTTTACTTATATTTAATACTATATACAGGATCAGTGATTAATGTCACTTTGCTGGAGCCCTCACCACTTGGACTCTAACCAATCACTAAAACAGGGGTGCTGAGTCCTCTGTTCCTCCTTAATTGCTGACCACAGCTAGGTGAACTTTGCATTGAGTAATGGTCAACCATGCATAGTGCTGCTCCATTCACAGTCTTTGAAACTCAAAACCTTTCTGACGATCTTAAGGTTTCCATTGGCAAGGCTCTGAGCGAGTGATCCAGCATTTAATTATCATCTATTCTATGGATAAGTGATAAATGTCCGTTTTTATGTAGTTCACCATCTAAGAATTCAGAACCTTGATGGTTTGCAGTAAACACCAAATATGTGCACATATTTACCAATTCAACAAGGGTTATAAGAATGAATTAACTAACCAAATTTTTGTGCTATTACAAAAAGAGTTATATCTAGGTCCAATTACAATAAAAATAGTTTATGTTATGTGTTTTAGAAGAAACTGATCACGTTATGCCTGGCAACTATTGATCCTAGATCATCCAGCACTGAAGTCTCAGAACAAACATATTCTCTCTGGTTAACAATGAATATGTGTCTGGCTGCTTTCCTTGAAGAGGAAATCATGTCTCCTCCCAACTGAAAAGTTTGTGTTTGTCTCTTCCAAGTTCTGCGATGGCAAATCCTCTACATAAACACTACCAAAAATGCTCCATTTCCTATTAAGAAATACTGCTGAGAATCCATCTAACAACATGATTATGTACGACTTAATATATAGTCAATTAATGGCAATAAGTTATATTCCCTCAAATATCAAATATGTTTTACATATTTACCAGGGTTGTCCAAATGTTTGATTTTGTTTAGAATGGCTCCTGCTTGTATTTATTTAAAAAATATAAGATAATCAGCATCACCGACCCTGTCCCAGGACAGTGGCAAGAAATGCCCGTTCAGGCAATTAGGAGCTGCAGAGGTATACTGCCTTAACCACTGAAGAGCTTAGAGGAAATTTCCTGTAAATTAAGACAAATCCAGGAAGAATATACCCAAGGGGATCCATGTAGGAAGTAGAAACCCAAGGGAATAAATCAGTCTAGGAAGCAGAGACCGAAGGGAATCAATCGGTGTAGGAAGCAGAAATCCAAGACGAACAGCATGGGAAGTGGAGGCTCCAGGGGATCAGCATAAGAAGTAGAGACCCAAAGGGATCAGATTGATTGCAGAGACCTAAGAGGATCGGCATAAGAATTAGAGACTCAAAGGAAGTAACATATGAAGCAGAGACCCAAAGGGATCAGCATTGAAAACAGAGATCCACAGGGATCGGTGTAATAAACAGAGACCAAAATGGATCAGAGTAGCGAACAGAGACCCAAGGAGATCAGTGTAGTAAGCAGAAACCCAAGGGGATCAGTGTAGGAAGCAGAGAAACGCAGGAATTGCAGAGCCTTAAGGTACCGTCACACTAAACGATATCGCTAGCGATCCGTGACGTTGCAGCGTCCTGGCTAGCGATATCGTTGTGTTTGACACGCAGCAGCGATCAGGATCCTGCTGTGAGATCGCTGGTCGTTGATTAAAGTTCAGAACTTTATTTGGTCGTCAGATCGCCGTGTATCGTTGTGTTTGACAGCAAAAGCAACGATACCAGCGATGTTTTACAATGGCAACCAGGGTAAACATCGGGTTACTAAGCGCAGGGCCGCACTTAGTAACCCGATGTTTACCCTGGTTACCAGTGTAAAATGTAAAAAAACAAACAGTACATACTCACCTTCTGATGTCTGTCACACGTCCCTCGCCGTCCGCTTCCTGCACTGACTGAGCGCTGGCCGTAAGTGAAAGCACAGCACAGCGGTGACGTCACCGCTCTGCTGTTAGGGCCAGCGCTCACACAGTGCAGGGAAGCGGACGCCAGGGGACGCGAAGGTGAGTATGTACTGTTTGTTTTTTTACATTTTACACTGGTAACCAGGGTAAACATCGGGTTACTAAGCGCGGCCCTGCGCTTAGCAACCCGATGTTTACCCTGGTTACCCAGGGACCTCGGCATCGTTGGTCGCTGGAGAGCGGTCTGTGTGACAGCTCTCCAGCGACCAAACAGCGACGCTGCAGCGATCGGCATCGTTGTCTGTATCGCTGCAGCGTCGCTTAGTGTGACGGTACCTTTAGGGAGATTAGTGTAGGAAACTGAAACCCATGGGGAACAGCGTACGAATCAGAAACCCTAGGTGATGACCGAAGAAGAAATGATTAGTGAGTCTAAGCCCTTTTAAAAGTATTTTGTCACCAGTGGACACGGGACTGGTAATAAGGGGCCTAGAGCTCAGTTTGCAGAACTATTAGATGTGAGAGACAGTGATCTGTAGGTAGAAGTTGGAAGGAATTTGGGAAAATTAAGGCAAGATTGTAGGACTGAATGTTGACAAAATGGAATGGAGAAGCAAAATAGTTGTACCGTAGCTTTACCCTTGGATAGGCCATATATGAAAGGATTACTATGTTCTTCGAGTTTTATCATCACTGCCTTGTTCATATGCAAATTACCTCTACAAAGAGGAAGAGGACTTGAACGCTAGTGCCAATTGCAATCTTCCTCTCTGTAGAGGCAATTTGCATATTTAATTTCCCAGAGGAGCATTGCATGGCCTATAAGTCTCCTTAACTGTCAGGCATGTCACTCTCCTCAAGTAGAAATGTTACCCATTAGTGCCTAGTTCATAGACCTCTTAGCTGCTGACAATAGGTTCAATCAAGTATGACTCTACTCTTTTTTTTTCGCCATGGGGCCCCATGAATTCTTGTTACATCCCTGATCTCAAGCACACTGTCATGTGGTGTTATGAGCCACCTGCTTGTCCAGTTTAGTCCAGGATGCTGTTCAGAGCAGACGAGCCTGGAAAATTATATGAAGACATATTTCTGGTTTTAGTCAAATCAAAATGATGCACACAGTATACTAAGAGCAGAGCTAAGGGCCAGGAGGGGGTGTGAACATCAGGTTTTTGGCTTCATCCAGTTTCCTGCTTGAAATGTCCCTAAATCCCAAACTTATAATGAACCAGTGTACTTACAAACATATGTCCTAGAGAAATATTAACCCATTCTGATGCTGGTATAGTTAAACACAGTGGGGCAGGTTTAGTAAATCTGTATAATTTTGCGACAGGATAAACGAAAAATAGACAGGGATTCTTGCTGACTGATTCATTTGGTGCATCTTTATATTGACTTGCCTAAGGGGCTGATATGTTAGTACTGGCTCTAGTTTGCACCATGAATTTGGTACATCTCCGAGCTGGTCATCAGTTGGCTGAGATCGTGAGCACAGGGTAGGAGAACAGGGATTTTCTGTTTTGTGTGCAATAGTCTTTTAATTACTAATCAGTGAAGATTATCCCATGGCTACCACTATTAGAAAAAAAAGGGAATCAAGCCAGCCGAAAAAGGTGTTTACAAGCAGTGGGATGTTAAAGTGGTAGAGCAACCCTCATTATACTATGTTCATAAACTTCAGTTCCTCCCAAGGGTGCAGCTATCTTCCTTCACCTTCCCCCCTTTTTTTTCACTATGTGTCAGTTTGATGTTTTGCAGCTGGCTGCTGGACCCCAGCCATAGGCCGCTCCAGAACCTTGCGGATGGAAACTGAGACCATAGAGGAGGATGGGGGAGACACTGGGGGCGGACAGCTAAACATTCCAAATCTATCTAATGTCTTCAGATGAATAATGGACTTCAAGGGGACTAGGCCAATATGAGTCATCCCGAGATGAAATTATTTTAGAACAAATTTGGATAATCTGCAGTGTTTTTGTTAGCTGTTAACCACATAGGTGCCTCAGGGTAATGCTAATGTAATATTTTTTAATTTGACTTTATTAAAAAAAAAAAAAACACAATAAAAAAGCACAATAGAATAAATTGGAGATTTATAAGGCAGGATGAATCAAGGCATTTTCTCCAGAATTCTGGTGTAAAACTGTTTCATTTATTTACACCAGTAATGGCGCTGTTCCGCCAACTTTATGAAAAGCGGGTGTAACTTAAGTGGCATAGGGCCAAGCGCTCCCAACAAATTCACCATAATTTATCTCACAAAAATGACGTAAATTATTAAAGACTACATGGTGGCCCGATTCTAACGCATCGGGTATTCTAGAATATGCATGTCCACGTAGTATATTGCACAGCCCACGTAGTATATTGCCCAGCCACATAGTATGTTGCCCAGCTACGTAGTATATTGCCCAGCGACGTAGTATATTGCCCAGCAACGTAGTATATTGCCCAGTAACGTAGTATATTGCCCAGCGACGTAGTATATTGCCCAGTTATGTAGTATACAGCACAGAGCCACGTAGTATATTGCCCAGCCATGTAGTATATTGCCCAGTGACGTAGTATATTGCCCAGCCACATAGTATATTGCACAGCCCACGTAGTATATTGCCCAGCCACGTAGTATATTGCCCAGCGATGTAGTATATTGCCCAGCCATGTAGTATATTGCCCAGCGACGTAGTATATTGCCCAGCCACGTAGTATATTGCCCAGTGACATAGTATATTGCCCAGCGACGTAGTATATTGCCCAGCCACGTAGTATATTGCCCAGTTACGTAGTATATTACCCAGCCACATAGTATATTGCCCAGCTACGTAGTATATTGCCCAGCTACGTAGTATATTGCCCAGCCACGTAGTATATTGCCCAGCCACGGAGTATATTGCCCAGCCACGTAGTATATTGCCCAGCCACGGAGTATATTGCCCAGCAACGTAGTATATTGCCCAGCCACGGAGTATATTGCACAGCCACGTAGTATGTAGTATATTGGTCAGCCACATACAGTGGGGCAAAAAAGTATTTAGTCAGTCAGCAATAGTGCAAGTTCCACCACTTAAAAAGATGAGAGGCGTCTGTAATTTACATCATAGGTAGACCTCAACTATGGGAGACAAACTGAGACAAAAAAATCCAGAAAATCACATTGTCTGTTTTTTTATCATTTTATTTGCATATTATGGTGGAAAATAAGTATTTGGTCAGAAACAAACAATCAAGATTTCTGGCTCTCACAGACCTGTAACTTCTTCTTTAAGAGTCTCCTCTTTCCTCCACTCATTACCTGTAGTAATGGCACCTGTTTAAACTTGTTATCAGTATAAAAAGACATCTGTGCACACCCTCAAACAGGTTGACTCCAAACTCCACTATGGTGAAGAGTCAGACCAAAGAGCTGTCAAAGGACACCAGAAACAAAATTGTAGCCCTGCACCAGGCTGGGAAGACTGAATCTGCAATAGCCAACCAGCTTGGAGTGAAGAAATCAACAGTGGGAGCAATAATTAGAAAATGGAAGACATTCAAGACCACTGATAATCTCCCTCGATCTGGGGCTCCACGCAAAATCCCACCCCGTGGGGTCAGAATGATCACAAGAACGGTGAGCAAAAATCCCAGAACCACACGGGGGGACCTAGTGAATGAACTGCAGAGAGCTGGGACCAATGTAACAAGGCCTACCATAAGTAACACACTACGCCACCATGGACTCAGATCCTGCAGCGCCAGACGTGTCCCACTGCTTAAGCCAGTACATGTCCGGGCCCGTCTGAAGTTTGCTAGAGAGCATTTGGATGATCCAGAGGAGTTTTGGGAGAATGTCCTATGGTCTGATGAAACCAAACTGGAACTGTTTGGTAGAAACACAACTTGTCGTGTTTGGAGGAAAAAGAATACTGAGTTGCATCCATCAAACACCATACCTACTGTAAAGCATGGTGGTGGAAACATCATGCTTTGGGGCTGATTCTCTGCAAAGGGGCCAGGACGACTGATCCGGGTACATGAAAGAATGAATGGGGCCATGTATCGTGAGATTTTGAGTGCAAACCTCCTTCCATCATCAAGGGCATTGAAGATGAAACGTGGCTGGGTCTTTCAACATGACAATGATCCAAAGCACACCACCAGGGCAACGAAGGAGTGGCTTCGTAAGAAGCATTTCAAGGTCCTGGAGTGGCCTAGCCAGTCTCCAGATCTCAACCCTATAGAAAACCTTTGGAGGGAGTTGAAAGTCCGTGTTGCCAAGCGAAAAGCCAAAAACATCACTGCTCTAGAGGAGATCTGCATGGAGGAATGGGCCAACATACCAACAACAGTGTGTGGCAACCTTGTGAAGACTTACAGAAAACGTTGTCATTGCCAACAAAGGATATATTACAAAGTATTGAGATGAAATTTTGTTTCTGACCAAATACTTATTTTCCACCATAATATGCAAATAAAATGATAAAAAAACAGACAATGTGATTTTCTGGATTTTTTTGTCTCAGTTTGTCTCCCATAGTTGAGGTCTACCTATGATGTAAATTACAGACGCCTCTCATCTTTTTAAGTGGTGCAACTTGCACTATTGCTGACTGACTAAATACTTTAATACTTTTTTGCCCCACTGTAAGTACCGCCAAGTGACAGCAGTGGAGCTTCCTACTGCACATGCTCACAGGCATCTGTCCTAACATTCTAGGCAGGTTTCTGGCAATGTAACCAGGCGGCCATTTTAATTTTACAGTGATTACTTCTCTAGGCATAACGATTGGGATTTGCTAATGAAATTTATAAAGTAATTTATTTATAATGATATTTTCATCAGTTATTTATTTTTTTCTATTTCAGAAGAAGCCTTTCAACCTCTTTACCCCCCAAGCCTGTTTTCACATTAATGACCAGGCCAAATTTTACAATTCTGACCAGTGTGTGGTAATATGTGATAATAACTCTGGATCGCTTCAACGGATCTCATTGATTCTGATATTGTTTTTTTTTTTCATGACATATTGTACTTCATAATAGTGGTAACATTTCTTTGATACAACTTGCTTTTTGTGACATAAATGGAAATGTGGCAAAAAGTTTGAAAATTTCGCAATTTTCACATTTTAAATTTTTATGCCCTTAAACCAGAGTTATGTCACACAAAATAGTTAATAAATAACATTTCCCACATATCTACTTTACATCAGCATGATTTTTGAAACATAATTTTTTTTGTTAGGAATTAGAAAAGTTAAAAGTTGACCAGCAATTTCTTATTTTTCCAACAAAATTTACAAAACCATTTTTTAGGGACCAAGATACATTTGAAATGACTTTAGGATGCCCATATGACAGAAAATACCCCAAAAGTGACAGAATTCTGAAAACTGCACCCTTCAAATGTCCCCAAAACCACATTCAAGAAGTTTATAAATCCTTCAGGTGTTTCACAGAAATTAATGGAACGTGGAAGGAAAAATTAACATTATACTGTTTTCACAAACATTTTACTTTAGCCCCTCTTGTTTAATTTTTGCCAGCATAACAGGAATAAATGGACCCTAAAATTGTTATGCAATTTCTCCTGAGTAGACCAATATCTCACACGTGGGGGTAAACTACTGTTTGGATGCATGACAGAGCAGGGAATGGAAAAAGCATTGTTTAACTTTTTGAATTAAAAAAATGGCTGGAATCAAGAGCGGATGCTATATTACATTTGGAGAGCTTCTGATGTGCCTAAACAGTGCAAATCCACCACAAGTGATGCCATTTTGGAATCTAGACCCCTCAAGTAATGTATCTAGATTCATTGCTTCACAGAAGTTTATAACGTAGAATCGTGAAAATAATAAAATAAAATTTTTCCTACAAAAATATTCATTTAGCCCCAAATTTTGCATTTTCACCAAGATAACAGGAGAAAATGCACCATACAATTTAATGTACAATTTCACCTGAGTATGCCAATACCCGATATGTGGACGATAACTACTGTATGGGCGCATAGCAGGGCTCAGAAGGAAACGCGCATTATTTGACTTTCTGAATGCAAAATTAGCTGAAATTGTTAGCAGGCCCCATGTCAGGTTTGGAGAGCCCCTGATGTGCCTAAACAGTGGAAATGAATGACTTCATCTAAGGGTTCAGTGATCATATTGACACCACAGGTGTGTCACAGAATTTTATACCATTAGGCAGTGAAGGAAAAATAATTACATTTTTAAAACAAAAATGTGGTTTTAGCTCCAGATGTTATATTTTCACACGGGGAAATGGGTAGAAATGACATGAAAATTTGCTACACCATTTCTGCTGTAGGTGGAAATGCCCAATATGTGGCTATACAGTACTTCTTAGCCACACGGCGAGACTCGGGGGAGAAACGGAGAGCTATTTGCCTCCTGGAGCACAGATTTTCCAAGAAAAGTTTGCAGACGTCACATACAGAGCCCCATAAGTGCTAGAAGAGCCAAATTCCCCCTCAAGTGACCTCATTCCAGAAATTATACCCCTTTGGGAATTTATCTACAGGTGTAGTGATGATTTGACTCCATGAGTGTTTTCCAGAAATAAATGACAAAATACTGACTGGCACATTCAGACTAGTGTGAATAGGTGCATACCAGGAGGTGCAACCTCCATATACAATATACAAAAAAAGGATGCAGTCTATCATGCTAAAGCATGTCAACGTGAAATATATGAAATATAAATAGCAATATAGCTTTTGAATATTAGGAAAAAAAATTGAGACACTTAGCATAAAATTTGGCCAAACTGGCTCGTCTAATTCATGACAATCAGTGGCATTCCTTATGCGACAACTCTTACTTCAGTCAGTGACTGAAGTAAGATTAGTTGTGAGGCACTTTCATTTTGCATGCACCTCTTAATAAATCTGGGGCGTCTAAGTCCAGCATATCATACCGGCTGCGGCCGCCTCCTCGCTCGCTCCTGGCCTCTGCTTTCTTGTGCGCGCGCGCATACCAGGTTCAGTGCGTGTGCACTTCTGATCTTCTGTCGACACTCCTCTTCATCTCCTCTATGGTCCTGGAGGACTAGTATCCGGAAGTCGGTCCTCCTTATTGTCCTCTCTATGGTTCTGGAGGTCTGTTACCCGGAAGTGCTACCCTGCCTTTAGGTATTTAAACTGCTTCCTGCCGTTCCTCTGTGCCTGGTTATCATTTGTTCCTTCAGGTGTTCCTGGCCGCTCTTAGTCTCTGTGAAGTTAGTTTTCCCTCTGACTTTGGGTTTATCCTGTCTTTCCTGTATCCTGCTAGTCTCTGCGTTCCCTCAGTTCCTCCGCCAGTCCCTGCACTGCTGCAGTTTACCCACCAGTCCTGTGTCTCTGCAGTACTCACCTATCCTGTGGTCCTACTATCTCCACCTCTTCTTGGTCTTTTTCCGTCCTGGTCCTCCAGCTTCCGTGGCGATAGTCCCTCACGGGCCTGCCCCTAACTCTCCCTGTATAGGGGGCGGTCTATCTGGTCAGCTCGTATGTGAGAGGTTCGTCGTCGCGGTCTAGAGGGTCCACTTTCCGTTTTCCCTCTTTGAATTGTCACACTCACATTAGGACTGCACTCGAATGACATCTGAGTGCAGCCTGATTCTTACAGCATAACAGTCAGTATTGATGAATCAGGCAATATTCAATATTCTTTATGAACACTTGCTGACTCTATAGCAGAAAAATAATATACTGTACATCTATTCTGATATGAATTTTCTAAGTAAGTGCACCAGCCTCATCAAGTCTAAGAGATCTGCTTTCAAATGGATGGAGTTTGTGTTGTAAAAGTTGGTAAAAGATTCACTTTATCATCTAAATAGTTCAGTAGCCCAGCAGAAGCTGGTATTCATAGTTATACGACGATGGGTCTCACAAAGCATCCATGATGGTAGGATGCTCAACCATATGTAATTACATTGCCATACTCTGTGCTGTTCCAGGCTAGTTCCATTAGATTGTCTGATGAAAGTCAGCGGCCAAAAACATTTACTCAAAATCTTATGTGCGAAAGAAGAGAACTCTAATCAAATGCGATTAAATGTGCAGTGTTGCATTGTACAGTATATTAGAATTCAATCCAAATTTTGTTTAAAATACTTTTTCCATAAATGATGTATAGCAGATGTGGAATTAACTATTTAATTCAGAATGTAAACATACATCAATCAACCAACCACAACATTAAAACCTCCTGCCAACTATCCTGTAGGTCCCCTTTTGCTTTGACCCTTTGAGCCATGAATTCCATGAAGTCCTCTGAAAGTGGTATCCGGCACTAAGACATTAGTAGTAGCTTCAGGAGTCCGGTAAGTTGTGAGGTTGAAACTCCATGGATCAGACTTGTTTTTACAACTCATCCCACATATGCTCAATTGGATTGGGATCTGGAGAATTTTGAGGCTAAATTATCACTTTGAACCATTTTCTAAAACAATTACTGAATAGTTGTCACAGGGCGCTGAAAAAAAATTGCTGCCATTAAGGAATGCTCTCACCATAAAAGGGTAAACTTGGTCTGCTGCAATATTTAGATAGGTGATATATATCAAACTAACATACATGTATGCCAAGACCCACAATTTACCAGCAGAACATTTCTTAGAGCTTCACGCTGCTTTTGCAGACTTGTGGTCTTTACATGGTGCCATCTTGTCCCAGATAAGTGATAATTATGCAATTGGCTGGTGTAAAAGGAAATATGATTCATTACACCAGCCACCTTCTTTCAATGCTACGTGGTCTTGATGCTAACATGTTCTTTGTTAAAGGAGTGGTCCTAAACTAATATCGAGTTTAATCCTGTCTATATATTGCAATAATCTTATCTCTTTTTTTTAATATACTTTACTTAAAAAAATCCTACCTTTCCCCTCTCTAATCTACAGTATATAACTGCTTTATTTTTTTACCTACTTCCGTTTTGATTACATTTCATTTGAGAATCAGCAATGCATGCCGCGGACACCACTGCACCCTGAAAGGAAGCATCATCAGTAATGTCAGTTTCAGGGGCTGGACTAGTCCCTGCTCTACTGAGCATGCATCGGTTGTCAATTCCAACATATGCTCAGTACAAAATCCATAGTCACTGGGAAATAATCTTTTCACTGCACAGTGACAGTGCACTCTCTTGCTGGCTTTAATGAGTAGTAATGAGCAGGCAAGAGAGTTAGTGTGCATTGTAAGAAGAGAATGTTTCAAGAAGGGACCAGCCGTACCTGTAAGTGATTTCAGTTTCAGGGTTGGTCTCTGCTTTTCTTGTTTGCCATGTTGCCTTACAATGCCCAGGCGAATTGCAGCTTTTTTGTGCATAGACTTTAGAAGAGGCCTCCTTCGTGCATGTCCTCATGCATGCCATTCCCTTTGCAGTATATTTGTTGGCTGTGAGTCACCCGCCAGGGCCGTGGGGTACCCGGTGCTGGGTCCGGTGTTCACAAGGGAAAGTGATGGTGGCGACCCAGTCCCTGGCCCTGGGCGCCCATGTAAAAGGGATAATTGAATAAAGTTTATGTTCATGACAACCCCTGTGCTATTTGGTCAGTGGGAACCGATGCTGCTTTAACCCCTTTACCCCCAAGGGTGGTTTGCACGTTATGGATCGGGCCAATTTTTACAATTCTGACCACTGTCCCTTTATGAGGTTATAACTCTGGAACGCTTCAACGGATCCCAGTTATTCTGACAATGTTTTCTCGTGACATATTGTACTTCATGATAGTGGTAAAAGTTCTTTGATATTTCCTGTGTTTATTTGTGAAAAAAGCAGAAATTTGGCAAAAATTTTCAAAATTTCGCAATTTTCCAACTTTGATTTTTTATGCAATTAAATCACAGAGATATGTCACACAAAATACTTAATAAGTAACATTTCGCACATGTCTACTTTACATCAGCACAATTTTGGAACCAAAATTTTTATTTGTTAGGGAGTTATAAGGGTTAAAAGTTGACCAGCAATTTCTCATTTTTACAACACCATTTTTTTTTAGGGACCACATCTCATTTGAAGTCATTTTGAGGGGTCTATATGATAGAAAATACCCAAGTATGACACCATTCTAAAAACTGCACCCCTCAAGGCACTCAAAACCACATTCAAGAAGTTTATTAACCCTTCAGGTGTTTCACAGGAATTTTTGGAATGTTTAAATAAAAATGAACATTTAACTTTTTTTCACAAAAAATTTACTTCAGCTCCAATTTGTTTTATTTTACCAAGGGTAACAGGAGAAAATGGACCCCAAAAGTTGTTGTACAATTTGTCCTGAGTACGCCGATACCCTATATGTGGGAGTAAACCACTGTTTGGGCGCATGGCAGAGCTCGGAAGGGAAGGAGCGCCGTTTGACTTTTCAATGCAAAATTGACAGGAATTGAGATGGGACGCCATGTTGCGTTTGGAGAGCCACTGATGCGCCTAAACATTGAAACCCCCCACAAGTGACCCCATATTGGAAACTAGACCCCCCAAGGAACTTATCTAGATGTGTTGTGAGAACTTTGATCCCCCAAGTGTTTCACTACAGTTTATAACGCAGAGCCGTGAAAATAAAAAATCTTTTTTTTTCCCACAAAAATAATTTTTTAGCCCCCAGTTTTGTATTTTCCCAAGGGTAACAGGAGAACTTGGACACCAAAAGTTGTTGTCCAATTTGTCCTTAGTACGCTGATACCCCACATGTTGGGGTAAACCCCTGTGTGGGCACACGGGAGAGCTCGGAAGGGAAGGAGCACTGTTTTACTTTTTCAACGCAGAATTGGCTGGAATTGAGATCGGATGCCATGTCGCATTTGGAGAGCCCCTGATGTGCCTAAACAGTGGAAACCCCCCAATTATAACTGAAACCCTAATGCAAACACACCCCTAACCCTAATCCCAACGGTAACCCTAACCACACCTCTAACCCTGACACACCCCTAACCCTAATCCCAACCCTATTCCCAACCGTAAATGTAATCCAAACCCTGACCCTAACTTTAGCCCCAAGCCTAACTTTAGCCCCAACCCTAACTGTAGCCTTAACCCTAGCCCCAACCCTAACCCTAGCCCTAACCCTAGCCCTAACCCTAACCCTAGCCCTAACCCTAGCCCTAACCCTAGCCCTAACCCTAATCCTAACCCTAACCCTAGCCCTAACCCTAACCCTAGCCCTAACCCTAGCCCTAACCCTAATCCTAACCCTAACCCTAGCCCTAATGGGAAAATGTAAATAAATACGTTTTTTTAATTTTTCCCTAACTAAGGGGGTGATGAAGGGTTAGGGTTAGGGTTTGATCTACTTTTATAGCAGATTTTTTTTTAGCGGATGTTTATGATTGGCAGCCGTCACACACTGAAAGACGCTTTTTATTGCAAAAAAGTTTTTTGCGTTACCACATTTTGAGAGCTATAATTTTTCCATATTTGAGACCACAGAGTCATGTGAGGTCTTGTTTTTTGCGGGACGAGTTGACGTTTTTATTAGTAACATTTTCGGGCACGTGACATTTTTTGATCGCTTTTTATACTAATTTTTGTGAGGCAGAATGACCCAAAAACCAGCTATTCATGAATTTCTTTTGGAGGAGGAGTTTATACCGTTCCGCTTTTGGTAAAATTGATAAAGCAGTTTTATTCTTCGGGTCAGTACGATTACAGTGGTACCTCATTTATATCATTTTTTTATGTTTTGGCGCTTTTATACGATAAAAACTTTTATAGAAAAAATAATTATTTTGGCATCGCTTTATTCTGAGGACTATAACTTTTTTATTTTTTTGCTGATGATGCTGTATTGTGGCTCTTTTTTTGCGGAACAAAATGTCGCTTTCAGCGGTACCATGGTTATTTATATCTGTCTTTTTGATCGCATTTTATTCCACTTTTTATTCGGCAGTATGATAATAAAGCGTTGTTTTTTGCCTCGTTTTTTTTTTTTTTCTTACGGTGTTTACTGAAGGGGTTAACAAGCAGGACAGTTTTATAGGTTGTGTCGTTACGGACGCGCCGATACTAAATATGTGTACTTTTATTGTTTGGTTTTTTTTATTTAGATAAAGAAATGTATTTATGGGAATAATATATATATATTTTTTCTTTATTTAAGAATTTTTTTTTTATTTTTTTTTTTACACATGTGGAAATTTTTTTTTAAACTTTTTTATTTTGTCCCGGGGGGGACATCACAGATCGGTGATCTGACAGTTTGCACAGCACTCTGTCAGATCACCGATCTGACTTGGAGCACTGCAGGCTTACCAAGCGCCTACTCTGAGCAGGCACTCGGTAAGCCACCTCCCTCCCTGCAGGACCCGGATGCCGCGGCCATCTTGGATCCGGGACCTGCAGCGAGGAAGGAGTTAGGAGACCCTCGAAGCAACGCGATCACATCGCGTTGCTCCGGGGGTCTCAGGGAAGCCCGCAGGGAGCCCCCTCCCTGCGCGATGCTTCCCTATACCGCCGGCATACCGCGATCATGTTTGATCGTGGTGTGCCGGGGGTTAATGTGCCGGGGGCGGTCCGTGACTACTCCTAGCACATAGCGCCGGATGTCAGCTGCGATAGACAGCTGACACCCGGCCGCAATCGGCCGCGCTGGACGTACTATTCCGTACTTGGGAAGTAGGGCCCACCCCACATGGATGGAATAGTACGTCCTATGACAGAAAGGAGTTAAGGTTTCCTCTGGGGTGATGTTATGGCAGCTAGATGGTATAACTTCCCCCAGGTGAAGTGTATCCCCAGGGCTCCCGGTGTGGAGATGAAAGATGGTGAATGGCGCAGTAAAGAACGAGGACACAGGTTTGCAGTCTCTTTACCTGGTTTAATGAAAAGACTTCAGGCAGCCACAGTCCAGGGTACCAGATCACAGGGCAGGCAGGGTCCGGCCAGCTTGGAAGCGAATCCAGAGTCCCCTTTACCAGGTGGAGTTAAAAGCCTTCCTCTAGCGCGGTGGTGTTGTAGTCCCTTACTGCCTATGGCTTCAGATAAAGTCCTCACAGTTCTTCTCTCTGTCCCCAATATAGGATAGGACAATACCTGCATGACAGGTAACTCGAGCCTTTATACAGGGACTCTATCACGCCCCGGGCTCTATGTGTTACTGTGTCTCAGGTGTGTGTGGCGGACAGGTAACTTGCAGTTCAGCTGTCCTGCTGGTTTCTGATATAAGTCTTAGAGTCCCTTACAACCTTGGTGGTCCAGCTACCGGTTATCTGTGCTTTGCCAGGGAGACAGTCTGCTTGCTGCTGTCCTCCCCCTGGTGTCACTCTCCTGTGCTTTGCTCTCCTGCACGCTCACTGAACAATGTTCGGCTTTCTGTATGTCTCTTTCCAGTGGCTGTAGTACTTCAGACTACACGGCCCCTTCAGACACTCTATGTCGGTCTGCTCTCTTCTGTCTCTCTGACAATCTGACCTCTCTTTCCCTCCAAATCACAATATATGTAGGGGAGTATGTTGTGAATTTGCTTTTTGGCTCCCTCTAGTGGTTTCTAGTTATTTGACTCTGGGTTTTTCTGTCATCCCTTGTATTCTCACCTGGGTCGTTAGTTCAGGGGTGTTGCTATATAAGCTCCCTGGACCTTCAGTTCTATGCCTGGCAACGTAGTAATCAGAGCTAATCTGCTGTGCTCTTGTCTACTGATCCTGGTTCCTGCTCGATCAAGCTAAGTCTGCTTCTTTGCTTTTTTGCTATTTGTTTTGATTGCATTTTTGTCCAGCTTGTCCTAAACTGTTCCTGACTTTGCTGGAAGCTCTAGGGGGCTGGCGTTCTCCCCCCGGACCGTTAGTCGGTTCGGGGGTTCTTGAATTTCCAGCGTGGATTTTGTTAGGGTTTTTGTTGACCATATAAGTTATCTTTCTATATTCTGCTATTAGTGAAGCAGGCCTCTCTTTGCTAATCCTAGTTCATTTCTGTGTTTGTCATTTCCTCTTACCTCACCGTTATTATTTGTGGGGGGCTTGTATCCAACTTTGGGGTCCCTTTCTCTGGAGGCAAGAGAGGTCTTTGTTTTCCTCTTCTAGGGGTAGTTAGATTCTCCGGCTGGCGCGAGTCATCTAGCGATCAACGTAGGCATGATCCCCGGCTACTTCTAGTGTTGGCGTTAGGATTAGATATATGGTCAATCCAGTTACCACTGCCCTATGAGCTGGATTTTTGTATTTTGCAGACTTACTAGTGCCTCTGAGACCCTCGCCATTGGGGTCATAACAGGAGTAACCTAGGAATAGGATCAAAAGCTCCCCCTTGTGGCCTGGTGTGTGAACATGTTTTGTGTATTGTGGTTACCTGATAAAAAATATCCTTCATTGCTTCCAAACGTAACATCACTCTCCCCGTGAGGAAAACAATGCTACTGTGACGACCAGGACCCTGGGGCGCCACAGATGTCAATAATGACATATGCTCAGTAGATTCTTGTCACAATATGTACTGTGAGGCAGTGACTGGTGTTATACGCGAGGGTCACTATGTGTCACCCAGGATGTGCAAAGAAACATGGAGACCATGGGAGTGCATTGCAGTCACAGGTATAGCTGTGATTGCAATGCAAAATAAAAGTGAGCATTGGTCTTGGGCAAGATATGTGTCCAGGGCAGAAATGAAAAAACCTGTTCTGGGTTTTTATTTTATTAAATGGACTACAGAATGGCAGCGGGTCAGTCCATTTCCTTCCCAGCCCAGGCTTTCCATTTGGCTGACGGCCACAAGTTCTTTTGTAAAAAAAACTCTGCAGCAGAGGGTTGGGTGTGTCAGTGTGGAATTTGCAGCAAGTAGAGCAATCGGCTCTGCAAAAGCTCAGCCTGAGTGAGGGAACACAGAGCCAAGCAGAGCAAACTCCTGGCACACCGCAGTGTGATACGGCGGTGCAGTCACCCTCGGCAACCGGACATATTTACAGACTGTCTTGTTTCCCAGCTGCGATCTGGAAGATACCGTTGTGTTTTGTTTGTAAGTTTTGGACATGAGTCACTGCCTCATCACTGCATAGTGTGGACACCGCTGCACCACAGCACTTAGACAGTATGTGGGGCAATATACAGTAGTATTGAGTTATCTGTTGTCAGCTGCTGCTTGGTGGTGCAAGCTGGAAAGAATAGTCAGGTAGCCAGGTCAAAATCAAGAGGGCAACAAAGGTACAAAGTTGTCAGACAGGAGTAGCATCAATATATATGCCAAGGTCAAAAAAGGAAAGCACAAATACAACACAGGAGCAGAAACCACAAACTTAAGCCAGGGAAGCACAAAGCTATATCTGGCAGCTTCCAGCAGTAAGCTGGAATATTAAGTAGGGTGTGGAGCTCTCCAATTGGATGTAGCAGGGAATTGATAACTCCAGTTGGACAGCACACACGCCCAAACGCACAGACTGGATGGCACTGCAGGTCCCAGCCACCCAAATCTAAGTGACTGGACAGAGCCAGAGCTTTATTCAAGAGTATTTGCAAAATGGTTTCATTTTTGTTTGCTATGCATTTTAAAAGAAAATTTACTTAAAATTTTTTGCAACAATCAATAGCACAAGCGAATATGAGACTATTTAACCTCTTCATGACCGGAGGGATTTTTGGTTTTGCGTTTTTGTATTTTGCTACCCTTCTTCCCAGAGCCATAACTTTTTTATTTTTCCATCAATATGGATATGGCCATATGGGTGCTTGTATTTTGCGGGACGAGTTGTACTTTTGAACAACACCATTGGTTTTTTAACATATCGTGTCCTGGAAACCGGGAAAAAAATTAAAAGTGCAGTGAAATTGCCAAAAAATGAAATGTCACAGTTGTTTTTTGTTTTGCTTTTTTAGTAGGTTCAATAAATGCAAAAACTGACCTGCCATTATGATTCTGCAGGTCATTACGAGTTCATAGACACCAAAAATGTCTAGGTTCTTTTTAATCTAAGTGGTGAAAAAAAATTCCAAACTTTTCTAAAAAAAAATTGCGCCATATATAGCTTCTCCATTTTTCATGATCTCGGGTCAGGTAAGGGCTTATTTTTTGCGTGCCGAGCTGTCGTTTTTAATGGTACCTATGATACGATATTTTGATTGCCCGTTATTGCATTTTAATACAATGTCGCGGCGACCAAAAAAACATAATTCTGACATTTTTACTTTTTTCTTGCTATGTCGTTTAGCAATCAGGTTAATCCTTTTTTTTATTGATAGATCGGGCGATTCTGAACGCGGCGATACCAAATATGTCTATGTTTGATTTTTTTTATCATTAATTTAATTTTATTTTGAATGGGGCGAAAGGGGGGTGATTTGAACTTTTATATTTTTTTATATTTAAAGAAAAAAAAATGTCACTTTTGGCATGCTTCAATAGTCTCCATGGAAGGCTAGAAGATGCCATAACCCGATCTCCTTTGCTACATGCAGGCGATGATCAGATTACCTGCATGTAGCAGAATATTTCACTTGCTATGAGTGCCGACCACTGGGTGGCTCTCATAGCAATCCGGCAGAGACAACAATAGAGGTCTCCAGGAGACCTCTGGTTGTTATGCCAACCCAGCAGGGACCCGCGATCATTTGACGGGGTCACCGATGGGTGGATTTCTGGCGCGATTGCTGGAAATGCATGTTAAATGCCGCTGTCAGTGTTTGACAGCGGCATTTAACAGATTAACAGCAGCAGGAGGATCGTGATTCCTTCCACGGCTGTTAGCGGCACATGTCAGCCGATCATGTGCCGGAAAAGGTGTGGGCTCATAGCCAAAGCCCGCAGCAAATAGGGGGAGGCATGCAATTGTAGCGCCCCCACCGCCGCAGGGCCGAGGGGTACCCGGTACCGGGCCTGCGAGTCTCTGCTCAGGGGTTGTCACGGTGGCTAGGCCCGGTCCGTGACCCTGTCGTGGGGCGCACAGAGAATAAATATGGTGTAGTGGTGCGGTGCAGTAAATAACGAGGACACCAGGTTGCAGTCTCTTTACCTCTTTACTGAAGATCTCTGGGTCCTCAGTCCGGAATCCAGATCACCAGGCTGCGCAAGTCCGGCCGGTCCAATGGCACCTCTAGAGTTCTCTAAGCAGGTGGAAATCTGTGCCTTCCTTCTAGCGCTAGGTGTTGCGGTCCTTCCCTGCTGTGCTTACGGAAAGTCCCCACAACTGTTGTGTCCATTTCTTAAGTTCCCTCACAACTCAATTAGATGATGTTCTGCTAATTCTTCCGTTCCTCCCTGTTGTTACGGTTAGAACGGCACCCGTTTGACGGGTAGGCTCGGAGCTCTTCCGGGACCCTAGAGTCACCCCTCTCCACAAGTTGCCCCCCAAGACTGCATAGGTGATTTAGGTGAGACAGCCCGCCTTAGACTGACTGTCCTGCCGCTGTTTAGAGTATTGCTTGAAGCTGAATATTGTAATACTCCCTCTGCGTTCCGGCCGCCGGTTGTGCGCCTCAGTAAGGTGTTGCCTCGGTCTTACAGCATAACCCCTACTGGTATTCTCCTCTTGCTTTGATCTCGTTTCTCACTCAGCACAATCTATCTCGCTTCCAATCCTTCCTTGGGCACCGCCGCTATACTGAGCAGGCACGGTCCCGTTACGTTCTCTCAAATTGCCAAGCCTCTGTCAGGATCCCACTCCTGACAGAGACCCTACCGAATCTTCTCCTGCAACACCCTCTGCCACAAGGTGTTGCCTGGCTCCAACCCAGTCAGCTTTCTCCCTAACTTCCTGCCTGACCCCCAGTTTTACCAGTGTGTGAGGAGTGGCCTAATGAATAGAACCCTTAGCTCCCCCTGAAGGCCCGGCGGTGAAATGTATTGGTGTCTGTGATACCTGCTCAGATGAACTCCTTCAGTGCCATCAGATGTAGCATAGCTCCCCTTAGTGGCGGAGCCACAGTACTGCAACGACCAGGACTCTGGGGCGCTGCACAATGATGGTGGAATGCCAGCCAGGGCCGTGGGGTTCTCGGTACCGGGTCCGGTACTCCAAGATGGGATATCATGGTGGCTGCGACTCGGTCCATGGCCCTGGGTGCCAAAGTAAAAGGGAATGTCCTTAAAGGGGTTTGGAATAAAGTTTGTGTTTGTGACGCCACCTGTGGTATTCGGTCAGTGGGGACCGACACTGCTTAAAGGGGTCCCCTGGGGTGATGTTATGGCAGCTATGATGGTATAACTTCCCACAGGTGAAGTTGGATCCCCAGGGCTCCCGGTGTGTAGGTGAAGATGGTGGGTGGTGCGGTAAGAACTGGAGGACACAGGTTTGCAGTCTCTTTACCTGGTTTACTGAAGTCTTCAGGCAACCGCTGTCCAGGGTACCAGATCACAGGACAGGCAGGGTCCGGCCGGCTTGGAAGCAAGTTCAGAGTCCCCTTTACCAGGTGGAGATGAAAGCCTTCCTATCAGCGCTTTGGTGTAGTCCCTTGCTGCCTGTGGCTTCTATCAAGGTCCTCATAGTTTTCTCTCTGTCCTCCATAAAGATGGACCACTAACCCGTATGATGGGTGGCTCGAGCCTTTTTACAGGGTCTCTATCATTACCTGGGCTCTATGCGCCACTGTGTCTCCTGGGTATTAGGGCGGACAGGTTATGTGTAGTCCTGCCGGTTTCTGCTGTGCCTCCTAGAGTCCCACACAACCTCGGTCTTCCGGCTACCGGTGTCTGTGCTCTGCAGGGACGTAGCCCAATCGCAGCTGTCCTCCCCAGGTGTCACGCTCCTGTGCTTCGCTCTCCTGCACGCTCAATACAAATCTGTTCTTTCCTTCATATATCACTATCCAGGAGCTGCAGCACCTCTGGCTGCACGGCCCCTCACACGTCTCTCTGCCTCAGACTGCTCCAGTCTGCTGTCTGGCACCAACTCACTAAGTTTCCCTCCAAGCCAGAATATATATAGGGGAGCCACCCATAAGCTGGACCAGAGCTCCCCCTTCTGGCCTGGAGTGTGAACATATTGTATGCTTGTGTTACCTGATAGAAGAGATCTTCGCTCGCTTCCAAGTGTGACATCACTCTCCCCCTGAGGAAATCAATGCCACTGTAACAACCAGGACCCTGGGGTATTACATTGGATAGATCCATCATTGGTCGTAAAAGGGTTAATATATCTTATCAGACAAATCTGCATCCTTCTCCAACAATGAGCCACTTTTTTTCTTCCCCCTTTCTCCTGAACTCACTATTTATTCTGCAAAAACTCTCCATTCCTTCTTGCTCAATGCAAAGCCTCTTTCACAGTTCTGTTTTTTGTCGGTAAATGGTCCATTTTTTAAGGGCCGCAAATACTGAAACATGCATACCCATTTCCTGTATAGGAATCACCAGAACGTGTGAAGGAGGCCTTAAACCCACTGCCTTCAGAGTGAGGTGTCAGGTTACACCATCTATTATACTCTAAAGCCGGGGTCCCCAACCTGTGGTTTGGGAACCACATGTGGCTCGCGAGCCTGTTATCATGGTGCCAGAAGATTGCGGCATCTGGTTACCCGAACTTTTGCACTGGTTAGAATTGCTTCACCATCATAATAAACAGTGCATGTTTTCTTTGCTCTGGCATTGCTAGGGTTAATCAGTTCAGTTGAGCTCCTGGAGCTCTCCAACCTGTATTGTTTCAGCAGTTCCCTGTTGGCCAGTCCCCTCTGCTATATATGCTAGCCACTGGTGCTTGGGAAATGCCAGTGTTAGTTTTTATTGCCTGTTAGGAGTTGGATGTGAAGCTTGTGTTTTGAGTAGGTGTATGGAGTTGTTCAGAAGATAATTGCTTGGAGTTTGTTTATTTGCACATCCTTATCCTCTTCTACTGTACTTGGTGTCTTCGTCCTATACCTCCCTTGTGTTCCACTCTGCTGTTTGGGGAGTGTATTTTCTATGACTGTAATTCTCATTTATCTCTGTCCATCTTCCTTTGTTTGGTTAGTGTTATGATATACAATTTGGCCTTACACCTCCTTAGGTAAGGGAGGGGGCAGACAAGGGTTTATAAAGGAGCATAGCAAGGTACAAGAACCTGGCGTCTCCACCTTCAGGTGTAATCCTGGGGACAGGGATAGACTAGGCCACCCCCAGTTCGAGGGATCAGGTAACTCTGTGACACTTGTGATGTGTGGCTCATGGCTGTCTGCCAGATTGGTGCATTAGCACAAGGTGTAGCAAACTGCTATTAAGAGTAGATCTCTAGATGGTGACTTTTGTGTGTAGGCATGCACAGAAAAGCAGATCTGAATAGAGGTAAGATAGGAAACCCTGGAGCTTGGCATACTGCATTGGTGGAGGTAAGAGGGGAAAACTTTGGCTGTCATTATACTGGTAATAGGGGGCTCAGGGTGTCACTACTGTGTGTAAGGAGAAGAGACGGTCTCAGCGTGCCTTGTCCGGGACGAGTCCGGAACCACCGGTGCTGTCACCCGAGTTGCAGGGGGGAGAGTTTAGTTCTCAGGGCAGACATTTGAACTTGAAACCAGGGGGTGTGGAGGACATAAAAGGACACAGTGAGCGGGATCGAGTTTAGTGTGGGCTGGAAGCTGTAGTGTTCAGAATCTGAGTGCGAGCCTTCCTGTGCTGCACGGTGAGAACAAAGTAGGCCCAAGCCAGAGTGGCCTATGGAAGCTTACCGGAGACTTCAGGCTGAGACACTTCCAGAGATCACTGACCGTGCTGATGGAGCGCCCCCAGACGCAGGGCCGCGGGGTACTCGGTACCGGGCCTCTCTGTCTCGGTTCTGGGGTCGTCACGGTGGCTAGACCCGGTCCATGACCCTGCTAAGGGGCGTCCAATGAAAGGTGTAGGTGGTGGTGCGTGGTGCAGGTCGCGGTGAATAACGAGGACACAGGGTTGCAGTCTCTTTACGTCTTTACTGAAGGCTTCAAGATCCTCAATCCAGAGTACGGTTAACAGGGCTGGCTGAGACCGGCCGGTCCGATGGCACCTCCAGAGTTCCCTTTGCAGGTGGAAATCTGTGCCTACCTTCTAGCACCTGTGTGTTGTAGTACTTCCCTGCTGAGCACCACGGGATAGTCCTCACAACTGTTGTGTCTGTTTCTGATGTTCTTTCCCACAACTTATGTCTGTTCTGATGTTCTTCTCTGTCCCCCATCTCGTTTCTCACTCTTCACAATAAGCCTTGCTTCTTGTCCTTACTTGAGATACCGCCGTGATGTAGTGCAAATCCAGGAAAAAGATGTGCACACTGTCACTGGGTTGGTGCAGGCATGAACAAAAATAGTCCAAGTATAGGAAAAATCAGCCGCACTCAATTGGTTGAAAGTTCAGCAAACTGTGTAGTTTCTTTATTAACATATACAATAAACATCACCAGGTGCTTTTTTAGGAGGTAAATGGGTGGCGGACTATTCAATTCGGGTAACGTTTCGACCCCAGCGGGTCTTTATCAAAACCTCACTTGTGCCAAAGAGGTAGAGGAGAGGAGAAAGAGCCGAGTTCCCATAGGGCAGCTCTGGTGCAGTTGTGTGGAAGCGCGTCCGCCTGGTGGGTGATGTAGTGCAGGCGCGGTTCCTTAATGTTCTGTCTTGTTCACTAGGCCTCTGTCAGGATCCCACCCCTGACAGGGACCCCCCTGAATCTTCCCCTGCAACACCCTCTGCCACAGGATGTTGCCTGGTTCCAACCCAGTCAGCTTCTGTCTAACTTTCTATCCAACCCCCAGTTTTACCAAATTGTGAGGAGTGGCCTAGTACATAGTGCCCTTTGCTCCCCCTGGAGGCCAGACTATGAAGTGTATTGGTGTCTGTGATATCTGGTCAGGTGAAATCCTTAATTGCCATCAGACGTACCATCACTCCCCTTAGCGGCAGAGCATCAGTACTGCAACGACCAGGACTCTGGGGCACTGCACTGACTCCCGCAGTACCACTGACCATGAGTAGTTCCTCCTTGCAGCCAGACCGTAGACGGGACGGGACGACCAGGCCACAGACAGAGTGCGGCTGCTTGACATATCCGCTCCCGCATACTCCCGTGTTGTGTCGGCCGGCGCTTAAGAGAAAGGACTGTTCCTCCTCCAGTAGATCTGCCCCTTGGACTCAGACCCTGCGACCATTACTGCATCCGTTCACCTGCTTTCATGTGAGTGGGACAGGAGCTCGATGTGGCTCACGACCCTCTCTCAGAGCTGCATGTGGCTCGTGGCCCTATTTTATAGCTGAATGTGGCTCTTAAGGTCAGAAAAGTTGAGGACCTCTGCTCTACAGAAACAGGAGGAGGAGCAGTAGTACGGAGCAGGATGGGCAAAGAAACAGGCAGACAGAGACACGATCAAGCTAAGACTTCTAACATTCTAAAAATTATTTTGCCTCACCCCAGAGCTTGTTTCACATCCAAATAGCTCAGTCAGTACTGCTGTATATTGTTCTCCACACTGCCTGAATGCATATCGCACAGGGACAAGAATCTACTGAGCATACGTTGGAATTGACAACTGACACATACTTAGTTGATGCTGAGACTAGCCCATCCCCTGAAATGCACGTCATGATAAAATTTTGCTTCAGGGAGGGGGCAGAGACTACGGCAGTCACTCGTTTAACTGTCCCAGCATTCACTGGGGTTCTCAAATGAAGTGGCATAAAGGAGGAATTTGTAAAAACAAAACAAAAAAACAGCATTTTGAGAGAACTTTAGGGACTTATTAGTTAAAGTATATTAGAAAAGAGATTAGGGTATGACATTAAGTAGGCAGACATTTCGGATTAAAATAAATTTTTGCAGTAATAAATACAGTTACAGTGGCATAGCTCCAGGTGGGCCCCCTCAGGGCACGGGGCCCGGGGCAACTGCCCCTTCTGCCCCCCGGTAGCTAAGTTACTGCACTAAAGCTGTGAGGACAGTGTAGTAGATGTCACTCATGCCAAATAGGCTTGATTACAGCACCCAAAGTCAGGATTAGTCTTTTGTAATAGAGGCCTAGCTAAATTAGTCTTGGCTAATAACCATATCATGAGCAGCACAACAAAAGTTTTCTTGCCTCTCACAGCAGCAGACCTTTATCACCTCACACACTTAAATGAAACACATGAATAGGGCTCTGTATTTTACTTGTGCAACTTGACTGATTACTGATTCCATTAAGGGCTGATTTTATGTCTCAGTCCAGCCAACATACAGTAATAATGGCTCTTGAGTCTCCCCACAAACAGTAATAATGGCCCCTGAGTCCCCCCTACATACAGTAGAGTTTCCCCTAGAACCAATTCTCCAACACAGTATGTTACACTCACAGCCTTTCACATAGTACAATAACTCCAAAACTTCCCACACACCATGATGCCCCCACAGCCTCTCACCCAGTATTAAGGTCACACAGCCCCTATACACAGAAATGAAAATCAGGCTAATACACACTCGATTGTTAGTCGGTTTAACCAAATTCTCGCCAACAGGTCTAGCCGACTGTGGTCTCATATAAATGGCCATCTTAACTCCTGGTACAATGATTTCACTGTGCCTCTTTGCCTGTGCTGGAATGCTGACTATGCTAGCGAGCACTCCAGGATCCGGGGGAGGGGGGAATAGGTGAGTATGTAGTATTAATCTTTTTTTTATCAGTTAGTACTTGTAGGGAAGTGTGGGGGAATAACACTGTGTTATGGTTGGAGGGCTGTGAAGGCGTCATGGTGTGGCGTGAGTTGTGGGGTCATATTGTGTGAAAGGTTGTGGGTGTTTCATACTGTGTATAGGGGGTCTGTGGCCAGCATACTGTGTGAGACTCTTGGGGTATCATACTGTGTGGTGAGGCTGTGTGGCCATCATATGGTGTGATCATACTGTGTGAGAGACTGTGGGGACATCATACTGTGTGGAGGGCTATGTGGCGATCAAACTGAGTGGTGGGGCTGTGTGGCCATCATATTGCGTGATCATACTGTGTGAGAGGCTGTGGGGACATCATACTGTGTGGGGGGCTATGGGGCCATCATTAGCTGATGTCAGAGAATAAAAAGTTCAGAACATTGAATTCTCAAAGCTAGATCCTTGGTTCTCAAGATATTTAAAGGGCCACTGTCACCCCCTCCAGCCGTTATAAACTAAAAGAGCCACCTTGTGCAGCAGTAATGCTGCAGTCTAACAAGGTGGCTCTTTTAGTTTTTGCTTCAGCTATTCCCTCAATAAAGCGTTTTAAAATTTGCCCTAAATACCTGTCTTTGTACCTGGAGGCAGGTCCGAAGCCTCCTCTGTGAATCTCCCAACGGCCGTCACTCTTCTCTTCTGGGGATGTGGTCGCCGCCCCCTTCGTGCTGTTTCTTCTTAAATCCGGCGCCTGCGCTGTGCGTGCCTGCCTGGGACAGGCGCAGTCTTCATTGTCCGTCATAGGTCAGATGCAGGGTGCCTGACTGCGCCTGTGCGGGCAGTGCGGCCACCCTGTTGCTGAATCCCCGCCCCGCACTGTGTTATTCATTATGCACAGTGCGGGGCTGGGGTTCCTGGGCATGCGCACTGCGCTGTTCAGACGCTCCCCCGGTCCCCCGCCTTCCAGCGTTGCCGTAATATACAGGTTTCCTTGCCAGCGTTTGGAATGAAGCAGCCGCAAATAACAACGCTGGAAGGCGGGGGAACTGGGTGAGCGTCTGAGCTGGGGGAGCGTCTGAACAGCGCAGTGCGCATGCCCAGGAATACCAGCCCCGCACTGTGCATAATGAATAACATAGTGCGGGGCGGGGATTCAGCAATAGGGTGGCCGATCTGCCCGCACAGGCGCAGTCAGGCAACCTGCAATTTTAAAACGCTTTATTGAGGGAATAACTGAATCAAAAACTAAAAGAGCCACCTTGTTAGGCTACTTTCACACTAGCGTTAACTGCAATACGTCGCAAATGCGTCGTTTTGCCGAAAAAACGCATCCTGCAAAAGTGCTTGCAGGATGCGTTTTTTCTGCATTGACTTACATTAGCGACGCATTTGCGATGCATTGCCACACGTCGCAACCATCGTGCGACGGTTGCGCCGTGTTGTGGTGGACCGTCGGGACCAAAAAACGTTACATGTAACGTTTTTTGCTCCCGACGGTCCGCTTTTTCCGACCGCGCATGCGCGGCCGGAACTCCGCCCCAACCTCCGCGCACTTCCCCGCACCTAACAATGGGGCAGCGGATGCGCTGAAAAAATGCATCCGCTGCCCCCGTTGTGCGGCGGAGACAACGCTAGCGTCGGGGACCTCGGCCCGACGCACTGCGACGGACCGAGCCCGACGCTAGTGTGAAAGTAGCCTTAGACTGCCGCATTACTGCTGCACAAGGTGGCTCTTTTAGTTTATAACGGCTGGAGGGGGGTGACAGTGGCCCTTTAAGGCTCCAGACTTATTTTGGAGCAACTTATTTCCCTCTCCAGGATTAAATTATACGCATACTTGCCCAAACAGATTGAGCATGAGTACGTAGAAATCGCTGTAGACTGGATGCTCCACCTATGAAAGGTGTTGTTTGTTCCTGAAACATTGTATCTATAATATAACCGGAGATGTGTCCTTCTGTCCAAAGCCTCTACTGCATTCCAGGATGTCATTTGGAGCAACGGCGGATGGAGCTGCAGTTGCTTCACCGGCATGGGAGGGAGGCGAGAGAGAAAGAAAGAGTGAGAGATAGAGATAGAGAGAGTGATAAAGAGAGAGAATGACTCTTCCATTTTCGTGAAGCATTCAAATACATCGTCAACAGTGCGTACGCACTAGCATTATCGCTGCATTACGCTGACTGTCAAATAAATTACACTGTTGGATGAACTTTATTCTCCCCGACAGCATTTGGTTTCAGTCACAGGGGTGGCGCCAGTTCAGCCACCGTTCTGAGAATACAGAGCGGCCACTGTAACCGCATCCCCGGTCCTGACTGACACTGGCTCTACATTGCGGCTGGCTGTCAGTCAGGGTTGAGGATGCGGCTACAGCAGCTGCTCTGTATACATAGAGCAGTGACTGTACCGGCGCCACCGCCTCCATGGCTGAAACCGAATGCTGGCAGGAATAAAGTTAATTTTCTCCCTGTGGCATTCCGCTGCATGCAGGTGCTGGGCAGCTTAATAATGCTGTTAACCTGAAGATTAACCGCATATCTGCAAGTTAACAGTGTTATTCCTGGGGACAGGTTCCTTTTACCATAGCACAAAAATGTACCAATAAAAATGCTCTCCACCCGGGCGCAGAACTGGTTCAATAGCTAGTTATGTTATCTTGGGCTATACTAAAACGACATTATATACCTTCAGGAAATACACTTTCATGGCATTTTAGCTATGTAACAGAAAAATTCCAATATGCAATACTATTCTTTTAACATATTTCTGTATCGGGGACTGAACTCTATAAAACTGTAGGAAAATCTTAGTCAGTTTATGATGTAATATACTCATATAAGCTATGGTATGAAGAATATAGCTCTGCAAGAAGCTTTTAAACAGCCTCAGGAGTTTTCACAGGGGTCTATCTACCTGGCTGTTATGAAGATTTATCAGAATTGAATTAAAATCATTTAAAAGAATATACACTCTTCAATACTGAAATTGCAACTCCAAAAATGAAAAGCCATGCAATTATGAAAATCACAGGAAGTATAATATGCAAATGATAAAAAATAGAAACAAAATTTTCAAACCATTTTGATTCAGTTCTCGAGTTTGAGAATCGCTTGCAGAAATAAATATATTACATGCCTTGGCTGATATCAATGAGTTTAATGTGTCATGCTGACTGCACTTGGGTATGCAAAGCGTCAGCATTGCTGACCAATTGACCAATGACATCCCAGGTGTTCTTGATGGGCCTTCATAAGGAACGTCACACTGGTTCTACTCCCAGACTATAATTTGGGGTTGCTTTGTGTACAGTAGCCGGCTCCTCTACTCTTCATTCAAGTACACTAACCGATCAGTGTTAGACCTCAATAAGACATCAGTTTTTCTCACGTATGAGAAAAACGGGCAAATTATTCTGATCAGACTGTGATCTTAGCTTGATTGGAGTGTAGTCCGGGTGCCATCATTTTTTCTCATATGTGGAGAAAAAAAAGAAATGTTTCTCCACCTTCTTCTTTCTGATAGTCCATGAAAATCAGACCACACTTGGATGACATCCAAGTGCTATCCGATTTTTCACGGACCCATAGGCTCATAGGCATTTAGGCTCATACTCAAGACTGAATAAATCGAGACTCTTTGAAATACGTGTTTCTTTTTTTTATCCTTTGCATCATTAGCATGTCTATCTATCCTGTGATTTCCATAATTCCATGACTTTTCATTCTTGGTGTTGCAATTTCAAAGTTGAGGAGTGTATGGTAACTAGATGTAGAATACAATAGGGCATCTGCTCCCAATTATCCCTCATGAGATAATTATTTTAATCCTACTGTAAAGTATACCGTGCTAAGCCTAATAAACGTTTTATTGATTTTGAACCAGCTTTTAGGATTCATGCAGACTAGCAAAAGAGAGTATTGATATTCTAGAGGTAATGTAAGCCATATGGGAGTAGAAGTAATAAATGTCATCCAAGAGATTCTAGATATGTCTAGATATAGGATGTGCTTGATATGTGTTTCAATGAAAAATAAAAATACATTTTCAGTTTTGCAGTTACCTTAAAGAATATGTATGTAAATGTATAATAAGTAGTGTTGAGCATTCCGATACCGCAAGTATCGGGTATCGGCCGATATTTGCTGTATCGGAATTCCGATACCGAGATCCGATACTTTTGTGGTATCGGGTATCGGTATCGAAACAACATTAATGTGTAAAATAAAGAATTAAAATAAAAAATATTGCTATACTCACCTCTCCGACGCAGCCTGGACTTCAGCGAGGGAACCGGCAGCGTTGTTTGCTTAAAATTCGCGCTTTAACTTCCTTACTTGAAGTCCCGGCTTGTGATTGGTCGCGCACCGCCCATGTGACCGCGACGCGACCAATCACAGCAAGCCGTGACGTAATTTTAGGTCCTTCAGGATTTTAAAATTACGTTCCGGCGTTGTGATTGGTCGCGTCGCGGTCACATGGGCGGCGCGCGACCAATCACAAGCCGGGACTTCAAGTAAGGAAGTTAAAGCGCGAATTTTAAGCAAACAACGCTGCCGGTTCCCTCGCTGAAGTCCAGGCTGCGTCGGAGAGGTGAGTATAGCAATATTTTTTATTTTAATTCTTTCTTTTACACATTAATATGGTTCCCAGGGCCTGAAGGAGAGTTTCCTCTCCTTCAGACCCTGGGAACCATCAGGAATACCGTCCGATACATGAGTCCCATTGACTTGTATTGGTATCGGGTATCGGTATCGGATTAGATCCGATACTTTGCCGGTATCGGCCGATACTTTCCGATACCGATACTTTCAAGTATCGGACGGTATCGCTCAACACTAATAATAAGCAATTACCATGATTGTACTTTGTACATGGATAAATAATGAATGAGCAGAGACATCGGAATGACGTTGCCTGGTACTTCACATTTCCACTTGTCTTTGAGGCTCCATTGGGAGGCTCTGTCACAGGTTCCAGAATTTTTAAGTTTCACAATTTTTGGGGGAGTGACAGATTCCCTACGAGAAACCAAACAGACCTCACTAAAGTCAATGTGTTTGTTTGGAGCCACTTGAGTGATGGTTTTGTTTTCTGAATAAATGTCACATTTCCATTCCTAAATGGAACAGAAAATGGAATTCGTAACTCCGGTGTGAACTTATCCTAACCTTTCAAATGTGTAGGGCCGTGCTGCAGTATCAGGTCTAGCCAGGGCCGGACTGGCCATCTGGCAATTCTGGCAAATGCCAGAAGGGCCTGTCTGGTTGTGGGCTGCCTTGACTGCTACATTATCAGAATCGGTGTTCTCAAGACACCCAAACTGTTAAGAGTTGTGATGCAGCACAAAGTCGCTGACTCTGTCACTTACCCCAGCAGGCCACAGGTATCATTAGAAATATTGGTGTTGTACTTCCTTGGGACTAGTAGACATTGTATCTCCATATTTCACCAGGTCTAGCTAGGGCCAAGAAGAAAGGGAACCTTTGGCACCTTCTAGGTCCTGGAGATGCTAATTGCGGCCGGAGGGCATCTATTCCTGAGAACCTTTTCACAAGTATCGCAAGACAAAATAATGTATTCATTGGGGGCGCGGCCGTGGTCCAATCAAACAGGCAGCAGTTATGATATTGACCTGAGGGGCCGGTCTAGAAACCTGACCTCCAGACCAAAGTTATAAATTTAGGCTGCAGACAGAGAATTGTGTTCACTTGTGAGGGCAGCCTGAGAAGCTGATGTATTCCACCAACTCCATTCACCCCCTCAGGGAGCAGAAAGCAAACTACCAGTTAGATCATTTCTGTAAGTTTCTCCTGTTTATTTTGATACTGTTTTGCATAAGTTGTATGTCTTTTTCTTATCATATTTTTATACCTTTTCTTATTGTAAGCATTGAACCTTTTGTTATTAAAGTATAAAACTTTAACAAGTTGAACCTTGAATGTTCTAAAAGAATCCATAGCCTAAGGTGTGGGAGCCTTATGAGTGATAGACATATTTTTATTAGTATTTTTTTTAATTTTGATTGTTTTCCAGCAACTTATTTTCATGGTAGGCTGCTCTTAATTTCTAAAGATTTATTTTAGTATTTTGATACTTTCTGTAAGCAATTAGTTTGCATTCTGTGAATGCTGAGCAGAAAAAGTTATTAAAAAAGTTTCAGCTTCAACAGGACCAAATAACATGGGAATACAACATGGAACAGTTTCACCACTACCATATGGGTTGTCCTAATCTTAGTTATTTCTTTCTTAGCACTAAGACAGTAATCTTTACAGAGGCATTAAGATTTTAGCAATAAAGGGTTTTTCATTGTATAATTGACTCTTAAGACTCTTATACACATTAGACTAATGTCGGCCAATCCCACCGATATTGATGTTCGGTTGATGGTCTAATGTGTTTGGGGGTGCCAGCAGACTTACAGTCAAGAAAGATGTCTATCAGGCATGTCTGATTTCAGACTGCCGATTGCATTGTTCCTGAGATAAGTTTCCGGCTGGGATGTCAAATGACATAATCCTTATTCTCATTTGCACATGGAAATATGAGAAGCAATGGAATGACACTGAAAGGGAGAAGATACAGATTCAATATTAGAAAACACTTTATGACAGTGAGGGTGATCACTGAGTGGAACAGGCTGCCACGGGAGGTGCTGATTTCTCCTTCAATGGAAGTCTTCAAACAGAGGCTGGACAGACATCTGTCTGAGATAGTTTAGTGAATCCTATAATGAGCAGGGGGTTGGACAGAATTACCCTGGGGGTCCTTTCTAACTGTAACATTCTATGACTCTGTGACTATGCTTGCATGTATATAGGAGGCTATATGGGGACTCAAACTGTATATACAGAGGATATGTGGGGGCTCATACTTTATATAAGGAGCTATGTGAACTTTCATATTGTATATAGAGAGGCTATATGAGGGCTCCCACTGTAAATAGAGAGGCTTTGTAGGGGCTCATGTTGTAAATAAGGACTATGTGGGGGCTCATACCTATATAGAGAGAGGCTATTTGGGAGCTCACACTATATATATAGAGGCTATGTGGTGGCTCATACTGTGTATAGGGAGGCTAGGTGGGGGCTCATACTGAATATAGGGGGATGTCAGCATAATTATGATCAATATTCAGTGATATAATTAATAGTAATATAAAATACTAATTATAATGAATATTGTGGAGACATGGGGGGTCGGCGGGCTCCCCGGTCCGCTATCTGAAACCGCACGGAAAAAAAATTATCCCACCGAGAGCCTGCTCTCCCTTTAACATGGGCGTAAAGCTACTCAGACAACACAGGGTGAGGGTAAAATAGTGTGGCAATGCTTTATTGAACCTCAAAACAGGCAGATAACACATAGAACAGTCGCAGAAAAATACCCCAAAGATGGTGCACATTACAGAGTCTCACCCATCTTCTGACTCGCCGGGATAATGGCAGCTGTTACTTCAGAGATTCAAGGGTTGCTTACCCCACCTGTGGCACACTCACAGAGAGGAGGTAACGACAAGCGTAGGAAGATGACAGTTCATTCAGGTACAAGGGCCAGTTAACCGGAGGGTCAATACCTGTCTTCATCTTCCAGGGTCGATTACCTCACTTGTGGCATGCACACAGAGACAAGGTAACAACAAGCGCAGGAAGATGACAGTCCATTCATGTCAAGGGTTAACTTTGCTCTGCCTCATTCTGGGTTCAGGGTTGCTATTTAGCTCTGTTGCATCCTGTAGGCGGTGTCAGTTATAGCTTCTGCCTATGGCGTGAGTAAATGACTCTGGTTATATCCTGATTTGTCCTGCTGCGATCCCTGACTGTTCCTGTGTCTGTTTATTCCCCTTCCCCTGTTCCTACTCATTGTTTTCCCTTTGTGTTTGGACTCTCTGGTACTTGACTTGGCTTTGTCTCTGACCTGTCTCTGTCTTTTGCTCCTGTTACTTCTGCTTCTGTCTGGTTTTGAACCTCTGGTGCGTCTCTGACTCTGAGTTGATTTCCCCCTTTGTACTACGTTAGGCCGGTTTCACACGTCAGTGGCTCCGGTACGTGTGGTGACAGTTTTCTCACGTACCGGAGACACTGACACACGTAGACACATTAAAATCAATGTGTCTCTGGACATGTCAGCGTGTTTTCACGGACCGTGTGTCTTTTTGAAAAACACGGAGACATGTCAGTGTTCGTGGGAGCGCACGGATCACACGGACCCATTAAAGTCAATGGGTCTGTGGAAAACACGTACCGCACACAACCCCATTGATATTTCCTTACACTCTCCTGAACCTATGGTCCGGCTCCCTGATACTTTCTCCGGAGAGAAGGAGAGGTTTATTACATTTAGAGAAGGTTGTTAGCTATTTTTTTCCCTTAGACCCAGATCCTCAGGAGATGAGACTCAAAGGGTGGGGATAATTATTTCGTTGCTTCGGGAGGGTCCTCTAACCTGGGCTTTTTTTTTACCTGCTACTGCCCCTGAATGAAAGTCTGTGGATAGGTTCTTTGAAGCCTTAGGACTGATTTATGATGAACCAGACTGGGTCAGGGTGGCAGAGGATGTGATCATGGGTCACTCCCAGAGTAAACTCACTGCTGAACGGTATTGTTCTGAGTTTAGACGGTGGTTCACTGATGTGTCTAGGGATGACTCTGCTTTGAGATGCCAGTTCAGGAGAGCACTTTCGGATCATCTCAAGGATGCTCTGGCCCTCCATCCGCCACCCAGTTCCCTGGAAGAAGCCATGACCCAGGCCATTCGCATGGACCGGAGATTACGGGAAAGAGAAATTATCCAGCTAGAGATTCCTGTATTGCCTGCTAAGTCTGAGGTGATGCCATTTACGAGACCATGGAGGATAGTGCCACCAACTTCAAGGAGAATGAGAGGAAGCGACAACGTGATGGGAAATTATGTTTTTATTGTGGATATCTGGGACATTGGAAGAAGGACTGCCCCTCTTGTCCATCGATTAACAAGTTTCCGAGTCTGGGTGATTGTCGAGGAGGTCACCCAGGCTCTCAGGAGTCATTTTCATTATTTCAAAAAGTTTTGTTAGAGGTGGAACTGTGTTATGGAGGTAATTGCACATCTACTTCAGCTTTTGCAGCTTTTGTGGACTGTGGATCTTCCATGAACTTCATTGACTCTAATCTGGTGTCCAAGATAAAGTTAGAGACAGTTAAGGCCCCGTCACACATAGCGAGATCGCTAGCGAGATTGCTGCTGAGTCACAAGTTTTGTGACGCAACAGCGACCTCAGTAGCGATCTCGCTATGTGTGACACGTACCAGCGATCAGGCCCCTGCTGTGAGATCGCTGGTCGTGTCGGAATGGCCTGGGCCGTTTTTTGGTCGTTGAGGTCCCGCTGACATTGCTGAATCGGTGTGTGTGACACCGATCCAGCGATGTCTTCACTGGTAACCAGGGTAAACATCGGGTTACTAAGTGCAGGGCTGCGCTTAGTAACCCGATGTTTACCCTGGTTACCAGCGTAAATGTAAAAAAAAAAAAAACAGTACATACTCACCATCTGATGTCCGTCAGGTCCCTTGCCGTCTGCTTCCTGCTCTGACTGAGATCCGGCCGTACAGTGAGAGCACAGCGCAGCAGTGACGTCACCGCTGCGCTCTGCTCTCACTGTACGGCGGCACTCAGTCAGAGCAGGAAGCAGACGGCAAGGGACCTGACGGACACCGAAAGGCGAGTATGTACTGTTTGTTTTTTTTGTAACCAGGGTAAACATCGGGTTACTAAGCGCGGCCCTGCGCTTAGTAACCCGATGTTTACCCTGGTTACCTGGGTGCTGCAGGGGGACTTCGGCATCGTTGAAGACAGTTTCAACGATGCCGAAGTCGTTCCCCTGATCGTTGGTCGCTGGAGAGAGCTGTCTGTGTGACAGCTCCCCAGCGACCACACAGCGACTTACCAACGATCACGGCCAGGTCGTATCGCTGGTCGTGATCGTTGGTAAATCGCTATGTGTGACGGGGCCTTTAGGCTAGAAACTCCAATCCATATCATCGCCATTGATAAGACACCATTGGCTAAAAATGTTATTAAGTTTGTCTCTGAGGAGCTCCTCCTCAAAGTGGGTTCCTTGCACCAGGAACAAATTTCATGTTATTTTATGAATAATCTTCCTGCGGGACTGGTGTTGGGGTTCCCCTGGTTGCAGAGGCATAATCCTGTTATAGACAGGGGATCTCGTGATATTGTTAAATGGGGTCCCAATTGTTCCAATTATTTTCTTTCTGCTGTTTATGTGTCTGCCATTAATCTGGAGGCTATTCCGGAGTACCTGAAGGATTTTGGGGACATGTTCTCTGAAAAAGAGGCTGAGGTCTTGCTACCACATCATCCTTATGATTGTACTATTAATCTTATTCCAGGTTCTAAATTGCCCAAGGCCCGTTGTACAATCTTTCTGGCCCGAAACATACCGCAATGAAAAACTATATCTCTGATAGTCTATGCAAAGATCATATCCGTCCCTCTGTTTCCCCTGTGGTCGCTGGATTCTTTTTTAAGAAAAAAGATGGTGGTTTACTCCCGTGCCACGATTTTAGGGAACTAAATAAAATTACAGTGAGAAATACCTACCTTCTCCCATTCATTCCAGATCTTTATAACCAATTGTCTGGGGCTAAGTGTGGAACACCCACCAGGGCCGTGGGGTACTCGGTACTGGGTCCAGTACTTAAAGGGGATGTCACAGTGGCGGTGACCCGGTCCGTGGCCCTGGGCACACAAGTAAAAGGTCTTTTAAAGGGTTTTGTATTAAAGTTTGTGTTCGTGACGCCACCTGTGGTTCTCGGTCAGAGGTGACCAACGCTGCTTAAAGGGGTCCACTGGGGTGATGTTATGGCAGCTAAGATGGTTTAGCTTCCCACAGGTAAAGCTGGGTCCCCAGGGCTCCCGGTGTATAGATGAAGATGGTGGGTAGTATAGCAAGAAATGGAGGACATGGGTTTGCAGTCTCTTTACCTGGTTTACTGATTAATTCAGGCAGCCTCAGTCCAGGGCACCAGATCACAGGTACAGGTAGGGTCCGGCCAGCTTGGAAGTGAGTTGGGAGTCCCCCTTACCAGGTGGGGTTAGAGGCCTTCCTGCTAGCGCTGTAGTCTATTCCCTTGCTGCCCTAAGCCTCACACAAGGTCCTCATATGTTCTCTTTGTCCTCCAGGTTGGTAGGACACTACCCGTACAACAGGTAGCTCGAGCCTTTTTACAGGGTCTCTATCACAACCCGGGCTCTATACGCTACTGTGTCCTCAGGTGTAAGGGCGGACAGGTGACATGAAATCCAGCTGTCCTACCGATTTCTGCTGTGCCACTTAGAGTACGACACAACCACGGTCTTCCGGCTACCGGTGTCTGCACTCCGTAGGGTGGTAGCTCAGTCGCAGCTATTCCCCTAGTTCTTCGTTCTCCTGCGCTTCTCTTCCCCTCCACGGTCTCTGCAGCTTGTCCAGGGTTCTGTTCTATCTCTTTCCTTTCAGGAGCTGCAGCACCCGCATGGCTGCACGGACCCTCTCTCATACGTTCTGCCTCAGATGGCTCCAGTTTGCTGTCTAGCACTCACTGACTGACTCTCCTCTACTTTCCCTCCAGACCAGAATATATATAGGGGAGCCACCCACAAACTGGATCAGAGCTCCGCCTTCTGGCCTGGAGTATGAACATGTTGTATGCGTGTGTTTACCTGATAAGAGAGATCCTTCCTCGCCTCCAAACGTGACATCACTCTCCCCATGAGGAAAGCACTGCCACTGTGACAACCAGGAACCTAGGGTGCCACGAGTGGTTTTGCAAACTTGATCTCGGGGGAGCATATAACCTTATCCGCATTCGGGAAGGGGATGAGTGAAAAATGGCATTTCTCACTTCCAAGGGTCTGTTTGAAAATTTGGTCACGCCCTTCGGTCTCACGAACGGGCCTGTTTCAGAACTTCATGAATTATGTTTTTTTCTGCTTTTGTCGGGCACTTTGTGGTTGTATACCTGGATGATATTGTTGTTTTCTATCCTGACAAAGAATCCTACAGTGGCCATTTACGTGCTGTTCTTCATAGGTTACGGGCAAATTCTCTGTTCGCTAAACGCGAGAAATGTTCATTTTGTGTCCAGGAGCTTTCCTTTCTGGGGTTCATCCTTTCTGCCAATGGGTTTTGGATTGATCCTGGAAAGGTGCAGGCCATTGTTGATTGAGTGAAACCCAGAGACCTTAAGGGTTTGCAGCGTTTTCTGGGTTTTTTACCAATTATTATTGAAAATTAGTGTTGAGCGATACCGTCCGATACTTGAAAGTATCGGTATCGGAAAGTATCGGCCGATACCGGCAAAGTATCGGATCTAATCCGATACCGATACCCGATACCAATACAAGTCAATGGGACACCAAGTATCGGACGGTATCCTGTATGGTTCCCAGGGTCTGAAGGAGAGGAAACTCTCCTTCAGGCCCTGGGATCCATATCAATGTGTAAAAGAAAGAATTAAAATAAAAAATAGGGATATACTCACCCTCCGACGCAGCCTGGACTTTACCGCCGTAACCGGGAGCCGTTGTACCTAAGAATGCGCGCTTGAAGGGCCTTAGATGAGGTCACTGCGCTCTGATTGGTCCGTAGCGGTCGCGTGACCGCTACGCGACCAATCACAAAGCAGTGACGTCACCTAAGGTCTTTCAAGCGCTTGAAATACCTTAGAAGACGTCCGCAACTTCTGATTGGTCGCGTAGCGGTCGCGTGACCGCTACGCGACCAATCACAAAGCAGTGACGTCTTCTAAGGTATTTCAAGCGCTTGAAAGACCTTAGGTGATGTCACTGCTTTGTGATTGGTCGCGTAGCGGTCACGCGACCGCTACGGACTAGTGTTGAGCGATACCGTCCGATACTTGAAAGTATCGGTATCAGAAAGTATCGGCCGATACCGGCAAAGTATCGGATCCAATCCGATACCGATACCCGATACCAATACAAGTCAATGGGACTCAAGTATCGGACGGTATCCCTGATGGTTCCCAGGGTCTGAAGGAGAGGAAACTCTCCTTCAGACCCTGGGATCCATATAAATGTGTAAAATAAAGAATTAAAATAAAAAATATTGCTATACTCACCTGTCCGACGCAGCCTGGACCTCAGCGAGGGAACCGGCAGCGTTGTTTGTTTAAAATTCGCGCTTTTACTTGGTTACGTGAAGTCCCGGCTTGTGATTGGTCAGGGCGGCCATGTTGCCGGGACGCGGACCAATCACAGCAAGCCGTGACGAAATTACGTCACGGCTTGCTGTGATTGGTCCGCGTCCCAGCAACATGGCCGCCCTGACCAATCACAAGCCGGGACTTCACGTAACCAAGTAAAAGCGCGAAATTTAAACAAACAACGCTGCCGGTTCCCTCGCTGAGGTCCAGGCTGCGTCGGAGAGGTGAGTATAGCAATATTTTTTATTTTAATTCTCTCTTTTACACATTATTACATTAATGTTGTTGCGATACCCGATACCCGATACCACAAAAGTATCGGATCTCGGTATCGGAAATTCCGATACAGCAAGTATCGGCCGATACCCGATACTTGCAGTATCGGAATGCTCAACACTACTACGGACCAATCAGAGCGCAGTGACCTCATCTAAGGCCCTTCAAGCGCGCATTCTTAGGTACAACGGCTCCAGGTTACGGCGGTAAAGTCCAGGAGCCGCCGGAGAGGTGAGTATATCCCTATTTTTTATTTTAATTCTTTATTTTACACATTGATATTAATCCCGATACCGATTCCCGATACCACAAAAGTATCGGATCTCGGTATCGGAATTCCGATACCCGCAAGTATCGGCCGATACCCGATACTTGCGGTATCGGAATGCTCAACACTATTGAAAATTCATCAATGGGTTTTCTCAGGTGGTCAAGCCACTTACCGATCTCACTTGCTAGGGGGTTGATCTCAAGGACTGGTCACCCTTGGGGGTTGAAGCATTTACTTCATTAAAGAAGTGTTTTATGTCTGCTCCTGTATTGGTTCAGCCCAATCCGTCAGAACCATTCATTGTAGAGGTGGACGCATCAGAGGTGGGAGTGGGGGTGGTGTTGTCTCAGGAACCCGCTACTTTGACCAATTTAAGACCATGTGCCTTTTTCTCCAGGGAGTTTTCATCTGCAGACAGGAATTATGATGTTGGTAACCGGGAATTATTGGCCATAAAATTGGCTTTTGAAGAATGGAGGCACTTTTTTTTAGGGGGCGGTTTATCGGATCATGGTGATTACGGACCACAAGAACCTGTCTTACATTGAGTCTGCCAAGTGGTCAACTCCTAGACAGGTGAGGTGGTCACTTTTTTCTTCTCGTTTTAATTTTTCTATCACCTTCAGGCCTGGTTCCAAGAATGTCAAAGCGGATGCCTTATATCGGAGTTTTGATCCGATATCTCCCCCGAACCTCCTTCCTCCATTCTTCAGCACGAGGTGGTTGTTGCTGGGGTATCCTCTGAATTGGAGCTTGAAATCCAGAAGGCTTAGTCTCTTGCTCCTCCATCTTTACCTGACAATAAGCTCTTTGTCCCGGTTCAGTACCAGTTGAGGATTTTCCGGGAGTGCCACGATTCTGCTCTCAGTGGACACCCAGGGATCTCGGCCACCTGGAAAGCCATTGCTAGGCTGTTTTGTGGTCCTCCATGACCTCTGATGTCGCTGTGTTTGTGTCTGCCTGTGATACCTGTGCCCGTGCTAAGAGCTTCCATAACCGGCCGGCCGGGGAATTGGTGCCATTGCCAATTCCAGATTGACCTTGGACTCATTTGTCCATGAATTTTATCACTGATCTCCCTCCTTCCAATGGCAAAACTGTGATCTGGGTAGTGGTTGACAGATTCAGTAAACAGGTGCATTTTTTACCTTTGGCAGGACTGCCTAATGCAGAGACACTATCTAAGTTGTTTGTTGAGCACTTTGTGTGGTTGCATTGCGTGCCTTTGAGTGTGGTTTCTGATAGACGGGTTCAATTTGTGTCCAAATTTTGGAGAGCATTTTGTAAAAGATTGGGTATTTGCTTGACCTTCTCCTCGGCCTACCATCCCGAGAACAATGGTCAGATGGAGAGGAACAGATTTTGCGGTGTCTTGCTACATCTCAGCAGGATTATTGGTGTTCTTCATTGCCCGTGGCTGTTTCCTTTTAATAATCGGATTAGTCTACTGGCACCTCTCCATTCTTCTGTAACTACGGTTTTCACCCCCATTTTGGTGAATTTTCAAGGCTGGATTTGGGGTGTCCAGGGGCTGATTCGGCGGTTCAACGGCTGGAGGAGGTGTGGAGGGAAGTTCAGAAGAACATTCGGGTGGCTCAGGGCAAACAAAAACATTTTGCTGATAAGCGACAATCTGTGGGACCTACATTGCTTGTGGGAGACAAGGTGTGGTTGTCTACCAAGAGCATGCATCTGAAAATTCCCTCTATGAAGCTGGGTCCCAAGTTTATTGGTCCTTATGACGTCATTAAGGTTGTCAACTCAGTTGCCTTCCGTTTACGATTACCTCTGTCACAACGGATCCCCAATGTATTCCATAAGTCTCTTCTTAAGCCATGTGTACCTTCCCCTTCTGGGTCACCATCCCCTCTGCCCCCTGTTTCGGTGGATGGTCAGACTGAGTATGAAGTTGAATGGATTGACGATTCTCGGAGGGTTCGCAATTCGCTTCAGTATTTGGTTCATTGGAGGGGTTACGGTCCTGAGGAGCGATCTTGGGTTCCGGCATGTTCTGTCCATGCTGATCATCTAGTTCAGGCATTTCATGCACGTAATCCTGGTAAACCTAGAGGTCTGGTGGCTCCCCCTTGAGAGGAGGGTACTGTCATGATCCGGTCCGGGTTTTAGTCCTGTCTGCCCTTTTCCCGGGCTGATCATGTCAAGGGTTAACTTTGCTGTGCCTCATTCTGGGTTCAGGGTTGCTATTTAGCTCTGTTGCATCCTGCAGGCAGTGTCAGTTATAGCTTCTGCCTATGGCGTGAGTAAATTACTCTGGTTATATCCTGATTTGTCCTGCTACGATAACTAACTGTTCCCTTGTCTGTTTATTCCCCTTCCACCATTCCTACGCATTGTTTTCCCTTTGTGTTCGGACTCTCTGGTACTTGACTTGGCTTTGTCTCGGACCTGTCTCTGTCTTTTGCTCCTGGTACTTCTGCTTCCGTCTGGTTTTGACCCTCTGGTGCGTCTCTGACTCTATGAGTTGATTTCTCCTTTTGTGCTACATTACTCTCCTGGTTTTGACGCGGCTTGTTTGACTACCCTGTTTCCACCTGGTGGTGGCCTTGCTGCAGCGCTACAGGTCTGCTTTGGCAAGTGTTGCAGTCTTTCCTCCACTCTACTGCCATCTAGTGGAGCGTGCATCTACCTGCATAGCTGTGGCGTGACAGTCAAAAGGCACATTTGTGACATTGCAGCAAAGTTCAGTTTTGTAGCAGAGCTGTGTATGTCAAGAGACAAATGTGTAGCACTGCAGTAGAGCCTGGTAATATAGCAAAACTGGGTATGTCAAGAGGCACACTTGTGATTATATATCATATATCAGAGAAGTTGTCCATAGTAGAGGTGTTCACGCCAACTTACTGTGGACGTCACATACCCTCATAGCTGGCATATAAGGTGAGAGGGTATTACATCAGATGTAATCACCAGGTTTCCATAGCAACCCAACACATTGAAGAACAGAAGGAGCTGGTGCAGCGCCCCAGAGCCCTGGTCATGCAGTATTGTCGCTCTGCCGCTAAGGGGAGTGATGGTGCTTCTGATTGTACTAAAAGAGTTCACCTGACCAGTTATCACAGTCACACATTACACTTCACACTCCGGCCACCAGGGGGAGCAAAAGGTGCTATGTATTAGGCCACTCCTCACACTCTGGTAAAACTGGGGGTTGGATAGGAAGTTAGGAAGAGAAGCTGACTGGGTTTTGCCCAGGCAACATTCAGTAAGAGAGGGTGTTGCGGGGAAAGATTCAGGGGGGTCCCTGTCAGGGGTGGGATCCTGACAGAGGCCTAGCAAGAGACAGATCGTTACGGAGCCGCGCCTGCACTTCATTGCGGCGGTATCTTAAGAAAGGACAAGAAGCGAAGTATATTGTGGAGAAGTGAGAAACGAGATCACAGCACTAAGGAGATAATACCGGGAGGAGTTGTGCCCTAAGATCGAGGCAACATCCTTCTGAGGCGCGTAGCCGGTGGCCGGAACACCGAGGGAGTACTGGCTCTACGCACTACTCCAAATCACGGCAGGGCAGTCGACTTTAGGTTGGCTGTCTCACCTTTTCACCTAAGCAGACAATGGAGGCAATTGTGGGAAAGGGGCGTCTCTAGGGTCCCTATAAAATAACTCCAGGCCTACTCCGTCATATGGGTGCGTCCTATCCAAACTGGGGGACGGAGAGAGAGAACATCAGAAACAGACACAAGAGTTGTGAGGACTATCCCGTGGTGCTCAGCAGGGAGGTACTACAACACACAGGCGCAAGTAGGAAGGCTACTGATTTCCACCTGCAAAGGGAACTCTGGATGTGCCTTCGGACCGGCCGGTCTCAGCCAGCCCTGTTAGCAGTGCTCTGGATTGTGGATGCTGAAGCCTTCAGTAAAAGGTAAAGAGACTGCAACCTTGTGTCCTCGTTATTCATCGCGCCTTGCACCACTCACCATCACCTTTAATTGGACGCCCCTTAGCAGGGCCATGGACCGGGTCTAGCCACCGTGATATCCCCAGAACCGAGACAGAGGGACCCGGTACCGAGTACCCCATTGCCATGCGTCTGGGGGCGCTCCACTGGCAACACGTGGAGAAAGCAGCGCACGACATGTCCTCAGTTGGGCAGTACTGGGTAAGTCCTTGTTCTTGAAAATTCATCAGTAAATGAAACTTCACATTATGTGCTAACTCTTTTCATCTGTTCAAGTGCCAGACATCCTTAATTGTAACACATAGATTTCTTTTTCTCTTCTATGGCTTCTAAACTTTAATTGGTTTTCCCTTCTGAAAGCTAAGATGTATCTTTCCAAGATGTGACTTCATATACATTGACTTTGTTTGCTTCATGTGAGAAACGTACAGGTGGTTTATCTTTGTTTTCTGTGATTGAACGCCTTGTTTCTGCATATGAGTTTAGTTGTATCTTCATACTTGTGGTATTTGGGTTTGTGCTAACGTCAATCATTTGTTTAGAAGTAAACTGACAACTGTCAGTTTTCTCATTTGTTCTTATTTCAAGTGATGTCAATACAATAACTTTCAGATCTTCAGGAAAAGTAATACGGTTGCTAATAGTAAATCCTGTTTTGTAATTTAGAATGCATTTACTTTGCATGTATCTCTGTGTTTCGCTGAACCACAAACATGATACTGTGCATTAGGACAAGAGGTTGTGAAGCTTTGACTTTTCTTAGGAACGTATGCCCTAATAGCCTTTGATATAATTTACAATTTACATTTTACAATATTTGGACAATTGGAAACTAAAAGATTCTTTGTCAGTATTATGTTTTTGCGTTTACTTAATGCTTTCTGGATGTCTGTGACCCAGACATGTATGCTGTATGTGGGCACAGTCATTATGCCCATGTGAGTGGAGTCTCACCCATTTCTTAATTATATTGAGAAGATTTAAATGCTTATCCTCCTGGGAATTAGCTATCACCCACTTTCCATCCAGGATGGCACACTTGTTGGCTTGGAATGTTACATTGAGTCCTTTAACTGTCTTATACTTTATGGATAACAATTTTCCTTCTAGACTGGCATCATAAAACACGTCTTTTACTACAATGACTATATTCTGTCTAAGATAAATTGTTTTCTTGTTATGTAAGTCAAGTTGATGTACCAGTATTGTAATATCTGATTATTTGTCACTTTAAAAGTGCCATTTCAATTATCTGCACATGGACCAGAGATTATAGCTTTAACCATGGACTTGCCTCTAACAATCGCGGATGGAGCAGAGTTCAACCCATTGTTAACCTGTTAAATTCTGTTGTCAAACTCCACCCTATGAGCTCATCATCGCGCCCGTGACGTGATCACTGGTTGCTATGACAGCCAGGTGTCTGGTGGAGATCCCCATACCTGCCATTATGGAGCTTCTTTGAAGCCCTGTCTGTGGCCGGGCTTCAAAGGAGACAGAGATTTTTTACTGTAAGCGGCAATGCTGTGGCAATCGCAGTTTCAAGTCCCCTAAGGGGGCTAACAACAACAGTGAAAAATGTTAAAAAAGTTTTAAAAAATATGAAAAACAACATAACATAAAAGTTCAAATTACCCCCTTTAACCACCATTAAAAAGAGTTATGAAAAAAATGCACGTATTTAGTATTTCCATGTTCAAAAAAGTCTGATTTATCAAAAAGTAAAAATAATTAACCTGATGGGTAAACACCGCAAACGAAAAAAAAAATCAAGAATGCCAAAATTACATTTTTTTCCACAAAAAAGGCTGTAACAAGCAATCAAAACTTCATATCTATCCTAAAATAGTATCAATAAAAACGTCTCATCCCGCAAAAAATAAACCATCACACAGCTCCATCAGCCGAATAATAAAAACACTATGGGTCTCAAAAAATGGTAGTACAACCCAAAAAATGTTGTTTTACAAACTTCTGATGTTTCTTCCACCACTAAAACAATAAAAAAAATGGACATGTTTGGTGTCACTGTAATTGTACTGATGCGCAGAATCATACTGCAAGATCATCTTTACCACAAAATGTAGACCGTACAAATAATTCCCCCCAAAAATGCCAAAATGAAGCTGTTTTCACAATTCCTCCCCATCTGGAATTTTTTCTCTGTTTTTCAGTACATTATGTTGTAAAATTAATGGTATCATTCAAAAGTACAACTTGTCCTGGAAAAAACAAGCCTTCATATGTCTATGTTTATAGAAAAATACAAGCGTTATGGCTCTGGGAAGAAGGGGAGGAAAAAATGGAAACGCAAAAAACGGAAATTGTCACTATCATGAAGGGGATAAGCTTAGGATTCTTGCCTATTTGTTTGTTTTTTTTTGGCCCATTCCTGATTACTACTATGTGATCTGTTGTAATAACCTCCCATAAGTGATCTATGGACAGTAACATGGTCCACTTTAAACATAGGTGGTAATTGTCCTTATTTAAATTCTGAGTGGCTGGGTGCTGGCCATTTTAATTCTCTCCTTTCCACATGTATTTTGAGTTTCTTACTGGTATATAGAAGATGAGAATCTTTGGAAAACTCTGTCCTCCAAACTATGCTGTGTCTGTCTGGACGCATTATAAATTGCAGATTTCAGCAGAATCATTCAGCACTTAGACATAGTGGGAAAATTAAGTGTTTTACCGTACTTGGAACATACAGCAATTATATCTACATCATCACAACATGGAGGATAACAGGAGAAACTGAAACTAGAGAAGTCAAACTATACACAGGGCCTGTTTTAGACAAAGTGGGACCTGAGTAAAAGTTTAAAGTGGGGCCCCAAATGCTCACATATTTCACCATCACACAGAAACATTTACTGTATTTTTCGGACTATAAGACGCACCGGACCATAAGATGCACTCCAAATTTAGAGGAGGAAAATAGGAGAAAAAAATGTTTGTCTTATAATCCGAATATAGCTTAGCGGGGGGGCTGCGGCGGTGCAGGAGTCACCATCACAGGAAGCAGTAGCGGGGTCACTGCTGCAGGAAGCTGGTGGTGGCAAGAGTGGGGCGATTCTGTATTCACTGGGTTGGGACATCGGAGGGGGAGTCCCTATTCAGGAAAATATCGGTGGTGCAAGTCAGGAGCAGAGTCTCTGCGCGCACATTGGGCTTCAGAAAAATGGCTCCTGCACATGCGCAGATTAAGGTCTCAGCTTGTCACTGAACTGAGATCTAAATCCACACATGCTCTGGTGCCATATTCCTGAAGTTCACTGTTTGGAGATCAATGGCTTCTACCTTGCACCGCTGGGACACCCCCTCCTCCCAGCCCAGAACCCACAGCATCACCCACTCCTGCCACTTCGGGCTTCCTTCAGTGGTGACCCTGGCTCCTGTGACTATGCTCCACAGCAGTGCCCCCCCCTTTAAGCTATTTTTGGACAATAAGACGCATCCCAAAAAGTGCATCTTGTAGTTTGAAAAATATGGTAAGTTGCATTTACATGAGCTGAGTTCAAGTTGTTAAGCCATCACGGTCAACAATATTTAAGTCTTTAGGTGCTAGTTTACTGGTCTCTAGGGATGAGCGGACCTGTGGGTTCGCTTGAACTTGAGAAAAAAGTTTAGTTCGGGTACCAGAACTTGACCAAAACCCATTTATTAATAAAAAAAATCCATATACCTTCTCAGCCTATTAATATCAGTCCACAGCTGTCTGCTTTGCCTTAGCTGGTTATTAAAAAGAGGGGGAACCACATATCATTTTTTAGGGCCTTCCATATTTTTAATAACCAGCTAAGGCAAATCAGACAGCTGAGAACTGATATTAATAGGCTGGGAATCTGCGTACAATTGTTTTTTTTCACATGAAAAAGATGCTAGTCCAGCATTGAAACGCATTGCGGATATAAAAACCATTCAAGTCATCTTGGTCCAAATGATTCTTTATTACAGCAGCGCAGCCTGATATCATGTTATCATCCAAACTGGTTATGTGTATATAGAGCACATATGTAGATACATGTTCACACAGAACACGTATACACGTATGCACAAAACACATACATACACACACAAACATGTATACAGAGAGCACATTCAAACACACACATGTATACACAGGGCACATACATACAGACACATGTATGCAGAGAGCATATACATACAGACACATGTATGCAGAGAGCACATACATTCATATACATATGTATATATACATATATATATACTGTATATTTATACACACCTATATTCACACACAATATAGAGGACAGGACTGACCAGTCTGTCTCCTCTTCTTTAGTTCTTCTTGACTCCCACAGAGTAGAGGACCTTTGGTGACATCACAGTCACAAGACTGATTCCTCCAGAGGTCTGATGCAAAGTACATTGATAATGCAGAACTGCTATTATCAATGTAGTTTCTACTGTAAATGCTTGGGGCCCTTAAAGATGTGTATGCCCTGGGAAATTGCCCAGTTTGCAGCTTTTTCCTCTAACGCCAGCCCTGACAGCATTATAGAGAGGAACTACATACATATCAACAAGACAGACAGTCAAAACAGATCCAGATTCTTCTGCTTTCTGCTTAACATAGGCCTACAACCATTGTGAAGGCGTAAGAGAGGGAAAAAATAAGCGCTTGGTACCTGTAATAAGCAGTACTTACTGTTCCTTTCTGGTCTTGCCCAGTCTATTCGAGGCATATTACTGCAGCACACTTATAGGGCCACACTTACAAGCCACAAGCAGACCTCGGTCACCAGACCTATGTCTACACGTTTATACATCTATGATTAGACCAGGTGTGAGCAGGAGGGAAGAGCCACAGGTCAAGGGATCACAGCAGGGGTTAATTAAAACACAGGAGCTAATGTGGGCTTATTACTTGCTATACAGCAGGGAAGGCAGATAGACCAAAATGGACAGATATACAGGTGTGAATTAAGATCAAAGGATAACAGGAAATTGCAACTAGGAAAACATACTGGCAAAGACAGATACACAGGTGTGAATTCAGTACTGTGATTATGAAGGATGTTACAGGAATTAACACACAATACTTAACAAAAGTTTGCTGATACACAGTAGGAGGGGATATTGGAATCAGCAGACATACCAAAAAGAGACAGATTGATGTGAAACAGGGATCGATGAATGACAGATATTGGAATCAGCAGACATAATTGTGGATGAAAAAGATGGATTGTCAGATTAGTAATGAAGGCAATAGTGAATAATACACTGCTCAAAAAAATAAAGGGAATACTAAAATCCCACATCCTAGATATCACTGAATGAAATATTCCAGTCGTAAATCTTTATTCATTACATAGTCGAATATGTTGAGAACAATAAAACCTAAAAATGATCAACGTAAAATCACAACTGATATCCCATGGAGGTCTGGAGTTGGAATGATGCTCAAGATCAAAGTGGAAAATGTAGTTACAGGCTGATCCAGCTTCAGTAGAAATACCTCAAGACAAGGAAATGATGCTCAGTAGTGTGTGTGGCCTCCACGTGCCTGTATGACCTCCCTACAACGCCTGGGCATGCTCCTGATGAGGCGACAGATGGTCTCCTGAGGGATCTCCTCCCAGACCTGGACTAAAGCATCCGCCAACTCCTGGATAGTTTGTGGTGCAACGTGACATTGGTGGATGGTGCGAGACATGATGTCCCAGATGTGTTCAGTTGGATTCAGGTCTGGGGAATGGGCGGGCCAGTCCATAGCTTCAATGCCTTCATCTTGCAGGAACTGCTGACACACTCCAGCCACGTGAGGTCTGGCATTGTCCTGCATTAGGAGGACCGCACCAGCATATGGGGTCTGAGGATCTCATGTCGGTACCTAGTGGCAGTCAGGCTACCTCTGGCGAGCACATGGAGGGCTGTGTGGCCCTCCAAAGAAATGCCACCCCACACCATTACTGACCCACTGCCAAACTGGTCATGCTGAAGGATGTTGCAGGCAGCAGATCGCTCTCCACGGCGTCTCCAGACTCTGTCACGTCTGTCACATGTGCTCAGTGTCAAACTGCTTTCATCTGTGAAGAGCACAGGGCGCCAGTGGCGAATTTGCCAATCCTGGTGTTCTGTGGCAAATGCCAAGCATCCTGCACAGTGTTGGGCTGTGAGCACAACCCCCATCTGTGGACATCGGGCACTCAGACCATCCTCATGGAGTCGGTTTCTAACCGTTTGTGCAGACACATGCACATTTGTGGCCTGCTGGAGGTCATTTAGCAGGGCTCTGGCAGTGCTCCTCCTGCTCCTCCTTGCACAAAGACTGAGGTAGCGGTCCTGTTGCTGGGTTGTTGCCCTCCTACGGCCCTCTCCACATCTCCTGGTGTACTGGCCTGTCTCCTGGTAGCGCCTCCAGCCTCTGGACACTACGCTGACAGACACAGCAAACCTTCTTGCCACAGCTCGCAATGATGTGCCATCCTGGAAAAGCTGCACTACCGGAGCCACTTGTGTGGGTTGTAGAGTCTGTCTCATGCTACCATGAGTGTGAAAGCACAACCAACATTCAAAGGTGACAAAAACATCAGCCAGAAAGCATAGGTACTGAGATGTGGTCTGTGGTCCCCACCTGCAGAACCATTCCTTTATTGAGTGTATCTTGATAATTGCCAATAATTTCCATCTGTTGTCTATTCCATTTGCACAACAGCATGTGAAATTGATTGTCAAACAGTGTTGCTTCCTAAGTGGACAGTTGGATTTCACAGAAGTTTGATTTACTTGGAGTTATATTCTGTTGTTTAAGTGTTCCCTTTATTTTTTTGAGCAGTGTATATACCATGGGATTATATTTCTTGCTTTTATCACAGTTAGGTTCTTAGGGGGTCTTACTTGTTCCTTTTATTTTTGGTACTCCTTAACCTTCACTTCTTCAACTTATGAATGAGTCTTAATTTCTCAAATCTCTCCTCACAATTTCCTTTCCCCTTGTTGGTAGTGTGTTGCGGCCTCCCCTCTGGTTCCTCAGTAGGTATGAGAAAGCCCTCGACGGCCATTTAGGGAGCCAGGTCCAAGGTTCTAGTCTGTACTGGTACCAGTTGGGTGATGCTGCGTTTCACTGGTGTGAGTGTGAACACGTTTATAACACCAACAAAATGATAGTCGACTTGCAAGCATTTCTCCGAATTTGTGCAAATCAAATTCACCAAAATTTAGATTCGCTAAAATTTGTGGATTTGTGGAGATGATAAATGAATTTGATTAATTTAGAATCCATTCTACATTATTAAACAGAATTGTATCTTCCATAGGCATTAAAAATATATTATTAAAGAGTGAATGCTTACAGTATAAAGACATTGCACAAGCTGAAATTCAATGTCGTGTCTATAGTACAAGGAAATAATTTCATGAAATTTACTTTGTAGTCACCTCTAAGTCTGTTTTCTACAGTGCATGCTGTGATGTTGGTAAAGACTCAATACGAGCTGTAGAACGCTGCATTACTGTACATTATGGTACATCATATCTTGTTCTTGTAATCTGCTCCACAGTAGATCGTCAGATGGTTCCACTTAGCAGTACCCACTGTTACCATCTGCACTTTCACTGACGTTATGCTTGAATTAGGACAGATGTTTTCAGTATACTGTATCTTGCAACAAACCATCTTCCAGCATTCTTCTTCAGGCAAGGCAATAGTTTGTATTTGACTTAATCTTTCACAGTGAAATTTGAATCTCATGTACAATGAGTATGGATGATGATGTTTGCAAAGCACTATGGAATTTATGGTGCTATATAAGCGAGAAAAATAAGTAATTAACTAAAGGTAGGGGTCAGAATTGTCAAATGTATCTATTGTTACATGATCCAGATCTAAAAAAATACATTTTAGAATATGGAACTCAATTGCCAAATACATATGTGTATAATGTAAAATTATGGTTAATTCATCAACTAGGTTTATGCCTAAAACAGCATAATGGCTCAATGCCAAATCAGGGGTGGACATACCATTGGTGCAACCTGTATAGCTGCACTGGGGCCAAAAAGGGTAATGGGGCCCACTTCTACCTCCAAAGCAGATGGAAATGTGCATTATAATGAAAAAGGCGTATATATTGTTCTTTCACAGGGGCCCTCTTCTGTCTGTGTGACAAGTACAGTGTCACTGTTCCCGGGTATTACTGCTGCGGGGAGAGCTGCACACAGCAGCAAGGGAGCTGAATTGCTAACCAGGTAACAAACAGGATCTGAATCATGTGACAGAGTGGGAGGTGGTCAGGGGCAAGCCAGATGCCAGGGTGCAGAGGAGACGATACACACAGGAAAATAGTCAAACAAGCTAAGATCAGAACCAGGAGATCACGAGGTACCAAAAGGGAGACACAGGGGATAGTCAGAAGAGAAGCCAGAGGTTAGAAATCCAAAAGAACAAAGGAGCAGAGTAATGCACGGAGAGCAAGGAACACAATTGCAAACCAAGCATGCACTCCAGGGGTCAGGCACACAGACTAGAACAAGAGTATAGATGACAGGGAATCCTAGTCTGGAGTGAGTATAAATACCCCTCCCAGATCCAAAGGGAGGACAGCAAAATTAACCCTGAGAGAACAGGACATTAACCATGTCCTAACCATGACATACAGTGCTCGAACTACAGTTATATCATTGCCACATAAGCATGCTGTAGATTCAGCTTCCCCACTACTCAGGGGTGTAACTATAATAGGTGCAGGGTTTGCAGTCGCATCCAGACCCTGGAGCCTACGGGTCCCAAATGATCCTGAGGCCCATATTACTGGACCGATACTATTACAGACCCATGATAGTTTGACACTTAGTCCAACCACTTTGATATGTAATTGTTGCAGATCACCGCATCCAAGGTTGGCTTGTCACATCATGGTCTGCAATCAGTTGCTGCAATCACTCTTTGAGACAGTTTGTAAGTGATGGAGTGGGGGGGATCAGGAAACGATTGGCATGGTAGGGGGGACTGAAATTGTGAGAATTTTTATTTTAACACTGATCCAGTTGTTGTAAACATTTTATAGGGTTGCAAAACTTTTTCATTTGGAAAAAAATGGATATTTGGGAGAAAGTATCTGAAGAGTCTACTCATGTAGTAAATGGTGGAGTTTTCATGAACACTATTTGCTGTGTTTATTTGGTAGTTTAAATACATTGAATAGCTAGAAAACTGATTGGGAAGGTGGACATACACACTTACAAGTGTCCCTCCCAGTTAGCAGTAATTCCTTCCATGTTAACTAGAAAAGCCACAGCTATTACTCACCAGGTTTCCAAACTCAGGGACAAGTCATAGAACTCTCTGCTGGAGACTGATGAAACGGTGTGAAAGAATAACTGTCGTTGTTCCCCTGACAACCAGTCACTACACGGCTTTTATTTAATTGAAAAAAAAGAAAGATGCACTGTAATTGGCTACCATGGACACCAACGACTGTTTTCTTTTAACATTTTCAAAATCGATGTATATTTCAGTAATCTGCTCTTTTTTTCAGGAAGTTTTAAGAGCAGAAATATTCTAACTCCTCATGGTTTTTGGAGAGTTTCTGCTCCAAAAACTCCTAAAAAAAAACTCAGTGTGAATACACCTTTACATAGTTTTTTTGTGTGCAATTTTTGACTTAATGATTTAATCAAGGTGATTCAATAGATGTCCTTGTATCTAAACCATGGTCATGCTTTATAAGTTTGCAACATGGTGCAATCAACTGGTCACCCTTTAAGTAAGAAGATTATTACTTCCCTAATAAAGTGAAACCGTAACATTTTTACTGAACACAGCCATACGTACTGCGACACACAAAGAACTGTGTCCCTTTAAACAAGCAAACTGGGACTAGCACTCACTCAACCAGACGTGTTTAAGAAACTAAATGTAATTAAATTTGAGGGAATCATTTTTGAACATTACAAAAAAGGGTGAACTGAGAAAACGTAGAACAAATCCAGTGATGCCCTTTCATTCAGTCTCCTTTTCAGTAGCATAACTTGAAGCTCATTGGTCCCAGTGGAAAATCTCCAACAGGAACACAGCTTGGTTCTTATTCATGTAATAGGAGATGATCTGTAGTACCTGGCAGTGGCTACTATACAGTGTGACGGAGTGGTGGTGCTCTGCTCCATACTCTATTTTCATCTGGCCTCTCATGGGTCTGCAAACAGATGATCAGTGGGGGTGCAGGGATCGGACCTTCACTGATCTGAATTTGATGACCTATCCAAAGGATAGGTCATCAATGTCAAAGTGATGGAATACCCCTTCAATACCATTGGTATTTTAATGTGGGCCAAATGGACCTTTTTGACCTCCTAGGTTCCAGTTTTGACTTGAGTGCATCTACCAACCAGGCATCCACTATAATTATGCCCCTGACTCTTTCCTCTTCCCAGAGGCCACACCAACACAGTTTTACTTCACACAGTGTCACATCACAGTCCTCAATCCTGCTTACTGTTAAGGAAAGTCTCTATACCAGTCTGTTGTGAATTCCGTTCTGGGGCTCCCTCCTGTGGTTGTGAATGGTACTTTTGTGAGTTCTGCCCTTGGGCTCCCTCTGGTGGTTTCAAGTGGAACTGCTGCTCCTTGAGTTTGGCTGTAGCAGCTGCTTTCACTTATCGTCTCTCCTGGCCTTGCTATTTAACCTAGCTCTGGTCTTTAGTTCATGCCAGCTGTCAATGTTTCTGGGTTGGATTCAGATCTCTCCTTGGATTTCTCTGGTGGCCTGTCCATTTCAGCAAAAGATAAGTTCTTGCTGGTTCCTTGGTTGTCCATTTGCTTTGGACTTTATTGCTCAGCTCATGTTATGTTTCTTTTTGTCCAGCTTGTCATTATGATATATTCAGGCTAGCTGGAAGCTCTGGGGAAGCAGATTTTCCCCTCCACACCGTGAGTCGGTGTGGAGATCATTTTTGTAAACTCTGTGTGGATTTTTAGTTTTTAATACTGACCGCACAGTATCCTTTCCTATTTCTGTCTATCTAGATTAGAATTGGCCTCCTTTGCTAAAATCTGTTTTCATTTCTGTGTATGTCATTTCCCTCTCCACTCACAGTCAATATTTGTGGGGGGCTATCTTTCCTTTTGGAAATTTCTCTGAGGCAAGATAGTTTTCTGTTTCCATCTTTAGGGGTAGTTAGTTCTCAGGCTGTGACGAGGTGTCTAGGGAGGGACAGGAACATCCCACGGCTATTTCTAGTGTTGGTGTTAGGATTAGGAACTGCGGTCAGTAAAGTTGCCACCTCTCCAGAGCTTGTCCCATGCTTCTGTTTAACCACCAGGTCATATTGGTGTTGCTCTTTAACCACCAGGTCATAACAGTACAGCTGGCCCACAATGTGTTGAATGCATCTCAAAAGAGGGAAAAGAAAAGTTCTGAACCATTTTTTTTTTCCTTAGCAGCCTGTTTTGTCTTTTTTTCCCCTTAATCTCTGGGTGGTTCAGGATTCTGGTGCTGATATGGAGGTTCAGGGTCTGTCCTTGCGTGTGGATCAACTCGCTGCAAGGGTACAGAGTATCCAAGATTATGTTGTCCAGACTCCGGTTTTAGAGCCTAGAATTCCTATTCCTGATTTGTTTTCTGGGGATAGATCTAAATATTTGAACTTTAAAAATAACTGCAGATGGTTTTTTGCTCTGAGACCCCGTTCCTCTGGTGACCCCATTCAGCAGGTGAAGATTGTCATTTCTCTGCTACGTGGCGACCCGCAGGACTGGGCATTCTCCCTTGAGTCAGGAAATCCTGCATTGCTCAATGTAGATGCATTTTTTCAAGCGCTCGGATTGCTGTATGACGAGCCTAATTCTGTGGATCAGGCAGAAAAAACCTTGCTGGCTCTGTGTCAGGGTCAGGAAGCAGCAGAAGTATACTGCCAGAAATTTAGAAAGTGGTCTGTGCTCACAAAATGGAATGAGTATGCCCTGGCAGCGATTTTCAGAAAGGGTCTTTCTGAAGCCCTTAAAGATGTTATGGTGGGGTTCCCCACGCCTGCTGGTTTGAACGAATCAATGTCTTTGGCCATTCAGATTGATCGGCGCCTGCGCGAGCGCAAGGTGGTGCACCATATGGTGGTGTCTTCTGAGCAGAGTCCTGAGCCTATGCAATGTGATAGGATTTTGACTAGAGCAGAACGGCAGGAATTCAGACGTCAGAATGGGCTGTGCTTTTACTGTGGTGACTCTACTCATGCTATTTCTGATTGTCCTAAGCGTACTAAGAGGGTCGCTAGGTCTGTTACCATTAGTACTGTACAGCCTAAATTTCTCTTGTCTGTTACCCTGATTTGCTCATTGTCGTCCTTTTCTGTTATGGCATTTGTGGATTCTGGCGCTGCCCTGAACTTAATGGACTTAGAATTTGCCAAACGCTGTGGTTTTTCCTTGGAGCCTTTGCAGAGCCCTATTCCCTTAAGGGGGATTGATGCTACGCCATTGGCCAAGAATAAACCTCAGTTCTGGACACAGTTGACCATGTACATGGCTCCAGCACCTCAGGAAAATATTTGCTTTTTGGTGTTGAATAAGTTGCATGATGTTGTTGTGCTGGGTTTTCCATGGTTACAGGTACATAATCCAGTGCTGGATTGGAAATCTATGTCTGTGACTAGTTGGGGTTGTCAAGGGATGCATAGTGATATTCCTTTGATGTCAATTTCTTCTTCCCCTTCTTCTGAAGTTCCTGAGTTTTTGTCGGATTTCCAGGATATATTTGATGAGCCCAAGTCCAGTTCCCTACCTCCTCATAGGGACTGTGATTGCGCTATTAATTTGATTCCTGGCTGTAAGTGTCCTAACGGCCGACTTTTCAATCTGTCTGTGCCAGAGCATGCCGCTATGCGGAGTTATGTAAAGGAGTCTTTGGAGAAGGGGCATATTCGCCCGTCTTCGTCACCGTTGGGAGCGGGGTTCTTTTTTGTTGCCAAGAAGGATGGCTCCTTGAGGCCTTGTATAGATTATCGCCTTCTCAATAAGATCACGGTCAAATTCCAGTACCCTTTACCTTTGCTTTCTGATTTGTTTGCTCGGATTAAGAGGGCTAGTTGGTTTACCAAGATCGACCTTCGAGGGGCGTATAATCTTGTTCGTATTAAACAGGGTGATGAATGGAAAAAAGCATTTAATACGCCCAAAGGCCATTTTGAATACCTTGTGATGCCATTCGGGCTCTCTAATGCTCCATCTGTGTTTCAGTCCTTTATGCATGATATCTTCCGGAATTATCTGGATAAATTCATGATTGTATATTTGGATGATATTTTGTTTTTTTCCGATGATTGGGAGTCTCATGCGAAGCAGGTCAGGATGGTATTTCAGGTCCTTCGTGCTAATGCGTTGTTTGTGAAGGGGTCTAAGTGCCTCTTTGGAGTTCAGAAGGTTTCTTTTTTGGGTTTCATTTTTTCTCCCTCGGCTATTGAAATGGACCCTGTTAATGTCCAGGCCATTCATGATTGGACTCAACCCACATCTGTGAAGAGTGTTCAGAAATTTTTGGGCTTTGCTAATTTTTATCGCCGCTTCATTGCTAATTTTTCCAGTGTGGTTAAGCCTCTGACCGATTTGACGAAGAAAGGCGCTGATGTGATGAATTGGTTCTCTGCGGCTGTTGAGGCCTTTCAGGAGCTTAAATGTCGATTTACTTCTGCCCCTGTGTTGCGTCAGCCAGATGTTTCTCTCCCTTTTCAGGTCGAGGTTGACGCTTCTGAGATTGGGGCAGGGGCCGTTTTGTCTCAGAGAAGTTCTGATGACTCTTTGATGAAACCGTGTGCTTTCTTCTCCAGAAAGTTTTCGCCTGCTGAGCGTAATTATGATGTCGGCAATCGGGAGTTGTTGGCTATGAAGTGGGCATTTGAGGAGTGGCGACATTGGCTTGAGGGAGCCAAGCATCGTGTTGTGGTCTTGACCGATCATAAGAATCTGATTTACCTCGAGTCTGCCAAGCGGTTGAATCCTAGACAAGCTCGATGGTCTCTGTTTTTCTCCCGTTTTGATTTTGTGGTCTCGTATCTTCCGGGATCTAAGAATGTGAAGGCTGATGCCCTTTCTAGGAGTTTTTTGCCTGATTCTCCGGGAGTCCTTGAGCCGGCTGGTATTCTCAAAGAGGGGGTGATTCTTTCTGCCATCTCCCCTGATTTGCGGCGGGTGCTTCGGGAGTTTCAGGCTGATAAACCTGACCGCTGTCCAGAGGGGAAACTGTTTGTTCCTGATAGATGGACTAGCAAGGTAATTTCTGAGGTTCATTGTTCAGTATTGGCTGATCATCCTGGGATTTTTGGTACCAGAGATTTGGTTGCTAGGTCCTTTTGGTGGCCTTCCGTGTCACGGGATGTGCGTTCTTTTGTGCAGTCCTGTGGGACTTGTGCTCGGGCCAAGCCTTGCTGTTCCCGTGCTAGTGGGTTGCTTTTGCCTTTGCCGATCCCTGAGAGGCCCTGGACGCATATTTCCATGGATTTTATTTCTGATCTTCCTGTTTCTCAGAAGATGTCTGTCATCTGGGTGGTTTGTGACCGGTTTTCTAAGATGGTCCATTTGGTACCTTTGCCTAAGTTGCCTTCCTCCTCTGATTTGGTTCCATTATTTTTTCAGCATGTGGTTCGTTTGCATGGCATTCCGGAGAATATTGTGTCTGACAGAGGTTCCCAGTTTGTTTCTAGGTTTTGGCGGTCCTTTTGTGCTAGAATGGGCATTGATTTGTTTTTTTCTTCAGCATTTCATCCTCAGACAAATGGCCAAACGGAGCGAACCAATCAGACCTTGGAAACCTATTTGAGATGCTTCGTGTCTGCTGATCAGGATAATTGGGTGACCTTCTTGCCATTGGCCGAGTTTGCCCTTAATAATCGGGCTAATTCGGCTACCTTGGTTTCGCCTTTCTTTTGTAACTTTGGTTTTCATCCTCGTTTTTCTTCGGGGCAGGTTGAGCCTTCTGACTGTCCTGGTGTGGATTCTGTGGTGGACAGGTTGCAGCAAATTTGGACTCATGTGGTGGACAATTTAACGTTGTCTCAGGAAAAGGCGCAACGTTTTGCTAACCGTCGTCGGTGTGTTGGTCCCCGGCTTCGTGTTGGGGATTTGGTCTGGTTGTCTTCTCGTCATGTTCCTATGAAGGTTTCTTCCCCTAAGTTCAAGCCTCGCTTTATTGGTCCGTATAAGATTTCTGGAATTATCAATCCGGTGTCTTTTCGTTTGGCCCTTCCTGCTTCTTTTTCCATTCATAATGTGTTCCATAGATCTTTGTTGCGGAGATATGTGGTGCCCGTGGTTCCCTCCGTTGATCCTCCTGCTCCGGTGTTGGTTGAGGGGGAATTGGAATATGTGGTGGAGAAGATTTTGGATTCTCGTTTTTCGAGGCGGAAGCTTCAGTATCTGGTCAAGTGGAAGGGTTATGGCCAGGAGGATAATTCTTGGGTTGTTGCCTCCGATGTCCATGCTGCCGATTTGGTTCGTGCTTTTCACTTGGCTCATCCTGATTGGCCTGGGGGCTCTGGTGAGGGTTCGGTGACCCCTCCTCAAGGGGGGGGGGTACTGTTGTGAATTCCGTTCTGGGGCTCCCTCCTGTGGTTGTGAATGGTACTTTTGTGAGTTCTGCCCTTGGGCTCCCTCTGGTGGTTTCAAGTGGAACTGCTGCTCCTTGAGTGTGGCTGTAGCAGCTGCTTTCAATTATCGTCTCTCCTGGCCTTGCTATTTAACCTAGCTCTGGTCTTTAGTTCATGCCAGCTGTCAATGTTTCTGGGTTGGATTCAGATCTCTCCTTGGATTTCTCTGGTGGCCTGTCCATTTCAGCAAAAGATAAGTTCTTGCTGGTTCCTTGGTTGTCCATTTGCTTTGGACTTTATTGCTCAGCTCATGTTATGTTTCTTTTTGTCCAGCTTGTCATTATGATATATTCAGGCTAGCTGGAAGCTCTGGGGAAGCAGATTTTCCCCTCCACATCGTGAGTCGGTGTGGAGATCATTTTTGTAAACTCTGCGTGGATTTTTAGTTTTTAATACTGACCGCACAGTATCCTTTCCTATTTCTGTCTATCTAGATTAGAATTGGCCTCCTTTGCTAAAATCTGTTTTCATTTCTGTGTATGTCATTTCCCTCTCCACTCACAGTCAATATTTGTGGGGGGCTATCTTTCCTTTTGGGAATTTCTCTGGGGCAAGATAGTTTTCTGTTTCCATCTTTAGGGGTAGTTAGTTCTCAGGCTGTGACGAGGTTTCTAGGGAGTGACAGGAACATCACACGGCTATTTCTAGTGTTGGTGTTAGGATTAGGAACTGCGGTCAGTAAAGTTGCCACCTCTCCAGAGCTTGTCCCATTCTTCTGTTTAACCACCAGGTCATATCGGTGTTGCTCCTTAACCACCAGGTCATAACACCAGTCATTATATATAGGGATCTACAGCTCTGACACAAACTTTGCTTTCCAAGGCCATGCTTATTGTTCTGCTTTTCATAGGTTTGGTCTGAGACCTCAGACCACTGGTCAAGGCTGTCCCAAATGCACTTGAACTGACAGGAAAGCAGCTTTCCACTTAGACCCCATCAAGTATCTAACTATGCCACCGCTCTCTAGAGCTCCACAAAAGTCTCGCCATTACATCTCCTGAACTTTGGTCTACAATTTCTACAACAGAAAAGTTCTTCTGTGTTGAGAGAACAGTTTGCTCTTTTAGGTCAGCATTGTCTCAGTGTATCAGATAGGTCAGTTGCTGTCCTTTTTCTCCAGCACCAAGACTTCAGCAGTTCTGACCAACAGTCCCGGACTAGTTCTGCTTCAGATTGCTCACCAGGACCCCCAAACACTAAAGAGCTAAGACCATAGGCTGACTTCTGTTTTTATTCTTTGCATTGGTGATACCTGCTTAACATGGCATATTCAGTAACGTATTACTAATGGATATCAAAAGGGCATGTAACAATGAACTATACATGGGTAGTCCACAGTCAGCAAAGAAATAGGGATTTCACATTTCACCCTCTTTACAAGAATAAGTAGCAGCAGATTGTAATTGGTTGTCCTTAAAAAACGGCAACAACCAAGAAGAAATGTGTCCTCTGACTTAGGCTATGCTCACACAGGTTCTCTTTGTCTTCGTCTGATCCTCCATGGATTGTAAAGAATATGCAACAGACATACTTACACACAGTGGCTTGCCAAAGTATTCACCCCTCTTGGCTTTTTACCTATTTTGTTACATAGCAATCTGTGTTTAAATATTTTTGTAATCCGAATTATGCATGATGCATCAGCACTAAATAGTCTACAGTGCCTTGCGAAAGTATTCGGCTCCCTGTAACTTTTCAACCTTTTCCCACATATCATGCTTCAAACATAAAGATACCAAATATAAATTTTTGGTGAAGAATCAACAAGTGGAACACAATTGAAGTTGAATGAAATGTATTGGTTATTTTAAATTTTTGAGGAAATTCAAAAACTGAAAAGTGGGGCGTGCAATATTATTCGGCCCCTTTACTTTCAGTGCAGCAAACTCACTCCAGAAGTTCATTGTGGATCTCTGAATGATCCATTGTTGTCCTAAATGCCTATTGATGATAAATATAATCCACCTGTGTGTAGTCAAGTCTCCGTATAAATACACCTGCTCTGTGATAGTCTCAGGGTTCTTTTTGAAACACAGAGAGCATCATGAAGACCAAGGAACACAACAGGCAGGTCCGTGATACTGTTCTGGAGAAGTCTAAAGCCGGATTTGGATACAAAATGGTTTCCAAAACTTTAAAACATCCCAAAGAGCACTGTGCAAGTGATCATATTAAAATGGAAGGAGTATCATACCACTGCAAATCTACCAAGACCCGGCCATCCCTCTAAACTTTCATCTCAAACAAGGAGAAGACTGATCAGAGATGCAGACAAGAGGCCCATGATAACTCTGGATGAACTGCAGAGATCTACAGCTGAGGTGGGACAGTCTGTCCATAGGACAACAATCAGTCTTACACTGCACAAATCTGGCCTTTATGGAAGAGTTGCAAGAAGAAAGCCATTTCTCAAAGATATCCATAAAAAGTGTTGTTTAAAGTTTGCAACAAGCCACCTGGGAGACACACCAAACATGTGGAAGAAGGTGCTCTGGTCAGATGAAACCAAAATCGAACTTTTAGGTAACAATGCCAAACTATATGTTTGGCGTAAAGGCAACACAGCTCATCACCCTGAGCACACCATTCCCACTGTCAAACATGGTGGTGGAAGCATCATGGTTTGGGCCTGCTTTTCTTCAGCAGGGACAGGGAAGATGGTTAAAATTGATGGGAAGATGGATGGAGTCAAATACAGGACCATTCTGAAGAAAACCTTTTGGGGTCTACAAAACACCTGAGACTTGGACGGGGATTTGTCTTCCAACAAGACAATGATCCCAAACATAAAGCAAAATCTACAATGGAATGGTTCACAAATAAATGTATCCAGGTTTTAGAATAACCAAGTCAAAGTCCAGACCTTAATCCAATCGAGAATCTGTGGAAACAGCTGAAAACTGCTGTTCACAAACGATCTCCATCAAACCTCACTGAGCTCGAGCTGTTTGCCAAGGAAGAATGGGCAAGAATTTCAGTCTCTCGATGTACAAAACTGATAGAGACATACCCCAAGTGACTTGCAGCTGTAATCGCAGCAAAAGGTGGCCAACAAAGTATTAAGCTAAAGGGGCCGAATAATATTGCACACCCCACTTTTCAGTTTTTGAATTTCCACAAACATTTAAATTACTAATAGATTTCATTCAACTTCACAATTGTGTTCCACTTGTTGATTCTTCACCAAAAATTTACATTTGGTATCTGTATGATACGTGGGAAAAGGTTGAAAAGTTCAAGTTAGCCGAATACTTTTGCAAGGCACTGTATGTTGGGGAAGTGAAGTGAGGAAAAATAGACACAAATTTCTGGTGTCAAATAACTAAAAATTGGCAGGTGCATATGTATTCACCCCTTTTGCAATGAAGCCCCTAAAAATTTCTGATTCAAGGAATTTCTGGTGCAAGCAGATACCTTGTTGATCAGTGAAATTAAGTCCTCCTGTGAGCAATCTAAGCGCCACATGGTCGATCAGTATATACACACTGTTTATAAAAGGCCACAGAGGCTGCAACACCCCAAGAGAAACCAGTAACCAAACACTATGAAGACCAACTAGATCTCCAAGCAAGTCAGGCACAAAGTTGTTGACAAGTCCAAGTCCTTTATAGAAGAGTGAGCAGAAAAAAAAGCCTTTATTTACACACAAAAATTGTAAGGCTCCTTTTGAGTTTGCCAAAAGACATGCGGGAGACTCACCAAATGTGTGGAGGAAAGTGCTGTGGTTAGCAGAGACCAAAATTTTACTTTTTGGCCACCAAGGTAGGAGCTATGTGTGGCGCCAAACCAAAACAGTTCATCAAACCAAAAACACCAACCCCATAGAGAAACATGGTGGTGGCAGCATCAAGTTTTGTTGATGTCTTTCGGCAGCAGGGACAGGGAAAATTATCTCAGTTGAGGATGAGATGAATGGTGCAAAATACATTGATAATCTTTAGCAAAACCTGTCTCAGTCTGTCAGTGATTTGAGACTGGAACGTAGGTTAACCTTCCAACAAGACAATGACCCAAAGCTTAGGCTAGGTTCACATTGCGTTAGGGCAATCCGTTTAGCGCTAGCGCTTGTGGATTGCGCTAACGCAATGTTTTTGTAGGGGCCGCGTTCAGGGGTCGCGCTAACGTCCCCGCTCTCGCAGATCCCCGATCTGCGAGAGCGGGGAACGGACCTCGGGCGCGCCGCGGACGCTGCAAGCAGCGTCCGAGGCGCGCTGCAAAAGAACGGCACATCGCTAGCGCGAGCCGAAAAAGGCACGCGCTAGTGATGCGCTACAGGCAAAATTTACATGTCAATGGGTGCGCTAACGGACCCGTTGCACGGCATTAATTGCGACATTTTCGCCGTGCAACGCTGTCCGTTAGCGATCACCCACTAACGCAATGTGAACCTAGCCTTACTGGTAAAGCAACACTTGAGTGGTTTAAGGGGAAGCGTGCAAATTTTTTGGAGTAGCCTAGTCAAAGCCCAAAACGTATACCAATTGAGAATCTGTGGTCAAAACTTGAAGATTGCTGTTCAACAGAGGAAGCCATCTAACTTGAAGGAGCTGGAGCAGATTTGCCTTGAAAAATCCCAGTGGCATGATACGAAAAACTCATAGAGACTTATCCAAAGCGACTTGCATCTTAAATTGCCGCAAAGGGAGGCTCTACAAAGTAATGACTTTAGGGGTGAATACTTATGCACACTGAAGTTTTCAGTTATTTTGTCTTATTTGTTGTTTGCTTCACAATAAAAAGAAAACCAAATGTTCACTGTTGTAGGCATGTTTTGTACATGAACTGATGCAAAGCCTCTAAAAAAAAACTGTAGGTTTCACAATTCTAGGTTGTGAAGTAGCAAAACATGAAAAATGTCAATGGGGTGAAATATTTTGGAAGCCACTGTAGTTAGCACAGTTGAAAAAAGACAATGTCCATAAAGATTAACCAAAGGATGGAAAAGGATAAAGAGAATGAGGTTTAGGTATTACCATAATTTGTGATCCGTTTTGTACTAAAGAGCTTTTTACCTCCTTATTCCGAATGTAGATCGACTGGATCAATATCCGTGGCTTAAACTCTGATTTCTGCCATGGATGTGCAAATACTTTCTATATTTCTTCCACTAGCTTTATCATAGATTACGTATGGAAGTCTATTAGATAATTTAGAGAAGACAGATCAGATCACTTAGTTTATAGTCTTCACACTAATTGTGCCTGACAAGGTGACCCACTGGGATATGTATCTAAATTCTTGTTAAATGTTTACCCGGAAAATCTTTAGGTGGGGTATTCTCTCGAATTTCCTCTGGACGAATTTATTGTTTTTACTTTGGTATACTGCTCATTTTTATTTACCGTGATTCTTTTTTTTAGTTATATAAATTTAAGTCTGCGTCTACTTTATGTCTATGTTAGATGTTAACAATGGTGATATTTAACTTCAACTTTTAGTTGGGGACGTGTCCAGATAATGATATTTTATTTTAACTGTCAGACCTTTAATTTAAGATTTAAATAGAGGAACACTTGTGTGTCGCCACTGGTGCAGCGTGTAACATAAGGTATGATGGAGGTGCAGGTAATGAAATGATGGCATTCTGTATTATACATCTGTACCGTGTGTGCAGCACCTCCTGCTTTTATAAACACTGGAAATCATACCATAGTTTACTTGTACGACGCTTTGGTTTAAAGTAAAAAAAAGTTAAAATTTTTCCTTTAATGCCAGAAAGGACTCTCATCTCTAATAGAAACACAATATTCAGTTTCATTCGGGCAAAGCACAACTATTATAGGCAGCATTTGCATGGCCATCTTTTATCAGAAAGAATAGTAAAGCATGCAAATATAATAGAACTGAGCACAGGGGATAAAATGCTGCAATGCTGTGCGGCTTCCAGGCCTGAACAAAACCCTGCAGAACTGATCCAAAGGAGAGAAGTTGCAAGAGGGTCAGTGTGATGAAATATGTGTGTGTATATATATATATATATGTGCAGTGGACTATGTATAGATTTATTGTGTCACTGGCAATAATGTAACATCTGTCCTGAAAAGCTGCAGGTCGCACCCAGGTGCTAATATGTATTTTCCTGAGACAAGTAGACCTCTATCTCCAATCTCACCAGTGAGTCCTGCTGGAAGCCAAGAAGAAAGGTAACATTTGACACCTCCTAGCTCTTGGAAGAGAGATGTTAATTACGGCCTGATAGTATCTCTGTGAGAACTTTTACACAAAGGATCTCAAGAGGAAATAATATATTCATTGGGGGCGTGGCCGTGGTCCAATCAAAAAACAAGCAATTATGATATTAACCTGAGGGGCTGGTCTAGAAACCTGACCTCCAGACCAAAGCTATAAATTAGGGCTGTATACAGAGAAACGTGTTCACATGTGAGGGCAGCCTGAGACGCTGATGTGTTCCACCAACTCCATTCACCCCCCTCAGGGAGCAGAAAGCAAACTACCAGTTAGATGATTTCTGTAAGTTTTCTCCTGTTTATTTTTATACTGTTTTGCATAAGTTGTATGTCTTTTTAATATTTCCGGGACTCATCGCCCGTGTGTTTGATGAGTGGTGGCAGCGTGTATGAGCGGGTGTGTGGCCTGGGTCAGTGTGGGATTTATGCTCCCATTACAGCATAGGACAGAGGTTGAATGCTGGACTGAGAGTGGGAAGATAGATTAACCCTTGCAGGCACAGCTCCAAGTCACGTGCTGAGAGCGGATACGTGACGAATTAGTGACACCACGGAGTGGGGATCCGTGACAGACAGAATTAGCAAGTGCTCAAGGTCTGGTGATGGTGACGAAGCCAGCCTTGGATACAAAAGGCCAGCATGCCAAAAAGGAGAGAAGTGACAGTTAGACCTGATGCAGCTGCAGCAGCCAAAACAGTTGGCTGCAGTCATGTGTACTAGCAAGGCCCAGACTCAGACAACGTTCAAGCACCAAAGACCAAAGCTACCCCAGTCAAGGTCCAGACTTCACCTGTCGACGATCAAGCACCGAAGACCCGAATGACACCGGTCAAGTTTCCCGACTCAAATGACGGCGGTCAACAGCTGAGGACCAGCCCCCATTGATAAGGATCAAGGAGACACTCGTTGGCAATCAAAAACCAAAGGAGGCCTGAGGAGACGTGTGAGAAGTGCGTCACTTTTAGCAGAGAGTTACGGTAGAGGGCACTGGCAGAGGGAGGGCTGCAAGCCAGACAGAGTCTGGCTGACGCTAGAGCAGCCCGTATAGAGCTAATAGATTTTGTCAGGAAAACGTGCGTCTAGTGAGACGGAGTAGCGGCTCTTGCCACCAAGGTCCAGACAGTCGCAGAAGTTCTTAGAGACTGTACTAGCCTAGTACAGTGTTTGCCCCCCTCCCAACTAGGATTAGGTTGGACTGTAGACCCCGGGTTTATCCTGATATTCCCCATTGTAAAGTAAACAATATATTCCTGTTTATATAATTATTTTGCCATTGAATCTGTGAATAATGTGTCTGTATAATCTGCCTCTAATAATAATCCTCTATTAATATAATTCTGTTAAGCAAATAAAAGTAGATTGTTGTTACGATGTGTCTCCGCTGTTGCATACAGTTCACCTGCTTACCCAAGTGTGTACCTAACCTTAGGAATTATTCAGTTTTTAATGCGCAACTTCAATCTGTGATTTTCATGGATAGAACTTGTACGTATTATAGACTATAGCAGGGGTAGGCAATTCGTTTTCCCAAGGGGCCACATGAGAGACCTTGATTGTTGTAGGGGTCCGAACCAATAGGCTGAAATCAATTCTTCTCAATATTAACAACATGTTAATTATAATTAAACTATATTAATAATAATTGTACAACTTAATTTATATTGAGCAGAATTAAGTGTGCTGATGCCCCCTGGCCACCCACAGCCCCTATATATGGTATGAGACCACACACAGCCCCTATACAGTTTAAGCCCCCACATAGCCCCTTTATACAGTATGAAACCCCATACTGCCCCCATACTGCCCCCAGTATGCGCTCACACAGTCCCTCTATGTACAGTGTGAGCCCCACATAGCCTGACTTTCCGCACAGCAGATGTGATGTTGTGATGCCATCTTATCTGCTGTCTCAGACGAGCACCCCAATTGGTGGAAGACAGAGCTGGCGGCTGGTGGGAGAGGGCATGGCGCGGCCTGTGGGCCACTGTATTCAGACCCTTGGCTGTCTCAATTCACGGACCAGACTGGAACAGCCAGAGGGCCAGGTGCCATCTGTCTACTGTCTATTTTTCATGGAATGTTTGATAGAAACTTGAGAAACTTCCACCAATTTTTATTTTTAGTCCAAGAAAAACTGATAAAACTTTGACCAATCTCTGATGGTAAAAACTGAAACACTGACCAAACTCTGAGGATACTGAACAATTTTTGCCTATGAGATAAATCACTGATGTCTGAATGGGACTTTACTGTGATAAGTTTTTAAGAACTGCCAGAGCTGGATTTATCTCTAGACTTTAATTTTGCAAAAATAAACATTTTAAAGCCATACATGACTTAAAGCAAGCCTTGCATGTACGTTCTTAGAGACCCCAGGCAGCCTAATCTCTGCAAGTAAATATTTCCGCATTAGAGGGGAGAAATAAGAAAATAAAAACTACGTTTTATTCAGCTCTTCAGCCCTTCTATCATAGGGTACACAAAAACATGGTAAAAGATGCTTTTTAAGTAACAGGTCATTTTGTGATTTCCACAGGAGATAAGCTGCCGCCAAAGATGTCCAGATAAAGCCTGCTCTGCTCTGCATATTGAAAACACATGTCAGCATACAGGAGAAGTAGCTGTCAGGCAAACCACTAACCAATATTTATGGGCTTCTTAAGAACAAGAGAAGATGTATAGATTATTACTGGAAAAAAAAGCCGTCCTGGTGACCAAATCACTTCAAATGAGGAAATGGAGCACCTTGAACCCACAGGTGCCTCACAGAAGTTTATAACGTAGAGCCGTGGAAATAAAAAAATCCCAAATAAATCTCCATATTTTGCATTTTCATAAGGGTAACAGGAGAAAGCGGTTGCCATGTCGCGTTTGGAGAGCCCCTGATATGCATAAACAGTGGAAACGCCCAACAAGTGACCCCATTTCGGAAACTAGACCCCTCAAGGAATTTATTCTAGATGTCTGTTGAGTACCTTGAACCTCCAGGGGTTTCACAGAATTTTATAATATTACCACAAGAATGCTACTTTAGCCCCAACTTTTTTATTTTCACAAGGGTAGCAAGAAAAATGGACTCCAAAGATTGTTGTGCAATTTGTCCTGAGTATGTCAATACCCAGTATGTGTATGAGACAAGCAGGGATTCCGTGTCTGGACACAAGCACAGCACCTATCAGTGTGAATAAGTCCATTCTGTGTGCCTAAACCTATCTGCGCAAATACCAGACGCAGACCATGCTGTGCCTTATATGACACTACAGTCATTTACTTTTTTCATCATAGTACGTAACTGATGAAGGTCCAGATATAGGACCGAAACGTTTTGGCTACTACGATTAAAATCTCACAAGCATTAAGTTGAGTGCCAGGTTCTTTCTTTTAGTATCACATGGTGTGGGAACCTACCTGGGCACCACCAGTAGTAGTGCACACGGCTTTATCTTGGGAATACCCAGTATGTGGCAGAAAACTACTGTCTGGGAGCACAGCAGGGCATGAAAGGTAAGGAGCGCCATATTACAGTGCAGGTTTTGCTGCATTGGTTTGAGGGGGGCATGTCATATTGGCAGAGCCCCTGAGGTGTCAGAACAGCAGAAACCTCCGTAAGTGACCCCATTTTACAAACTACACCTCTGAATGAGTTCATCTAGGGGTGCAGTGATCATATTGACACTACAAGTGTGTTACAGAATTTGATACCATTGGGCAGTGAAGAAAAAATAATTACATTTTTACCACAAAAAAAGTTTTAACTCTAGATTTTACCTTGTAACACTAGGAAATGGGTAAAAATGGTGGCAAAATGTGTTACACAATTTCTTCTGAACTTGGCAATACCCCATATGTGGCGGTACAGTACCACATAGCCATATGGACAGACTCAGGAGGAATGGAGCGCTTTTTGACTCTTGGAGAACAAATTATTATAGAATAGTTTCCAGACTTTATATAAAGAGCCGATAAGTGCTAGAAAAGCAGAATCCCCCCTCAAGTGACCCCAGTTTGGAAATTATACCGCTTTAGGAATTTATCTACAAGTGTAGTGATGATTTTGATTCTATGGGTTTTTTCTAGAAACAGGAAGCAGTGGATGTTGCTGAGTGAAAAATGCAAACTGCCATTGTAGTGACCAGTATGCTGTAGTGATCAGTACGTTGCAATCACCAGACGTTACACCCAGCCTGTGCTTCTAGATACATGCGCCCATAAATTAGGTGGGCTCTCATCACTACAGAAATGCCAAAAATGTGGATGATATATGTGGCTTAGGTACACTGTGGGGCTCAGAAGGGAGGGGGGACATTTGAATTTGGGAGCGCAGAATTTATTTTAGAGGGGTGAGTAGCCATAACGCTTTTCCATAGCCTTTGTACTAGCAGTAACGTGGAAGCCCCCTATATTTCCATCAACAGATGACGGACCTGAGTGGGGACTTGCTTTTTTTGTGGATTGAGTGGAAGCTTTTATTGGGAGCATTTTACATAATTTTTGGGATCACAGTTACCCAGCGCTCTACACTGAGCACTTACTTTGGGGTTTCTATCTAAATCTCTGAGTGACATGACAGATGAATCCCCCGATCCATTCACTTTAATGAGGCAGCAGAGTTACTCTGGACAGCGGTGTCCTCCTTTTCAGAGGTGCACAAATCTGGCTGACTGCGCTTTTATGTATGACTAAAAAGATGGAAACTGCCAGATCACAGGTCTTATGGCGTCCACAGTGCCTCCATCTGCCTCATTATGGGGAATCTTCCGCCAGAGGTTCTCTCTGCATCATGTATTTCAGAGATTTACACGGAAACTCCACGGAAATGCAGGCTGAGCCTAACAAGCCACCATAGCAGGACATCATCACGTGACCTCCTGCTGCTGGGGCAATGCGGATCCCCCGTGATGTGATCAGATCTCATCACAGGGGGGCGTTGGAGAGGTGAGTATAGCAGGGGTCTCCCGTTGCTATCTTCTAAATGCCAAAGGGTTAACATCATTGGGACCTGATCTAATCAGGTCCCGATGATGTCACCTGGCAGAGCAACGGCTCTGCACAGGAATCGCAGCACTTGCAGGACCCCCACCTGAGCGATGCGAGACCACCAACCGTAGACAAATGTCAGCGCTGCAAAAAGCCCTGCTAGCGCCGACTTATATCTACCGTTGGCGGTCATGAAGCGGTTAAATGGATTTGGTTTCCTTTGGTGCTGAAAGGTTTAATTGTCTTTCCATGCTGGCTGACTTGGTTGTTCTCAGCTGTGACTGCTTGTCATTTACTCCCTCTATATATGCTGGTTCTGGGTGGTTATTCCCTGCAGGTGAACGATTTGTCTTCCTGTGCTGAGTGCTAAAGCTAAGTGATTGGAGTAGAGTTGTTGTAGTAGTGATCTGTAGTTTGCTGTAGTACGTGTGTTTTTATCTCCTGGTTACTGTTCCCATTTACTTTACCAATTTTTTTCCCCCAATGTGGAGCTTACTGTTTGCCACATGGTTTTTTTTTGCCTTCCTCTGGATCAACATGTTAGGGTATGTTAGGTTAAGATATGATTTGGACTAGATGGACTTAAAGTATTCCTTCAACCTTAAACACTATGTTGCTATGTTATTCTTCAAAGTCCCTATCCACTTCCCTATTGTTGGTTTGAGCTTTTGTGTGATATGTTTTCTGTTATCCCTGTTTTGTCTATGTGTCTTGTTTATCTCACTTTTGTGTCTCATGTCTCATGGTGTGGGGGAGGGGACAGCTTAGGGTTTAACATGGGCATAGCAAAGTTGGAGACCCAAAATTCTCTACCTTCAAGAGTACCCCCTGGGACTGGGATAGTTAGGGTACCGTCACACAGTACCATTTTAATCGCTACGACGGCACGATCCGTGACGTCGCAGCGATCGTATGATTATCGCTCCAGCGTCGTAGACTGCGGTCGCACGTTGCAATCACGGCGCTGGAGCGATGCCGAAGTCCACGGTAACCAGGGTAAACATCGGGTAACTAAGCGCAGGGCCGCGCTTAGTAACCCGATGTTTACCGTGGTTACCAGCGTAAACGTAAAAAAAACAAACAGTACATACTTACATTCCGGTGTCTGTCCCCGGCGTTCTGCTTCTCTCCACTGTGTAAGCGCCATAGCCGGAAAGCAGAGCGGTGACGTCAGACATCACCGCTGTGCTCGCTTTCCGGCTGGCAGACGCTCACACAGTGCAGAGAAGCTGAGACGCCGGGGACAGACACCGGAATGTAAGTATGTACTGTTTGGTTTTTTTACGTTTACGCTGGTAACCACGGTAAACATCGGGTTACTAAGCGCGGCCCTGCGCTTAGTTACCCGATGTTTACCCTGGTTACAAGCGAACACATCGCTGGATCGCTGTCACACACAACGATCCAGCGATGGCAGCGGGTGATCAAGCGACGAAAGAAAGTTCCATACGATCTGCTACGACGTACGATTCTCAGCAGGATCCCTGATCGCTGCTGCGTGTCAGACACTGCGATATCGTAACGATATCGCTAGAACGTCACGAATCGTACCGTCGTAGCGATCAAAATGGTATTGTGTGACGGTACCCTTAGGGTCCCAGTTCCAGGGACAGTTTGAAGCCCACTCCTTTAACGAAGACCGTCACAGTGTGACAGGTAACCACAAACATTTAGATTATAATATTGGGCTAACCAGCTGATTTCAGTGGGACAAGTTGAAATATGTAATCTGTAGTATTAGTGTACTGACTGTAGGACTAGTCTGATGGATTTCAACATGTTCAATCGTTTGTTCTCATTGGAGATAAGCAACACTCATAGGTATCTGTTAGCAGCTTTCTCCCCTTTTCTTATTCAGAACACAAACACACTCGGCTGAAGGCTCCCATACACATTGGATAACTGTCAGCCAACAAATATCTCTCCCAAGTCCCCAATACGCATGAACGATCAGCTTGGCCAAGCATTGGTGTGTTCTCTATAAGGAAGCCATTGGCAGACTGCTTTGAAGTCTTTTACTTCCTCTCTGAACAAAAGGATCAGCCAATGAAATTCAACTGGCCAGATCAGATCCAGGCCAGGTTCTTCTCACCCTGGAGATCATCTGCCGGGGAAGAATCGGGATGCACCATACACATTAGATAACAGTCGGCCATACTTACATTCATACAGGATTTGTCAACCATTTAATGTGTTTGGAGCTTCAAGTTCAAGCATGCATACCTTAAAGAAAGTCTGTCACCAGGTTTTACAACCTAGTCTGAGAGCAGCATAACGTAGGGGCAGACGCCTTGATTCCAGCAAAGTGTCACTTACTGGGCTGCTTGTTGTATATTTTATAAAATCAGTGTTTTATCAGCAGGAGATTATCACTAGATGACTAGTATACCTGCTGTCACGTAGTCCTCCATATACATGAGCTCTGTACAACCCCGCCCCCAACACTGATTGGCAGCTTTCTGCCTATGCACAATGTACATAGAAGGTTTCCAATCAGTGGTGGGGGCGAGGGAAAAAATCCATCAGCATTTAGTGAATTGCTAAACAGTTTTTAACCCCTTCATGACCCAGCCTATTTTGGCCTTAATGACCTTGCCGTTTTTTGAAATTCTGACCAGTGTCCCTTTATGAGGTAATAACTTAGGAACGCTTCAACGGATCCTAGCGATTCTGAGATTGTTTTCTCGTGACATATTGGGCTTCATGTTAGTGGTAAATTTAGGTCGATAATTTTTGCATTTATTTGTGAAAAAATTGGAAATTTGGCAAAAATTTTGAAAATTTTCACATTTTGAATTTTTATTCTGTTAAATCAGAGAGTTATGTGACACAAAATAGTTAATAAATAAAATTTCCCACATGTCTACTTTACATCAGCACAATTTTGGAAACAAAATTTTTTTTTGCTAGGAAGTTATAAGGGTTAAAAGTTGACCAGCGATTTCTCATTTTTACAACAAAATTTACAAAACCATTTTTTTTAGGGACCAACTCACATTTGAAGTCAGATTGAGGGGTCTACATGGCTGAAAATACCCAAAAGTGACACCATTCTAAAAACTGCACCCCTCAAGGTGCTCAAAACCACATTCAAGAAGTTTATTAACCCTTCAGGTGCTTCACAGCAGCAGAAGCAACATAGAAGGAAAAAATGAACATTTAACTTTTTAGTCACAAAAATGATCTTTTAGCAACAATTTGTTTATTTTCCCAAGGGTAAAAGGAGAAACTGGACCACAAAAGTTGTTGTCCAATTTGTCCTGAGTACGCTGATACCTCATATGTGGGGGTACACCACTGTTTGTGGGCACAGCAGGGCTCGGAAGGGAAGGAGCGCCATTTGACTTTTTGAATGAAAAATTAGCTCCAATCTTTAGTGGACACCATGTCGCGTTTGGAGAGCCTCCGTGTGCCTAAACATTGGAGCACCCCCACAAGTGACCCCATTTTGGAAACTAGACCCTCTAAGGAACTTATCTAGATGCATAGTGAGCACTTTGAACCCCAAGGTGCTTCACAAATTGATCCGTAAAAATGAAAAAGTACTTTTTTTTCACAAAAATTTTCATTTAGCCTCAATTTTTTTCATTTTCACATGGGCAACAGGATAAAATGGATCCTAAAATTTGTTGGGCAATTTCTCCTGAGTACACTGATACCTCATATGTGGGGGTAAACCACTGTTTGGGCGCACGGCAGAGCTCGGAAGTGAAGGAGCGCCATTTGACTTTTTGAATGAAAAATTAGCTCCAATCTTTAGTGGACACCATGTCGCGTTTGGAGAGCCTCCGTGTGCCTAAACATTGGAGCTCCCCCACAAGTGACCCCATTTTGGAAACTAGACCCCCCAAGGAACTTATCTAGATGCATAGTGAGCACTTTGAACCCCAAGGTGCTTCACAAATTGATCCGTAAAAATGAAAAAGTACTTTTTTTTCACAAAAATTTTCATTTAGCCTCAATTTTTTTCATTTTCACATGGGCAACAGGATAAAATGGATCCTAAAATTTGTTGGGCAATGTCTCCTGAGTACACTGATACCTCATATGTGGGGGTAAACCACTGTTTGGGCGCACGGCAGAGCTCGGAAGGGAAGGAGCGCCATTTGACTTTTTGACATACATAGTGTACATCAGGTTGGTGTGTGTGTGTGTTGTAGTGTATGTCAGGTTGGTGTGTGTGGCGTATACTACACCACACACACCAACCTGACGTACGCCACACCACACACCAACCTGACATACACTACACCACACACCAACCTGATGTAGTGTCAGGTTGGTGAGTGTGGCGTAGTGTACATCAGGTTGGTGTGTAGGGTACATGTGGTGTAGTGTACGTCAGGTTGGTATGTGGTGTAGTGTACGTCAGGTTGGTGCGTGTGTGTGGTGTATACTACACCACACACCAACCTGACATACATTACACCACACACACCAACCTGACGTAGGGTCAGGTTGGTGTGTGTGGTGTAGTGTACGTCAGGTTGGTATGTGGTGTAGTGTACGTCAGGTTGGTGTGTGTGTGTGGTGTTGTGTATATCAGCCTGGTGTGGGTGAGTTCTGTAGTGGAATATCAGGATGTGGCTAGTCCATGGACGTGTGATGAATTCTGAAGCATTCATCCAAACACAGTCCAGGTTTGTCGGGACACGTTTCACATTGAAAACGAGTTTCCTTTCTTATCCCCCTTTTATAACATACCCGGCACCTTTTTCTTTTTCGCCCCTCTCCGGGAAAATGTTGCCCTGGTACAATACGGGAACCTTGAGTTCCAGGGGTGCTGGGGCCCGCTCCTTCCTCGTCTCCAAACATCAGGGCCTTTATCACCGCCTCCTGGAACTGAAGGAAGGTGTTGTTGTTCTGACCTGCACATCGTGATAGCACGTATGCGTTATACAGTGCCATTTGTACGATGTGCACAGCCAGTTTTTTATACCACACCTTTGTTTTCCGCATGGCACTATAGGGCTGGAGGACTTGATCAGAAAGATCAACTCCCCCCATGTGTTTGTTGTACCCCAGGGCACAGTCCGGTTTGTGGACCTGTGCTGGGGTACCTCGAACGGTGGTGGCCGTGGTGCCGGGACCATGGATTGTGGTCAAGAAAAAGACGTCCCTTTTGTCTTTGAACTTGACCACAAGCATGTTGCAGCTACATTGGGCTCGGCTCTCACCCTTTGGGAGAGCCTGCTCAATTAGTGACAAAGGGAGACCCCTCTGGTTTCTGCGCACAGTACCGCAAGCGACGGTAGCTCTGGCAGAAAGGGATTGAAAGAGTGGGATGCTTGTATAAAAGTTATCAACGTACAGATGGTAACCTTTATCAAGCAGTGGGTGAACTAAATCCCACACTATTTTCCCACTCACCCCCAGAGTGGGTGGACATTCTGGGGGCTGGATCCTGATGTCCTTTCCTTGATAAACTCTAAAGCTGAGCGTGTACCCTGAGGTACTCTCGCAGAGCTTATAGAGCTTAATCCCGTACCTTGCCCGTTTGCTGGGCAGGTACTGACGGAACTGAAGCCGCCCTTTGAAGAGGATGAGGGATTCATCCACACAAATTTCCCTTTGGGGAATGTACACTTCAGCAAACTTGTTGCTGAAGTGTTCGATGATAGGCCGAATTTTGAACAGTCTATCAAAATTCGGGTCATCGCGGGGTAGGATGTCGGTGTTGTCCCTAAAATGTAGAAATTTATGAATCGCTTCAAAACGTTTGCGAATCATAACCATGCCATATATTGGAGTTTGATATAAAATATCAGTACTCCAGTATTGGCGAATTTCTGGTTTCTTCACAATCCCCATGTGAAGGACCAGTCCCCAATATTTCAACATTTCTACAGAGTCAACGGGACTCCAAGCAGAAAATGATGAAACTGGGTTTAGGGAAAAAAATTGCAGGGCGTACAAATTTGTTTGCTCCACCATGAGACTGACGATTGACTCCGAGAAAAAGACTTTGAAAAAGTCTATTTCCCTGAGGTTGGCAGTCTCAAATTGGATTCCTGATTGGGGAATGAAATCAGGAATCCGTGGAGCAAAATTTTCAGGGACGGGGGTCCAGGTGGGGGCACTAGTGCTAGGTTGGGCGTGACTAGCACTAGGTTGGGGGTTACTTACCCTTGGCTGTGTGTCTTCTCCCCTGGGCTCCGGCTCTCCTCCGCTGGGCTCCGGCTCTCCTCCGCTGGGCTCCGGACGATTTCTCGTTCTGCGACTTCTTGGTGGTGGCGAGTCCGTGTCACTGGAGGAGGAAGAGTGAGAGGAATACAAAAAAGTGGGGTCCTCTCCCTCACTATCAGCTTCGGAGGCAATAAAAGAATATGCCTCCTCTGCCGAGTACAGCCTTTGTGACTGGGATGAGTGGGACGAGCTGGACATTGTGTGTGTGGTGTGTGTAAAAAAAAACTAAGCTTTATTACAGTGTGCGTGTGTGTATGTGCGAGTGTTTAGTGAAACTTTTTTACTGCAGGAGGGGACTTTCAGGCGTGGGGGGCTGAGGAGATGCAGGATCCGGCAGCAGCAGCAAGGGGAGCGATCAGCGGGGCGCGGGAGCGATCACATGGGAGCGATCAGCGTTGCGCAGGAGCGATCACTCGGGAGCGATCAGCGGGGCGCAGGAGCGATCAGTGGGGCGCGGGAGCGATCACACGGGAGAGATCAGTGGGGCGCGGGAGTGATCACGCGGGAGCGATCAGTGGGGCGCGGGAGCGATCACACGGGAGCGATCAGTGGGGCGCGGGAGCGATCACACGGGAGAGATCAGTGGGGCGCAGGAGCGATCACGCGGGAGAGATCAGTGGGGCGCGGGAGCGATCACACGGGAGCGATCAGCGGGGCGCAGGAGCGATCAGTGGGGCGCGGGAGCGATCACACGGGAGCGATCAGCGGGGCACGGGGGAGCTGTCAGGCGAAGGGGCCTGAGGAAATGCAGGAGCCAGCAGCAGCGGGGGGGAGGGGGGGTGATCAGAGTGATCACCGGGGTGGGTGATCTCCGGGGGGGGGGGGCAGAAGGTGGCTGTCAGGAGCGGAGGGAAGGAGGGGGCAGGGGAGATGTAGGAGCCTGCAGCAGGGAAGGGTGATCACTGGGCAGGGGGGTGATTTCTGGGGCGTGGGAGGGGGTGGAGGTCAGGGGGGGGGAAATTGGACGGGGGGGGGGGAGTACCGGAAGGCGGACCAGAAGGCGGCGATCAGTGGACCGGAAGGCGGACAGGTGGCGATCAGCGGGGCACGGGGGAGCTGTCAGGTAAAGGGGCCTGAGGAAATGCAGGAGCCAGGAGCGGGGGGGGGGTGGGGTGGGGGGTTGGGGGGGTGATCAGGGGGGCAGGGGGTGATAAGAGTGATCACTGGGGTGGGTGATCACCGGGGGGGGAGGCGTTAGAGGGTGGCTGTAGGAGCAGCAGGGAAAGTTGATCCCTGGGCAGGGGGGTGATTTCTGGGGTGTGGGAGGGAGTGCAGGGGGGATCGGATGGCGGGGGGGGGGATCGGACGGTGGGGGGAGAGGTAGGCAGAAGGGGGGGAGTACCGGAAGGCGGCAGCGGCGGTCAGGAGTCAGCAGGGGCGGCGATGAATAGGCGGCAGCGTCGGTAAGGTGGCAGCGGCGGCGGCGATCAGGCAGCGGCGGCGGCGATCAGGCAGCGGCGGCGGCGATCAGGCAGCGGCAGCGGCGGGTGCAGCACGCAGGAACCTCACTCTCCAGCTTCCACGGAAGGGATGAAGCTGGAGAGTGATGTCAGACATGTTTCACTCCGCCCCTCCACATCTGATTGGAGGGAAAGCGTCACATGGACGCTTTCTCCAATCAGAGCTGGAGGGGGGTGAAACAGAGGGCACAGGAGCGATCGTGGCCACGGGGGGGGCAAAGCCACCCCCCCTGGGGTCAACTAGAGGTCCTCACGTACCTGCGGGTCCGGTGACATTTCATTGACCCCGGTCACCGGACCCGCAGGAACGCGATCAAACCATGACGCATACGCTGCGTCATAGGTCGGATTGGCACCGACTTTCATGACGCAGCGTATACGTCAAAGGTCGGGAAGGGGTTAATCAAAACTGCAGCAAGCAGCCCAGTAAGTGACACATCGCTGGAATCAAGGTCTCAACATCTACATTATGCTGCTCTCAGATGTGGTAGCAAAAACCTGCTGACAGTTTCCTTTTTAGGCTGGGGTCACACTTGTGAGTGTGATGTTAGAAACTCGCGCATCAATACCTGGTACTGCCACCAACATGTGGGACCGCAGTGTGCGGCTGCATAGAAATACTTGGAGCCGCATGCTCCGGTCCTGAGTGCCGGCGGCAGTGCCGGGTATTGATGTGAGAGACTCGCGCGAGTTTCTCGCATCACACTCACAAGTGTAACCCCGACCTTATGCACATTAAAGGGAACCTGTCACCCCAAAAATCGAAGATGAGCTGTGGCCACCAGCATCAGGGGCTTATCTACAGCATTCTGGAATGCTGTAGATAAGCCCCCGGTGTATCCTGAAAGATGAGAAAAGGAGGTTAGATTATACTCACCCAGGGGCGGTCCCACTGCGGTCCGGGTCCAATGGGCGTCGCGGTCCGGGGCCTCCCATCTTCTTACGATGACGTCTTCTTCTTGTCTTCACGCCGCAGATCCTGTTGAGGGCAGAGCAAAGTACTGTATTGCGCAGGCGCTGGGCCTCTCTGACCTTTCTCGGCGCCTGCACACTGCAGTACTTTGCTCTGCCCTCAACAGGAGCTGCGGCGTGAAGACAAGAAGAGGACGTCATCGTAAGAAGATGGGAGGCCCCGGACCGGACCGTAATGCCCATCGGACCAGGACCGCAGTGGGACCGCCCCTGGGAGAGTATAATCTAACCTCTTTTTCTCATCTTTCAGGATACATTGGGGGCTTATCTACAGCATTCCAGAATTCTGTAGATAAGCCCCTGATGCCGATGGCCGCCGCAGCTCAACTTCAATTTTTGGGGTGACAGGTTCCCTTTAGTGATGAGCGAATATACCAGTTACTCGAGATTTCTTGAGCGTGCTCGGGTGACCTCCGAGTATTTTTTAGTGCTCGGAGATTTAGTTTTTCTTGCTGTAGCTGAATGATTTACATCTGTTAGCCAGCATAAGTACATGTGGGGGTTGCCTGGTTGCTAGGGAATCCCCACATGTACTTATACTCAGAGGACCCCCGAGCGTGCTCAGGAAATCTCGAGTAACGAGTATATTCGCTCATCACTAGTTCCCTTTAAGGAATGGAGCAGTAAAACAATGTAAACCAGACATTAGGGATATGTAATAATTGTGTATTGTAGGAGTTCCCCTTTAACTAAAGATGTGTTTCTTTTCTGAACATGTGTTTTTTGAAGTCCCTAAAAGCTCATATATTACTCTTCTGCGAATTCATACAACTTTTTTTTCTTTTTCACATTAGTAGCCAAGATGTGCAAAGAAATATTGTAGTTGCCAAGTTGGGTGCGCTTCCTCCTGGATAATATCGGCTCATTCACACTGAAGGAGGACAGTGACAGTAACATGAGAGGGGGCTAGGGAAGCACTTCAGGCTCCGCTCATCGGACAGATAGCTGCTTATCTCGCCCCGACATTGATGTGTCTATTGATGAGCAGTAAATATACTTTAATTCGAAATGGCCGGGAATATTTTTTTTCCTGTAGGTCTTATTTGTCATGGACATTTGACATAGTGTCTCTTTGTTTCTTTCGCAGTACGTTGCTGCATATTCTCCAGTCTGCGCTGTTTATTTCCACTCTGCCCATGAATAATTTGCTCCAGAACAGACCACCTGGGTTTTGCTTCATTTCAGGGGATTTGGAGGTGGATATGATACATAAGTTCCAGAGCGGTTTTTAGGGTTAAGCGTAAAGCAATGACATCAGTCCGTGATAGGAGCCAGATGGGAACAGTCTGAAGAAGGGGATAGGTTTGGAGGGAAGGGGGAGAGGGCAGGTTCGGAGGGGGGAGAGGGAGGGTATTTTGTACTGCTTCTCATTTGGGCAGGGATTGTGGGGGACTGGATTTCCCTCTTTCACTCCTTTGCTGCTTCCTTCATTCTCTGCAGCTGGACGCCTCACTACTATCTTTCCCATTACCCCATAGGAGAAAAGGAACTACTGTGCCCAGCAGAGCATCAGAGGGGTCCCGCCTGAAGAACATGACTGTGTGAAGCTGACAAGTTATCGAAATATCGCTTCAGCTCAGGGGTATGGAAGGAAGGACGCCTCTAACTTAAATAATACAGAATATACCTATGTGAGATGATATATATTCCTAGCACTGGATGCAGGCAGACTTAGCATGGCTATAGAAAATGCATGTAGCAGAGCTGGGTTTGTCAAGTCACAATATACGTGTGATTAGATGGGACTTGCACTACTGCATTGGTGCAGCCCTGTTACATCTGCAGCTGTCAGTGAGACACTACTGGATGGTGCTACTGTACTTACACTGCTGGAGGATAATCAGCGCAGCGCAGGGAGCGGGGGCGGTTGGGGGCCAAATAATAGTGAACAACAATGCAAAATGCAGTAAAGAAGTGAAATAGTATTATAAAAGGAAGGATAGATGGAGTTCTCTGATTATAGATCCGACTTACACACAAAGGTAGCGGAACTTTCCATCTGATACATTGTTACATTGGGACAAAGGAAACTCGTTTTTGCTGTCCCAGATGCAATGCGTTAACAGTGAGAAGATGCAGAGCCCTGGAGAGGGGAGAACGTCTGGAGACAGATGTGCTGCTCCTCATCACCATGTGGGTGTGACTGGTCTTCTAGGAATCACTGTTGTAGGATTTCAGATCCAATATAATTGGGTATTTTCTCATTATTCTTTGTGCTTAGGGTTTTGTCATTTGGTTACATGAATGGCTGAATACTTGTTTATCTTATTTGTTGGCCGTTAAACGTTTCTCGCTCCTTTCTTTAATTATTGGGAGATGTTTTATGTGTTTTATGTTATTCTGTGGTGTTTTACTGTATGTGTTTTGTGTTCCAGTTTTTGTCTCTGGCCAGTGTGTTGTAGTGTTTTTATTGTTTTTCAGTCTTTACATTTTGCTTCTGTTTTTTGTGGTCGTGTTTGTGTTACATACTTATATTGTCACTTACAGTCACTTTTACCTCTATTTTGATATATTACATAATTAACCACTTTTGGGCAGTTTTATGGTTCATCAATCATCATATTACTGGACTGCAATTTTCGCCAGTGCCTAAGTGACAGATATATGTAGTATTTGCCGAAACTTATAGTTTTACAGTAGTTGGTCAGCCACAAACTGCCTACCTCAAGCCCACATAATTATATCCATCAGCAAACTGTTAGGTATGAGATCCATGACTAAGCCTTTATAGATGTATATTCTGTTTTTCTACTTCAGGGGTCCCCAACCTTTTCTTGTTGATTATATAGATGTATATTCTGTTTTTCTACATCAGGGGTCCCAACCTTTTCTTATTGAATACATGGATGTTTATTCTGTTTTTCTACATCGGGTCCTTCCTTTTGTTGTTGATGTTGAGTATATAAATGTATATTCTGTTTTTCTACATAGGGGGTCCCAACCTTTTGCTGTTGAGCATATAGATGTATATTCTATTTTTCCACATTGGGGGTCCCAACCTTTTGATGTTGAATATATAGATGTATATTCTGTTTTTCTACATCGGGGGTCCCCAACCTTTTGTTGTTAAATATATAAATGTATATTCTGTTTTTCTACATCGAGGGTCTCCAACCTTTTGTTGTTGATTATATAGATGTTTATTCTGTTTTTCTACATCCGTGGTTCCCAACCTTTTATTATTGATTATATAGATGTATGTTCTGTTTTTCTACATCGGGGGTCCCCAACCTTTTGTTGTTGAATATATAGATGTATATTCTATTTTTCCATATTGGGGGGTCCCCAACCTTTTCTTATTGATTATATAGATGTTTATTCTGTTTTTCTACATTGGGGGTCCCAACCTTTTCTTGTTCATGAACCAATTTCCCTTAACAGGTGTTGACCCACCCTGAATATTCAGTAGTAGAAGCATATTTAACATATAACCAAGTCATATGTATGTTATCTGGGTGTAAAAGCTTTCACCTTTGTGCCAGGTCGTAGACGTGCCCAACATGCCTGGTGCCACTGGTTCCCAATATTATCTGCAGCAGCCACCATTTCGGAAGCCACGTGCAGGGGATCTGAGAGCTACATGTGGCTCATACTCAACTAATTGGGGAACATTGGTCTGGACAGATGTCTATATGATATGTATAAAGGTTCTTTACTATGACTTGGTTTATCACTTTACAGCTGCTGTAATTTCTCTGTTTCTTTGACTTCTGGTATGGCACAGTATGACAGTAATATTTCTTATTATCTGGTTTTAATCACGTTAACTGACTTAAGCATCAATGAAAGTAACCCACCTCCTCATAGACATACCATGTCGTGATCACTGGTGATAAAAGGTTTTATAGCCCCATGATACACACCCCTAGATTACCATTCATACGCTATGTATCGGGGTGTGTCCAACTAGTCTGCTACCTCATATGGCAACCAACTTTAGCTCCTCGTCTGGCTGAGAACCTATCAGTGCAGTTCCCATTGTAAGAGCCATGTGTCAGCGTTATATGCATTTTATTGTACTAATTTCCATGAGAAGAACTAGGAGATGTCGTCTAACTCAAAGAGTTACTCTCATTCGCCCATTGCCACTGTTTTATTGATCCAAATTGTCTAAGAAAATTGATAAGTTGATTTGTATTGGTGGGATCAGATTTTGGTATCACTGGATGTGGATTGAACTTGACATATACTATCCAAAAGATTCACGATTTTATAAATTATTGGTGGAATTGGTGATATAAGAAAGGTTGTTCATGTTTGTAAATGATAATTTGCAGCGTAGCAGTAGAAACCTTTGCAATGTATGTGAAATTTAGGTTATATGCACGCAGTGTTTTTTTCAGGTGGATTTTGCCTGGAATCTGCTAGAAAAAGTGCTAACAAATGCCAAAAAGAATGAACTTATGCACAGCAACGTCAAAAGGACTTGCTGTGCATATCCTTTTAACCACTTCAGGCTTCGAAAGCTGTGAAGCTGCTAAAAGAAATGACCGCTCCATTCTTGTGGGGGCTTTGTCTTGAAAGTTAACTTTATTATATATATGAAATATAAGAAAAAAATGCTGGAGGCGAAGCTGCTGTAGAAGACTTCCAAGAAAAACAACAGAAAAGACACTTCCGGTAACAACACCAGTGTTACCTTGAAGAATCTTCCTATAACAAAAATGATGCAGGTGTGCCGCTGCAGTCTGTAAGACGCCATGTGCCAATTCCATGATATTCATGGATTATTTTCTAGGTTCTTAGAATATGCTATGAACGTCAGATCTGATCAGCTCTTTAAAAATCAGCCTGGTTAATGCTTGCATTGCCCTGTCTAGTGCATGCTGTGATTGTGCTGGGAAATGTAGTCCATTCACATGGGATACCAAGAAGGAACAATGTAACTATTAAAGAAGCTGCATCATTCACACAAGCGCAGAAACCCTTTCATACAGAACATCATTAGTCAGGAGTCAGACCCTCACAAAACTGATATCGATGATCTATCATAAGGATTCGCCATCAATAAGGCGATTTTGCAAAACTCCTGTAAGTGCATAACTGTAGTGTGGCCAGTGGATCACATTGTATCTTCTTTTATATACCTGGTAGAGGGTCGTAATTTACGAATATACTTATATTGTGAGTTTGCCGTTTGGACAAGTTGACTTACGAGTTGCCTTATGAGTTGACTTACGAGTTGACTTACCAGTTGACTTATGAGATGTCTTTCAAGCTGACTTATGAGATGACTTACGAGTTGACTTATGAGATGTGTTACAAGTTGACTTATGAGATGTGTTACAAGTTGACTTAGAAGATGACTTGCGAGTTGACATATGAGTTGACTACTGACCATAAAATGCAATTTATACTGATTATATTTTAAAATTCCCGCCTTCCAAATTGGCTTTTTTGCTCAGCCATGTAAACCAGGTGCTTCTGCCAACAGGACCGCACCCATGCTAGCGTAACGTTCCTCTGCTTATGTCATCACATGGATCTGGCAAGGCACAGACTTTGCAATGTGAACAGCTAAAGTACAAATTAAGTAAATAACCGGAGCCACTGAAGGAGGCTGTGATAGGTGATAGAAATATTACTCATGTGAGTAACGTGCTCAGTAAGTACTGGAGGGGATATATACACTAGCAAGACATTACTGAATTTTGTGAAATTATACGCAACAAAATAATTTTTTACCTACTATATACTTGTCTGAGCTGCAGTATAAGTCTTTTTTCACTTTCTCCATGAAGAAAACTATAGTCTCTAAACATAAATGCTTCTCGCAAAATTAGAATATCATCAAAAAGTTAATTTATTTCAGTTCTTCAATACAAAAAATGAAACTCATATATTATACAGTCATTACAGAGTGATCTATTTCAAGTGTTTATTTTTGTTAAAGTTGATGATTATGGCTTACAGCCCATGAAAACCCAAAAGTCATTATCTCAGTAATTAGAATAATTAACAAAAACCACCTGCAAAGGCTTCATAAGTGTTTAAAAAGGTCCCTTAGTTTGTTTCAGTAGGCTCCACAATCATGGGGAAGACTGCTGACTCAACAGATGTTCAGAAGGCAGTCACTGACACACTCCACAAGGAAAGTAAATTTTGCATTTCATTTGGAAATCGAGGTCCTAGAGTCTGGTATATACAGAACTCCACACTGGATATATACAGAACAGAACTCCACACGGGGTATATACAGAACTCCACACGGGGTATATACAGAACTCCACACTGGATATATACAGAACTCCACACTGGGTATATACAGAACTCCCCACTGGGTATATACAGAACTCCACATGGGGTATATACAGAACTCTACACTGGGTATATACAGAACTCCACACTGGGTATATACAGAACTCCACACTGGGTATATACAGAACTCCACATGGGGTATATACAGAACTCTACACTGAATATATACAGAACTTCACACTGGGTATATACAGAACTCCACACTGGGTATATACAGAACTCCACACGGGGTATATACAGAACTCCACACTGGATATATACAGAACATAACTCCACACGGGGTATATACAGAACTCCACACGGGGTATATACAGAACTCCACACTGGATATATACAGAACTCCACACTGGGTATATACAGCACTCCCCACTGGGTATATACAGAACTCCACATGGGGTATATACAGAACTCTACACTGAATATATACAGAACTTCACACTGGGCATATACAGAACTTCACACTGGATATATACAGAACTCCACACTGGATATATACAGAACTCCACACTGGATATATACAGAACTCCACCCTGGGTATATACAGAACTCCACACTGGGTATATACAGAACTCCACATGGGGTATGTATAGAACTCCACATAGGGTATATACAGAACTCCACACTGGGCATATACAGAACTCCACACTGGGTATAAACAGAACTCCACACTGGATATATACAGAACTCCACACTTGAAATATACAGAACTCCACACTGGGTATATACAGAACTCCACACTGGGTATATAGCTGCCGCTGCCGCTTTGTATAACACCACAATAGCTGTAGCTCTTGAATCGGTCGCCCCTCTCGCACATACCAAAGCTCCCAAAATCTACAGACAACCCTGGCACACCAGCCTGACCAAAGAACTGAGGCGGGCTTCCATGGTTGCTGAGCGGAGATGGAAAAGATGACACTCCAACAAGGACTTCACTGCATTCAAACAGTCCCTCACTAATTTCAAGACCACACTCGCTGCAGCAAAACAAACCTACTTCTCATCTCTCATATCCTCCATGTCTCACAACCCTAAACAGCTATTCAACACCTTCAATTCTCTCCTCCATCCCCCAGCACCTCCTCCTTCTCCACTCATCTCAGCTGAAGACTTTGCTTCATTCTTCAAACAGAAGATTGATAACATCAGAGAAAGCTTTGGCCTACAACCCCTATTCCTAACTACACAGCCCTCCTACAAAACCAGCTTCTCCACCATTATAGAAGAACAACTTTCCACCCTACTCTCGAGATCACATCTCACCACCTGTGCACTTGACCTGATCCCATCCCACGTCATCCCAAACCTCACCACAGTCTTCATCCCAACTCTAACCTTTCTCTTCAACCTATCAATAAAAACTGGCGTTTTCCTCTCATGATTTAAACATGCCTCAATCACACCTATCCTCAAAAAGTCCTCTATTGACCCATCCTCTGCATCCAGCTATCGCCCAATATCACCTCTCCCCTTTGCCTCAAAACTACTGGAACAAGATGTCCATTTTTAACTTTCCTCCCACCTCTCTTCCTGCTCCCTCTTCGACCGCTTACAATCTGGCTTTCGGCTGCATCACTCTACTGAAACTTACCTAACTAAGGTCATCAATGACCTGCTGACTGCCAAAGCCAAGCGACACTACTCTATCCTTCTCCTGGACCTGTCCTCCGCCTTTGACACAGTGGACCACTCCTTATTACTACAGACCCTCTCATCTCTTGGCAACACAAACTTGGCTCTATCTTGGATCGCATCACACCTAAAAGACTGGACATTCAGTGTCTCCCACTCACACACCACATCCTCACCTCACCCCCTATCTGTCGGAGTCCCGCAAGGTTCAGTCTTAGGGCCCCTGCTCTTCTCCATTTACACCTTCGGACTGGAACAGCTCATAGAATCTCACGGCCTGCAGTATCACCTCTATGCTGATGACACACAGATCTACATCTCTGGACCAGATATCACCTCCCTACTAACCAAAATACCACAATGTCTGTCCACTCTTTCATCCTTTTTCTCTGCTAGATTTCTAAAACTTAACATGGATAAAACAGAATTCATCATCTTTTCCACATCTCACTCGACTCTCCCAACAAACCTATCCATTAAAGTAAATGGCTGCTCACTCTCCACAGTCCCACAAGCCTCAGTGAAATCCTTGACTCTGATCTCTCCTTCAAACCACATATCCAGGCCCTTTCCACTTCCTGCCAACTTCAACTTAAAAACATTTCCCGGATCCGTATATTCCTCAAGCTAGAATCTGCAAAAATGCTAGTGCATGCCCTCATCATCTCCGGTCTTGACTACTGCAACCTCCTGCTTGTGTGGCCTCCCCTCTAAAGGTACCTTCACACTAAGCGACGCTGCAGCGATACAGACAACGATGCCGATCGCTGCAGCGTCACTGTTTAGTCGCTGTGTGGTTGCTGGAGAGCTGTCACACAGACGGCTCTCCAGCGACCAACGATGCCAAAGTCCCCTGGTAACCAGGGTAAACATCGGGTTACTAAGCGCAGGGCCGCGCTTAGTAACCCGATGTTTACCCTGGTTACCAGCGTAAATGTAAAAAAAACCCCCACATACTCACATTCCGGTGCCCGGCGTCCGCTTCCCTGCACTCCTCCTGCATCCTGTGTCAGCGCCGAACATCTCCGGCATCTCCCACAGAGCAGAGCGGTGATGGCACCGCTCTGCTTTACGGCCGGCACTTACACAGGATGCAGGAGGAGTGCAGGGAAGCGGACGCCGGGAACCGGAATGTGAGTATGTGTTTTTTTTTTACATTTACGCTGGTAACCAGGGTAAACATCGGGTTACTAAGCGTGGCTCTGCGCTTAGTAACCCGATGTTTACCCTGGTTACCAGTGAAGACATCGCTGGATCGGTGTCACACACACCGATCCAGCGATGTCTACGGGAGATCCAGCGACGAAATAAAGTTCTGGACTTTCTTCTCCGACCAACGATCTCACAGCGGGATCCTGATCGCTGCTGCCTGTCAAACACAACGATATCACTAGCCAGGATGCTGCAACGTCACGGATCGCTAGCGATATCGTTTAGTGTGAAGGTACCTTAACACTCTCGCGCCCCTCCAATCTATCATAAACTCTGCTGCCGACTAATCCACCTATCCCCCCGCTATTCTCCGGCCTCTCCTCTCTGTCCCTTCACTGGCTCCCCATTACCCAGAGACTGCAGTTCAAAACCCTAACCATGGCATACAAAGCCATCCACAGCCTGTCTCCTCCATACATCTGTGACCTTGCCTCCCAGTACCTACCAGTACGCAACCTTTGATCCTCACAAGATCTCCTTCTCGACTCCCCTCTTCTCTCTTCTTCCCACAATCGCATACAAGATTCTCCTGCGCATCCCCTCTCTTCTGGAACTCTCTACCACAACATATCAGACTCTCGCCTACTGTGGAAACCTTCAAAAGGAACCTGAAGACCTACCTCTTCCGACAAGCCTACAACCTGCAGTAACCACCGATCCACCAAACCGCTGCATGACCAGCTCTACCCTCACCTACTGTATCCTCACCCATCCCTTGTAGAATGTGAGCCCTCGTGGGCAGGGTCCTCTCTCCTCCTGTACCAGTTGTGACTTGTATTGATTAAGATTATTGTACTTGTTTTTTACTATGTATACCCCTCCTCACATGTAGAGCGCCATGGTATTAATGGCGGTATAATAATAAATAATAATATAGCGAACTCCACACTGGGTATATAGCGAACTCCACACTGGGTATATACAGAACTCCACACTGGGTATATACAGAACCCCACACTGGGGATATACAGAACTCTACACTGGGGATATACAGAACTCTACACTAGGCATATACAGATCACAGGATTACCAGTTTCCACGATATAAATGCACATGACAAATACAGGAATGAATTTTCTGTTTGGATTTGTAATATAAATATAAACCTTACGTCACAACTGTCACATTTTCCCTGGCCTGACTGATGTCTGTGTCTCCCAACGGGCAAGGTCACCACACCCTGATCCACAAACCAGCGTCATCCTACCTGACTCCCACTCTGATGACTGCACCATTTATTTCACACAAAAACCACCGTTAGGAAGGTTTAGGAATCTCAAACTCCAATATGATTCATCCAATAAAAATAGATACTTATTTCTAGCATATTCTCCCTTACAGGACAGAAGAGTCATCACCACAAGATGACCACTATCCAAGCGTTAATTATACAAAGAATGGAAAGCCTAATCTGTTACAGTAATAGTTTTATGGATTTTAATTCAGGTTTGTCTTGTTGGTTATGGGGCATTGTAATCATCCAGTTGGCCAGTGAAGGACATTTGTCTATCGTAGAAACATATCACGGACTATCATCCTCATACATTCCAACCACTTACTAGCAGAGGTTCACAGCCGTGTTATTGGCATTAGCGAAAAGAATCGCTGCTGCCCAGGATTTGCCACATTAAAGCGTGAAATCCTTAAACACTTGGGCATATTGGTCTTTCTATCATCACATTCGTTCCCACTAGGACCGGACTGGGACTGAAATTAAGCCATGGCATTAGCACACAGATCCATTCTCTCCCTACCCCATTCCCACATGGTCTGTATTACTAATATTATCCTGCCTGGAGAAAGTCAAGACCAATGTTTAAAATAATATCACATATAACATTTATTAATAATACCACAATTATAATATCGCAGTTTAACAGTCAAGTACCACCTGACCTAAACGACATAGCAAAAGCATATACAGTTAATTTAAAGCCGCCATACTGATCATTAACCAAAACCGCTGTACTATGACTGATATTACCCCCTAACAGTGACCGTATAATAATATCAGTTTTACACCAGTGATCTGCAGACCATATATGTGTATAATGTACAGATACCCTCCAGTGGTTTGCTCTCTGATTGTGGTAATAATTCATTTTACCACCTCTTTTCCATTTGGCCCAGACCGCCATGACCACTTCTTCCATCCATAATACCTCCCCGCAAAATGTGTCAGAGACACCCTTCTCACATTCCCCCACTTCTACACAAGTCATATAGTTCTATAATCATGATGATGTCAGTAAAGTACTGTGGAATTATTGGCGTTACAATAACAGTGCCACCTCTGTTCTCCAACACAGTAATATTGTCCCTCGTAGTTATAAGGCACCTCTGTGCCTCCATATAGTTATACAGCACCATATAGAAATAAAAGCCCCCTGTGACTCCTTTAATAATATTCCTCCTTGACCCCCTACCAAGGAGAGGGGCACACATTGCAGCACTTGCATAGTTATTTTGCTCCTACTGAAGCTGCAAAGTTTTCTCAACCTCTATGATATCCATTCCATGACACCCATAGAGTATGATGCTCCAAGAAATGCACCATAAAGTATGACGTTCCCAAATTCCCTACAAAATATGATGGCCCCACAACACTCCACACAGTAAAATGGTCACCACAGCCCCTCACACACAGTATGATGGCCCAATAGACCCCACATAAAATTATATGTACTACAGCCCACCATACAATATGATTATCTACTGCATCCACCCATTCAATAATATCTCCACCACAGCTGCACACACAGTATGGTCACCACCGCCCTCACATAGTATGATGCCCACCACAGCCCCCCATATATTATAATGGTCACAACCCCCACTCAGTATGATGTTTACCTCAAATCCCATGCAGTATGATGGTCCTCACAGCCCCCATATAGTATGATATCCACCAAAGCCCCCCATTCAGTATGATGCCCACCACAACCCCTCATACAGTATTATAGTGCCCACACAGTATGATGGTCACCAAAGCCCCCCATACAGTATGATGGTCACCATGACTCCCCATACATTATGAGGTCATACACAACTGCCATGCAGCATGATGTCCCAAGCAGCTGTCACCACAGCTCTCCGAATAGTATGATGGACATCCTGAGGTCGCCAATACTGTTGACAGTGCTGCTATCAATGCATTTGCCAGATTTTCCCAATAGCCAGTCTGGCCCTGGTTCCCACACATTTTTCTCAAATCCTATTTTTTTCTCCCTATAAAACCATGTTTCATGACTTGCACCATATGTATCATGTGTTTCAGACACTTTATGCTTCCTGTCAGGATTGTGACCTTGCTTACATGGGGCACATGTTGCTGGAAAGGGGGCATGGTCTATTGTGCTACACCATCCACCAAATTTAGCTCCACATTTCTGGCACAAAGTAAGCCAACTAATACGTAGTATAAATGTAGGCCTTGATTCATGATTCTTATTGCACTTTTTTTGTACTTTAGGCATTCCAATGATTTTGGCACTGCTGTTCCTATAGAATAGCATGACATTATTGTGTCCTATGCCAGTTGCAGCCAATGATTGGTTGTTCTTTGGCTGCAGCTCATCAATATTAAATCGGGACAGACGTCCACTCTGATGAAATTGTAAAGGCTGCAGCTGACGATTAGAAGCTTATTTGCTGCTGCCTCCACATGACAAAACAATGTTATGTCACTCTCCAGGAACAGCGGCGACAGCAATGCTGCAACATCACTACTGCAGGAGGCCAGTGTACACTTAATTGCAGTCCTGAAATGATTAAAGGGGTATTCTCAAGTTCTTAAATTGCTTTCATTAGTTAAACAGCATGAAAATATGCAAGTTTGCAATTTACTTACTTTTTCTATCTGCTGTTGTTCTCCTGCAATGACAGCTTTTATCTTTTATAGTGTAGAGCTGGTTTTCATGGTGCTCAGCAACCAGACCCTGGGTAAGTGTGCACAATAGTGACATTCCAGGAGAGGGGCAAACTCTTATTATCTCAGTCAGCTCTTTCCAGCCCATTGATGTCTACACAACAGTTAACTGCTCACCTCCCTCTCATCTTCTGAAGCAATGCAGTTATAACTCACCAGCCCGGCAGCTTTGACAGCAGGTCTGCTAATCTAGGCACTCTGCTCTCGCTGTCTGGACCTGTTTGGTTGTCCAATGCCCCGTTACCTCTCTGTGTAAATATATAGTAGTGTAGACTCAGAACAAACCACTGATAGCTGAGTGTGTTATAGCAGAACTTGCGCTGAGCTTTATATTTCTATTAATGCTATAGCTTTGCTACTAATCAGAATTGTCACTCAAGGAAAAGCGCCCACCCCTGCCAGAAACCAGAACTGGTCAAGAGACAACTTGAAAAAAACCCTTTAACTTTGGGTTGTTCTTTAATGGATAAAATCCTTCAATGAAGAGTAATTGCGCTGCCATGGTCAGCTCTCACTCAAAACCAAAACTACCTCATTCTTATGATTATTGGCGATCATCCCAACAAAGGTTAGACAACAGAAGTAGTAAAGCTCAATTTTTGGGAAAACGTGTTTAACAATATGGAAGCAAATTCATGTACCGTAATTCCCTTTTTTTCTGATAAGCTCTGACAGATGTGGTATACTGTACATTAATAGTTGTTTTTAATTTAAATGGATTTATGCAGATCAATTTTTCACTAGGGATGAAAACGTCATTAAGGCTCAAATACAATGACAAATGTCAATATGAAGAAGGTGCCATTTAGGAAAGCTCTGCCCAAGTCATTAAGGGACTTCAGAAAAGTTAATATAAAGGAAAATATGCAGGACGGACACGAGCCAAAGAGCAGTTATGGCCTTATTCAGACTTTGCAGATTTGGTCAATATTTTGCGTTGGTATTTAAAAGCTCAAATCAGTAATGGATTATAAAAGCGAAGAAGTATTCCGATTTTTTTAGAGTAAACACTGAAGGTTCCTATTGAACGATGGAACACAGAGATAGGAAAACTGCAAGGATTTGATATAGAAAGTGTATAAATAAAATGTTATTGCAGAAACTATAATATCCCTTTAAAGATGACATGTACATTATGTTTTATTAACATTATCGGACTGCGCTGATGAAGTAAAAGAGGGAACGTGATCCTATATATCTGTAGGGGGGTAATCATTTTCCCGTCGGAGTATTTTGTGCGGGGAAGTCAGTAGCTTTCCATAAATGGAGACTTTTCGGAGACAGACGTGTTGGCATCAGAGGCAGACACAGCGATCCTGCGTCCCAGACTCTCATGATAACTCCTTATTTGCCAGATATGTATAAGTGTGAAGACGCCATTACTAATACGAGTTGGGTAAACCCTCATTGTTACACTTCTATACCCTCAAACTTACGTTATATCTGTACTGGGACTTTTTCGAGGCAAATAAAGCTGTCCATAAATTACTGGAAGAACCTTGTTTCCATCAGATTCCCGTTTTTGCAATGACTTGTGGCTGTAAATGGATTATGTTCAGGTTTATTGTGTGATGATGTAATGGATGTAATTGTGAAGCTTGAGGGACCTATGTGCTGCTTGCTGCAAACCACCTGGTTCAGTTCATCCGCCGTGTGTGTAGTTACAATATCGGTTCAGTAGAGGGCAGACTTTCATTTTCCGGTCCCCCTGCCAAATGTACTACTGCTTTTTATTATTACACATCTGTTTTACTAACGTCATTAATGGAGGTGGTGGAATCCACTGATGCATGAGTTACAGGCAGGATCTCATATTTCAGTATTAAGTGAGATTCCTACTTTAGATCTGAGAGTTTCTCAAGTTCCCTAATATATTATCACTTGTGGTGACTTCATCAAGACACTCCAACATGCTCCATGGCGGCTCCATAGTCAGTGCAAAATATAGCATGCGTATGAAAATATACAGAGTTTGGAGGAGCAAACCTTTTCCATTCTCAGTTTCATACTCTGCATTTTGTTTTTGCAAAATTCGGCATTTTTAATGTTTTTGCCATGTTTTATTTTTCTGCAGCAAAAAATGCTGTGGCCTGATATAAGCCAAATAGACAAATCATTTTTTATGGCTTTTTTTATACACTTTTTGGCTCATTTTTTGAACCACTGACTCTTTTTTTTTTCTAGGTGTAACATTTATTTTTCCATTCCAGTTTTTATTTCTATAAAGAAATCAATGAAAATGCATGGAAAAATAAAAACCACATGCAGTGTTTGCTGTTTTAAGAAAGATGCATGTGTGTGAAACAATCCACAAATAGACTGTAAAGAAATGCAAAAATAAATCAGAAATAAATTCAGAAAAAACTTTGAGCAAATTAGTCTTTACTAGTGATGAGCAAGTGTACTCGTTGCTTGAGATTTCCGAGCATGCTCGGGTGTTCTCTGAGTATCTGGGGCATGCTCGTATATTATATTTGTGTCCCCGCAGCTGCATAATTTGCGGCTGCTAGACAGCCTGAATACATGTGGGGATTCTCTAACAAACAGGCAACCCCCACATGTATTCAGGCTGTCTAGCAGCCGCAAATTATGCAGCTGCGGGGACACAAAAATAATCTATGAGCACACCCTTGATACTTGGAGATCACTGAAGCATGCTCGGAAATCTCGAGTAACGAGCACACACGCTCATCATTAGTCTTGAGCTTTTGAGTAGAGGCAATTATACACGTTCGCCATTCATTGAGTATGGACCGCAGTATCCATACTGGTCGGGGGTCTCCTGACTCGAAATCAGCAGCCTCATAAACTCTAATGAGACTGATGAGTTTGGGTCAGGATACCTGAGACCGTCTTGGACTTTCTGGTCTGTACTCGAACCATGAATATTGGACACGTGATCTCCGCCTGTTAACTATTACTCTGCTGGTTTCTTTTGCCTGTTGTAGAATACAGGAGAATAGTTTGTTTAAAATTAAAATTAGAAATGCACAATGTTTTACGAAGACAACCCTGTAACCATTATATTAACCATGGGCTGGGCAAAGTGTAAGCGTCTTATACTGAGCACTTCTCTATTCAGGCCTCATGGAGGGGTGTCCAAAGCCGCTGGACCCTCCTCTATTACAGCCATACACCCAGGTTATGAAACATTTTGAAAATTCAAAAACAACAATTTTTTCCATGAGGAAACCTCTTCAGGAAGCATTCCTATAATGTAGGTTAACAGTAGATTAACCTGCAAAAACACGCGGCCGATCCAGAACTCAGCTGTGCAATGGCTCCGTCATACTGCAGACTGCATGAGACTGAAGCACAGTAGAGATGGAATTGTGCCCAGTAAGCTGCCTCGTCTCGAAAAATACTGCCAAGTCAATTATCACCGTATAAACCGTCACTACAGATAAGAGCTGCATGAAGTTCCTTTGATTTCTAGTACGATATGTACATTCTGTCGTATTTGATGCATTAAATCACAATTAGCTATAGACGTGCGGGCCGACTGCTGACGTATTGCAAGATGGCACAAAAATTCTTCAATGCTCCGCACTTTAGTTGACGCCAAAAAAAGTGTAAAAAATTATTTTTTGGCAATAGGTCGAATGATGGTCATGAAATGCTCATCCTGTTCTTCATCAGTTGGCTGACTGATTTCTCCCTGTGCCCAGTAATTGAAAGAAATCGATGACTTTAAAGTGTGTGTGTGTGGAGGGAGTGACTATTAGGAATCATTGGAGTCTTCTGAAGTGTAAAATTTAAGTGCTGCAAAAACCTTCACCATGAATACTCATAGATTGCATGTGTGCACTATATGGGGTAGTTTGGGCCCTGATTCATCACTTGGGGGCGGGGTCACTTTTCCTATTTTTTGTCTTGTTGTATCCATTGGTGTTTTATGAGCCAAATTCTTCATATTGAAACATGCGGTTCATAATTTTTGTGCAAAATCGTAAACGCTCTTTATTTTTATCTTTACATTTTTTTGGCGCGTTTTATATCAAAAGTTAAATGTTCCATCAAAATGTCTCAAAATTTCCACCAGAAAAAAATCAGGTGTACAAAAAGAAATCACTACCAAGGGAAGGATTGGAGTACATTTGTGCCAAAATTTAGAATGGTGAATCAGACGCGAACATCTTTAAACTAAAAACTACGCCCACAATGGTGTACACAAAAATAACAAACAAACATAAAACAGACTAAAGAAAAGTACAAAGTAATAAGAATTTGGTGCAAATTACAAACAGGCTTGCAACAGCAAAAATACAAAAAAGTCATACATGCAATAACGAATTGGTCCCTAATAGATATTTTCAAAATACGGCAGATTTATCATAGTGGTTCATGATGGATGATACCTTTGGTTCATCATTAGACACTTTTATTTAACTTTACACCACATTTTAGTTGTCTTACTTTGTGGCAGTAAATTACATAATAAATTTGGCACAATTTTTGAAATGTATAGCATAGAGATCTCTGGTTAGCAATTATTCGATGAATCAAAGTTTCTCTTATCCAGGTGTAGAAGGGCAGAGGTAACTTAAAGGGAACCTGTCAGGTGATATATTCTGCCCAAACCGTGGGCGGCATGTATTAACCACTGGCTGTATGATCACAACCATACTGTATATGTTTGACCCGAAACAGAGCAGCGTTTCAGGGTCAAACAAATATGGCTGTGATCGTACAGCCAGTGGCTGATATATGCTGCCCTTTTTTCGGCAGCATGTTTAACCTGAAAGGTTCCCTTTAAGTGAGTATTAAAAATGACATGATAGGAGGGGAGTCCTGATTCAGATTTTGTGTTGGGGTTGTGGAGACACGGGGGATGGGGGGTTCAGTGAGTGCTCTCCGCTGGCCCGACACCGCATGGGCCGGGGCTCATCCCACTGAATGCCCTTTCTCCTTTCCCATGGCAGAATACTAGACCAAACAACACAGGGTGAGGGTAAAACAGTGCAGCAATTCTTTATTGAACCACTGACAGACAATAGCATATAGAACAGTCCCAGCAAAGTACCAAACATGGTGCAAATTACAAAGTCTCACCCTCACTCTGACTAGCCAGGATTAGAGCAGCTGTGACTTCGAGGCTTCCAAGGCCAATTATCCCAAACAATGGCACCCAGCTTTTAGTGGGCATCCACAGAAAGTAGATAATGACAAGCTTAGGAAGCTAACTGTCCATTGAGGCACATGGCCAGGTGACTGGAGGGTCAAACCTGGCTTCTCTGAATGCCTCCATGGGACCAGGTGACCGGAGGGTACCAACCTGGCCTCTCTGAATGTATCCATGGGGCCAGGTGACCGGTGGCCTCCAATCCTGGCTTCCCCAAATGTGTCCATGGTTCAGTGACAGTCAATGGAGCAGATCTGTATTCCTCCAGCTAGGACTGAGGTCCCTTAAGCTGGTATCCTGTAGAATGTCAAATCTGTGTTCCCCTTGATGGTGCCATGGTGATGTGGCTGTTATTCTGTAGAGTCTTCTTTCTTTCTGCAGAAAGCTAGAAATCCCTTTTTATACCCACATCAGTGGTTAAGATCAGGAGGGAGGTGGGATGAGTTTAACTCTCAGGGTTTGAGTATTTAATCAATCTGCATAGTTCATCCTTCACTGTTTTGCAGGTCAACAAGCTACATGGCCTGGTACAATGGGTAGTCAACATATTGATTGTTCAATGATCCTGCATACCTGTCCTCCAAAGATAGCAATACAATAAACTGTAGGAGCTGATATAAGAGGTAAACAGCAGCCGTTTATCAATTTCAATAGTCGACTTTAACACTCATATGACAACAGTCTATTGTTCTTGACCTACCAAAGAAAAGCACATAAATTCAAATAGTCAACATTCAGACAACAGCCTATGTCTCTTGGCCTACTGAAAATAGATGTCTGGCATAATTAAGATTAAATTCATAGGGAACCATGAGCTTCCAATTATGCGTAGGCTCCTAGGACTCTCCAGGAGGCTTTCATAACTTAATGTGGAGCATAATCCTACAACACCATTACCACTGTCATTTATCAGTTACTTGTATGTGAACTGGGGCCCAGCATACTGTACACTGAAGTCTACATAAATGTTCTGGAGGTGAAGGGGTTACCCATTCAGCTGGAGAGGCTCCAGTAAGTTTGTGAATTTGCTCTGACAGATGTCTTTAATGTTTAACTAATCCCACCAGTCCTCAAAATTGAATGTTTATTACAAATATTTTAACAAGTAAAATCCATTGAGTTCTGTAGCTCTACCCCTACTTGTGGGAATAATAAACCCACTCACATAGCAATGGTAATCGAGAAAGTAATAACATATGTTACATTCATCGCTCCCACGCGGTAACAAGCATTCATTTTATAACTGCACCTCTGCGGTGCAAAAAAAAAGAAAGAAGTGAAATAAAATTCTTGTGAATGCGATTATTGCAAAAGTTTCGCATGTTTTTAATGAAACAGTTCTAAGTGGACTTTTTTTTCATGCAGCTTTCACAATTACATATTTTCCCCATTAAATCCCCAAACAAATGCTGCTCTCAGACCATTCTTGTCCTAAGGCTGTCATGCTTCTGCTGCTGCAGGGGCAGAACCCACGCCTGATTGAGATGGCCTGGTGTACTGCCTTCATTTACTCACAGAATCATGCAGCCGCGGAGTTAAAACCCAGCCTAATCCTGCCTAATAACTGCACAAATAGGTTCTAGAGATAATTGCAAATTGATTTTTTAGGAATTCCTTGAACCTGGCAAATTCAAACAATTTGTGACTCGCTTCATGCAATGGTGAAGATTGCTTCAGCTTGACAAGTGTAAGGATATGGACATACTGTCCAAATTCTCCCTTGAAGGACAAGTGTATTTTTTGTATTGTATAATAGGCACGTGGTCGCATGTATGCAAATCATTTACTTGCCAGCAAAAAAGAATCCTCACAATGCGCAGTGCACACAATGTGAGGATTTACAAGCCTGCAGTCACATAGAATGACTGCAGACTTGTAGCTTAAGACCAGTACTAGGACAACCTCTTGTCACTCTGGAATTTTGGCCCTTGTTAAAATAAAAACACTTATACTCACGTCCTGTGCTGGCACCGTTCCAGCGGTGTCGGCAGTTGCGTTCGTAGGGCTCCCGTGTGGTTGTTATCACATGTGTGCCCTGCGCCCAATCAGTGGTAATGTCATTGCCCTCGCCTTCGGACATATACATAATCAAGAGGAAGAGGGAACTGTTGTTGTTTTCTTACTTCCTCTTGATTATTTGATTACTTATATGTCCAAAGAAGGGGACAGTGAAGGCAGCACTGATTGGGCGCAGGGCTTTTGTGTCATAACAACAGAATGTGAGCCCTGGGAACGCGAGTGCCGACACCTCTGGAACGGTGACAGCATGGGAGGTGAGTATAAGCTTTTTTATTTTAAAGAGGGCAAACATTCAGATTGAGAAGCCGTTGTCCTAGTTGTGGACAACCCCTTTAAACGGGTTGTCTGGCCTTAAGCTACAGTAGTAGGGTAAGGGCTGCATCGTAAGATCGTATCACATTAAAAGACTTTAGTTGAACATAACAAGCTTTTGATCAGTACAGTATTTTATACTAATGGAATAACTGATGAGAAAAAAAGTGTTGTCCATAGTAGGGCATAATCATCCATAGCGCTAAAAGTGCACATTTTAAAAAAAAGTCAAGATGAAGAGAGGGGAATATATAGAGATGAAATGTTTCAGTTGCAATAGTGGCTGCTAAACTTGATGTCTTCTGTTTTACATACAGTTATTGTCGTGGGCCAAGTTAAGAAGTGTGAAAAGACACCGGTTTATGTAAGTGCCCAAAAAAGGAGCGAGGAATCTCCCAGACCACCACGAGTGTGTTTATGGGGTAATCTTCACAGCTCCTTAGGAAAGATTAGCAGGAATTGAAAATTAGACAAATAAAGGTTTATCAAAGTCAACATGTATATAATGTGATGGATTAGATATATACATTGTGACAATGGAAACATAATCAACAGTGACAAACAGTAATTAAATGTGGGAAGAGCACCCTATGGCGGATGGACTTTCTGCGTTTGGACTAATAGAGTCCATAGAATGTAAGTCCGCAAGGACAGGGTCTTCTCCCCTCTGTACCAGTCTGTCACTGTAAACCTGTTTACTGTAAACAATATCTATAACCCTGTATGTAACCCCTTTCTCATGTACAGCACCATGGAATTAATGGTGCTATATAAATAAATAATAATAATAGAGTAATAGATTGTAATTATATAATTTCATATATGTCTTCCAATGGCTACAGTAGTAAAAAAATGGCAGAATTTAATAAGTGTATGTACACTTCTTTCACGTTTATTTCCTTACAAGTAGGTTTTAGCTTAGTTTTAGCTTTAGTTTAAAATGGTCTTTAAGAAATTGTTCTTATAAGTAAATCAACTAAGAGGTGACAACAAATCAGAAAAAAGTGTCTAAAGATTTGATCGTACTCACTTATATAGTGCTATTAATTCCGCAGCACTTTACAGATGTTATCATTGACGTCCCCATTGGGGTCACAATCTAGATTCCCTTTCAGTATGTCTTTGGACTGTGAGAGGAAACTGGAGAACCCAAAGGAAACCCACGCAGAGATGGGGAGAACATATAAACTCCTTGCATATGTTGTCCTCGGTGGGATTTGAGCTCAGGACACTATTGTTGCATTGCAATAATGCTAATAACTGAGCCACCATGCTGCCATATTTATTATCCAGCATGTATGAACCACTGTGAAAAGTTTGGGAAATTTTCAGACTGTCTGGTGTAAGTTTATACTGTCTTGTACTTTGCAGGATTAGTAATTCTGCCCCGAAACATAGTAACATAGCAGCATAGTTAGCAAGGCCGAAAAAAGACATTTGTCCATCCAGTTCAGCCTATATTCCATCAAAATAAATCCCCAGATCTACGTCCTTCTAATACCTGTAAGATACAATATTGTTACGCTTCAGGAAGACATCCAGGCTTCTCTTGAACCCCTCGACTGAGTTCGCCATCACCACCTCCTCAGGCAAGGAATTCCAGATTCTCACTGCCCTAACAGTAAAAATCCTCTTCTATGTTGGTGGAAAAACTTTCTCTCCTCCAGACACAGAGAATGTCCCCTTGTAACCGTCACCTTGCTTGGTATAAACAGATCCTCGGAGAGATATTTGTATTGTCCCCTCATATACTTATACATGGTTATTAGATCGCCCCTCAGTCATCTTTTTTCTAGACTAAGTAATCCTAATTTTGCTAATCTCTCTGGGTATTGTAGTTCCCCCATCCCCTTTATTAATTTTGGTGCCCTCCTTTGTACTCGCTCTAGTTCTATTATATTCTTCCTGAGCACCGATGCCCAAAACTGTACACAGTACTCCATGTGCGGTCTAACCAGGGATTTGTACAGAGGCAGTATAATGCTCTCATCATGTGTATCCAGACTTCTTTTAATGCCCCCCCATGATTCTGTTTGCCTTGGCAACTGCCGCCTGACATTGGCTGCTCCAGGTAAGTTTATCATTAACTAGGATTCCCAAGTCCTTCTCCATGTCAGATTTACCCAGTGGTTTCCCGTTCAGAGTATAATGATGATATTGATTCCTTCTTCCCATGTGTATAACCTTACATTTATCATTGTTAAACCTCATCTGCCACCTTTCGGCCCAAGTTTCCAACTTATCCAGATCCATCTGTAGCAGAATAATATCTTCTCTTGTATTGACTGCTTTACATAGTTTTGTATCATCTGCCAATATCGATATTTTACTGTGTAAACCTTCTACCAGATCGTTAATAAATATGTTGAAGAGAATAAGTCCCAACACCGACCTATTCTTGTAGTGTACTGTATCGTAGGTTTCACTTGTATTAAAAAGTGTAGTGAGCTAAAGATGTGCCCTTTTTTATCTTTCCTCTTGGGTCAACATATCCTAAGATGAGTGGCTCAATGTGACATGCTTTGAGGAAATCATGATTTCAACACACTCTGTTGGGAAATCTTCATGCTATATGTCTCCATATGAGGACTCATGGTGGTTATCGTCTTTTGCAATCATTTATTGAAGTTGTATTGTGAGGAATTGCCCACAGGAGACCAGTACAATTCTCCGGTGGGCCCCTGTGCAGGAGTGGGCCACCACACCCTTATATGAGCAGTACTTGGTACAGTATACTTGAATCACTATGTACAGAGAAAGCCAGCATCATTTTCATTTACTAATCCACCCAGTTTCTTGTCATATAAATTTGTGATTGAGTATAATGTCACATCTGTATGTAGCTGAAAAGTGGGGCCCTGGAGTTGGTTACTGGTGGGCCCTTGGCACCCCAGTCCGACCTATACATTTGTGATTTTGTACTTTCACATAAGACTTTTGAGTTGGGTGGTCTTAAGTTGATATTCTATGTTAGTTTAGAGCCCTGACTTGCGTTTTTGTAGCCATCTTGCTCTCATCAGTTAATAGACTATAGATAGTTTATACAAGCAGCCATTTCATTAAACACAGTGGAGATCAGAAAAGTAACGGGACTTGGTATACAAAGAGAATCACAAACAAAGCATTAAAAGGGATATCTCAAGTTCTTAAATGAGTAAAATTGCAAAGTGCTCGATAAAACAATTTTGCAATTGGCCTCCTTTTAAAAATCCTCTCTGTTCTCAAGAATGGAGGGATTTTTAAATGTTATAGTGTAGAGCTCGCACCGCTGCTTCAGGGTCTCTGGTTTAGAACCTGCTTGCGGCACACTGCCGCTGGCCAGATCACTGCATCCCACCAGCCTCAGTGCCCCCGTGCTTCTTCTGTGCAGCAGAGGCATAGCTGTCACTCCTAGCACCATGGAAGAAAGCTCAGTTCAGAACAGAAGTGTGACCATGTCACTGGTCTGAACTGTCAATCTTCAGGATCGTACTGCCCCTTGGAAGACAGAAAGACAGCGGGCAGAGGAGAGGTGCACTCCTGGGAACATTAGCGCAACAATTTAATTAAATTGTTTTTTAGATTTCAGAAGTGTCACTAATTATAATTTGATCAAACGTTTTTTCCCACCATACACATTTATAAAGGACTAGATGGTGGTCCGATTCTAACGTATCGGGTATTCTAGAATAAGTAGGTAGTATATAGCACAAGCCTTGTACTATATTGCACAGTCACGTAGCATATAACACAACCGACGTAGTATATAACATAGCTACGTAGTATATAACAGAGCCACGTAGTATATAACACAGCACACGTAGTATATTGCACAGCCACGTAGTATATTGCACAGCCACGTAGTATATAGCACAGCCACGTAGTATATAACACAGCCACATAGTGTATTGCACAGCCTTGTAGTATACTGCACAGCCACGTAGTATATTGCACAGCCACGTTGTATATTGCACAGCCACGTAGTATATTGCACAGCCACATAGTATATTGCACAGTCACATTGTATATTGCACAGCCACGTAGTATATAACACAGAGCACATAGTATATTGCACAGCCCACGTAGTATATTGCACAGCCATGTAGCATATAACACAGAGCACGTAGTATATTGCACAGCCCATGTAGTATATTGCACAGTCACGTAGTATATTGCACAGCCCATGTAGTATACAGCACAGCTACGTAGTATATTGCACAGCCACGTAGTATATTGCACAGCTACGTAGTATAATGCACAGCCACGTAGTATATAACACAGAGACGTAGTATATAACACCGCGCATGGAGTATATAACACAGGTTACGTAGTATAAAGCGCAGCGATTTAGTATATTGCCCAGCTACATAGTGTATAGAACAGAGATGTAGTATATAACAGAGCTCACGCAGTATGTAACACAGGCCACGTAGTATATAGCAATGTGGGCACTATATGCGTGGTTAAAAAAGACTTAAAATAAAAAATAAACATATACTCACCTTCCGAGGGCCCCTTGAAGTCCTGGCGCCTGTGTGCGGTGCACGCGGCAGCTTCCGGTTCCAGGGTTGGTATGAGTGCTGGACCTGTGATGACGTCGCGGTCACATGTCCGTGATGTCATGGCAGGTCCTTCACGCATAGCATCCTCCTTGGCACCGGAACCTGCCGCTTGCACTGCCGAGGACAGCGCGTGACGGAAGGTGAGAATAACCTTTTTTTTTATTATTATTATTTGTAACATTAGATCTTTTTACTATTGATGCAGCATACGCAGCATCAATAGTAAAAGGTTGGTCACACAGAGTTAATAGCTGCGTTAACGGAGTGCGTTACACCGCGGTCCGTTAACGCTGGCATTAACCCTGTGTGAGGGCTGACTGGAGGGGATTATGGAGCGGGCACTGACTGCGGGGAGGAAGGAGCGGCTATTTTGCCGCCGGACTGTGGCCGTCGCTGATTGGTCGTGGCTGTTTTGCCACGACCAATCAGCGACTTGGATTTCCATGACAGACAGAGGCCGCTACCAATGAATATCCGTGACAGACAGAGAGACAGAAAGACAGAAGGACAGAAAGACGGAAGTGACCATTAGACAATTATATAGTAGATGTGCCGCTATCCTTTCTAAGGGCTGATACCCATTTGCGAGAAAAAAAAACGGTACGTAATCTGGACCGAAAAAATTGGATGCAAACTACAGTATGTGATTGTCATGCGAGTTCAATGCGATTTTTAATCACACCATCCGTTTAACATTTGTATGACATCCGTATGCAATGCGTTTTTTTTCTCTGCAACTATTTTTATACAATCATTTACAGGACCATTTACAGTGTTCTATGCCACAGAATGGTAAGGTATGGGCTCATACTCACTTGCGTGAAATACAGCCGAGTCTCGCAGGTTAAAACCCAGCTCTGCCGCCGGCACTTGGGAGTGGAGCGTGCAGCTCCATGTATTAATGTGCGGCCGCACGCTCCGCTCTGGGGTGCTGGCGGCAGAGCCGGGTTTTAACCTGCGAGACTCGGCCGTATTTCACGCAATTGATAAGGAGCCCTATCTGTTAAAAACGGACAGAAAACGGATGGTCCGTATTCCGTGCGTTTTTTTTCTCGCACACATTGACTTGCATTGGCGAGACTCGCAGCAAATCGCAGCATGCTGTGATTTTTTTCTCAGTCCGATTTCAGCTGAGAAAAAAATCGCAAATGAGATGTCACCTATTGAGTAACATTGGTCCAAGTGCAATCCGATTTTTTATTCTTTATTTTTTACTCATTTGCAAGCAAAACAGAAGACTGCAATCCAATAAGTGAGTATGAGCCCTAATAGGAAGAGTTTTCAGAAAAGGGCCCAGGTGGACAGCTAAACAATGAAAATATCTGAATCCAGTGTGCATAATGACAACATTTTGAGCAGTCATAAAAGCAAAAATAACTTGTGTGTAATCACTATTTTTACTATATGCGTCACAGGGTTATTCCCATCTCATAACATTGTAGTATACTGCTAGGATATACCATCACTAGTGTTGAGCGATACCGTCCGATACTTGAAAGTATCGGTATCGGAAAGTATCGGCCGATACCGGCAAAGTATCGGATCCAATCCGATACCGATACCCGATACCAATACAAGTCAATGGGACTCAAGTATCGGACGGTATTCCTGATGGTTCCCAGGGTCTGAAGGAGAGGAAACTCTCCTTCAGGCCCTGGGATCCATATAAATGTGTAAAAGAAAGAATTAAAATAAAAAATATCGCTATACTCACCTGTCCGACGCAGCCTGGACCTCAGCGAGGGAACCGGCAGCGTTGTTTGTTTAAAATTCGCGCTTTTACTTGGTTACGTGAAGTCCCGGCTTGTGATTGGTCAGGGCGGCCATGTTGCCGGGACGCGGACCAATCACAGCAAGCCGTGACGAAATTACGTCACGGCTTGCTGTGATTGGTCCGCGTCCCGGCAACATGGCTGCCATTAACCAATGACAAGCCGTGACGTCACGGGAGGCTGGACACGCGCGCTTTTTAAAAAGCGCGCGTGTCCAGCCTCCAGTGACGTCCCGGCTTATGATTGGTCACGGCGCCATGTTGCCCATTTTAAAAAGTGTGCGTTTCCAGCCTCCCGTGACGTCACGGCTTGTGATTGGTTAATGGCGCCATGTTGCCGGGACGCGGACCAATCACAGCAAGCCGTGACGAAATTACGTCACGGCTTGCTGTGATTGGTCCGCGTCCCGGCAACATGGCCGCCATTAACCAATCACAAGCCGTGACGTCACGGGAGGCTGGACACGCGCGCTTTTTAAAATGGGCGCGTGTCCAGCCTCCCGTGACGTCCCGGCTTGTGATTGGTTGCGCCGCGGTCAACCAATCACAAGCCGGGAGGCTTGTATAATACATCAGCTGAGAGGTGATACATGGGAATGTGAGACACATCCTGCAAATTCGACCAAACTTATTATGCAATAATTGATGTTTTGACAACATTGGCAGTTTCCCCTTGTTTGGTTTAGTTCATCCTCACTCATTTTGTGCGCCGCGGTCAACCAATCACAAGCCGGGAGGCTGGACACGCGCGCATTTTAAAATTTTAAAATGGGCGCGTGTCCAGCCTCCCGTGACGTCCCGGCTTGTGATTGGTTGCGCCGCGGTCAACCAATCACAAGCCGGGAGGCGTGTCCAGCCTCCCGGCTTGTGATTGGTTGATTGCGGCGCAACCAATCACAAGCCGGGACGTCACGGGAGGCTGGACACGCGCCCATTTTAAAATGCGCGCGTGTCCAGCCTCCCGTGACGTCACGGCTTGTGATTGGTTGCGTCTCCCATGTGACTGCGACGCAACCAATCACAAAGCCGGGACGTAATTTTAAAATCCTTAAGGACCTGAAATTACGTCACGGCTTGCTGTGATTGGTTGCGTCGCCCATGTGACTGCGACGCAACCAATCACAACGCCGGAACGTAATTTTAAAATCCTGAAGGACCTGAAATTACGTCACGGCTTGCTGTGATTGGTTGCGTCCCGGTCACATGGGCGGCACGCAACCAATCACAAGCCGGGACTCACGTAAAGGAAAGAAAAGCGCGAATTTTAAACAAAGAACGCTGCCGCTTCCCTCGGTAAGGTGCAGGCTGCGTCGGAGAGGTGAGTATAGCAATATTTTTTATTTTAATTCTCTCTTTTACACATTTTTACATTAATGTTGTTTCGATACCGATACCCGATATCACAAAAATATCGGATCTCGGTATCGGAATTCCGATACAGCAAGTATCGGCCGATACCCGATACTTGCAGTATCGGAATGCTCAACACTAACCATCACCTCTGAGACCCCTACTGATCTGAAGAATGAAGGGGTCACAACATTGATTTAGAGCTGCAGCCCCTTCATAGTCTTTCACTGCTCTGCATCTCATCAATCTACTGTGCAGGGGAACCGCAGTATGGTGATATTTAAAAAATGCTATTGACTTGCATCAATCGACTGGTTAATAGCATTCTGAAGATACCTTGTACCCACATTGAGAGGCCCCTGCCGAGAGGAAATTAATTTTAATCCTTCCAGGAGCCTCGGGCTTTCAGTCATAGAAGTGCAGCTTCACTCACCGCACTGTGATGCTGAGCTGGCTGTCAGTTAGTGCCAGGGGTGTGGTTACAGCTGCCGTGCACTATGTTCTGAACAATGACTGAAGCCAGACCGGCCCACCCCTATGACTCAAAGCCGGAGGCTGTCAGGAGGAATAAAGATAGCTTCCTCTCGGCATCAGGGCTCTCGGTATGGGCGCCAGGAAGCTCCAGAATGCTATTAACTTGCAGATTGACCCCATAAATACAGGTTAATAGCTTTTTTTACATGACAGGTTCCCTTTAAGTTAATTTGTCAGGCTGCATTTTCCTGTGTAGTCAGGTGACCGGAAATGCCATTGTGTAGGGGTCAGATCACCTCATCCCTGCGATATGCCATCACTCTATGAGTTGGTAGTACCACTTTAAATATATTTACTAGAAAAAATATTGTAATATTACACCGCTCAAAATTTGCTAGAATAATTTGGATTTTATCTTCGGGAAGCTTAGGACCACATTGTGCCCTAACGGAGAGGAGACGGCTGTGATCTGAAGCTGGCAGAAGGACAATCATCAAAACCATCTGTGATACAATAGCAGACCTTCTCCCAGCCCCTGGAGGAGAGAAGGTCCTACAGCCCAGACCCACAGAGACACATGTGCGATGAATCAGCCGTCCTGGGGCACAGCTGTCTCTAGTTAGTTTGTCCCCTATCCCTTTGAATCCGACATGCTTCTGATCTTCTCATCTGCCGAGCACATTGCAGCCTAATCCTTAGCCTGGTGGTGGACTATAATTAAAACTCCATAAGGCAGACAAAACCTGAACTTTGCTCATAAAGTCACATCATACGATTGAGATGTTGAGATCAAAGTAAACTATATTGCCAAGACAATGGTGGGACCCATTTGTTATTGTGTGAATGCCGAAGCTTTGCTGTGTTTGTCTTTTCCTGTGTATCAGACTACTAAAAATACCTTTTGTTAATTCAGCTGTAATTTGTCTGCATCTAGTAAGAGGCTTTTTTCTACCAAATACATTTTTGAGAAATTCAGCATGAAAGCAAGTGTTGGATTTTCTAATGGAGAACATCAAAAACATGAAGGCAGCATTACAATATTTAGGTGTGTGACTCCCTCACACCCAGGCTCGGACTGGCCCTTAGGGTAACAGGGGAATCCCCCGGTGGGCCCCTGTGCAGGTCTGGGCCCCCAACCCCACTCTATGAGCAGTACTTGGCATAATTCAGTTGATTCTGTACAGAAAAAGCAGCTTCTCATCATTCGTTAATCAAACTACCCAGTTTATTATTATATAGAGATATAGGTAAATTTGTGAATGAGGGTAGTGTAATATTTGTATGCAGGTGGGCCTCCAAAGTCAGTGTTACAGGTGGGCCCTTGGCATACCAGTCCGACACTGCTCACACCGACTGTATGATCACACGTGATCAGGTTTGGACTGGCCAACTGGAGAATAGGAGAATCCTCTGGTGGGCCGCCACACTCTTATATGAGCAGTACTTGGCAAAATATACTAGAATCACTATGTACAGACAATTCCAGCATCTTATTCGGGTAACAATCTATCCAGTTCATGGTTATATAAATTTGTGATTGATGATAATGTCACATTTGCATGTAGTTGAAAAATGGGGCCCTGGAGTTAGTTACTGGTGGGCCCTTGGCACCCCAGTCCGACACTGCACGTGATGGTTATACCTATGGCAAATCTATCACATATTTACTCGTGGTTCACTACGGGCTGATTTTCTGCTATACCGTGTGGTTTGATATACCAATCCATGTGGGGATAATCCGCTGTTTTATGCGTAGAAATTGCAGAAATCTCCTTGCAGATCTTTTTTTCCATGCCATGAACAAAATCCATTAAGATTTTTTCCCCCAGTGAATATGAAGAGAGTAACAAAAACCCAATTTGCAGCTATTGAATAAAGATAATGAATTTATTGATAATTTGATCAGAAATTATTCTGTGCATTTGTTTTAAGTGTCACCTGAAGTAAAGTTTCTATGAGGTTGGATTCAAGTACTGACAGAGGAAGACTCTCAGGATAAAAAACAATGTATCAAACTAGAACATAACTGGTACCATTAATGACTGACATGTGAATTATACTGTCTCTTTTACATGAAATTGTGATTTTAATTAATAAAGACTAAATTCTGATGTGATGAGATGTATGACACAGGTTTAGTTCAGTTTATTAAAGTGAATTTGTCAGCAAGGTTTTGTTGTGTAATCTGAGAACAGCACAATGTAGGGGCTGAGCTCCTGATTCCAGCAATGTGTCAATTAACTAAATAAAAATTCCCTACTTTGTTCTGACTTGTCTTTTATCACAAGACATGGAAGGCCATTTTAAGTAGCAACACAACTTTTATAACTATCACTTTCAAACTTTAGATAACAGAACGTAACATAAAAAGACATATTCCTTCAGTCCAATATATAGGCCAGTGGTCCCTAACATTCCTTAAGCCACATTCAGCTCTAAGAGATGATCATGAGCCACATGCAGTGTTTCCCGCCCAGTATAGTGATACCCAGAGCCTCCCATTACCAATATACAAGTGCTTCTCACAAAATTAGAACATCATCAAAAAGTTAATTAATTTCAGTTCTTCAATACAAAAAGTGAAACTCATATGATAGTCATTACAAACAGAGTGATCTATTTCAAGTGTTTATTTCTGATAATGTTGATGATTATGGCTTACAGCCAATGAAAACCCAAAAGTCATTATCTCAGTAAATTAGAATACTTTATAACGCCAGCTTGAAAAATGATTTTAAAATCCAAAATGTTGGCCTACTGAAATGTATGCTCAATAAATGCACTCAATACTTGGTCGGGGTTCCTTTTGCATCAGTTACTGCATCAATGCGGCGTGGCATGGAGGCGATCAGCCTGTGGCACTGCTGAGGGGTTATGGAAGCCCAGGTTGCTTTGATAGCAGCCTGCAGCTCGTCTGCATTGTTGGGTCTGGTGTCTTTCATTTTCCTCTTGACAATACTCCATAGATTCTCTATGGGGTTAAGGTCAGGTGAGTTTACTGGCCAATCAAGCACAGTGATACTGTTGTTTTTAAACCAGGTATTGGTACTTTTGGCAGTGTGGACAGGTGCCAAGTCCTGCTGGAGAATGAAATTTCCATCTCCAAAAAGCTTGTCGGCAGAGGGAAGCATGAAGTGCTATAAAATTTCCTGGTAGACGGCTGCGCTGACTTTGGTCTTGATAAAACACAGTGGACCTAACACCAGCAGATGACACCAAATGACATGGCTCCCCAAACCATCACTGATTGTGGAAATGTCACACTAGACGTCACGCAGCTTGGATTGTGGCCTCTTCACTCTTCCTCCAGACTCTGGGACCTTGATTTCCAAATGAAATAAAAAATGTATTTTCCTTGTGGAGTGTGTCAATGACTACCTTCTGGACACCTGTCAAGTTAGCGGTCTTCCCCATGATTGTGGAACCTACTGAAACAGACTAAGGGACCTTTTTAAACACTTATGAAGCGTTTGCAGGTTTTTTTGCTAATTATTCTAATTTACTGAGATAAAGACTTTGGGGTTTTCATTGGCTGTAAGCCATAATCATCAACATTAACAGAAATAAACACTTGGCATAGACCACTCTGTTTGTAATGACTCTATATAATATACGAGTTTCACTTTTTGTATTGAAGAACTAAAATGAATTAACTTTTTTATTATATTCTAATTTTGTGTGAAGCACTTGTAACAATAGCCCAAGTTTCTCCCACAAACAATCACATTGACATCTTACAGACAGCACCTTACTTCCATTCTAGCATCAAACACTCCAACCACACAAATGAATCCAGCTTCATCCACCTCTTATACTTGGCAGTATCATCCTATCTCCAGATCATATTTATCTCTCCAACCCAATGGCCATTATATAAACATCCTGAAATACTCTTCTGTTTTGGGCTACTCACAAAAGTCACCATCTGGAGACCTGCTCTTCATAGCTAATTGCTAGATATGGTGCTAATGTCGAAAGCTGACAAACAGCCATGAACCACCCATCACGGGCTCACGAGACACATGTGGCTCCTGAACCAAGTTTGGAGATCCCTGACATTGGCCATTAGGTCACTGTGACTAAGAAATATTAGAAGCTCTTGTAGGCAAATGATTGAAAGAAAAAATGATTCTCACCCTTAATGTTTGCATTCTTTCATTCCGTACAATGAATGTGAATGATAACCTCAGCATGGGAATCTGGTTGATGAGACACCAAAAGAAGTTTGTATCGGTGCCGTGAGATTCCAATGTTGCCAGAGACTTCTCTTTTGGCCAATGCAGTAGACTACTGTACATAAGACGGTCAGAAAGTACAGACCAGGTCACAGAGATATTGTGTTTGTAAACAGTTGTCATTTCCTCTTTGTAAACTTTTCTCATCCAGTCTAAATATAATAACAAAGTAGTAAAGATAAGTCCTTGTTTATCCGTTCAGAGATCCTGTAGTGTTGTGCGGCCAGCGCAAGAATCAAAGATTTATCTCTTCCTCTTCTCTCATCTACAGATGGAAACTTCTTTAAAAAAATGCAAACAAATAGTGTAATAGGGTAAACTGTAAATATCCTTATAGTTTGGTTGAGTTCATCATCTGCTCCGATTGCCAAAAACCAAGTGCTATGAAGCAACATTTTTACGAAAAAAAGATGGGTAGCAAATTCAACTTTTCGAAATTAGATGATCTCCTCATCTATTCCAAAGAGTGTTGATTTATGTTGGCTGTCATTGGTCTGACCTCTAGCCATTGTCTCCAGCCTATGGTGAACCAGCTGTTGCAAATCTTCCACTTCTACCATGACATGACTGTTGAAGGCTGTCAGGGCACGATCGGAGTTCAGTGTTTGCAAGAGCTGGAGAACTACAGGTTTATGATTATGACCACTATTCTTTAGTCTTTAGAATTAATTATTCCTGGCTACAGAGATCTCGCTAATAGAAGTTCCTATGTTTTAGGTGGTAAACTTGAAGAGGTATTCAATGCAGAAAAAAGGGAAACTAAAAGGAAACAGTTCAAAATGATTTTTTTTAATAAGAAATCTCTTGACTTTCTGTTCAAGGAGGTCTATGTAAGGTGGTGTGTTTTGGAGATGCAAATTGTGGCAATTACCATGCAATGATTCCATCTCTCTTCAGATAAATTCTACAAAATAATATATTTTACCCAATACTCAATATATAATACCCCAAAACAATGGGGGAATTTTATATGAAGTTTATACCAGTTTTGGCAAAATCATAATATACAATTTTAGATAACAAATCCTGCAAAAAATGCAATTGTTCCTGCATGCAAAAAGTTAAAAAAAAATGCATGGATGTCATTGGCATGAATCTAACAAATTAACAATCTGGAAAGAGAGAAAATACCATACATTTTCAAGGCAAATCTATGCTTGCTACTTTAAAGACAGCCAAAGATGCCTTAACCTGATTAAAAGGCACGCACCGCTTAAGATATTTGGTGCTTTTTAATCCAGTGAAGTATGGCTTAAGGCCAGTGTCACATTTGCGAGTGCAATGCGAGAAACTAGTGGTTCTGACTGGAGGGCTCAGCTGCATAGAGATACATGCAACTGCACACTCCGGTCCTGAGTGCCGGCGGCAGTGCCAGGAATTGATGTGAGAGACTCGCGCAAGTTTCTCGCATTGCACTCGCAAGTGTGACACCAGCGTAAGACTAAGTGGTCAAATTCTAATCTTAGTAAAATTGAGCCAATGATTCAGTACTAGATTTTAACTGTCATCTTTCATTGTCCTGGTGCTGCTTATCTGTTACCAGTAGAGATAAGGGGATCGATCTACAGAGGATCAAGTTCGAGTCAAATTTCCTGAAATTTAAGGTTTCAAAATAATTAAAACATTTTGACATTTGATTTGTTGTTCGCAAAAAAAACTTATCTGAACCATTTCCCATACTGCTGAAGCATCAGAGAGTGGGCTATCATCATTTTGCGCTGTCTCGCGGGCCTCCTCATAATATCCTGCAGCTATGAAATCTTACAGATTACAGTAGTGGTCAGTACCAGGGCCATCACAGATCAGCAGTAACTAGTGGAGCACAGTTTTATGGCAGAGTCATTTTCCATCTCCAAATTCACTGGGTAAATCTCTCTTTCCTGTAGAGTGTAAACTCCTATGGTCATTGGGGTTGTCTCTCTCATTTAGAGTGTAAGCTTCTATGATCAGCAAGGTCCTCTCTCTTTCTCCTGTAGAGTGTAAGCTCCTATGGTCATTGGGGTTGTCTCTCTCTCATTTAGAGTTGTAATCTCTTATTGTCAGCAAGGTCCTCTCTTTTTTTCTTTCTCCTGTAGAGTGTCAGTTGTTAGGGTCAGCGGGGTCCTCTCTTCTGTAGAGCGAAAGCTCTTATGGTCAGTGGTCTCTCCTCTTTCTCTCTCCTGTAGAGTGTAAGCTCTTATGATCAGCTGGGTCCTCTTGTCTGTAGAGCATAAGCTCTTATGGTTAGCGGTGTCTTCTCTTTCTCTCTCCCGTAGAGTCTAAGTCTTATTGTCAGTGGAGTCTTCTTTTTCTCTCTCCTCTCCTGTAGAGTGTAAGCTCTCCGGGTCAGCGGCGTCTTCTCTCCTGTAGAGTGTAAGCTCTTATGGTCAGCTTGGCCTTTTCCCCTGTAGAGTTTAAGCTTTTATGGTCAGTGGGTCCTCTATTGATCTCTCTCTTCTTTGGAGTGGAAGCTCTTATGGACAAGCAGGGATCTCTCTCTCGCTCACGTGTATTTTCTGTGCAATTACATGCTTTACAGTTCTGAGATTTATGCTAATTAATTTGCTGCAAATCAAATTTTGTGGGAGAATTTGTTGAAATTGAATTTCAAAACATCCGCTTAGTTATTAGCTATCCTATTCAATGCCATGAACTACACCTGACTATGAAAATCTCGATTTTTCACCCATGGGCCACACCCTGAGTTACTAGGCAGGAGCCTGAACACATATAAGCTTCTTCTCAGCCAACAGGTTATCTGAATAACTATTTATTGTGAAGACTGAAAAAAACTTCCAAATTACCATAATAATTTTTAATAGTTTCCCGTTAAGAGTTTAAAACTAGGTATGAACATCTAAGATATTTGTTTAATGCAACTCTCAATAACTATTTTATATCTGGTATTAAACCTCTATTCATACAGTGGGTTCTTTGCCATTCAATAAAAGGCAGGATGTAAGTCTGGAGTCAAAAATTCCATATGTAATATATTACTGCATAATTTAGTTCATACTTGGCTCTTTGCAGTCATTTTACAGGGACATTCTTGGGCAGACAGTTAACGTATGCTTTTAATGACACATACCAGCCATTAATTGTATTTTCCAAAGGCTGTAAATTAGACTTCTATATGGAAAACACTTCTACTGTCCCAACAATATGAAGATTTTTTTCTAATTTGAGACGTGTGAATGGTTTGCGCTGGCAGATGAGTAGGCGAAGGTAACGTCACTTCCTGGCATGGAGGCGAGGAACAAAACAAAGTGACCTGCCAGAGCCAAGGCAGTTGTGATAAAATAGATTTCCTATTGCATTTTTGTCACTGTGGCGCTGTCAAGTTCATGTCAGGATCACCTTCACTAATCAGCTGAACTGGACTTACATGGAAATGAGAAGATGAGGTCTTCACGTCGACGGTCACGTCTTCCACTTCTACTGGGTTTATAAAATAGGATTCCAGTTTTCAAGTAATGGCAAAAAATACACTCTGAGTAGGTAAAGCATAAGATTTGCAAGTAGTAAAGAAATCAGCACGAGACATGGGGGCTGCAATGAAATATGTATTTATTTAGCAACCATAACCGATTTGTCTATACAGAACTAGGCAGCCCTTTTATTCCAGTCCTCCAATATTGGACAATGTGGTATATCAGCCTCTTAACCTGTGGATTAAATTTAAATAGCTCCATGGCCAGGACCTCACCATGCAGGGAGTCCACAGCTCGATCTTCCCACCTCACCATGTCCTCCTTACACACAACCACCTCCTCCTATGTCACACCAGATGGGTCATCAACACAACTCTGATTGGTGGATGGCACAAGACAGACACAACAAGGCAGAAGTACATAGGCATATATATATATATATATATATATATATATATATATACATATACAGTATATACTGAACACTATAGGTGGGCTACTTTCTCAGCAAGAAGAACCCTTTCACATTTAAGGCATGTACTGTATGAACAATTTAACCACTCTCACACAAGTATTCTCTCTGAGCAGAATGGTTTTCTGTGGTTAACCTGGAAAATGATTGGAATAACCATTATTTTCTTGGTCGTGTTTCGTAAATGTTAGGTTCATAATTACTTTTGTCTTAAGGGATAATGTTTCTCCTTGACATGCCTGGGATGCCAATGTAAGGAGGCTTGTAAGACATGCAATGCTCCTCTGGGAAATTAAATATGTAAATTGCCAATTCAGAGAGAAGGTCTTAATTCAGATTGTTCTGTAGTGAATGTACAACAACCATGCCTGGTTTTGCAGGAACCTAATTATTCAGTGCAGATTTACTCAAATTTTCACCATAGCAGTCAAAAGGGGAAGTTTGTGGGAATAGCAGGAAGAGTACAATTTTAAAAAAAATTTGAGCTCCTTCATCTCTTAGAACGGATTCCAATGACTGTAATAATACTGCACTTTTATATCCATTTTGGGGTCACAAGATTCGACTTTGTTGACTCAAATTCAGATCATCATAGTGTTCTATATTAATGTAAATGTGGTTCCCTACAATCACAAGTTTCTACGTAGCGATCTACTGCTGCAGAATAATGACAATGTTAAAGGAGATTTGTGCTAAATGTTATACTTGGTATTAAGGTACAGGTTTTGATCAGTAGTTTGTGGCTTTTTGTAGTAGATATCACAATATGTTGTTGATGGGTTATTAATACACTAAATTTAATGCAAAAATTAAATGGCAAATGAGTCACTGCTTTGTCTAGTTGTCTAGCTAATCATTTTCTCTAAATTAAACATTACAAGAAATCGCAGTGATCTTGTGTTTCACAATAATAATGATATACAGAAAATATATCTCCTATATTCATTAGACTATTCCAGGTATCTCATTTTAAGCCACCTTTAAACCACCACATCTGTGGTTTGATACTGTACTGTATATCCAGTTTGTTCTATTACGAATAGTTACAACAGTGGCGTATGGGGGGGGCAGCTGGGGCATGTGCCCCGGGCGCAGCCGACAGGGGGGCGCCAGCGGGCCGCCTGATGATGCGGCGGTCCAAGGAGGCTCCTCGTCCTGTACTGAGCGATCACATGGTACCGCTCATTACAGTAATGTATATGCGGCTCCACCTCCCATGCGGTGGAGCCGCATATTCATTACTGTAATGAGCGGTAACGGTGACCGCTCAGTACAGGAAGAAGCTGCCGGTGCCGGGGAAGCAGGGACTGCACCGCGCCAGGAGCAGGTGAGTATAACGGGGAGGGGAACGCAGCGCGATATTCACCTGCTCCCCGTTCCGGCGCCGCTCTGTCTTCAGCAGTAACGCTGAGGTCAGAGGGCGCGGTGATGAAGTTAGTGCATGCCCTCTGCCTGAACATCAGTGCAGAAGATGGAGCTGCGGCTGGAACAAGGAGCAGGTGAATATTGAAAGTGCCGGAGGCCTGAGCGACAGAGAGGTGAGTATGTGATTTTTTTTTTATCGCAGCAACAGCAAATGGGGCAAGTGTCTTTATGGAGCATCTTATGGGGCCATAACATTTGTGCAGCACTATATGGGTCAAGTGTCTGTATGGAGCATCTATGGGGCCATAACGTTTGTGCAGCACTATATGGAGCAAGTGTCTGTATGGGGCATCTTATGGGGCCATAACATTTGTGCAGTACTATAACGGGGCAAGTGTCTGTATGGGGCATCTTATGGGGCCATAACATTTGTGCAGCACTATATGGGGCAAGTGTCTGTATGGGGCATCTTATGTGGCCATAATGTTTGTGCAGCACTATATGGGGCAAGTGTCTGTATGGGGCATCTTATGGGGCCATAACATTTGTGCAGCACTATATGGGGCAAGTGTTATGACCCCAATGGCAGAGGGTCTCAGAAGTAGTACCAAGTCTGCAAACACAAAAAGCTAGCTCATAGGGAGTGGTAACTAGGCTGACCGTAAACCTGATCCTAACACCACAAATAACAGCAGCCGGGGAACGTGCCTACGTTGGTTCTAGACGTCTCGCGCCAGCCGGAGAACTAACTAACCCTACAAGGGAAAATATAGACCTTTCTTGCCTCCAGAGAAAAGACCCCAAAAGTTTGATACAAGCCCCCAACAAATAATAACGGTGAGGTAAGAAGAAAAGACAAACATAAGAATGAACTAGGTATTTAGCAAAGAGAGGCCCACTGACTAATAGCAGAATATAGTAAGATGTCTTATACGGTCAGCAAAAAAACCCTAACAAAATTTCCACGCTGGATATTCAAGAACCCCCGAACCGTCTAACGGCCCGGGGGGAGAACACCAGCCCCCTAGAGCTTCCAGCAAAATCAGGAATCACATTTAGTACAAGCTGGACAAAAATCAAAGCAATGCAAATAGCCAAAAAACAAGAAAGCAGGACTTAGCTTAATTTTGCAAGAACCAGGACAGCAGACTGGAGTAAACAGAAAGGATCTGATTACAATGATGCCAGGCACCAGACTGAAAGTCCAGGAAGCTTACATAGCAACACCCCTGAACTAACGAGCCAGGTGGAACCCAGGCTGAGAAAAGAAAGTCAAGATGTCATGTCGCTAGTGACCACAAGAGGGAGCCAAATAATCCAATTCACAACAGTACCCCCCCTTAAGGAGGGGTCACCGAACCCTCACCAAGACCACCAGGACGATCAGGATGAGCAGCGTGAAAGGCACGAACCAAATCGGCCGCATGAACATCAGAGGCGACCACCCAGGAATTATCCTCCTGACCATAGCCCTTCCACTTGACCAGATACTGAAGCCTCCGTCTGGAGAGACGAGAATCCAAGATCTTCTCCACCACGTACTCCAACTCGCCCTCAACCAACACCGGAGCAGGAGGCTCAACAGAAGGAACCACAGGCACAACGTAGCGCCGCAACAAAGACCTATGGAACACGTTGTGAATGGCAAACGACACCGGAAGATCCAAGCGAAAGGACACTGGATTAAGGATTTCCAAAATCTTATAGGGACCGATGAAACGAGGCTTAAATTTAGGAGAGGAGCCCTTCATAGGAACAAACCGAGAAGACAGCCACACCAAATCCCCAACACGAAGTCGGGGACCCACACCGCGGCGGCGGTTGGCAAAACGCTGCGCCTTCTCCTGTGACAACTTCAAGTTGTCCACCACATGATTCCAGATCCGCTGCAACCTATCCACCACAGAATCCACCCCAGGACAGTCAGAGGGCTCAACATGTCCCGAGGAAAAACGAGGATGAAAGCCAGAGTTGCAGAAAAAAAGGCGAAACCAAAGTAGCGGAACTAGCCCGATTATTAAGGGCAAACTCAGCCAATGGCAAGAAGGTCACCCAATCATCCTGATCTGCAGAAACAAAACACCTCAAATAAACCTCCAGAGTCTGATTTGTTAGCTCCGTTTGGCCATTAGTCTGAGGATGAAAGGCAGACGAAAACGACAAATCAATGCCCATCCTAGCACAAAAGGATCGCTAGAACCTGGAAACAAACTGGGATCCTCTGTCAGACACGACATTCTCAGGAATGCCGTGCAAACGAACCACATTCTGAAAGAACAAAGGAACCAGATCGGAAGAGGAAGGCAGCTTAGGCAAAGACACCAAATGGACCATTTTGGAAAAGCGATCACATACCACCCAGATGACAGACATGCCCTGAGACACCGGAAGATCTGAAATGAAATCCATGGAAATGTGTGTCCAAGGCCTCTTCGGGACAGGCAAGGGCAAGAGCAACCCGCTGGCGCGAGAACAGCAAGGCTTAGCCCGAGCACAAGTCCCACAGGACTGCACAAATGACCGCACATCCCGTGACAAGGAAGGCCACCAAAAGGACCTAGCCACCAAATCTCTGGTGCCAAAAATACCCGGATGCCCTGCCAACACCGAGGAATGAACCTCGGAAATGACTCTGCTGGTCCACTTATCAGGAACAAACAGTCTGTCAGGTGGACAAGAGTCAGGTCTACCAGCCTGAAATCTCTGCAACACACGTCGCAAATCCAGAGAAATGGCTGACAAGATTACTCCCTCTTTAAGAATACCAACTGGCTCTGCGACTCCAGGAGAGTCAGGCACAAAGCTCCTTGAAAGAGCATCAGCCTTCACATTCTTTGAACCTGGTAAATACGAGACCACGAAGTCAAAACGGGAGAAAAACAAAGACCAAAGGGCCTGTCTAGGATTCAGGCGTTTAGCAGACTCGAGATACATCAGATTTTTGTGATCAGTCAAGACCACCACACGATGCTTAGCACCCTCGAGCCAATGACGCCACTCCTCACATGCCCACTTCATGGCCAACAACTCTCGATTGCCAACATCATAATTCCGCTCAGCAGGCGAAAACTTCCTAGAGAAAAAAGCACATGGTCTCATTACAGAGCTACCAGGGCCTCTCTGCGACAAAACGGCCCCTGCCCCGATCTCAGAAGCATCCACTTCAACCTGAAAGGGAAGTGAGACATCAGGCTGGCACAAAACAGGCGCCGAAGTAAACCGGCGCTTCAGCTCTTGGAAAGCTTCCACGGCTGCAGGAGCCCAGTTAGCAACATCAGAACCTTTCTTGGTCATATCCGTCAAAGGTTTAACAACGCTAGAAAAGTTAGCGATAAAGCGACGGTAGAAGTTAGCAAAACCCAAGAACTTCTGAAGAGTCTTAACTGATGTGGGTTGAGTTCAATCATAAATAGCTCGGACCTTGACTGGGTCCATCTCCACCGCAGAAGGGGAAAAAATAAAACCCAAAAAGGGAACCTTCTGTACTCCAAAGAGACACTTTGAGCCCTTAACAAACAAAGCATTCTCACGCAAAACCTGAAACACCATCCTGACCTGCTTTACATGGGAGTCCCAATCATCAGAAAAAAACAGAATATCGTCCAGATAAACAATCATAAATTTATCCAAATACTTCCGGAAAATATCATGCATAAAGGACTGAAACACTGAAGGAGCATTAGAGAGCCCAAAAGGCATCACCAAGTACTCAAAATGACCTTCGGGCGTATTAAATGCAGTTTTCCATTCATCTCCTTGCTTAATGAGCACAAGGTTGTACGCACCACGAAGATCTATCTTGGTGAACCACTTGGCACCTTTAATCCGGGCAAACAAGTCAGACAACAGAGGCAAAGGATACTGAAATTTAACAGTGATTTTATTCAGAAGCCGATAGTCTATACAAGGTCTCAAAGATCCGTCCTTCTTGGCCACAAAAAAGAATCCAGCACCAAGAGGGGAAGAGGATGGACGGATATGCCCCTTCTCCAGAGACTCCTTGATATACGAACGCATTGCGGTATGCTCAGGTACAGACAGATTAAATAATCTTCCCTTAGGAGATTTACTACCTGGAATCAAATCTATAGCGCAGTCACAGTCCCTATGAGGAGGAAGAGCACTGGACCTGGACTCACTGAATACATCCTGATAATCAGACAAATACTCAGGAACTTCCGAAGGAGTAGAGGAAGCAATAGACACCGGCGGAGAATCACCATGAATTCCCTGACAGCCCCAACTTGACACAGACATAGCCTTCCAATCCAAGACTGGATTATGGGTCTGTAACCATGGCAGACCCAAAACGACCAAGTCATGCATTTTATGCAGAACAAGAAAACGAATCACCTCCCGATGTTCAGGAGTCATGCACATGGTTACTTGTGTCCAAAACTGCGGTTTATTTTCCGCCAATGGCGTAGCATCAATACCTCTAAGAGGGATAGGATTTACCAATGGCTCAAGAACAAAACCACAGCGCTTGGCAAATGACAGATCCATAAGACTCAGGGCAGCACCTGAATCCACAAAAGCCATAACAGGGTAGGAAGACAAAGAGCAAATTAAAGTCACAGACAAAATAAATTTAGGTTGCAGATAACCAATGGCGACAGGACTAACAACCCTTGTTAGGCATTTAGAGCATGCTGATATAACATGTGTAGAATCACCACAGTAAAAACACAACCCATTCTGACATCAATGATTTTTCCGTTCATTTCTAGTCTGAATTCTATCACATTGCATTAAATCAGGCGTCTGTTCAGACAACACCACCAGAGGATTAGCGGCTCTGCGCTCCCGCAAACGCCGGTCAATTTGAATAGCCAGGGCCATGGAATCATTCAGACTTGTAGGAACGGAAAAACCCACCATCACATTCTTAATGGCTTCGGAAAGGCCATTTCTGAAATTTTTAGCAATACACTTCAGCTTCATCCTGGCCCTGAGAGATAGCCAGCAAGGCTTTTTCTGCCTGAATTTCAAGATTGGGTTCCTCGTAAAGCAATCCGAGCGCCAGAAAAAACGCATCAATATTTGCCAATGCCGGATCTCCTGGCGCTAACGAGAAAGCCCAATCCTGAGGGTCGCCCCGCAAGAAAGAGATTACAATTTTAACTTGCTGAGCAGGGTCTCCAGATGAATGGGGTCTCAGAGTTAGAAACAATTTACAATTATTCCTGAAATTCCTAAACTTAAATCGATCTCCAGAGAACAATTCAGGAATAGGTATTTTTGGTTCAGACATAGGACTACTGGTAACAAAATCTTGTATACCCTGCACACGAGCAGCGAGCTGATCCACACTAGTAATCAAAGTCTGGACATTCATGTCTGCAGCAAGCTCAAGCCACTCTGAGGTAAAGGGGAGGAAGAAGGAAAGGAAAAAAAAAAAAAAACTCAGAATTTCCTTTCTTATTATCCCACTTCTGCAATGCATTTAAACATTCACCTTTGGCCTGGTATACTGTTATGACCCCAATGGCAGAGGGTCTCAGAAGTAGTACCAAGTCTGCAAACACAAAAAGCTAGCTCATAGGGAGTGGTAACTAGGCTGACCGTAAACCTGATCCTAACACCACAAATAACAGCAGCCGGGGAACGTGCCTACGTTGGTTCTAGACGTCTCGTGCCAGCCGGAGAACTAACTAACCCTACAAGGGAAAATATAGACCTTTCTTGCCTCCAGAGAAAAGACCCCAAAAGTTTGATACAAGCCCCCAACAAATAATAACGGTGAGGTAAGAAGAAAAGACAAACGTAAGAATGAACTAGGTATTTAGCAAAGAGAGGCCCACTGACTAATAGCAGAATATAGTAAGATGTCTTATACGGTCAGCAAAAAAACCCTAACAAAATTTCCACGCTGGATATTCAAGAACCCCCGAACCGTCTAACGGCCCGGGGGGAGAACACCAGCCCCCTAGAGCTTCCAGCAAAATCAGGAATCACATTTAGTACAAGCTGGACAAAAATCAAAGCAATGCAAATAGCCAAAAAACAAGAAAGCAGGACTTAGCTTAATTTTGCAAGAACCAGGACAGCAGACTGGAGTAAACAGAAAGGATCTGATTACAACGATGCCAAGCACCAGACTGAAAGTCCAGGAAGCTTACATAGCAACACCCCTGAACTAACGAGCCAGGTGGAACCCAGGCTGAGGAAAGAAACTCAAGATGTCATGTCGCTAGTGACCACAAGAGGGAGCCAAATAATCCAATTAACAACAGGCAAGTGTCTGTATGGGGCATCTTATGGGGCCATAATGTTTGTGCAGCACTATATGGGGCAAGTGTCTGTATGGGGCATCTTATGGGGCCATAACATTTGTGCAGCACTATATGGGGCAAGTGTCTGCATGGAGCATCTTATGGGGCCATAATTAACGTTTATGCAGCACTATATGGGGCAAATATCTTTATGGAGCATCTTATGGGGCCATTATTAACCTTTATGCAGGATTATATGGGGCTCCTGATTCAATATGGATATTCAAAAACACTTAACCTACTGATGTCTCAATTAATTTTACTTTTATTGGTATCTATTTTAACATTATGGGGATTCAGGAATGTACCTTGGCTTGGTCATAGAGTTTAAATAGAGTTAAGGTTCAAATGGGGGAGGTTTGGGGGAAGGGGGGAGCCAAACTGATCTTTGCCCCGGGTGCAGGAAAGGCTAGATACACCTCTGAGTTGCAATCAAGATTATTTAGTAGGACCATTACAAATGTTTATGTTTATAAGAAAAATGTACAAACTTTCCAATAACTAAACAAAAACAACTTACGGTATATAGCTAAACACAACTAATATAACAAGTGAGTTCTCCAAATTCATCACAAAATGTCCCTTTAGTGACTTCTACAAGTATATTCTCAGACTCATTCACCACCGTCTTAACAGTTTTTAGTCCTTCGTAAAGAACCTTTGGCTGTTATGACCTGCTAAAAAAGTGGTGCAGAGCCAGACACCAGCTTCTGGTAGCGTTCCTGAGAAATCTTACCAATTCCTAATGGGCAGTGGGCTCCAGTTCACTAAAATTCTTGGGCTGTCAAGTGAGCAGCGTAAAAAGTCTAAGAGAAGAGGTTACTGTCCTGCACAAGCAAAGAAAAGGATGCAAAACAATACTGAGGCGTTAAATGGTCCTTGATATTCAGCAGGAAGTAAAGTTCTCAAGTTGAAAGATAAAGAGACACTGACTACCAGGATGTGTCAAAAAGTTATCAGATTCCTGAAGAGGAACTACAAAAGACCTTGGGTGGCAACAGACACTTTAGTCTGCACAATAAGGTGCATACTAAGTGTTGAAAGTCTCCTTGCCCAAAAACCATGACATATACCTCTACTGACCCGAAAATCTAAGAATAATTGTAGAGGCTGTTACACAAATCCCCAAAAAATAGTGAAGTGGTGGCCATGGCCCATGAGGAATTGTTTAAGCTCAGGAAGGCATGACAGAAGCTGGTGTATGACAATGCATCACAATTTCTGCAGGTCATATCATCCAAAGTGGTTGTACTAGTATCAAAGATGGTCGTCCTGAAGAGGGTGAATAATTCTGAGACTTCAGTATCATTAAAAGTGTCATTTTGTGATAAATGTGGATAAACCACTTGTTACATTAGTTGTGTTGAGAGATTGGCATTGTTCTTCTTTGATTGGTTCATTGCAAACAGCAGAAAGTTTGTAAGTTTTGGTAATAAACCTAAATTGCAGGTTTAGTAATCCTCAGACTGCTACAAAATGCTTGTAATGAAAACCAGTAGTTTATGACATTTTTATACATAGGAATACATTTCAGCATGTGTTAGACATCAACCAAATTTTCAAAAATCTTCATCCTCTGTGTTTTCTGGAAGGCTCCAGTGGTCACCCGCTGAGCGAACATGTGGCAGAAGCACAGCCGAAAGAAATGAGCTGCCTAAATAACTCATGTCAGCAATCAGACCTTTAGAGGATGCTCTTAACTTTCAAAGTGGGACAGATAGGTCAGTGTATGGATGAGTAATGTTTGTGTTACTGTTAGGTACAGTAAATGCAAAGCTTTTATGAGGTTAATTGGTTTAATAATGACATATTAATGGCCTATGGGTAGGCTGAATACCTGTAATCTGCTCCAGCAGTGACCAGAACTATGTATGGGGTAGAACACAGCATGCCCATACATTTCTTAGTGGCCTCCGCTGAGAACTGCTGCTGTTTATCTCCCATTCAAGTCAAGTAATTGCACTGCATTACTCGGCAGGGGTTGCCATGTTCCATCCCATACATCGCATACTTCAGGAAACTCCAAAGCAGTTTTCAGTTGTTAGCTGGGTACCGGATGTTGTATTACCCCGATTACATATCGATGGTCAATCCTATGAATAAGCCATCATATCGGGATTTTCTGGAGCAGTACAAGTCAGCGAAGGCTGTTCTGATATTGTTTCTGCACAATGTATTACTGTATTCCGTATCAAAGTTTATTGTAAAGACATGTAAATCTATTCTTATATTTCATAATGGATATCAAAGGGTTTGTCCACTCTTGTACATGCCATATTCACAAATAATGCTCTAAATGTCTAATAGATATGAATCTTCTTGCTGAAATCTGCTTTTTACTTTAAAATCGTATCTCATTGAACTCTGCATGGATGAATGCATGCAAAATATTAATATTAAATGAGTCCACCTGAAGCAGCTAGAATGCTAAGTAATATAATTCTCATTTAAATATTAGGCAATGAGGCTTTAAAAAAATAACAATTCTACAATGAATTTTCAAAATAAGTACACCAGCCTCATCAGGTCTAAGAGCGCAAATTAGTAATGTACGTAGTGTGTATTGTCTAATCTGGCAATTAAGTAGAGATAAGCGGATTGCTTCGCTAAACCCTGTTCCACGGTCAAGGTCAGTGCCCTCAGTCCGTGGACAGGAGCTGTGGAAATTTCCTGAGCTTCTGGGTTTCTTAGGGCTACACTTATTGCTCCAGCACCAAATTCACAGTGATGGGCTGCACATAGGTCGTGTTTTGCCAGCCTGGCTAATCAAAAGCTGAGACTTGGAGCTTGGGGGTTGGGGGCCAAGGAAGTTTGCGCACCTCCTGTCCACAGACAAAGAGCACTGACCTGGACGGTGGACTGGGGTGGCAGAAAGTGATCTGCTCATCTCTGCAATTACGGCAATTAATGCAAGAGACCTAACCAATAGTGGCAAATTTGGGTTTTGCATAAATGACTGAATAAGTTTATATATTTCAACAGCCCAATTGTGATTTTATTGTTTCTTTCTATTGATGCCCCATATAACATTAAAAAAATAATATCAATCCTCATTCAGAAACTACTTATTTATTTTTATTACATAAATTTCTGTGATTTTCTTGACCATGGGAGCAGATATGGTAATTTCCTAAAAATTCCATTTTCTTTATGCTCCCGGCTTCCACTTTTATTTTATATTTTAGACAAAAACCTCAATGTTGGTCTAACTTCAAACTATCATCTTAAAACATTTTTTAAAGTATGTAGATTAGTACTAATGGCTATATGCGGTTCTTGTCTAAATGGGTTTCCAATCCATAGGGAAAATATATAAATAATAAAACAAAATGATTGCAACTCTTTTCACGTATTTGCATTATTCTTCTTGTGTTTCGTACAGTTTGATAATCTGGTGCTTACAGACCTTACATGGGCAAGATGAAAGAGCATCGGGTCATGCCGTTGTTGGCTGCTTTGTGCCTCGTGCTCTCAGGGATCCACAAGCTGGATGCACAACAGCCAGAAGGTAGGTGGAAATCAGATTGTCAAGTGGAGAAAAAGGCTGAATTTACACTTAAGAAAAATGTGCACCTTATAGAATATATTATAGAAACACATATTTGGAAAGTACACATATAATAATAATAAAAGAATCATCATATCATTGCCATCCAAGAAAAAATACCCTTTTACTCTATTTTGTAAAATAGTATAGTCTACAGGTAAGTAAGTAGGTAAGTAACAGATTTGTTTTGTTTTACCTAAATGGTTGTAAAATTTTAGTTTATAGGGAACCTTTAATTGCTATCACACATTAAATTTGCATAGTTTACATTAGGTATTATGAATTAATTACCACTTACACCCCTAAATGTAAAGAATAAGGATCAGCAGCACTGGGATCATTGTTGTTGTGCTAGGCATTGACTATCATCACGGCATAAGATATCATTTCAAGCTTCTCAGCCCCAATGGAAATTCTAAAGAAACATACACCGAGTGATCCTATATAATCTACAGTATAGTATGGGCCAGGGAGACGTTTTGCCCCCATTATGTCTCACAACCCAGGTGTTGCCGCAAACCTCTGGATTCCCGATAATTGCCCATTGTAAACAGGCTGCAAATCTTTTTGCTTGTTCGCTGCGTGAATTGATTGTTAAACTTGCTTAAAAATCATTGTACTCAGCAGCACATCATCCTGTGTAAACAGGACTTGTGCTGCCGAGAGCAGTCTATTACCGATAGTACTAGGCACATGAGAAGTGTGGTTGGCCTGTCTGAACAGGATTACAAACGACCACCAATCGGCAAACATCTACAGTAGCTGTTTGGTCAGGGGCGGACATATCATTGGGGCAGCCTGTGCGGCCGCACAAGTTCCCATGAGGTAAGGGGGCCCATTTCTACCTCCAAAACAGGTGCAATTTTGCAATTTTAGGAGCTCTTGAGCTGTGACGGGCCCAAATATTTTTCTTGCACAGGGGCTCTTTTTGGTATGTGCCCGCCAGTGTGTTTGGTGATAGTTTAACAGTCGCCATTTAATCATGTAAACCCACTCTAAAACCCCTGGACATAAAACCACTATAGCTCTTATTGCCCCAAACTAAAACAAATGTGTTGATCTGGTCACAAATTAGTTTAAAAAAGGTTGAGGGAAAGAGAAATGAGGATTATAAACCCAAAGATAGATTTGACTTAAAGGGATATTCCAATCTCCAAGATCCTATCCCAATATGTAGTAGGTGTAATAATAATATTAGCAAATACCTCCAATTAGAAATGTAGAATAGTTTTTTTTTATTCGCTATGTCACTTTCCTCATGTGCAGGCATTGCAGGACCTTAAGTATCCATGGTTATGTCCACTGATGAAGTGACAGTTCACTACTTGCTAGTGGTCATAACCATGGATACCTAAGGTCCTGCAATGCCTGCACATGAGGTAAGTGACATACTGTAGCAAATCAGAAAAACTATGCAGCATTTCTAATTGGATGGATTTGGTAATATTATTATTAATACACCTACTCTATACTGGGATAGGATCTTGGAGATCGGAATACTCCTTTAACTCATTGTGCAGTCTGCTATGTACAGTGATGCATAGAGGCTATAGAAGCCAAATGATCAAAGGTTTTTAATGGAACCCTAATACAAACATTTATTTTAGACTGAAATTCATGACTTTTCATAGAGAAAAAAAAACAAAAAACAAAAAGGTGTTCATATCTTTTAAATCTAGGAACACCTCTCCACAATTCATGTTAATCATAGAATATTTTTTGTGACAATTATTTCCCTTTAGAGTTAGTTTAGAGGGGTAAAAAGAATTCTACAAATGACATCATCTCAGCTGCAGGGGTAACACGGATTCTGTAAATGGCATCATCTAAGTTACATGGTTTCACAGATATTTCTCAGCCAGTCACCACCCACTCTAAATAATGTTCTTGGAACATACAGTCTTGAAGGCCCTAAGGTTAGATGACAAGTCTCAAGGTCGTGATTGATGCAGCTTGTACTCATTTGACCTCTTAATGAGTTTATATTTCCATGATGCTACACTTCTTTGCAAACTTTACACTCAATTGCCATGGAAATTATACAATTTATGAGGAAATATATTGAAGTATCAGATATTCAACATTGCCTTTCACTCGCATAAGACATGTTATCTGGTCACGTCAGAAGCATGCTGACCATGTAGAGCGCACTGACGTCTAATGATGATCGAAAGGCTGGACTTCCTACCATAACAAATAGATTTTACTATGCTTTGTTATATATTATATTTATTGAATATTTTGGTTATTTTTCCTAATTTAAGAGAAAAGAGAAGCGTCCAAAGTTCTAGATTAAAAACGTCTTAATTTAATCATCAAATAGATGTTAAATTTTTCGGAAAGTGGTGTAAAAACATAACACCATTGCGTTTCTGCTGCAGATGTGTCCTTAATCATGACCTTAAATAAGCATTCATTGGAAATGCATTGATGTTTTTTTATGCACTGCTTTCTGATGGATCATTAATAACTAAATGAAGCAGATTTTAATATTGGGCATTGGACACTTCTCTTTTCACTTGGATGTTTATCAGAGTATGGCTGGAGCACTTTTTCCTTGCACCCAGATAAATATTTAAGGCTCTGATAAAATCCTGTTTATATTTCCTATTTTTCATAATGCCTTAGAATAAGACCAAAGTGAAAGCCAGCCACTCGAAAGAGGTTACATGTTGCTGTTGATGTATTTTATACAGTGATGACTCTACATATCTACTCCAAAGACCACCCCGAGGCAACTAACCTTCACCTAATCCTCCAAAATTACTTACTACACACATCATACATAAATTAATTACATTTTTTCACTACCAAAACACAATAGGGGATGAAAACAGAAGTAGAGCCAAGATAAAGCTACAAGAGACTTCTGAAAGTTCCAAAAATTGCACTAAAACATGAACTGAGGGTTAACAATGTCTTATCAGTAAGACTCTAAAATCTGTGGTCAAGGAAAGAAAACATACACTGCTATCCTAGTAGCAATCCCAACAGAATAAACATTTCCATTAGTAGCAGTATTTATTATATGTGCATTGGCTACTTGAAAAAATTCCAACATCACAAAAAATGGCTGCATTAAGAAAAATATTTAGCTTATGGTGTTTCACGGTTGAATTGGATCATGTCCGGTCATCACTGGTATTGTCATAAATGCCTTAACATGATTCTGCATTACTTGTTTGAATAATTGCTTTCCAGATCTAACTCTGACATTAGTTGACTAATTTAAAGAGACCATAAAATACTAAAAATGCAATAGCAAGTTAAAGGAAGCAATAGGATATTACAATACCAATACTCATTTGCAGAAACTCCCAGGCTATGATGTATACAGCAAAAGACAGACTCTCTTTTGCTGCATGCATCTCTAAACAAAGCAGTATCAAAACACTGTAAACAAAAACATAAAATGTACCCATAATGGGTAACTTAGGTGGGTTTCGACAGAAATCACCCACCTTTCATTTATTCAATATTGCAGTAGTTAGGACTCATCTGGCATTAATCGCCATCACTTTTCTAAGAAGAAAACACTTTTCTAAGAAGAACACTGAAGGACAACATTTAAATAATCGGGTGATTAGAAGGTTGAGTTCCTTTCCCACTTACACAAATTATATAATTTATGCCACTGAAAGTTGTGAGGGACCTTTCCTACAGATGATGTTCATGCCATCATTCCAGTGCAATTAGACCAAATAAGTAGAGTAACTACATTACTGCATGGGTATTTTTTTTTATCTAAATGGAGAAAAAACTTCAATGATTATATTACATAAAATCAAATTCTGCAAAAAGTACATAAATTACGGTAAAATGACAAGGTCTCTGTTATTTTAGATAACCAATGCTTTGTCAAACTCTCATATTATGGTTTGGCAGCTCCTATCCAAACAGAATGCAGAACGCTGATTTTAAATGTTGCGGTTGTGTAATGAAATGTTATTTTGTGCAGTGGTTGTGAGGGATATATTACAATTCATCAGGATGCATTTTATTTTTTGGTATTTGCTCATTTTCAAAACATGAGTTGTACCGGTAGTGGCTCCAGCACCATTTACCATTTACATATACAATAGTATTCACATATATTTATTGACATTTATTTAAAAGTATTTGCACTACTTCAGATACATTTACTTATTTTTATGTATTGATATGTTTACATTTATTTACATACATTTATACACCATCTATATGTCACAAGTCAATAGGTAATTTACTAATGCAAAAATGTATAGCTCCACTGTCCCAAAGCATTTCAACTTTTACTGTTCTGTGTAGTTAGATTTATACAGTAGTTCTTTATACCAGTTCCTGAAAGACAAAAGCCCACCAAAATTAGATATTTTGCACTATGTTCCAAATTATTATGCAAATTACATTTTTATCAGATTTTACTAAATGGTCGGTGCAAATGACAGTCAGTCTAATAAAAGTCATCACCCGTTAGATTATACATCGAATTTTATTGAAGAAACCTCCCAATGATAACAGTATAATCTCCAAAATGAATAAAAACTCAAAATGCACTGTTCCAAATTATTATGCACAGTAGAATTTCTAAACATTTGATATGTTTTAAAGAACTGAAAATGCTCATTTGTGGAATTTGCAGCATTAGGAGCTCACATTCACTGAACAAAAAAGCTATTTAACTCCAAAACATCCCAACAGGCCAAGTTACATGTTACCATAGGACCCTTCTTTGATGTCACCTTCACAATTCTAGCATCCATTGAACTTGTGAGTTTTTGGAGAGTTTCTGCTCGTATTTCTTTGCATGAAGTCAGAATAGCCTCCCAGAGCTGCTGTTTGGATGTGAACGGCCTCCCACCCTCATAGATATTTTGCTTGATGATCCTCTAAAGGTTCTCTATAGGGTTGTGGTCAGGGGAAGATGGTGGCCGCACCATGAGTTTATCTCCTTTTATGCCCATAGCAGCCAACGACTCAGAGGGATTCTTTGCAGCATGAGATGGTGCATTGTCAGCATGAAGATGATTTTGCTCTTGAAGACACGTTTCTGCTTTTTAGACCATAGAAGAAAGTTGTCAGTCAGAAACTCTATATACTTTGCAGAGGTAATTTTCACACCTTCAGGAACCTTAAAGGGCCTTACCAGCTGTTTCCCATGATTCCGGCCCAAAACATGACTCCTCCACCTCCTCGCTGACGTTGCAGCCTTGTTGAGACATGGTGGCCATCCACCAACCATCCACTACTCCATCCATCTGGACCATCCAGGGTTGCTCAACACTTATCAGTAAACAAGACTGTTTGGAAATTAGTCTTCATGTATGTGTGGGCCCAATACAACCATTTCTGCTTGTGAACACTGTTTAAGGGTGGCCGAATAGTAGGTTTATGCACCACAGCAAGCCTTTAAAGGAGCCTACACCTTGAGGTTCGAGGGCCTCCAGAGGCACCAGCAGCTTCAAATATCTGTTTGCTGCTTTGTAATGGCTTTTTAGCAGCTGCTCTCTTAATCCAATGAACTTGCCTGGCAGAAATCTTCCTCATTATGCCTTTATCAGCACAAACACATTTGTGCTCAGATACAGCCACAAATCTCTTAACAGTACAATGATCACGCTTATGTTTTTGGAAAATTTCTAATGTTTTCATCCCTTCACCAAGGCATTGCACTATTTGATGCTTTTCAGCAGCAGAGAAATACTTTTTCTTTCCCATGTTACTTGAAAACTGTGACCTGCTTAATAATGTGGAACATCATTTTTAAGTAGTTTTCCTTTAATTAGAATCACCTGGAAAACCAATTATCACATGTGTTTAAGATTGATTTCAGTGATCCATTGAGCCCCGAGACACAATACCATCCATGAGTTTATTTGAAAAACAAAACAATTAAATCTTTATGACACCTAAATCCAATTTGCATAATAATTTGTAACACAGTGTATATGGAATCCTGGCCACAGTAAGGACTCTGTACAAGTTCTGACTTAGGGCTAGTGTACATGACCACATTTTCGGTCCAAGTGCAATCCAACAAAGCATTGGATCGCACTTGTACCAATGTTATTCTATGTAACCGTGTGTTAGGTGTCGAGTTCCTGCCGCTGCACAGGGGGAATCTCGAACCATGTCCACTGCGGTCTCCCATTCTTTTCCAGCTGCAGTGGAACCCGCTCAGCAGAGACATCGGTCCCAGCGCCTGGCTCGGACAGATACTGCACATTTGGTTAATGCTGCCCTTCCCGGTTGAGCCATTATAACCAGTGCTGTTCGGCAGCAAGCAGGCACTCCTGGGACTAAGTCCTGCTTTTCTTCTTCTGGGCATGCCCAAGAGAAGACCTCTCATTGGAGGTCGGGGGTCACATGCTCAGGTCCTGTAGCAGCTCCTATTGGTCCACTAAGAAGGTCCTGGAGAGCTACAACTATAAAAGGTTCGCATGGCCGCACGGCCATGCGCTAGTATCATTTGTGTTTGGCTGTTGCCAGTGGATACTCTACCACTCAGTTCATATGTGGTGTGAGTCTGTTTAGCTTTGGGGCTGTACACTCAGGCCGGCAGCTAGAGTCAGTGGGGGCAATTAGCCTTGGCTTAGCATCTGGTTCCTTCATGTGTGCGGTTAGCACAGAAGAGTTCCAGAGCAAGCACAACCTTAGTTAGGGTATTATTCCATATGTACAGCACGACTCTGTGAGTCAACAGAGCTCGCTTTCATTTCACACGGGGTGAAGTTTAACCCACATGTGAGCTCAGTGTCCATCCGCCATTACTTTGCAGCAGGTATCTCTCCACGGTGGACCCCGGGCTGCGAATGCACCTCGTATCAATCTCTCTATTACTTGATGCATTCCACTAGCCCTAACAGTATACTAGCGCCAGGGTCTGGCTAGTAATGGCGGACGAACAGCAACTGCTGTGGTACATCCAGCAGCTGGAGGGCAGGTTGGCAGCTTTCGAGTGCACAACCTCAGCTGTGGATGTTACTGCCGTAGCTGTTCAGGCTGCTAGCGTGGCTGCAGCAAATTTGTCCACTGCCACTCCTGTTTCGACCTTATCTCGCCTCCTGCTGCCAGATAAATACTCTGGTGATAGTAAATCTTGTAGGGGTTTCGTAAGCCAGTGCGCAATACACTTTGAGCTCCTGGCTGCACGTTTTCCCACAGAGCAGGCAAAGGTGGGATTCACTATATCTCTCCTGTCGGGCAGGGCGTTGGAGTGGGCTACGCTGCTGTGGGAGCGCAGCGATCATGCGGTGCAGAGTGCTCCGCTGTTCTTTAGCTCTCTGAAACAGGTCTTTTTAGGATCTCGAGTCACCCATGATATGGTGCTCCAATTGTTGGCATTGACTCAGGGCTCGTCCATGGTCAGCCATTTTGCCGTCCACTTCCAGACTTTAGCATCTGAGCTGGAGTGGTCGGATAAAGCCCTCATCCCTGTATTTTGGAGGGGGCTGGCTGACCATGTGAAGGATGCTTTGGCCACTAGGGAGATTTCCGCCACACTGGAGGAGCTAATAGCTGTATCTACTCCTCCATAGATCTTCGTCTTAACGAACGAAGGTTGGAGTGAGCCCAGTGTAGGCAGAGGTTTCGGCTGGCTCCCACCTTCACCAAACCTTTGGAATCTCCGGTCCAGGCACCCAAGTCACATGAGGCCATGGAGGCGTCACGAGCGGGATCTAAGTCCCGGACCGCTCGTGCACTCAATGTCTGTCATGTCTGCCGGCAGTCAGGACATCTTGCCTCCAGATGTTCCCAGTGGTCGGGAATACGTCAGCATCTAGTGGTAGTAGGAGGAGGTACACTAGACACGATGACATTTTCCTCCAAACTATCCTTTAAGGGGACAATTACCATAGGCTCATCCACTCATTCGGTAGAGCTTTGCGTGGATTCCAGGGCGGAGGGCAATTTTGTGTCATCTGCCTTCGCCCAACGACACGCAATACCCCTGGTGATGCTCACCAAACCAGTGACCGTACGAGTGGTGAATGGGTCGACACTGCCCTCACAGATAACACACCAGCCCTTCCCATTTACTCTTTCAATGTCGATATCTCTTCAGATTATTTCTCTACTCATCATTCCTAAGGGAATTGATGAGGTCCTGTTAGGGATACCTTGGTTACGGTACCACTCCCCTCATATAGGCAGAATTTTGAGATAGGGTGAATCTTGTGAGGGTAGATGTCAGAGGGAGTGCATTCAGGTTGCTACTACTGAGGTACCCGCAGATCTTTCTTCTCTCCCCAAGCAATATTGGCCCTATGCGGACATGTTCTCCAAAAGGGCTGCGGAGACCCTTCCGCCTCACCACCCCTATGACTGTCCTATTGACCTCTTGCCTGGTGCTGAGCCTCCTAGGGGTCGAGTCTACCTGTTATCTCTCCTGGAGACGGAGGCAATGTCTCAGTACATCCAGGAGAATCTGTCAAGAGGATACATTAGGAAGTCAGTGTCACCTGCAGGTGCTGGGTTCTTCTTTGTGCAGAAGAAGAATGGAGAATTACGTCCATGCATAGATTACAGGGGTCTTAACGCCATCACCAACTGCCCCTGATATCTGAGCTCTTTGATAGGCTTCGGTGAGCCAGGGTATTTACTAAACTAGACCTGCGGGGTGCTTACAACCTGATTCACATCCATGAGGGGGACGAACGGAAGACGGCTTTTAACACCAGGGATGGGCACTATGAATACCTGGTGATACCCTTCGGGCTCTGTAATGCCCCAGCCGTTTTCCAAGACTTTGTGAATGATATCTTCCGGGATATGCTCTCCACCTCGGTTGTAGTCTATCTGGATGATATTCTCATCTATTCTCCAGATATTGACTCCCACCGGAGAGATGTTTGCAATTTCTTCGACCTCCTATGGGCAAACTCCCTCTATGCCAAGTTGGAGAAGTGTGTGTTTGAACAGGAGTCTTTACCTTTCCTGGGCTATATCATCTCGGCCCAAGGATTGGCTATGGATCCCACCAAGCTACAGGCTGTTATGGACTGGCAAGAACCCCATTCTCTCCAAGCGGTGCAGCGCTTTATGGGGTTCATCAACTATTATCGCCAGTTCATTCCTCACTTCTCAACTTTGGCAGCTCCTCTGGTTGCCCTCACCAAGAAGGGAGCAAATCCCAAATTGTGGTCGGAGGAGGTCTCCAAGGCCTTCCTCTCTATTAAGTCCCACTTTGCTAGCGTTCCCATTATACATCGCCCCGATGTAGATAAACCTTTCATAATGGAGGTGGATGCCTCATCTGTCGGTGCTGGAGCAGTCCTATTCCAAAATGATGCTCAAGGTCGGAAGCATCCTTGCTTCTTTTTCTCTAAAACCTTCACCCCGGCGGAGAGGAATTATTCCATTTGGGACAGGGAGTTGCTAGCTATGAAGTTGGCCTTCTCGGAGTGGAGACACCTCCTGGAGGGGGCTCGTTTTCCCTTCCAAGTCTATACCGACCACAAAAATTTGGTTTACTTGCAGAATGCCCAGCGGCTAAATTCTCGCCAGGCTAGATGGTCCTTGTTCTTCTCCCATTTCCACTTCACTCTCCATTATCTTTCCGGGGAGAAGAACATCCGTGCCGATGCTCTCTCCCGCTTCTTAGTATCATCAGTGGAGGAGGAGGAGCCTCGGTTAATTGTCCCTTCGGAGAGTCTGAGGACCATGGCCCCAATTTTTCTAGAGTCTGTGCCCCCGGGTAAGACTTTTGTGCCATCCAATTTGCAACCGGAGGTCCTCTCTTGGGCTCACTCATCCAGGGTGAGTGGCCATTTTGGGACTAAGAGGACATCTGAGCTTCTGGTGAGGATGTACTGGTGGCCGCATATGGCCTGTGACGTTGGAGACTATATTCGGGCGTGTGTCTCCTGCGCCAAGAATCGGTCTCCTCGGCAACGGCCTGCTGGGCTACTTTACCCCCTGCCGGTGGCAGACAGGCCCTGGGAGATGGTCGGGATGGACTTCGTGGTGGCCTACCCAAGTCTCGTATCGTTATCTGGGTAGTCAACGACGATTTTTCTAAAATGGTGCACTTGGTGCCGCTTCCATGATTACCTTCTGCACGGGCCTTGGCGGCGTTGTTCATTAAACATGTTTTCCGTCTACATGGCATGCCTGACAAAATTGTCAATGACCGGGTTCCCAGTTTGCATCTCGGTTTTGGAGAGAGCTCTGTAGTTTACTCAGCATTGAGCTGAATCTCTATTCTGCATACCATCCCGGGATGAATGGGTTGGTAGAGAAGGTTGGCCAGACTCTGGTCACATACCTGCGACACTTTGTCTCCATCAGGCAGGATGACTGGGCATCTTTGTTAACTTGGGCGGAATTTGCTTTGAACAGCGCCGTAGCCAACTCCACCAGGCAGACTCCATTTCTTCTTAATTACGGCCAGCATTCGCGTGTCCCTGTGTCCATGCCCGTGTCATCCACTGATTCTAGGGTGGCAAACTGGGTGGTGGAGGCACATGACATATGGGACCGCACACAGGATGCCATCCAGGCCTCCAAGGAGAGAATGAGGGTTTCTGCCAATGCACACCGGCGCCCCGCTCCAACCTTTGCTCTGGCGACTTAGTGTGGCTCTCCGCCCGTAACATCAAACTGCAAGTTGAGTCCACTAAGTTTGCGCCTCACTACATAGGCCCTTTCAAGGTTCTGGAACAGGTTAACCCTGTGGTCTACCGTTTGGCTATTCCTCCGCTCCTAGGTATCACCGACACTTTTCATGTATCCCTCTTAAAGCCCGTCTATATGTCCCGGTTTTCCAAGTCATCTGCCAGGACATCGGGTTGGTCCACGGATGAGTACGAGGTGAACTCTATCTTGGGGTGCAAGGTGGTACGTGGCAAAAAATACTATCTGGTGGACTGGAAGGGCCACGGCCCAGAGGACAGAACCTGGGAACCTGTGGAGCACATTCGGGCTCCACTGCTCATTGCAGCCTTTGAACGTCGCGAGGCCCAAGGAGGGGGGCCCTAGGAGGGGGGGTAATGTTAGGTGTTGAGTTCCTGCCGCTGCACAGGGAGAATCTCGAACCATGTCCGCTGCGGTTTCCCATTCTTCTCTAGCCGCAGTGGAACCTGCTCAGTGGAGACGTCGGTCCCAGCGCCTGGCTCAGACAGATACTGCACGTTTGGTTACTGCTGCCCTTCCAGGTTCAGCCATTATAACCAGTACTGTTCGGCGGCAAGCAGGCACTCCTGGGACTAAGTCCTGCTTTTCTCCTTCTCAGCATACCCAAGAGAAGTCCTCTCATTGGAGGTCGGGGGTCACACGCTCAGATCCTGTAGCAGCTCCTATTGGTTAACTAGGAAGGTCCTGGAGAGCTACAACTATAAAAGGTTTGCATAGCCGCATGGCCATGCGCTAGTATCATTTGTGTTTGGCTGTTGCCAGTGGATACTCTACCACTCAGTTCATATGTGGTGTGATTCTGTTTAGCTTTGGGGCTGTAAACTCCGGCAGGCAGCTAGCGTCAGTGGGGGCAATTAGCCTTGGCTTAGCATCTGGTTCCTTCATGTGTGCGGTTAGCACAGAAGAGTTTCAGAGCAAGCACAACCCTAGTTTGGGTATTATTCCATGTGTACAGCACGACTCTGTGAGTCAACAGAGCTCGCTTTCATTTCACACGGGGTTAAGTTTAACCCACTTGTGAGCTCAGTGTCCATCCGCCATTACTTTGCAGCAGGTATCTCTGCACGGTGGACCCCGGGCTGCGAACGCACCTCGTATCAATCTCCCTATTACTTGGTACGTCCGCTAGCCCTAACACCATGCACATGTCCAATTGTTAGATCACACTCGGCCATGCAATTCAATGAGTCCACAGAAAACATCGGACTGCACTCAGATGACATCCCATCATCTGAGAAAATTGTATCACACTTTGCTCACATTAGCACAATCGGCCCCATTCTCTCGGATGAGAGAAAATACAGTTGTGTGACCCTAGCCTTATACTGAGCTGTAAGAAGGCACTGCTTTTCATGTGCATTCATCTGAATGTTTCTAAATTTGTGCCCAAAAGTTAAAAAACAACATCTGAGTTTCTGCGGTAGCAAATATAATACAGAAAAGAGAAAGGCGCAGGACTTTTTAATAGAAGAGGCTGCTACAGTTTATCTCTATAATCTATACGGATTTCCCAATTTGGCGTCTACCCATTATTATAAGATTTAGGTGAGATGACTCAGATAAACCTCTGCCTCCAAGCTTAAATTAAGAAAACATCTGCAGACTTTACCATTGTTTTATATTTTTGCCAGTAAATTCAGTCATAACCCACAGTTTGGCATAAAAGACTTCAAAGTATATAAGTGAGCATGGAAGAAGTTGTGTTGTGCCACTAAGGATGAGTGCTAAACCCTTTAGCCTGCATCTACAATTTACTCTATGAACTGATCTACAGATTCCAAAAATTCTCTACAGACCTATTTATGATTATTATAGCATATCCCTATAAATAAATAAATATATATATATATACATATATATTTATTTCTTTATATACATATATATTCACCGTATATTTTTTTATATGCTCAATCTGAGCAAGTTTCTGCTTTGGCATATCACCCATATGTGATCATATGAAAGATGAGAAATTCAGGAATTTATGTAAATGATACAATGGTGTTGTCAAGATTCCCACAAGAGGGGTACAAAAGTGATGGTGCATCAGGTGAATATCCCTTGCTTCCATTGCATCATGTTTCTTAGTGTGGTTTCAAAGAAACATGTGTACACGATACTTCTGCATGTGACCACTGCACTTATATTAACACTGTCACATTTTGCATTTCTTTTTCTTCTATCATCTTTCTATTTTTTGTTTTTGTTTTTCTTTTGCATTGTCCACCTTTTGTCATCTAACAACCCATACAATTACCACTGTGCCATCAATAATACCAGACTCAGCTGATTTGGTTTTCCTCATTGATGGCTCAAACAATGTTGGACGCTCAGGATTCAACAGCATTCGTGACTTCTTGGTGAATTATGTGGAAAGGCGGTTGGAGGTTGGAAGGAGCCGGATCCAAGTGGGAGTTGTACAATTTAGTGATGATGTCAAAATAGAATTCACTCTGGATGAGCATACTAGCAAACGTGAACTTATTAGTGCCATGAAGAGCCTACAGTTTGCTGGTGGAGAAGAGTCAAATCTGGGGGCTGCTGTCGAATATGTGGTGGAGCAGTTGTTTAGCTCTGCTGGTGGCAGCCGAAGGGAAGAAGGAGTTCCACAGTCACTGGTGGTGATCACTGGTGGTCCAGCAAATGATGAGTTGAGAGATGCTGCCAATGCTTTGAAACTTAACAGTATCATCACGTTTTGCATTGGCGTGGCAAGGGCAGACACCAACGAATTGCAACAGATTGCAACTGATGACAGCTTTGTATTTACTACATCCCAGTTCCAGGCTATAGGTCAAATGGAGGCTCAAATTGTTCCTTACATTGCTGGGGTAGCTCAAAGGACCATAGTCTTACAGCCCCCAACTATTATAACTGAAGGTATGTAGGACGTATGGTTGAATTTTGGTAGATTCTTCTGGAGTCTTAGAATATGGAAAAAACAATGTCATAAAATGTGAGGCCATTAGATAAAATATATGTATGAAGAACCAGTGTAAAATTTTTACAAATAAACAATATTAACCTTTTAGTTAAATTTGTAGCACAGAGAAGAAAAGATAGCAAAGAGTAACAAATTATATTAGAGCCCAATTCCTCGTTATATTGGTGTGGAGTGTGGACTATTCAAACATACAATGGTCATCCCAAAGCAGATATTTTTGGCAGACCTATTGGAAATCCTATAAATTTCTAATTGGCTGAGCCAAAAAGTGCAATGATCCAGTAAATGAATGTGTCCTATGGCATATACCAAGGGGGACAGAGTCATGGACGCACATTCACTATCCATTAAAATATTGGAGAAATACCCTCCCATCACCTTCCTTCAGATCTTCTGTTGGACTGTTATGGAAAGTGATTCCTTTTTTTTGCTTCCCCTGAGAATGGGAAATTTCACCTGCCCATTCTTGAGACCCCAAAATGACCCTTCTTCTACAACATTTACTGTGTGGACAAACATGTGCTAAGTGCATAGCCTGCAATAGGTTGATTGAAAAATAGGTTGTGCAAATTGAACAAACCTCTAAAATTTTTCCATCCAAATCAGCCCATGATGCTGGACCATAGAAGAAACAGCACCATGTACTGTATAGGGCAAATATCTGATCCTGATATAATGGTAGGAGTTATAAAGTTGTTCCTATTTGTGACACTGTACAATGAACTATGGTCCCATGTACTTTTGTGCTAATTAGAGATAAGCACATTTTTTTGAGTGGAATTCGATTCTCTTCCAATTGTATAAAAATCTCTATTCCACGTAACATAGATTTTTTGCAATTCGCTTCCCACAAATTCTACAAAATGGAGGCCAGCTGTAGCCTTCATTCTGCTGAACCATAAAGGGCCAGTCAAACGGTTGAAAAAAAAAGAACACTCACTTTACCACTCATCTCTTTCACCGACCATGTGGCCCTCTGTCTGGTTCTCAGTGCTATGATGTACAAGTACAGTTACCTCCAAAGCTTAATGGACCCAGAAGCCATGCCATGGAGTAAAGGTTACCAAAGAAAATACCTGTGATGGGGAAGGGAAAAAGAAGAGGCACCGAGGACCATACGGTAGGCTAACTTTGCTGCAAATCGAATTTCCCTGTAAAATATGGACGATTTGGCAAATTTGAAAGGAAATAAATTTTTGCTTCCATACTTATATTTCTACATCTAGGCTTGTTCTTAAAATACAACGTAGATCATACAGTAGATAATCCACAGAATAGATGTTAATGAGCGTTGGCTAGCAGGGAAATTAGAGATGTGCGAATCTGAAGAGATCGAACTCGCTATTTCGTGCCAATTTTACCGGAAAATTCGATTTGCAGCAAATTTCTACTCTGCAAATTGAATGTCCCTTATGTTTTTAGGTATGGAGAGACCCTACAGTATAATAACCATAACATGTAGAAAAAAAACACAATTAATACCTCATCGCTCACCCCAATGTCCACCGTACAGTCCTCTATTTACCGCGATGCGCTGCATCTTTATGTTAGGCCAGGACTCAAATCAAAAGGTCACTGCGCGCACCGTGACATCACAGCGTTGCAGTGACTTTATACCGAGCATGTACAGAGACATTCCAGGTGTATTCGCAGCCAGAAGTGCCAGCCTACATAGTGTGACTAGGTCACCATTTTGCTGAATTTGCACGGAACGAATTGCAAAAAAATTTGGATTCTGGAGACGTCAGATTTTTGTAAAACATGATTCAAATTCAATTACCCTTGAATAATTTCATCCAATGCTAATGGAAACCATACAGGGTTCTTCTTACCTCCCATAGTATAACCTAAATATTTCTGCTTGTAAAAGTAGTTATTCCAAAAATAATAAATCAATGTTATTCACTGATATATTTATGAACATTGAATCTATAATTGTTTTGTATTTCTTTACCATTGTAATGGTATATATTATATTCATTAATAACAACTCTACAATTTATATTAAAAGTAATGTCACTTGGTTGTAGTAAATTTCATGCGCTTTTTTTTTCTTTCTAGTTACGGAAGTCAACAAGAGGGATATAGTGTTCCTGATTGATAGTTCCAGTGATTTGGGAGGGCCGAGCTATTCTGCAATCCGTGAATTCATTGTAAAACTAGTTAACAGGTTGGAAATTGGTCTTGATCTTATTAGAGTGGGATTGGCCCAGTACGGCAGAGATGTGAAGCCTGAATTCTACCTGAACACTTTTGGTGCTAAAAAAGATGTAATTGCTCATTTGAAAAAAATGAGGATTTTGAACACCACCCCTCTAAATACCGGGGCTGCTTTGAGCAATATCCAGAGAAATTTCTTTACTGCATCTGCAGGAAGTCGAGTGGATGAAGGAATCCCCCAGCTCCTAGTTGTCATCACTGGTGGGAGATCAAGAGATGACATTAGTCAGGCATCACAGGACCTTAAAAGAGCAGGAATACTGACGTTCTCAATAGGGTCCAAGAACGCAGAGGACAGTGAGCTCCAAGATATTGCCTTTGACTCCACTTTGGTTTTCAAGCCTGCAGAATTCAAGCAGGTTCCTCTACAATCCTTATTGCCCCAGGTGCTTGCCCCTTTGAGAACCCTTACAGGGGTTGTGATTACTGAAGGACCAACTGAAGGTATGAATTCACAGAAATAATGTAATGGATTTGTTTTAGTACTTTTTATTGGATGTCCAATATTTAATTATTGTGCTCGCTATTTTTCCTCATGTTTTTGCTTTAAGACTAAAGAACATCGGTAGTGCTGAGCATGTGCAGCCAATTTAACATTAAACTACCTTTAATGTTAATATTCAGCATCAACTGAAAGGGGAAATCCAGTCAAAATAAAATATCAGAGGGGCAGTTTTACTTACAGTTCCCTTTTAAAGTGAATGTGAATATTTAACTCTACTTTATGGGGGAAAATAATTACAGAAAAAAACATCCAACAAAAAAACTAGCTTTGTTTCCTATGGCAAGTAATGCAACATTCATTTTTCTTGAGTATATGGAAGCTGAATTCTGCTTGGTGTCTATTGGTATAAAGCTACTTTTGCTGTTACTCTGTTTTTGATAAATGAGACTCCATATTGTTTTAGGTCTAACCTTCTGTGCTTTTAATTTTCAGAATATATTACTAGAGGGTTTGCAAATCTGTCTCTCTGATACATCTAAAGTATAAGGGCTCTTTCAGATGTTCTTGCAAATTGGTCCAATTTCGGACCCCGGCTCTCCTGACCTGAGCGTGTCATTTTAATAGATATATAGGAAGCTGCCATGCTGCGATCCCAAGACCTATGGCTAGTCCAAGCATTGTGGTCCAAGATTGGACTGATTTGCATTGACGTCTGCATGAGCCTTTAGTTTGGCTGCCTACAGTTGCCGCTCCGAAGACCTTAAAAAGTTTTATTATTGGGTTTAATGAGTTTGTCCAGCCAGACAAAAATTTGTTTAAATGTGTTTAAAATGCTAATTTACACAACTTAGTCATATACTTTTATTATGATATCAGCCATGGCATTACATTTTATAGTTCGTTCAGCACAAAAAAAAACTTTCCCCCGTTAGTACATAACAATGGATGGATGCAGTTGAACCAACTCCCTTCTCGGTCATTGTTCATGCAGAGCCAAAGAAATGGATGTGGCTTAGCTACTGAACCAAGCTTCACAGCCCCAGCAGTATATTACTAAGTATATAACAATTTGGAATGCCAAAGGAAGAAGTAAAAGCAGTTTGACTGCTGAACTGCTGGTAAATAAATATTCCAAAAGTGTGGTATGGTGAATCGTGCAGTTTAATCATTTATGTGTTTCGAGGTCGTACGGACTTCCTCAGGAGATCCACAATGCTACTGGCATTGTGGGCTCCTGAGGAAGAAGTCCATACAGCTTCATGCATAACGAATTAAACTAGAAGATTTACTATACCACACTTTTGGAATATTTGTTTACCAGCAGTTAATCTGCTTTTTCTTTTGGTATACTGCCCTGGAATTATTTTAACTTGCAGCAGCTGGACATTCTTATGAGCCATTTTTAGAGTTGTTCTTCTCACAACCAGACAACACTAACGCCACATGTATTGGGTTAACGCCCTACAGCGCACTATTTATTATCCCACAGCCTATTTTAACTGTCTAAATAAGCATTTTAAACACATTAAACACGTTTTTTTCTTAATCTTGTAGGACACCCTTTAATTTGTATGAAGTAAGCTCCTAGGTCACCCCCAGTGGGCTGAAGGCTTCCAAAATGTAATCATTTAACTATTTGGCTATCCAAGAATTTTGGAGATTAATTGCAGAATATTTGAGCTAAAACTCAGCAAAGATGCATTATAAAATGAATCAGCACACAATTTGTTGGAGTTAATCAGTTGGACTGATTTGATGACCCGAACACTGAGCTGTTTCGGCTACTTATACAGTGCACTCTATTCCCACTTTTAACAATAGGAACTGTTTTCCCAAGGAAAATTACATTTGCTTTCATGTTTCTTTTTAGCATAATATATGCAGATATACAGAAAATATGTGAGCTGACTGAAGCGGATAGACTGGAATAGTCAATACACACTGCTGGTCCACTTATTTCATTTGGAGCTATAAGGTTTTCTTCACAGAGCCGTATCCGGCTTCCATGTGAACTGACCATATATTGATAAAAACCGAGTCAGATCCTATCACGGGAAATCAGAAAATCCGTAAATAAAAACTTTCGGAGAGGTTTTCCTACTTTCTTCTTACAGCTGCATTAAAATTGTTATATCCATGTACAACTACCAATATCATGTAGCTGGGGCCAGATTTACCATCATCAGGGTTGACCCTTGGTAAGTATTTTTATGAACCAATCATCAACATTGCTGTGTGACAGATCTGTGTTGTACGGATCTGTAACATGGTGCCGAATGAGACTATATTGTGCCTCTGAGTTTATCTGCAGGCACACAGACTTTTCTTTTCTCAAGGATTCCCTGAGAGTCCCCAATGAGAAAGTCTACGAAGTCTCTTGTGTGCCACAGAGATGGTCTCTCTGAGAAACTATGCTTCACGTAGAGAATACAGGGCCTTGTAGAAGCACAGTAGATCGGCACCTGGAGTGTCTACAGAAGAACTGTATGGACACTGGGTCATTGTGTCTTGGGTCTGTGCACGCCGATATGCTGTGTACACGGACTCTTAAAGGAGTATTTTCCCTTTAAATAAAAATATAGTAATAAATAAAGATGCCTATGAGGGTTGTCGCCCAGATCGAGTGAAAACAATAAATGCTTCAATACATAAACAGACTTTATAACTCAGTGGTCTAGGAAAGTGACTAATCTGGCAGTTCTCATAATGGCTTCCATATTGGTCAAATGACAGCTTTCCTCAACACAGAAAAAAAACTTGAATATAATGTATATCAATGTGACAGAAAATGACAAAAAAAGACATATAGAGATAATTCCCTTTATTTAAAGACATTTTTATCTGTTGGGAAAACTGCTCTTTAAAGAATAACCGTGGTTTTCATTTTTATGTTGTAAATCAATAGTACACAGTGATAGATGATGATGATAGAAAATGATGATAGAAAATATTGTACTATATCTTATCAGAGAAATCTACTTTTTTTCTCCTTCTGGGCTGATCATTCATTCTTAATTCACAGGTAAAATCTGTATTCAATCAAGATTGTTACATCACTGAGATAGGAGATGGTAGTAGGTGCTCAACACATTCTATGGAGAGAAGGGAGGAGCTGAGGCAAAGACCCTCGCTACTCTTCCCACTCCCATCTACATAGAGTCTTATTAGCACCAACTGCCATCTCCTATCTCAGTCATGTAGCAATCTGTCTTCACTGAATACTGATTTTACCTGTGAATTGAGAGTGAAAGATCAGTCCAAGAAGAGACAGAAGCAGATTTCTCTGATTAGATATATTACAAAGTTTCTTATTTTTATGTGTACTATTGATTTATGAAATAAAAATTAAAACAACAGTTATTCTTTAAGCTTTGGGAAAAATGTCCACTGCTGGGTTGTCACATAATGGAATTTTACCCTGTGAGAAGACAAGAAAACAAACTTGAAACATGCAGCATTAAACCTTCTTACCTGACACTGTTCCTCCACTGTTTCCTTCCACTTTCATTTTTTTCTCTAGCCTTTTCTTTCATTCTGTCTTTCAATAATTTCCTTATTTCTCTTGACTTCTTCCATCTACTGAAACGTTTAAATGTAATTTAATTTGACTTTTAGGATATACGGTACACAGTTATGATGATATTTGTTTCCATTATTCCCTCCATCATGGAACAGTTTAATGTGTGGCATCAAGTCGTTGCCACGTCGTGATGGTGTGCATATTACGAGAAGACAAAATAGTAAATAAAGAAGTATATATAAGCTCTATGTAATGTAATAATATCACTACTAGTATGACACAACATATTGCTAATAGTTATGCTAAGTATATGACATACTATACAGTTGTAGATGGAAGCATAAATAGAAACTAACTACGCTCAGTTGTTCTCTCTCTGTCTCCTCTTCCTTCTGCTTGGCCTGTAAGCATTATTAAGAGTTATGTGTCTACATCATGTAAACACATGCATTTCATATTCAATCTTGCCTTGCTGATTTTGCTGTGATGTCATGTTTATTGTTTTCTGTATCCTCTAACCAACCACAGTGCTTAACCAGAGAGATATCGTCTTCCTTTTGGATGGTTCGGTCAACGTTGGAAGTTCCAACTTTCCATTAGTAAGAGACTTTCTCGTGAATGTGATTAACAACCTTGGTGTCAGCAGTGAAGGCACTAGAATTGGCCTGGCCCAGTTTAGTGACACCCCAAGAACTGAATTCTATTTAAGCACGTTGACCTCAAAGCCTGACCTTCTCGAGCGTTTGGGTCAGCTAAGAATCAAGGGGGGTAATCTTCTGAACATTGGTTCTGCAATTCAATTTGTTCTCCGCAACCATTTCACCAGAAGTGCGGGCAGCAGAATAGAGGACAAAATACCACAGCTTCTCGTAGTTCTGGCAGCTGGAAAATCCTCAGACAATATTCAGTCTGCTGTTGTTGACCTCACGAGATCGGGGGTTTTGACTTTTTGTATCGGGGTTGGAAATGCTGATAAGGAAGAGTTGGAAGCAATTGCTTTTAATCCAACCTTGGTTTATGAGATGGAAGATTTCGAGGCATTGCCTGGCTTCAGCCAGCAGCTAATAACCCCTATTACCACCTACGTTAGAGGAGAAGTTACAGAAGTGACAGTGACCACAGGTAATTTCACATATTTTGACCTTTTATTCACTCAGCAAATCATTTAACTGATGTTGATTGAACATGAGTCATTCTGTTACATTCTTTGGTTCTGGTCACATCTGCCTTTGTCAAGTTCTGTTCTGTTTAAGGACTAGAAAAGCAAAACTGATGGAAATCTGGATCCATCATGTGATGGACACCGAGGGCTTCTGACTGACTCCCTCTGACTTATAATGGGGTCTATTGGCTTTTGTCATGGAGTCTGGTAATTTGTCAAAAAGAACAAAAAATGTGATGTTGCCAACGCAGATATGAACATAGCCTTATACATGTAATATTTATTTGTTTTTATTTCTAATGCAGACAATATTAAACATAATATTTATAGTTTAATTATTTTATTGATTTTGACGTTTAATAATTCTCATTTAAATGTGAAAATGAAGATTTAACATGTATAGAAATTGTATGCATACATTATGCCTTAGAACAGTGAACAAATGACCCTTCTTAATTAGTATATACTTTTTATAGCATGGACAACTTCATTCATCACTGCCAATTATTTAAAATCATTTTGCTTTCCTTATGTAAACTTCATTAATTTACATTTCCTTATTAGTGTCAAATTAATTTTGTTATACGCTTCCTTGAGTTTTTTCTTATACAATGATCAAAATCTTCATTGTAATTCCAGAATTGTAAATGAACCAACTCTGTCTGCCTAGAGCTGCCATTAAAGGGAGCTAAGGCTCCATTTCTGATCTCTGTTGGGGTGAACAAAGCAAAAACAAGTGCCAATTCACCACTTGACAGACATCCATGACACCTAACGCGCCTCTTTAACTTATAATGTGGGAAGAACAGTGCAGTATACAGCTCTATTCTTTGCATCAGTGGTGGACACCACAATGAGACCTGATGGACCCCATTATAAGCTAATGGAGTCTTTGATGTCTTTCGTGTCCATCATGTGATGGAATTTGGCACTCATTTTTGGTTGTTTGTTCCTAGAAAGGAAAAGACAATATATATGTGAACTAAGACTTACATATTGATTGAAATAGTATTGAGCAAATTTCTAAACTTCACCTAATGGCAGCTACAAGCAGCTTCAGTTGTGTCATACCAATCCAAGGCCATTCGGAAGATTTAGGGTTCGATTAGAAAAACAGAGCTCCATCTTTTATAAAGATATAGAGTATTGTGGAATGTATGTTTTGCTTTAGTGTTTAGTTTTTGCTTAGTGCATTTCAAGGGTTTCTTTAACAACACACCGAACAATTATCATCATCATACTTCATTTAACATAAAAAAAATACTTAAAAGGAATCTGTTAGCAGGTTTTTGCTATGTAATCTGGGAGCACCATAATGTGGTGGGAACAGAGTCCCTGATTACAGGGATGTGTCACGTACTGGACTGTTTTGCTGTTTCAATAAAATCAGTGTTTTGTCAGCGGGAGATTATCATTAAATGACAACTGGCCTCATTCCTCCTATCCTAATCCAACCACACCCCCAGTACTGATTAGCCTATTTCTGTCAATATAAATTGTCCACATAAATCAGCCAATCAGTGATGTTGGCGGAGTAATACATAGCTTAACATCTGCAGCAGAGAAAACTGTGAATGAATCACAACTCCTGCAACCAGTAAACTAAGTGATACATCACTGGAATCAGGGTCTTGATCCCTACAGCATACTCCTTCAGATTACATAACAAAACTTGCTGACATCTGACATTTAATGATTGACATCTAATTAGTTCTTTAAAATATTTCCTACTGTCTTCTTTTTAATCAACTTAAAGAGGTTGTCCACTAGTTTTTCATTGATGACCTATCCTGAGTATAGGTCATCAATGTCTGATCGGACGGAGTCCGACACCCAGCACCTCGGCTGATCAGCTTGACGACTGGACGTAGTCACTTGCAGAGCTGCTCCGTCGTCTGATAGTGGCCTCTTCAGGGTACTGAGCATTCACCTCCTATTCAAATCATTAGGAGGCGGATGTGTAGTACCTTGTGGCGGCCATACAAGAAGGCCGCCAGCTCCGCAAGTGAGTACTTCCAGCCGGCAGCTGATTGGCGTGGGTGTTGGGTATCGGACCCCGGGCGATCAAACATTGGTGATCTATCCCAAGGATAGGTCACCAATGAAAAAGTAGTGGACAACGTCTTTAACAAACTATATCACGATATGATACAACTGTCTCATAGCCAAATATTTTATAATCCATTTCTTTTCAACATTTTCCAAGAATATTCAGTTTGCTTTCATAATTTATTTATATTTCTTATATTTTCATTACATATTTCATTATATAATGTGTGTTTATTGTGTATATTTCGCAATGTATTAACGTGCTGAGATCAAATTCAGTAGCATCCTGGTGTAAGTTGCTGAATGTGACGAATATAAGCTAGATGACATAAAGTCTCTATTATTGTAAATGTTAATATTAGCAGTCACCAAGCAGTTCTGTGACCGTATAAGGTGACAATATTCATTATGATGTTCTGTATAATAGTATATTATTACTTATGATAAACATTTCAATTCCACAACACCTATATAAAATAAAGGGGGCATCCTGTCCTCCATGTATTGATTTCGTTCTTATCCATTCTGTAGAGAAGGTCCGCACCAGCTGTATTTTTATGTTTGGCATAAAGAAAGAGAGCACACCCTATATAATTGGTTTAAACTTACAGTAAAATAGCATTTTGGCAATAAATAATGTATACATTATACTATTGAGATGTGCTGTGTACAGCAACTAGCAATTTAACATAAGGCCATGAGTTACTGGGTCAGAAAGTGTCATCTGGAACCAATTAATGTATAGGAATCCCAAATAAACTCTAAGTATGCAAATAGTATATTAACATCAAGGAAAGGTAAACTATAAAGATATGTAAAACTTAGCTATTAAATAATATCATTAAAATAAATTATCTGGAGTTGAGGGACAATTGATATTGACCAAACTAGATATACTGTATTTATAAAGTGCAAGTGCTCAAACTAGTCAGTGATCCCAATAAAGGGCTCACCCGTACGTCTTGATGACATGTATCCCTCCAAGGTAACATGCGAACAGGAGTAATGATAAACCGAAACTAGGCACTAGATACCCCTGTCATGCCCCATGTATAACTCCTGCCTTGGTAAAGGCAGTACTCAAGTGTGGCATTGTCCAAAAAAGTACCCCAAGAAAGGTGAGATTCCCTACGTGTTTACTCCTCAGTATTGAGGATTCTTCATGCAGCGTTCTGCAACACTGTGAATACCTGGTTTTGGTCTCCTGCCACTGCAGGACCCCTTCCTTTCTTTTGTCTCTTTCTTTTGTTGCATACTCCCCTGAAGAATCCTCAGTACTGAAGAGGAAATACGTAGGGAGGGTCACGTTTCTTAGGGTACTTTTTCAAGCAGTGCCACAGTTGGGTACTGCCCTTGTCAGGGCAGGAGCTGTAAACGGGGCACAACAGGGTTATCTAGTGCCAGTTTCGTTTATTGGTGCTCCTGTCCACATGTTACCTTGGAGAGGTACATCTCATTAAGACATAGATGAAGATGTTGATTTTTTTTGTTGGCGGGGAAATACCATATCACCTTTTTCCATAACTTGCCCCCTTCCACATCCATTCCCGTCTTGGTTTCCAACTCTTGAATGTGCATTTGATTTGGATATTGGGGTTGGCTTAATGGTAGAGTGTCCAGGTATCATGCACAAGAAACATCCTGGAAGTGCAGCTTTGTTGGAGGTTTCGACATTTGGGAGATTTGCCAACTCTTCCAGGAATTTGGGAGCCTCCTGGACATTTCCTCAGAGTTGGCAAATATACATAATGAAATTAATTTCATACAGTCATTCTTCACAGGTGGTGGTATATTGCCATTTTAATGTGTAGACAGTAGCTAAAATATATGTAGCCATCTACACTGTGTCAGAATTATTAGGCAAGTTGTATTTTAGAAGATTATTTTTATTATTGATCAACAACTATGTTCTCAATCAACCCAAATGACTCATAAATATCAAAGCTTAATATTTTTGGAAGTTGGAGTGTTTTTTTTTTTTAGATTTGACTATCTTAGGAGGATATCTGTTTGTGCAGGTAACTATTACTGTGCAGAATTCTTAGGCAACTTAATAAAAACCAAATATATTCCCATCTTACTTGTTTATTTTCACCAGGTAAACCAATATAACTGCACAAAATTTAGAAATAAACATTTCTGACACGCAAAAACAAAACCCCAAAAAATTAATGACCAATATAGCCACCTTTCTTTATGATGACACTCAACAGCCTTCCATCCATAGATTCTGTCAGCTGCTTGATGTTTACGATCAACATTGCGTGCAGCAGCCACCACAGCCTCCCAGACACTGTTCTGAGAGGTGTACTGTTTTCCCTCCCTGTAGATCTCACATTTTATGAGAGACCACAGGTTCTCTATGGGGTTCAGATTAGGGGAACAAGGGGGCCATGTCATTATTTTTTCTTCTTTGAGACCTTTACTGGCCAGCCACGCTGTGGAGTAGTTGGAGGCATGTGATGGAGCATTGTCCTGCATGAAAATCATGTTTTTCTTGAACGATACCGACTTCTTTCTGTACCACTGCTTGAAGAAGTTGTCTTCCAGAAACTGGCAGTAGGTCTGGGAGTTGAGCTTCACTCCATCCTCAACCCGAAAAGGTCCCACAAGTTCATCTTTGATGATACCAGCCCATACCAGTACCCCACCTCCACCTTGCTGGCGTCTGAGTCGGAGTGCAGCTCTCTGCCCTTTACTGATCCAGCCTCTGGCCCATCCATCTGGCCCATCAAGAGTCACTCTCATTTCATCAGTCCATAAAACCTTTGAAAAGTCAGTCTTAAGATATTTCTTGGCCCAGTCTTGACGTTTAATCTTATGTTTTTTGTTCAAAGGTGGTCGTTTTTCAGCCTTTCTTACATTGGCCATGTCCCTGAGTATTGCACACCTTGTGATTTTTGTTAGTCTAGTAACATTGCAGCTCTGAAATAGGGCATAACTGGTGGCAAATGGCATCTTGGCAGCTTCACGCTTGATTTTCCTCAATTCATGGGCAGTTAGTTTGCGCCTTTTTTCACCCAACGACCCTGTTGGCTATTTGCCATGAAACGCTTGATTGTTTGGTGATCACGCTTCAAAAGTTTGGCAATTTTAAGACTGCTGCATCCCTCTGCAAGACATGTCACAATTTTGGACTTTTCAGAGCTCGTCAATAGGGCTTTGATGTCATTAGACAACACCCCTCCTCATTACAGAGATGCACATCACCTGATTTACTTAAATGGTAGTTGGCTCTCAAGCCTGAACAGCTTGGAGTAGGACAACATGTATAAAAAGTATCATGTGATCAAAATACAACTTTGCCTAATAATTCTGCACACAGTGTAATGTAGACACAATGGCCTGATGTTCTCCATGATACATCTCGTCTTCTGTTCTTCCCTTTCTTGCTTTGTCCTAATATTCAGTGAGTATGGAGGATGATAGGGGTCCGACCCTGAAGCAAACCTCTCTTCTGTTTTTATCTTGACAGCACTAAGGCACATAATTTCAGGTTAAGGAGGCTCCATGTCCACAAGTACTTTATAGTGTCAACCTATACATGTATTGCCTAACCTGAAAATAACATCTCTGTTAAAACATTCTCTTCTTCCTCCCTTTTCTTTACCATTTCTTTTAATAGATGAAGATATCAAGAAGGATGTAGTGTTCTTGATTGATGGTTCAGATGCTGCCATATCTGGTTTCTCATCTCTCAGGAGCTTTATTCAGAGGGTGGTAGAATACCTTAACGTGGGAAGAGACAAAGTACGCATCGCTGTTGTCCAATACAGTAATACTGTTAGGCCTATGTTCCTTCTCAACACCCACTCAGACCAACAAGATGTGATAAGAGCTATACAAAGTATGTCTCCGATTGGGGGCTCTCCACTGAATATAGGGGCAGCCCTAAGCTATGCAACAAGCAATGTTTTTACACAGTCAGCCGGGAGTCGAGCAGAAGAAGGAGTGCCACAATTTCTGGTTCTCTTGGCAACTGGAAAGTCTAGAGATGATGTACGAAGGCCTGCCATGACTCTCAAGCGCAGTCGTATTGTGCCATATGCCATTGGTACTGGCTCTGCAGATCGGACAGAACTTCAGTCTATCGCTTTCACTCCTGACTTTGTTCTGTATTTTCCCGATGTATCTCAGCTGGAGAATGCTTACCAAACATTCTCTCAACGGGTCAGCACCATTACCACCAGTGAGATAAGCACTATAGCAAAGACAGTGGAAACTGGTAAGAGCAATTCAAATAATGTTTTCATAGGTTCTGATCAGTGTAGTAATAATATTAATTTAATTTAAGTTATTCTTAGCAATGAACAAGAAGTATTAAAAGATTCCGTATGATGATACAATAGAGTAAGGGCATGTCCCCACCAAAATGAGACAAAAATCTGCAGCAAATTAATGCAGATTTCATTGAGAAAATACATTGGATTTCCATTACCCTTTGCATAAAAAAATATTAAATCTACTGTTGAAATCCATAGCACAAAGCAAATTTTCCTTCCTGAAAATATGAGTAGAAAATTGGCCACATAATTTCTTTATGTGTATAAACCTTTAATCAGTCAGAAATCTTTGTCAGTTTGTAGACTGACAGTGAAGTTATGTTCAGATGTTGATGTTTTCATGGTTATGTATAGATGTGCGCTACCCTGAATCTCTCACCGCAGTGCTTTACACTTATTGCGTAGGGCGGCTGATCTCATACATACTACAGCGGATCTAATGTCTTAGAATCGATCTGTCGACTCTACAAAAAGTTTTTTTGTTTGGTACATCATTGCATTCCCCATAGAAAAATAGTTTTGTCGAATCCTTTCTGAGAACTTTTCCCTTGTTTGAATAAGTTGACCACTTGGTGTTGCCATTAACCTTATCAATAAGGCAATATTCATACCCATTGTGACTCTGCTGCATGCGGGTGATAGAGTAGACTGTACAGGGAGGGACGGAACCTAGTTGTCAACTTATTCATTCATTTCCAGGAGGAACATCAGATGAGCAGCAAAATGCAGTTCTATGCAAAGATGCTCCAGTATTGTTACTGTATTTAAGAGGAATTTGTATAGCAAAATTACTACCCAATGCATCACCTTAAATTCCAATTACAGGGATTAAGCGGGTTTCTACATTGATGGTGCTCAGTTTTCAAAATAAATCCAACTGTGTATTCCACAAAAAATAAAGATGTGGCACTCACTACACAGTAGTCAAATCCATGAAGATGTTTAAATGGGTGGTTCGAAGGCCAAAGTAATTTTCATTCTATATCTCTATATATTTAATGCCATAATCTAAACTATTTTCTAATATACTTAAATTAAAAATTCCCAACCATTCCCTAACTACACTAACTATTTTTTTAACTTTTCTTTTGTATGACGCTTCATTTGAGAATCACAGTGCAGCATACAAATGAAGCATCATAAAAAAGATAATCAAACATTGTGTCATCAGGGGGCAAGGGCTGCGGTCACAGTCACAGACCCTGCCCCCTCCCTAAAAAGGAATAGTCATAAAGTAAGTGACACTTGTATCAGGGGCTGTGCACAATCACAGTGCACTCTCTGTTGTTGGCTCAGTTCAGCAGTAACAAGCTGGCAACAGAGCGTGGTGTCAGAATACCCGGAGAGCAGAGACCAGTGAAGTTACTTGCGGGGATGGCGCTAGTGTTTGTAAACAGTGTATTCTGATACTGCTCTGTTGACGGCTCGATATTGCTGATCTGAGCCAACAACAGAAAGCGGGTTGTGATTGTGCACATCACACAGCATGTAGGCACAGCCCCTGAAACAAGCATCACTCATAACACTGTGTTCACAAAGGAGGCAGAGGCTGCCTCTGCCCCAAGCCCACAAACCGCAGCCTTTGCCCCTGATGATGCTTCGCTTGAGTATCCCAACTTGCACTGGCATTCTCAAACCAAGAGTCGTCAAAAAGGAAGAAGGGAAAAAATACAATAGCTGTTAGATAGTGTGGGTAGGGAAGGATAGAAAATTTTTAATGCAAGTATATTCGAAAACAATTTAGATGTAGGCACTAAATAGCTAGGGATTTAGCAGGAAAATTACTTTACCTTTGGACCAGGCCTTTAATCATTCCATAGGAAAAATAGTTGGGGGATTTACAGCAATAATGGCCAGCAGGTTGGCTACATCTGTTTTGCGCGCAATGTGCTTTCTCAAGACATTAAAGCCTTGAGAAAGCACATTATGTGCAAAACAGCCATATGCAGTCATCTGCTGATCATTATTGATTTATACCCCCAACTATTTTTATTTAATGGAATAAATACATATATTCATGGATTTTGCTACTACATGATGAATACCACATATTTATTTTTTGGGAAATACATTTTATGGGGAATACTTAATACAGCAGGCATAGCAGGAATGTTGACCTGTCATCTTTAAGCTAACTTCAGGAAACACTGCGTGATACCCATAGTGGAACGGTCACTAAGACAAACCTCACCTGCAAAGCTCTAATAGGTCTAATAAGTCCCATGTGGAATCTCCTATTATAGTTGGAGGCGCGTAGTGTGTCATGAGTTGAACTAAACTCTAAAATGTGTTTAGCTTGTTGGGTAGTAATTACATTTCTTATCTTTTACTATTACTTATGGCTCCTATATCAAATATTAAAGCATTTTCTGAATCTGGTTATAAAGTAGATGATTGTGGTGAGTTAGGTCCTATTTGACGATTTATTAAGAGGGTTTGTTTAACCTTTAAACCATTTTGGTGCCTTTTTGTACAGACACAGAAAGCAAAAGAGACATCTTATTCCTGATTGATGGTTCCAACAATATTGCTGGGAGTTTTCCACTTGTTCGAAACTTTGTGGCAAACGTCATTGATGGTCTCAACGTTAGCCCAGATGAAACTCGTATCTCTTTGGGTTTAGTCGGTGAAAATGTGAAAGTGGAATTTAAGTTTGACTCATTTCAAACAAAACCCGAGGTAGTCAGTACAGTACGAAGGATGAGATTCAAACCAAGCAAGGAGTTCAATATTGGAGGTGCTCTGGATTATGCCCATGACAATCTTTTCACACCAGAGTCTGGAAGTAGAATTCAAGAGGGGGTACAACAATACCTAGTCTTGCTGGCTGCAGGCAAATCTGGAGACAGCATAGATCAGGCAGCAAATAAATTGAAGAGAGCTGGTGTGGTGACATTTGCTATCAAGGCACAAAGGGCTGAATCTCAGGAACTTGAGAAGATTGTTTTGGCACCACAATTTATTGTGTCCTCAGAGTCTCTGGGAGAGCTCTCCTCTTTACAGTCACAATTTATTAATCTCATAAAAACCATCTCAGTGGAGGTGCCAACAGAAACTTGTAAGTACTTTTATTTTTGTTTTTGCCAGATTTCCACATTTGCTGTTGCTCAGGCTTTGCTTAGGGCACAATGCCTTACTTTTCTGGTAGAGGTGTATCACAATGCCTCTACCTTAACTAACAATAGCTCTCACACAGCAATCAAAAGACATCTGTATCTTTTTCACCTTCAAAAGAAAGTCTGGTTCTTTCTTTATTTCTTTCTTTCCAGCACTGATCTTAAAGATCCATGCTGGAGCAGTAGGTTGCACATGAGCCCTGAGCTCCTTATATGTAACCTTCTGCATTTCAGCGACTGGACGTGACTTGGATTGAGGTGAGTATGCTGAGGCATGGCTTTCATAGCGACACTGTAGATAGCATTCTCTGGTTGTTCTCAATGGGGACAATATGGTTTGCAAACATTTAACTGGACAAATGCTCAATAGGTTGCATTATGGCTTGCATTAATGTGGCACTGTGGCTGGATTTCATATGAAGGTCATTGCTGTGGTGGCACAATGGCTGGCTTCTCCATAGAGGTGCTGCGGCAGCTGTGCTTTCATGAGGGCACTGTGATGGCTTCTGTTTCAAGGCAATTTGTCTCTCACTGCTATGGCAAAGATATATCTCTCGCTAGTATTAGAGCGCTGTGGCTGTCACTGGAATAGGAGTGCTGTGGCTGTCACTGGTATTGGATCACTGTGGCTATCACTGGAATAGGAGCGCTGTGGCTATCACTTGTATGGGATACTGTGGCTGCCACTGGTATAGGAGCACTGTGGCTGCCACTGGTATAAGTTATTCATGACACATGTGCTTCTATGTCTTCATCATTTAGTTTCTGCCATGTTTTATCAGCTACAGCATTTTGCACCCCCCTTTTGACATAACTATCATTCCTAATTGTAGGAAAGTTGTCAAAGTACATATAGAATTTTTTTTTTTCGTATGGCCCTCCTGAATGCAAAAATATATTTTTACACTCTAAACACACTTGCCATGTCTATCAGTTGATATGAAGGAGTATTGTCCTCTTTGGGTCCAACATTTACATTACTGCACAATTTACACTGGATGCATTGACCAAAGGCCAATCCACCAGGCTGGATGAGTGGCTGAGGGAACCTGATTCTTCATATAGATGCAGATTGTAGAAGATTGACCCACACCTATCACACACATGGTCTTCTACTGCAAAGAAGTCTAACATTAATTAGACCTAACCATTAAGAGTTAAAACTTCAAGTTAAAGACTCCGTATTTTCTTACTCATGACTTTGAAGATTGTAAGTCTAGATGCACATGTCCTTACAGGTACCAGCAGATTAGTATCTGGCCTGATGAAACCAAAATATTATTTCAGATATACTTACTGGTCAAAGCATATATTATTTTGTTTATTTTCTTCAAGAACATTGGTGTCATGTGTATGTGCAGCTTCTAAAATCCGAATGAAACTTTTGAAGATCATCGAAAGCTCGTTGTTTATTCTCCATGTTTCTGAAAAAATGTTGGCTTTTAGATGTTTTACAGGTATGGCTGTGTAACTTTTGTTTTCTTGTAATTTTAGATGATATGAGCAAAAGGAAAGATATTGTGTTCTTGATTGATGGATCTAACGATGGCAGATCCAGCTTTCCCTCTCTTCGTTCCTTTATTCAAAGGGTGGTGGAAAACCTTGATGTGGGTCAAGATCGTATTCGTATTGGAGTTGTTCAATACAGTGATTCCACACGACCCAGCTTTCTACTGAATACTCATCCAGACGGTCAAGGAGTTCTAAGAGCTATCCAGCAATTATCACCAATTGGTGGATCAACACTAAACACAGGGGCAGCATTGGACTATGTCACTTCCAATGTCTTTACCAGTTCAGCAGGCAGTCGGTCAGCTGAGGGCGTGCCCCAGTTCTTGGTTCTACTAACCACTGCCAGGTCAAGAGATGATGTCAGGAGACCTGCCACAGATCTAAAGAATTTTGGTGTTATTCCATTTGCTATCGGAGTCCGAAATGCTGACGCTGGAGAGCTGAGAACAATCTCCTTTATTCCTGACTTTGCCGTTACTGTTCCTGATGTTAGCCAATTGGGAACTGTTTATCAGACCTTCACAACAAGAGTGTCTGAACTTCAAGCCGGTGATATTGAAATTTTAATGCAGTCACGTCCTACAGTAACATTACAAGGTTGGTAAATTTGCAATGATATCATTTTACCAGTAGCTCCTGCCTACTATGATAACATCAAACAGTATTGCTATATTATACATAATCATATGGCAAGCCTTTGGTCTTCTATCTTTATTTCAGTCAACTGTGGGCGGTCTAGGTGTTATATCAAATGGTTAAACAAGGATGCAAAATGCCCATCTGAATGAAGCGTTAGATAAAAAAAGATGTAGTTGCACATTATTGTTAGTAATATAATAAGTCTTTACTTTGTGCAATGTAATCTTTAATAGGTGTAAAAAGAGACGTCGTGTTCCTTGTTGATGGGTCAAGGGGTGCAGCCTCAGAGTTCAACAATGTGAAATCGCTGATAGAACGGGTTGTGGCTACAATGGATGTCAGTCCAGACACCACACGTGTAGCTGTAGTCCAGTACAGTGAAGATCCCAAGGTGGAATTCTTGTTAAATGCACACTCCACCAAAGAAGAGGTCCAAAGTGCTGTCAGGAGAATTCGACCAAAAGGTGGATCATCGGTAAACACCGGTAACGCCCTGGAGTATGTGTCCAAGAATATATTTACCAGGCCATCTGGAAGTCGTATAGAAGAACAAGTTCCACAGTTTCTTATTGTAGCCTCTTCTGGACCTTCATCTGATGACGTTGGAGAAGGAGCAAGAACAGTTAAAGAGTCTTCCGTGTTTCCTTTTGTGATTGGAAAGAACATTGACAATGATGAGGCCAGGAAAATAACTTTTGGCCAAGATTATACATATTCTGTTTCTAGTTTCCAAGAATTGCCATCAGTCGAACAAAGATTGCTTTCAAGTGTCACTCGCCTGGATCAAAATCAAATAACTGAGATCATTTTAAGACAATCAGGAACGACTGCAGGTAATAATTTTATAAGATTTTAAGTTCCCAAAATGAGTATTTTCCTAATTACTTATTAGTAATTCTTCTCATATAAATTGAAGAACTTTTACAAACAATGAAATAAAACTTTACTGTTAGCACATAGCTTCCAATAAAACCATTTTTTCATGAAAAACATGCTCAAACAAGGATTGTGTGCATAAACAGAAAAATATTTTTTTGTACTTTCATAACAAGGGCTCCTGTGTTCTCTATGAGAAAGACGCAGTCAGACATTTCTGGCGGCTTATCTCTGAGAGAACAAGAAGATTGCCAGTCCGAAATCATTTTGCTGGATTCTTATCTCCCCCGAACATCATCTTTTGTGGCCTACTCGGAGCACATAAACACATTAAAATGACACCGGGGTTTGTCTGATGTTAGTCTAATATGTATGGGGACCTTAGATCAAAGATTTCAAACATTACTCTCCAATGTAAAGACTGAGCCCAATTTTGCATGTTCATACATAAAACATAATGGGGTAGATTAATATTGGCCTAAATAATGACAGCTTAGAACCAGACCAGTCAGGCAGGAGATGCATCAAAAATATCACAGTGGCTCATGGTGTATCTTGTTAGACATGAGACATTTTCCTTTTCGTCTCTTGGTTGACTCACTTTAGGATAATATTTAAAAAAAATTTGGGGGGGCATGTTAATTACGTAATAAACACACTTTTTCTAGACATTGTCCACTAAGGCATAAAGTGTCCTAAACAGCACAAATCTAATGAAGTCTTACATTCCAGTTTATTGCAAATGAAAACAAAATTTTGATGCTTATTTTATTCAATTTCCTCAAATAATAAAGATTAACCAAAGTGGGGGTTGAAGGGACAGAAATAGATTTAGCAATGGCATATCTAAAAGATGTAAATGAATACAAATAATAATTATTATTTATTACATATTAGTATTTAGTACTATAATTTGTAAGTTATCATCTTAAAGAGGTATTACCACCAAAAACATCCACAAGAAAAGTGATAAATGACTTATACTTGAGGAAACCCCATGATCACTACAAAGAGGGTTTATGTCTTCAGTTCTTTCTCCCTTCTTGAATGAAGTCTGCTTCATTCATTGGTATTAACAATTGGTTAACTCTTCCAGTCCCATAAGTAATGAGTAGAGCTGCATTGCATATATTTGATCATGCCTCACGAGACCCCTGCTTTAATAACTGGTAGGGGTACCAGCAGGATGACCTTTAGTAATCCAAAATTTAGCAGAACTTATCCCATGGATGACAATAAATGGTTATGAGTAAATTAGCAAAAATTCACATTGGTCAGTTTGCTTGGATTTGGCTAGAAAATGTGATTTGCATTAAGCCTGTTCAATGCAAATCAAAAGTGCCTTATACTCTGAGGTTCACTAGAAAATAATAAAGTCATCACATCCCTAATCTATCTCACTGCTGCAGCTTCCCAACAGGTCCTCTTTTCGCTCTGGCTCTTTTCTCCACGGCAGGTGATGTCCTCTTCCACATCTTTTATTTTGTCCCAGTGTTTCCTGTGCCGTGTAGGCCTCTTGAGATGAGTGTTTTGATGCCATGGCATGTGTTGCTCAAGGCACTAACTAGTCCTTGGGTGATGCGAGTCATCTGAGGCCTACTCGATGCAGAAAACATCTGAACAGAGTGAAGAAAAAGAGAAGATCATCTGCCCTTGACACAGGAGCAGGTGGAGACAGTGGAGGACCAAGAGGGGAGTTGTGGCGCCTGGACAGGCAAACAGTCAGATATATATATTTTTTAAATGTAAACCCTTTTCCAGGCCTTCTATAATCAAATAAAATGGTAATCATCATATTTCATATTTGGGGTAATCCTACATTTTTATAAAACTCTAAATTAATTAGATTTGCTTTTTCACGGACTTACTCGTCTCTAGTGATAAATATCTATGATGGTAAAACCCCTTTAAAGCTTTTGAGAATATAATACATGAAATGGTTTCTCTATTTTTAAATTCCATATTTCTTTTTTTCTATAGATTCTGATCCTGATAGACGGGATGTTGTCTTCCTGATTGACAGTTCAACAAAAACTGGTGCCGATGGCACTGCTAACATTCGAGATTTCATCTTGAAAGTTGTACAGAACTTTGAGATCGCACCTAATAAAGTGAGGGTAGGCTTGGTTCAGTTCAGTAACAATCCTACTACAGAGTTTCTTCTGAAGACCTACATGAACAAGCCTGCCTTGATTCAAAACATTCGTCGTCTGCGAAACAAAGGAGGGGAGCCACTGAATATTGGAAAAGCTCTAGATTTTGTAACAAAAAATCATTTTGTAAAATCAGCTGGGAGCAGAATAGAAGACGGTGTGCCACAATATCTGGTACTTCTTACCGGGGGCAAGTCTGAAGATGACGTTACTGGAGCTGCTAGATTACTTGGCACTAGTAGGATCAGATCTCTTGCTGTAGCCAGTGGCAGTGCTGACAGAGATGAAGTGCAGCGCATTGTGTCAGACCCACGCTATCTCTTCACTGTCAGGGAATTTAAGGACCTATCGAACATCGAAAACGTCTTATTCAGGTCATTTACAAGTCCTGTTGATCCAACGTTACCACCATCACAACCAGAACTGCCAATCAGTAAGTATTCAACTTTAGCATATGCAGTAACAAGTGTTATCCAGGACTTTTATTATTGTTGTGTATGGGACTAAGTACCAGCCTGTTCTGCACTGGGACGATCAACCTGAATCGGCCATTTCACCTATCGTCAACAAAGCAGATCTTTCTCTTTTGCTCGGTAGGGCATCACTGCGCACATCATGCTGATTGACAGCTGGCTCCTCAGCCAATAATAAAAGTCCTTACTAACCCCTTTAAGTATGCAACTGACAATGTATTGTTCAACACTACCTCACAAGGGATCTTTAAAGGGAATCTGTTAGCAAGTTTATGCTATCTCATCTGAGAGCAGCATAATGTAGAAAAAAATACCCTGATTCCAATGATGTATCACTTAGCTTACTGGGTACAGCAGTTGTGACGCAATCAGAGTTCTGGGATACAGCTTGAAGCAGAGCTGAAAAGCTGCCCTCGCCCCCACCAGGCTCCCTATGTACACAGTCTATGGACAGTGAGCTGCTTATCATAGAAAGGAGCGTGGTTGGACCAGCAGTTATGTGAGCTGTAGTCGAGCAGTGATAATCTCCTCATGTTAACACTTGATAACAGCACACAGCCTAATAAGTTACACATCACTGAATTCTGTGTTTCAGTCTCTATGTCCTGCTGTCTTAAGATTACATAGCAAAAACGTGCTGACAGATTTCCTTTAAGGAATGTAAGAGTCATTGTGATTGAATAGGTGCAATTGCCTATGTTGGAAAAGCTTCCATTGCAAATTATCTAATATTCCAAATGATTATTGATTATTAGCAGTAATTCCAAAGATAAAATTGTATAATATATTCAATGTAAAATGGTAAAATATGCAGAAATCATAGTATTTTCCGCATTTATACCAAACTATGTTTTAACTCCATTTTTAAGCTGCAGTTTGGTCTCTAGTGTAAAGGTGCGACTGCTACAGATTTGTCACACCCACCCTTACCTTTCCGCAAGTTTAATTATGGACTCAGATTTCAAACCTTACCAATTTGATCGAGTCCCACAAAAACACATAGAATAAAAATCGACACAGTGACAAAAAGTACACCCCAGTGCCAACTTTAGAAACAGTTCCACTTGTATATATTTTTCATACAAAGTTTGGGGTTTGGCAACGCAACAATACATCTTGTAACTCTACTTTATGATAGCAAAAACTACTCCTACTGCCAACGGGGTGTGCCTTCTTCAATCATTTCTATTTTCATATGTAAAATGCAAATGGATCATAACAGTCGTAATCTCACTGTAATGTTTCAGATGGCAAGAAAGAAGCTGACATTGTTTTCCTTGTGGATGGCTCCATGAACTTGGGACGGGACAATTTTAAAGAGGTTCTTGAGTTTGTATCTGGAATAGCTGATGCCCTTGTGGAGGAAGAGGGAGCGATTCAAATTGGACTGGCTCAGTTCAACTCAGATGTGACCGATGAGTTTTTCCTCAGAGAATACAAGACCAGCGAAGAAATCATGGAGGCTGTATCAAAAGCCGAGTATAAAGGAGGCCGGGTGGCCAATCTGGGCCCAGCTATTCGCCATTTGCAGGATAAACACTTTGTAAAAGCAGCCGGCAGTAGAATTGACACCAACGTTCCACAAATTGCTTTCATTGTCACTGGAGCAAAGTCCGTCAGTGATGGCCAGGCTGCGGCACAAGCTTTGTCCGGTAGGGGAGTCAAAGTGTTTGCAATCGGTGTGGGAAGCATAGATGTTGATGAAGTTTCCAAGATAACAAGTGATGCACCGAGTGCTTTCCGAGTGCCTGTTGTCCAACAGCTTTCAGAGCTGAACGAACAGATTTTGATAACTCTTGAAACTGCTCTGCAAAAAAGGAGTGTTTGTCCAGGTGTTGTAGATGGTGTCAGGGGTAGGTACCCTCTTATTTTCAGTTTTCATACATATTCATTTATTGTTACAGTTGATAGCTATGATATGATTTAGAGCAGGTAGACACATACAGAAACTAAGCCATGTGTAAGGACAGTATATGTGCCCATTCAGTATGGTAATGTCTCTGTGAAAGATATGGCTGCTTTGGAGGTAGACATGGGCTTCCATACTTTTGGGGCTCCTGTGCAGCTGCAGAGGTTGCACCAGCTGTGTATCCACCCCTATTTTATAGTATAAACTATTAGCTGATGTGATTAATCCACCATTATAGAGCAAAACTACCAGGTAAAGCACATACTACTCAGCAAAACCACCATGGCGCCTAGCACCCCACCGATCAATATGCCATTACATTCTGTGATGGGAATAATTATAATCCCATTACGGATTAACTGTTTCTCATTATCTTAAATGGATAAAAGTGCAATATGCTCTTAAAAACAAGCAACTTTTCTATTTACTTGGCATTAAATATACTCTCAATTCTCATGAATGGAGGATTCTTAATTTTGTTGTTTACAAGCTCTTTTCAATAGGGTTTGTAAGCACTGCTCTGAAGCTGCCCAGATCACTGGACTGCTCTGATACCTCCAAATCTTGCCAGCTTCAGTGCAACTGTGCTTTTCTTCCAGTGTTGCAGAGGCAAAGTTGCCACTGATTGCAGCATCAGAGAACTCACAATTTCGTCCAGGGGACAACAATGCTGAACTATTAAGCAAGCTGGAGCTGACCATCCCCTAGGGAGCAGTAAACTGAAAGGCTGGGGGCAGTGGACTCCTTCAAAAAATGATGAGAACATCACTTGAAGTTTTTAGAGAAAAATATTAAAGTGTATCATGTTTTAGCTAGAAGCATAGAAAAGTTTTTGCTATTTCACTGCCGGGGAGTGGCAGTACTGATGTAAGTTATCTGCCCCTAGTAATATTACCAGCCGGGTCTTCTTCTTTTCTCAGCACCTCTTCAGTTGTCTTCTGCTGTTTGTGACCTGCCGAATCACTCCAGTATTCACTGGGCAAGCCAGAGGCCACTTCTCAATGTAAACCTATGAGAGGCAGGATGAGGCCAGAAGAAGTTCTCATAGATTTAAATTGAGAGCTTGTGACAGTCAGGAGCTGCGATCACAAGATAGCGGCACTGGGAAGAGCTGAAGATGGCAGCCTGTGAGTCTTTTACTAGGGACAGGGAGCTTACATTGATGAAACCGCTCTGACACCAAAATAAAAAAAAAATTCTGCTGTTTTAAGCTATATTCCTTTTTTTATTGCAATGAACATAACATTAATGTTAGTACGATTTCATTCTTCAGATTCTACATTCAGTAGGCACAATTTATGGAAATGTTATCAGAGGGGCACTTCTACCTGAAAAGCAGGTGCCTTATCATAAGCTATTGGCCTGCAAAGGGCCCATATTAAGTCCTCACACAGGGGCCATATTCTGTCTTTGTTCACCACTGAATTACTCACTTGGTTTTATTTCTATTAGTGGTATAACTTTATGATTTATTTGCAGATTGTAACCTGGAAGTGATTATTGGATTTGATTCGGAAGTTGGCTCTGGGCAAAATCTCTTTAACACTTACAGAGGACTAGAGTCCAAATTAAGGCATATACTGGAGCGTATTTCCAACATGCAGAAAATTAGCTGCAGTGGCGACAAGAAGCCTACAGTGAAAGTTGCCATTTTATCTCAAGGAAGAACAGGTCCAGTTGAGGCATTTGATTTTTCAGAATATCGTCAAGAGCTGGCTGAAAAAATCCTTGCAATGGGCACACGGGGACCTTATGTGTTGAGTAGTCAAACTCTGCAAACATATTTAAACAAATTCAAGACCTCTGGAGAAGACAACAGTCTTAAGGTAGAAAAGCTGATATGGGCTTATCAATGCTATGTCATCTTGTTTGCCATAACAACCACATCAGATAAAGTTTTTAATGTTCAACCATCGCAACCCTTCTAAATAACAGACCAATGCACTTCGACCATATTCTTCTTTTCTACCATCACTGGAAAAAAGACTGCTTATTTTCTCTACACGTCATACCTTACGACTCATGCGTTTGACCCTTTTCCATCATAACTCCTCCCCAACCTCACCTTTCTGTTTTTTCCATCTCTTCATCTTATACTTAATCTCTAGTGTCTTCCTTTCTCCTTTCAAATAGGCAACAATCGCCCCTATCTTGATTAAGCCATCCCTTGACCAACTTCTATGTTCAGCTATCGACCCATATCACTAATATCATTACTCCCATTCGTCTCCAAACTCCTCAAACACCAAGTCCACATTGAACTTTGGTTCTACCCCTCCTTCAACACACTCTTTGACAACATACAATTCAGATTCTGTCACTACTACTTCACTGAAACTGCCCTAACCAAAATTACTAATGACTTACTAACCACCAAAGCTAAGGAACAATATTGAAAACTTCTCGTTCTAGACCCGTCCTCTCCATTCCACACAGTTGACCACTCTTTCCTATTACAGATCCTTTCTTCCCTTGACATCAAAGACTTTGCCCTCTCCTGGATCTTTTCAGACCTTACTAACTGCATATTTAGCATCTCCCATTCCCATACTAATTCCCCATCCCATTTTCAGTCCATTGGTGTCCATCAAGAGCCTGTGAGGACAGGGTTCTCTGCCCCTTTTTACTAGTTTGTCACTTTGTTTAATTTCATGTATGCTATATGCATGTCACCCTTTTCATATGTACAGCACCATGGAATTAATGGTTCTCTAAAGATAAATAATAATAGCTCCTTAATGATCAGTGACGTAGATCTTCATCATATGTCCCTGAGGGCTGTATGGAGCGGACTCTGGAAGTGAACATACTGACTGTGTTATATAGCAGGCATCTGTTTCACACAGAAGCAGTCAGAGCCAGCTCTGTTTGCTGCCATTAACCATTTATATGCTACTGTCAAACAATGATGCAATCACGGAAAGACAATGGATTACCATGGCAGTTTGGGGCCTGCTGAAGGCCCTTGTAGCTGCCATTGCTCAGACAGACAGAAGTTGGACTTCGTAGAGTAACCGCAATTACACTATATTGCAAGACTTTAGTACTGCAGATTATAATAATAGAGATCAAATCAGGACACTAAACATAGAGTAAAAATGTAAAACAAACTTCGAAAAATATAGAAAAATAAAAATATTAAAAAGTTTAAATCACTCCCATTGTCCCACTTAAAAATAAATAAATAAAATAAAACAAACAAAAAAGAGCGTAAAAGTTTGATCAATAGAACATAACAAATATAATATTTAGATATAAACTGTACATTAAAATGCTGAAAAAAATAAAAATGGAAACATCCGAATTGCTGACTTGGTTGAAACACTTCCCTAAAAAGTACAATAAAAGTGATCAAAACATTATACTGTATATACCCCAAAATGGTATAATTGAAAATGTCAACTCAGTACTCACAAAAATGCCTTGTTCCGTCCTCTGACGAATATTACAAATCTCAAAAATCGGCGACACAAGAAATTTTTTTTTTTCAAGGTTTGGAAGTTTTTTTAACAACTAAAATGCAGAAATACCTTGTAAGTTTTGTACTGCTGTAATCATACTGACCTAGAGAATCATGTTTTCAGGCCATTTTTACCACACAACGAATGCTAAAAAGCAAAACACAAAAAAGGAAATGGCAAAATTGCGTTCATTTTTTGCAGCTTTGCTTAATTTTCAAAACATTATATAGTAAAATGAAAAGTGTATTTTAAAACTTCAACTCAACCCACAAAAACAAACCCTCATTTGGCTATGTCAATGGGTAAAATAAAAAAGTTATGGCTCTTTGAACAGAGGAAGTAAAAATGAAAGCACAAAAATGAAAGATGTCTGGTTATTGAAAAAAGGGTTGAAAAAGGAGTTAAAAAATATAGATCTCTTTCAATGTGCATGACTTTCATACTCATATATTCATTTCACGGTACCTTATCGTATAAATCAGAGTATGTAGAGATTTTATGGAGAGTTTACAGTAGTTTGTTTTATATACAGGTTATTATCCACATAACAGATGGTGCTGATGTAAGCATGTCAGAACTTCAGAAAGCATCTTTATCACTGCAAACGGCAGGTAAGCAGCGGTTTACGAGAGTAATGGTAGCAACATGATTGTAGCTGATCTTATGTTCCCCTAACATTCATCCTAATAAACTAAGATATGCAGTATAGAACATAGATTACATTTTACATCAACTTTCCACTTGTTTAAATTAAGTCCTATTAGTAAAATATATGGCATATTGGATATGTACTGGCCAATATAAATTGCTAAATGACACCCTGTGCATGCCTAATATTAATCCAAGGGTAAATAAATATAATTAAATGTATTACTCAAATAGAAATTTCAAGTTGTTTAAGTGTCAGTAGAGGCAACTTGCAATGAAGTCCTGAGATCACAGCAGCATCAGCACTAATGTAAGGGTACTGTCACACAGTGCAATTACGATCGCTACGACGGTACGATTCGTGACGTTCTAGCGATATCGTTACGATATCGCAGTGTCTGACACGCAGCAGCGATCAGGGACCCTGCTGAGAATCGTACATCGTAGCAGATCGTTTGAAACTTTCTTTCGTCGCTGGATCTCCCGCTGTCATCGCTGGATCGTTGTGTGTGACAGCGATCCAGCGATGCGTTCGCTGGTAACCAGGGTAAACATCGGGTTACTAAGCGCAGGGCCGCGCTTAGTAACCCGATGTTTACCGTGGTTACCAGCGTAAAAGTAAAAAAAACAAAACCGTACATACACACCATCTGATGTCCGTCAGGTCCCTTGCCGTCTGCTTCCCGCTCTGACTGTGAGCGCCGGCCGGAAAGTGAGAGCAGATCACAGCGGTGACGTCACTGCTGTGCTGTGCTCTCACTGTACGGCTGCACTCAGTCAGAGCGGGAAGCAGACTGCAAGGGACCTGACGGACATCAGATGGTGAGTATGTACGGTTTGTTTTTTTTAACTTTTACGCTGGTAACCACGGTAAACATCGGGTTACTAAGCGCGGCCCTGCGCTTAGTAACCCGATGTTTACCCTGGTTACCAGCGAACCTCGGCATCGCTCCAGCGCCGTGATTGCAAAGTGTGACCGCAGTCTACGACGCTGGAGCGATACTCATACGACGCTGCGACGTCACGGATCGTGCCGTCGTAGCGACGAAAATTGCACGGTGTGACAGTACCCTTAGAAGCCAACTCCTCTGTTTCCCATTGTTTCTTCTCTCCATTGAGAGGAGACACAAAAGCAATGTGTACAGTATTGTGAGCTAGAAAGCATGTAGTTAAAAGAAAAAAGGAGGGTTGGTACCATGTACAAACACTGACTAGTGACCGGGCTGCAATTTCTTTATATATGTAAAATAACAGATAATGAACACAATAAACTTCCTGTTAGTAAATTATGAGCGAGTAAAGTATTTGGTGGGTAAGGCTTCACATAGGTATTGTATAGGAGAACTTGAATATTGTACCCAACAAAAATGTCTGTTTGTTTGGAAATCTAAATAGGCAACTTTGCAATAAAGTCCTGTGATCACAGCAGCATCAGCACCAATTGAAGAAGAAAAAATGTTCTCTTACTCACTGTAATCTCTTCTCTCCCATAACAAGGGACACAAAACAGAGTATAGAGTACTGTAAGCTAGAAATCCTGTAGAAACCATGACTGGATACAGAGCTGCCACTTCTTTATATGTGTAACATGGCAGACAATGAAAACAACAAACAACTTCCTTTTAGTGAATTAGGAGCAGAGTATGTTTAGGAAACTGCTTCACATGGTTACTGCAAAAAAGGACTAGAATATCTTACCCAGACACACATGTCAGGTTGTTTGTGTGTTAGTAGATGCAGCTATGTAATAAAGGCCTGGGATCACAGCAGCATCAGCACTAATTTAATTACAGATCATTTCTCTCTTTTTCATTGTACGTTAATTTCTCTCCCAAAAGAAGGGACAGGAAACAGTGTCTAGAGTATTTGTACAAAAACTTGAGAATTTAGTAATTGAAATAAAAGTTTCACAAAACATCACAGTTATAGTCATGCGCTAAAATACCTCTGTTACTTGAAGATGTAATATAAAGAAAGTTTATTACATAATGTGCTGATCTTGACTTCAAAATGTATCTATAGGAGTTAGAGCTTTGCTTTTTGTGGGAATGGAAAGCACCCCCAAATTTGACCAAATAATGCAGCTAGAATTTGGCAGAGGATTCACATACAATAACCCACTGAGATTAAACCGTGTGGATCTGGATTACGAGATCATTGAAGAACTGGTGAGTTCTGCTTTTGTCTTGCAGCGGTCAGTACAGTAGCACTGTCATATATTATATATACGATACTTTTATAGCACTGACTAGTAGGAACTCATTCCATGTCTCGATAACAGGATAATATTGCAGAGAAAGGTTGCTGTGGAGTCCCTTGCAAGTGTTCAGGAGAGAGAGGTGATATTGGATCTCCAGGTGTCACTGGACCAAAGGTAAGATTCAGTTTTTAATACATATTTAATCAGGAAAAGTGAAAATCTGTATAAAAAATCCTTGTAAATATTAATAAAATTCTCAGTATGTTCCATTTCAGACAAAACTAAGTAAAATGTTGCCATATGTAATATTATTGTGAACAGGGTAGTTGTTTAGTAGCCTTTTTTAACAGGTAGATCACATTTCCTATGAGTAAAGATCAATCAGTATTAGATCATTCTGTGGTCGTAGAGTGCCGTCGTTCTCAGTGGCATATGTACATGTTGGGTGAATCCAACCCAACCCTTCCTATGGCAGATGTGTTTTTCATCCGTGCTTAGAGTTCTTTGGTAGCACTTCTTTCCATTTAACCTTTGAAAATCCATTCACATTTAGAATAGAGGTATTGCTGTCAGATGAATAGCTGCCTAAGGTGTATGGATAGCAAAATGGACAGACTAGCAAAAGAAATAAATAATTTGCTTATTCACATTCATTGTGTCAGTGGATATGTGAATGTGAAATTCATGTCTTTGTTTTTTAGGGTGCACCAGGTCTCAAGGGTCACCAAGGCTTCCCAGGAGAAGAAGGCGGACCTGTAAGTAATACCATTAATCTGTTTCCCATATATTTCAATCCATTTACAATGGATATTAAATTAAAAAATTAGATATGAAGATATAAATATTGACACAAATTTACTAAAACCTATATACACATTGTGTTTTATGCCTTAGGGAGAGCGTGGTCCACCTGGTACAAATGGAACACAAGGTTTTCGAGGATGTCCAGGTCAAAGAGGGTTCAAGGTACGAGATCATTTTCTTCTTGCATCTGCAGATTTGCTTTTCAAACTTACAATTTTTTAAAACTTAGACAAATTGTGTTTTTTGTCTTTGTTCTAGGGTTCTCGTGGATTCTCTGGGGACAAGGTAACAGAATCTCCACAATAGCATCTTAATTGTATCTCCAAGTTGTGTAGGTTATACAACACATGTTCTTTCTTGGAAGAAAACATATTTACAGAATAACCAACACACACATCATTTTGGCTCACAGTTAATGAACATACACTAGCTTGTACATGAGATTTTGTTTATTGATATAAGGCCAGGGCTACACGGTGCTTGTAGCTGTGAGACATAGACACCCACAACCCAACAGTTGGCAAAAAACCAACCCTACTATATCTCTGCTCATCCACATTCATTAATAATATATCACATCTAATATAATTAGATGTGACAGGTAGCACCACATCTGCAATCTTAATCTCATAATGGAAAGTTAACTCTTATCCAAAGCATGGGTAATATCTTGCAGATAAGAGGAAGGCTGACCATTGGCCAACCTTCCAATCTGAAGAACGGGGCTCTGAAATATCATGTTGGAATGGCAGATGCGAACCTTGTCTCCTTTCATTCTTTACGGGGCTGTTGTAGATGGTTGAGTACAGCTCTCAGCTATCTCCAGCAGTTCAATAGATAATGAAAGGAGATATGGCAGTCATGAACTGTCACCTCTCCATTTTGATGGCACATTACAGAACCCGTGTCTTTTGAATAGGTCATCATAGCTTTTAATGTTGGCCATAGCCTCTAGTTTTTCCACATCCACAAGTCCCTGCATAGCATGCTACAGAGTTACTTAGACTTCTAGGTTAAGCTAAAAGAGTAGTAGCAATTTGCCATTTCTCTGTTTTATATCACACATGTGCATAAATCAATCCTACATAATGTATTAATGTATCATTTATCCATAGGGTGAAGTAGGAGAAATTGGCCTGGATGGCATTGATGGTGAAGATGTAAGTTGGATACATGGTTGCATTTAGTATATCTGTTACCATTAATTAAAAGAAGTTAGTTACTGTAACTATGTATATGTTGGTAGAATATATGTTGGCCCCCCAGAACTAGCCATCTCCACCTTTCTCGACCACTTCACCACATGGCTACTTCATTTCCTCTCTGTTGACATCCCCACTATCATCATGGGTGATTTCAACATCCCGATTGACACTTCCACCTCAGCTGCCTCTAAACTTTTATCACTGACTGCCTCCTTTGGCCTCACTCAATGGTCCTCTGAGGCCACTCACAAAGATGGCCACACGCTGGACCTCATATTCACCCGCCTCTGCTCCCTTACTAATCTCACTAACTCACCCCTCCCCCTGTCTGACCACAACCTACTGACATTCTCTTCCCTCTCCTCTCCTAGTGTGCAACCCCCACTCCACGAACTCCCTCGCAGAAATCTCAAACATCTCAACTTACAATCACTCTCTGAGTCCCTTCTCCCTCTTACCGATATAGCCTCCCTTCATGACACAGATGCTGCCGCTGCTTTTTATAACGCTACAATAACAGCAACAATCGATTCGGCCGCCCCGCTCATGCATAGCAAAACTCGTACAATCAACAGGCAGCCCTGGCTGACCAGCCTGACTAAAGAACTGAGACGGGCTTCCAGGATCGCTGAGCGGAGATGGAAGCGATCCCGCTCTGCTGACCACTTCACTGTATACAAGCAGTCCCTCGCCAGCTTCAAGTCCGCGCTCACTGCCGCAAAACAAACTTACTTCTCATCTCTCATAACCGCCCTGTCTCACAACCCTAAACAGCTTTTCAACACTTTCAATTCTCTACTCCGTCCCCCTGCACCCCCTCCCTCCCCTCTCATTTCTGCTGAAGACTTTGCCTCTTTCTTTAAACAGAAGATCGATACGATCAGAGAAAGCTTTGGCCCACAGCACCCACTGCCCCTCTTAGCTGCTCACCCCTGCTCCTCCAAAACCAGCTTCTCCACCATGAGAGAAGATCAGCTCTCCACCCTCCTGTCAAGATCACACCTCACCACCTGCACGCTCGACCCGCTCCCATCCCACCTCATCCCTAACCTTTCCACGGTCTTCATCCCAACCCTAACGCACCTTTTCAACCTCTCACTCACAACAGGTGTGTTCCCCTCATCCTTCAAGCATGCCAAGATCACACCCATCCTCAAAAAGCCCTCCCTCGACCCATCCTCTGTGTCTAGCTATCGCCCGATATCTCTTCTTCCTTATGCCTCCAAATTGCTGGAGCAACACATCCATCTTGAACTGTCCTCTCACCTCTCCTCCTGCTCCCTCTTTGATCGATTACAATCTGGCTTCCGTTCCCATCACTCAACTGAAACTGCCCTAACTAAAGTCACCAATGACCTACTAACTGCCAGGAGCAAGCGACACTACTCTGTCCTCCTTCTCCTGGACCTGTCTTCTGCCTTTGACACTGTGGACCACTCCCTTCTGCTACAAATCCTCTCATCACTTGGCATCACAGACTTGGCCCTTTCCTGGATCTCATCATATCTGACAGATCGGACATTCAGTGTCTCACTCCGCCACACCACCTCTTCACCTCGCCCCTTGTCAGTCGGTGTTCCTCAAGGCTCTGTTCTAGGACCCCTGCTCTTCTCCATCTACACCTTTGGTCTGGGACAGCTCATAGAATCCCACGGTATGCAGTACCATCTCTATGCTGATGACACGCAGATTTACCTATCCGGACCTGACCTCACCTCCTTACTTACCAAAATCCCGCACTGTCTGTCTGCTATTTCAGCCTTCTTTTCTGCTCGCTTTCTACAACTGAACATGGACAAAACAGAATTCATCGTCTTTCCCCCATCTCACTCTACCCCTCCACCAGACCTATCCATCAATGTCAATGGCTGCTCACTTTCCCCAGTCCCACACGCCCGGTGCCTCGGGGTGATCCTCGACTCTGCCCTCTCTTTCAAGCCACATATCCAAGCCCTTGCCTCCTCCTGCCGCCTCAAACTCAAAAACATTTCCCGGATCCGCGCATTCCTTGACCGCGACACCGCAAAAACACTAGTGCATGCCCTTATCATCTCCCGCCTCGACTACTGCAACCTCCTACTCTCTGGCCTCCCCTCTAGCACTCTGGCACCACTCCAATCCATCCTACACTCTGCTGCTCGACTAATCCACCTGTCCCCCCGCTATTCCCCAGCCTCTCCCCTATGCCAAGCCCTTCACTGGCTTCCTATCGCCCAGAGACTCCAGTTCAAAACCCTCACAATGACCTACAAAGCCATCCACAACCTGTCTCCTCCATACATCTGTGACATGATCTCCCGGTACCTACCAACACGCAACCTCCGATCCTCTCAAGACCTCCTTCTCTACTCCCCTCTCATCTCTTCTTCCCACAACCGCATCCAAGACTTCTCCCGTGCTTCCCCCATACTCTGGAACTCTCTACCCCAGCACATCAGACTCTCGCCTACCATAGAAACTTTCAAAAAGAACCTGAAGACTCACCTCTTCCGACAAGCCTACAGCCTGCAGTGATCCTGAACCTACTGAACCGCCGCACAACCAGCTCTACCCTCTCCTAGTGTATCCTCACCCATCCCCTGTAGACTGTGAGCCCTCGCGGGCAGGGTCCTCCCTCCTTATGTACCCGTGTGCCTTGATTTTGCTCATGTTTAATGTATTTGTCTATATTTGCCCCGTATTTCACATGTAAAGCGCCATGGAATAAATGGCGCTATAAAAATGAATAATAATAATAATAATAATAGAATAGTTACATAATGACCTTTGAAAGTCTATAGAGCTAATATTAATTATTGATATTAGATATGAGATTAATTCATATATGACTGGTTGTAGGGAAAAGACTATAACCGATCTGGCCACCTATTTGTTTTAGTAGATGGGATGAAAGGATAAATGGTTGAGATAGGAATGACCCCTTAATTTCATGTAGCCATTAGAATTGCGTAAAAGAAAGCAATTCATCCATTTATGTGTAATGTACAGTCATTTATACACAGTAATGTACCTATATATATGCCAAACAAAGGGCGAGATAAAGTGTCCAATCTTCCATTTTAGGGTAAGAGGGGTACCCCTGGATCTGCAGGAGACAGAGGCAGCCAAGGGCCACGGGTGAGTTATTTTGGTCTCTCCTTCAGTAAAAGACAGTAGTTTCTACAGTTTCTATCACGTCTTTCTGGCGTTAAGGTTTTCTTCACACCAGTGTTAGTGGTATATATCATGCTTTTGATTACAATAATAATACAGTGCATGGTACCTTTATTGCTGTCTAAAATCCCCAAATCCTGATGAATCCGGCTGTTTTGGCTACATCATACACAGATACCATGACACTAGTCTGGGCAAAGTATCAGCACGATAACCTTCTAACATTGGAAGTTTACATTAGAAGGATTTCACAAAGTATACCTCTGACAGAAGACTGCAACATATGCTACTCTATAAGCTTAGAGTGCCATATGTCACACATCGGGTCCTATAGTAAAAAAATAATAATAGTACAATACGGTATGCATATTTGTCCAAAGTTTCTGCATGAACAAAATTAAATTAGCTATGTTATCTATAGAGAAAGTGGCAGGCTAATGTATTCAGAGCAGTCGGAGGCCTAAAGAATAATTTGTTAACCTCAATTGGCTACGTGGAGACTTATGAAAACAATTGTCATATATACCAAGAGTAGGGATGAGCGGACCCGTGGAAGTTGGAGTTCTGGTACCCATGAACATAAACACCGTGTGCACTGCTATTGTCAGGTGCAGAGACTAGGTTCCCAAACCATATAGTAAACTAAAGAGAAGTCTCGCACTCAACTTAAGTATTTTTGATTTGCAGATTTTATTAGTACTGAGGTAGCACTGGACAGTGCTACCTCAGTACTAATAAAATCTGCAAATCAAAAATACTTAAGTTGAGTGCGAGACTTCTCAGGAGTTCTGGTACCCGACCTGAACTTTATTCCAAAGTCTGGTTTGGGTGCCAGAACTGTTTTCGACCTTGAACCAAAACCTGACCCTGATTGAAAAGAATGGAGACCCAAACTTCTGAGCTGGAAAATTATCTCTCTTTCTTCCCCGTAACTCTGAACATTGCAACGGACTTGCCGTGTTCAGCGTTTAGCAGCGGACAGTTACTGTCAGGTACGAACCCCAAACTTTTAAGTTTGGGTTCTCTCATCTCTAACCATGAGCTTTACCTAGTGTATAGGCCAAATATAAGGCTCAAACGTGATTTTTTTTCAGGTCTAGTACGTACTTTTGAATACTTTTACTCTGTTTCAATAAGTACATGCAATGTTTCACTCTGTGCATCTGACATAATTTTTTATTATTATTAACAAATAGGGAGAAAAAGGTCAGAAAGGTTCACGAGGAGAAAGAGGAGACCAAGGACTGCGCGGTGATCCAGTAAGTATGTTGTATACCGTCGGACTTAACGATACATGGACCTGTACTGTGACCTCCTATTCATTTCTGCGGAACATCCAGTGCAATTAGTCCATATCCATGAATGCCTCCATCATCGTAGATACTATATTCCATGAGACAGCAATGTCCATGGCTCCTAGGTATGTGTAGCATGGACTCGGTGTGTTCACATACAGTACATGCTCTGCCACTTTGGATAATCTGTCCTGTGTGGATAAACTACTGAAGAGACTCCCTGCTAAAAAAAATGCTACTTGCAGAGGAAACCGGCAGCAAATGTTGAAGTTCTCATTCTGGCTTATGAATAACTGTTCAAAGTGAGGAGACCATGCTCCCCTTATGGACTCCTGCTTTCCTAATATGGTATGTAAAAGTGCGTTTTCTTATGTGGACAACCATTAGCACGGTGGCGCAGTGCTTTGCGCTTTGTAGCACTGCGGTCCTAGGTTCTAATCCTACCAAGGACAACATCTGCAAGGCGTTTGTATGTTCTCCACATGTTTCTGTAGATCTTCTCTGGGTTCTCTGGTTTCCTCCCACAGTCCAAAGACATACTGATAGGGAATTTACATTGTGAGCCCCAAGGAAGACAATGATCATGATATTTGTAAAGTGTTGTGGAATTAGTGGCGTTATATAAGAGAGCATAAATAAACTCCTTTAAGTGCAAGTCAGCCAAGCCAAAAGGCTTTGGATGTCTCTCTAAGGTTAGCTTAGATTAACGTTTGTCTAAAGCGTTTCTCTAATTGAAAAAATAATTTCTATGTAAAGTTTTACATCCATCAGCATTTGAGGCTTGAACACACAAACACATGACCCCATTCAGCATCACATTTCTGCCAGTATTTTGGCGCGAATACTTGTCAATTAGTGACTTTTGGATTTGTGACAAATTCATCAAACGGTTTTCGTCTTTATTCAAGTTGTTTTTTTGCGGTTTGGTTAGTTTCCTGATTTGTACGTTAACATGGCTTTTTGAGATGCTTTCAACAAATTCATCAAATACGCCTTTTTTAAAAAGTCAAAAAATTTCTGCTCCAGTTTCCTACCCCAAGTGATTTTATTTACATCAGATATTTTGCCACACTTTTCCCTCTAAAAAGTTGCAAAACCTGCCAACGGCAGAAAAAAAAAAAAATCTGGCGCAAAAAACATCAGTGAAAACTACAAGTCAAAAAAGAAAAGTTACTTAAAAAAACACAAATGATAAATCGGAGCCCCGGTGTTTGTGTAGAATTGATCCAAAAAGCATATGTGACATATTCAATCTAGCTTTCCTTGGTGAAACATTTCTCTTCCTCAGATCACCTCTTGCATAAACTGTTTGAAATGTCACAAAATTTAGCAGTGGTGCAAAAATTGAGCGACTTTTGGCATTTTAAGATATTTATGGTAAGATATTAGCCAAAGGAGGCAACGCCAAGCATGAATCAAAAAAATCATCATAATTTACACCATAAAAGTGTCGTAAATTACTTCCGAAATCATGCCTCTTAAAGAGATTGACCAACACAGGACAACCCCTGCTTATCAATTCAGGAACTCATCTATAATAAAAACCTGCAGTGGCGCCATTCCAGCAATGTTGGCACCATGGTTCCCAGTGGTGATGTGACAGTGTCGTGTCATGTGCCGGCTGCAGCCAAGAAGCGGCCACTCATCAGCTGCAGCTCATCAATATTCTGTCAGGGTGGATGTCCTCGGAGCTGCATCTGACCAGCGGCCACTCATTGGCTGCAGCCAGCACGTGACACAACAAGTCACATCACTCTCTGGGAACAATGGCGCTGATATCTTTGGAATGGCGCCACTCCAGGTAAGCGGTCGTGAATTGACTAAGCAGGTTTGTCCAGAATTGATTTAATGAATTTAGTGCATCCTTGTTCATCAAGTCTCCATGTCTATTAGCCTCTTATAAATCTTAATCTTCATTTTTTTGTGCTTTAGGGTGAGCCAGGAACAGACTCTACTCAGAGAGGATCAAGAGGTCCGAAGGGAGAGGCAGGAAGTGTGGTAAAGTATCTCTGATTTCAGATAATGATTCATATAATTATGGTTGTAGATTAAAGGGGTTTTCGGAGAGTACAATATTGATGACCTACCTTTTGGATACAGGAACCAACAAACCATTGGTCCAGCCTATGCAGCTGCACAGGAGCCCAAAAGTTATGGGAGCCCACTATTACCTACAAAGCAGCCAGAAACTTCAGTCATATACATAATGGGGTACATCATGAAGCGCTTATGTTCTGCAATGTGCCCAAATACTGTTCTTGCACATGGACCCTCTTCTGTCTGTGTCTGCACCTGTTTGGATACATCATCAGTGTCAAATCCGTGAGGTCCAACACTCGACATCCCCACTGATCTGCTGAAGTACACAGTGTTCGTAGCTGGAGCACCACAACGCTGTGCATCATGTAGTAGCTCTTCTCAGGTGCTGCAGCTCTGCACCCATTTCTACAAATGGGAGGGCACCTGCAATACACAAGAATATCCACTACCCATGCTATGGTGCTCCATCGCTATGCACTGTGTACTTCCAGCCGCTGTGGGACTTACAAACAGCTGATTGGTGTAGGGTTTCAGGCCCCTACCAATCTAATATTGATGAGCAAGCTAAAAGATGGGTCATCAATATAGTAGTCCTGGACAACTGTAGATCTCCTCGTATAATGGTCATTGGGACTACAGTATGTTTGTTGTTTTGTTTCTGCTGCTTTAAATGGAATCTGTCAGCAGGTTTTTGCTATGGAATCTGAGAACAGCATGATGTAGGGAGAGAGTCCCTGATTGCAGTGATGTATCACTTACTTAGCTGCTTGGTGCAGTTTTGATAGAATTCCTGTTTCCTCTGCTGTATAACCCCACCCATAACTCTGATTGACAGCTTCCTTTGTATACTGCACATTGTCAGCAATCTGTCAATCAGTGATGCGAGTGGGGTCACACAGATAAGCTGGACTAGCTTGCACATGACACCTAGTCCTGGAGTGATATTCTCTTGCTGATAAAACACTCATTGTATTGAAACTACTGCACGCAGCCTAATAAGTGACACATCACTGGAATCAGGCTCCTCTCTTTTGCTGCTCTCAGATTAAATAGCAAAACCTATACTTTGCTCTATATGCTGGGAAATCTCTCAACATATATAACATATACACCAAACATAAAGGCCCAATGTTATAAATAATGTGCTGCAAGCAATGTGATTTTTTTTTTGTGCGTTGACCCACTGTAGAAGAAAGCACAGAAGTCTATGCTTTTTATACATTGACAAGCATATGCATAACATCATGCAAACAGAGCGTTACTTGAGTAATGTATAAGTATATTGAAAACCATAAAGTAAAGAACTTCAAATGCAGCTGTCCTTTGTTGTATATAATATTACAAGTTTTTGAATCTTCAAAAGGGCATTGTGTATTCACTCGAAATAATTTGACATATGGTTTTCATTGTTTTTCAGTTTCTTACAACAAAAGTCCTTTGATGATAAAATTAAAAAGAATACTGAAAGCAGTATGAAGTTCAATCAAGATCTTTATTCATGGAAAATGATGTATCACAACCTATTTTTTTATTAACAGGGAGAGCCTGGAAGGGATGGTCCTGCAGGACAACCTGGCGGTCCAGGAAAAGCTGTGAGTAACGCATCAATACTATGATGTTTGTGAGAAATTGCATGTGTGAGGACACACTGGCAACAAAAAACAAGCTGAGAAGAGAATAAAGCTGAAAATAAAGTATTAAAGAATGTAACATATATTATATTATACATTATTATATTATAGGAGGGTAAGCTAGTAGAAGTTGAAAGATTTGGTTAATATTCTTCAGAGAAGGTAAAGTTGAATGTAACATGACCCTGTGTAACCAGTAACCAGTGTCAGACTAGCTTACCAAGGGCCCACCAGTAAACAACTCCAGGGCCCCACCTTTCAGCTTCATGCAAATATGGCTTTATCCTCATTCACAAATTTATATAGAAATAAGCTGGGTTAATTGTTAAGTAAATAAGTTGCTGCCTTTGTCTGTACATCGTGAATCGAGTGTATTGTGCCAAGTACCGCTCATATATGAGGGTGATGGCCCACTTCTGTACAGGGGCCCACCAGAGGATTCCCCTGTGGGCCAGTCCGGGGCCTGTGTGTCCTTATGGTTCCGTAGTATGAAACCACTGGATTTTACATGAATTAACAAACATTCCCAAACCATTCGGTATCAACAATTTTTTCTGGATAGTTATAGCAGCATCTAATGCACTATTATATATCTGACATCAGCATAAGTTCTATATAATAAAAAGTTGGCATTGGTAATTATTCACTATTATTTTATTTTGTTTGTTTTTGTCATAGGGTGGTCCAGGTCGTAGAGGACCTCCTGGGCTTAAGGTAAGTTGGATATTTTACTTTAGTTATTTCGTACCTTTCTTGCCCATTTATCAAGCTGTGTTACTATTTATACGTGAACATTAGAGATGATCAAATCTTTTGAAATTCAAACTCACCAGATTCAATTCATTTTTCCCAAAAATCTATTTACAAAACTGCCCTGGCTTCCAGTTGCCCTGAAAAGATGTGTGTAACACTCTGAAGTTTATTGGGGCTGTATCAAACACATCCTAAGTAATGTCATAGTAATCTCACCATAGAAATAGATGGTAAATCGGTATTAAGCAACAACCCATTTAAAAAAATGAATTAAATTAGAAGATGGTCCCAAAATTATCTCTTTTCGTCATTTGTGATCAGATGGATTGTTCTGTGCAGAATGCTGAATCAAACTGACAGTGTCACTGTCAGAGGTAACATCATCCTGCTGAGACATAAGGCCTGCAGTTTCTCTCCATTAAATCACTTGTTGGAGGCAAAGGAGCTCAATTGTGGCCTGGATTTGTTAGTACTATTGCCCTGATGGCTCATGCCAGTGGTGGTGCATCTGCTGTTGCTAGCGTCTTCCACATTTTTCCCATGGTATGGGTATTTTTTTCTGTTACACTACCCTGTCCATTTCCATTGCAAATTTTCCTTTTATTATACATTTTTTACAGCACTCTAACTTTTGAGAATCTTTTCAACACTAATTATTCAACTGCTACCACAAAGAATGTAAAAAAAAACCACTAGGTATGTAGGTGCACGTAGGAAAATGTTATATTTGTCAGGAGATCAGGGAAGACCACACAAATGTGCCAGAGGTCTTGTAAGTCTTCTCTGTCTGATACAATCTTTCGCAATGTGGTAAATGAAGGGGGCATTTTTTGGGGGTGTTTCATGCCCATTTCTTCAAATTTGCCCAGACCTGAAAATTTCATAAAATTCCATACAAATTCGATTTACATCAAATTGATTTCCTCATCTATATTGAACATATATTGTCCTACATCTTCTTGTAGGGTAACAGAGGAGGTGCTGGTGCTGCAGGCGGTGTTGGAGAACAAGGTCTGAGGGGTCCTCAGGTAGGCAATGAAAATCATGGTATTATAGCTGTGTTATCGCTATTCAGCATTTTACCTTATGTCTATGTGTCTGATCCTTAGGGTCCTCCAGGACAGATTGGTACTCCAGGCACAAGAGGCGAGCAAGGTCTTCCAGGACCAAGAGTAAGATTACATCTGTTATTTTTGCAGCGTACAGAACCCCAACACATATTTAAGGGATAATTAGTTCAATCGATATAAACTAATTATCTTTTTTATAGTAACAACTGTAGTGAGATTCTGCCAAAATGTATGCTCTTCAAATGGCACTAGTGCGGGAAGAATAAAATATGCCATAAACCTAGAAGACTCAGATTAGCAGAGTCTCCAGAACTCACTTTGAAATTGTAATGAATCCTCTTATCAGAGTGTGGAGTGATGTTAGATTACTTACATATGTTCACAAGTGCTATTTAAAGAGCCTTAAATAGAGATTACACATGGGGAGAAAATGCTGGAATTAGTCTGATATGAGCTTTCCTCTGACTCATGTATTTGCATTGTGGTGTTCCTTTAGGGAGCAGGAGGCACTCCTGGACCTGCTGGTGATCGTGGCAGACCTGGACCACTCGGGCGCAAGGTTTGTATAACCAGCTGTTGTGTTTCCAATGTAAATCATAATCTCTTCTCTCTATTTATAACCCCCTCTAGGATCGGTATACAGAGAATTTATATCATCTGTTGTTTTTCACATTGTACTTATTGTACTGTTGCACTTAGATTTCTGCAACTAAAATGTAATCGAATGAACAAGGATAAAATAACAGACTTGTGAATTGAGAATTAAAGACGTAAATTGTCTTTCTTATATGTTGTTGTGATAAGAGGTCAGGTAAGATCTGGGTCTCGGAAGTGAAATGAGAGTCCCACCAGACCCTTAATCCAGTGCTGCTCATCAGCATTCAGTGACCAACTATTAAGTATGTTCCTCATTGAGTTCTGCTTTTTTTTAATTAGTTTTGGTAATGACTTTCACAGTCCACATGAAAAAGTAGGCATGACATATTATTAAAGGAATTTTCATAATTTGTTCCTAAAGGGTGAACCAGGAGATATTGGAGCCAAAGGATCTGATGGACCAGTTGGACCTCGTGGAGAGACAGTGAGTTAACTCCATACCCTACACATTGGACGGTGGCATTATTTTATCATGTAAATTCCACCATAGATTACTGGGAATAGTTAGGCTCTACTGACTTACAAGAGTCTAATGTAATTTCCCATTGAACAATCCCAGATATACACAAGATTAAGCCACCAACCTTCTTTATTATAGGGAGATGATGGTCGGGATGGAGTTGGAAAACCAGGACCCAAGGGCAGAAAAGTAAGTCAGCAAATCCTTTGGAATGTGTTTCCATGTGTTTTACGATTATAGTTGTGAAACAAACTACTTCACTGCAGGACTGATTTCAGCATTTACACATTTCTGTGTATCCAGAAGGATGTGTAACTCCTTTCAGTTGCCAGTTACCAGCTCAGTGAGCACTGCCAGGACATAGGTGGTTGTTACAATGAATGCAAGTGACTACATTTTAGTGTTCCAGAACGTTGCAAGACAAATAAAAAAACAAACAAACCAAAACTTTAACTAAGTTTCATGTTATTAGTTTATTATATAGTTATTATGAAATAAACAATTTTAGCTTTTGCCTCATTTGCTAGAAAATGTAATATACTAATAATGATTTTTTCTTTTTCTTTTAGGGAGAAACTGGATTTCCTGGATACCCAGGAGTAAAGGTAAAACAAATACCCCAATCACTTTCTGAGAGGCTTTTGTATCACTCAAGTGTAAAGATCTTCATTATTGTTAATACCTCTTAAAGCCCTGATTACAAATTAATGACCTATCCCTAAAGTAGGTAATCAATATCGGCACCCCCACTGATCATTTCGAGGTTCTGAATGCAGTCGGGTTTAAATAATGGAATGGAACATTTGATTAGGATTTGTTCCACAGCACTTGGCAGCGGCTGCTACATATTGCTGGAGTTGCGCATTGCAGCCTCGAGCGATGCATTTACAACTGGCTGCTGCTGGAGCGAATCGCATGTTGGGTGTCAGACTCACACTGATCCAATATTGATCTATTTTTAGGACATCAATTTGTCATGAATGGACAAACCCTTTGAGGGTGTAGTTTGTGATCTTTTTAGAATTTAAAAAAAATGTTTTAAGCAAAAATGGTGAATTTGACTTTGCTTTTGGCACATAGGAACTTATTTAAAAAAGACAATAACTGTTGGTTGTTTGAATGCTTGTTTGGCCAACACTTTTTCATGACAAACCCCTATACACATGCACCCTTGGTTAGGCCAAAAATGCATGTGTTATCAATGAGCGGATGGAATAAACCATTGCCAGACACCTCGGGCTGTGGCTTATATCTCTTGATAACAAAAGACCAAGAATGTTGAAATTCAACATGCCCTATCAATTTTTTTCCTTACATATGCCAAATAAATATTTATGTCTCAGACAGGCTGATGGAGACATGACCCCCCTCGTCTTGTAGGCTTGACTACCATTTATATATGCAATCATACCAACTAAGATGCTCTCATGTATTATTCAGGGTGATCCTGGAGATAAAGGAGCTAATGGAGATCCTGGACCTAAGGGAAGCAGGGGCCGCAGAGTAAGTGTAACTTAAAGGTATAAGATGAAATGACCTACAGTTCCTCCATTGTTGTAACAAACATATGTAGCTAAATAACGTAATAAATGAAAGATGGATTGTATGATACAACCAGAACGTATTATTAAATGGCACATTCTGTCTTTATGTCTAGGGCAATGCTGGGAATCCTGGTACGTTGGGTACTCCAGGAGATCCAGGATATCCCGGACCATCTGTAAGTCATACATAACGTATATGAAATAAATATGGGTTAACAAGATACATTTTACTTATCTACAAAATCTAACATGCACCAACAATGATTTATTTTTCAGGGCCTCAAGGGAGAGCGAGGAGGCGCAAGAGATGTAAGTATTGAACCAAAGTAAACTAGTGCACACATATTCAATTGGGGAATATTATTTATATCTGTAAAGTGGCCTTTCTACTTTACTCACATGTGTTTTTTTTTTCTTTAACAGCATTGTGGTCTTGTTAAGCATATCAAAAACACTTGCCGTAAGTATTTTTGGAAATTTACCAGGTTATAAGTAAAAAAAAATGTTAAGGCTTCAAGTCACTCTAAATTATAGCTCAAAATATGGTTGGATATTACTGTTTTAAAAAATGTTTTATCCATTCTACTTAGGGGTTTTAATACTTTTCTGTGGCGTAAACTGTAGATAAATGTTTAAGTTCTGATGGATTCTTTTTATGTTTTCCATGTTGGGTGATCCTCTTTATCCCAATCACAGCATGTTGCTACGGTAAGTATCATCAAATTGTTCTTCATGTTGACTACTACGACACCTTAGTTGTTTTTGTCCGAGATCAAGAATCTTATAAGAAAGATGATTAAAACACTATTTACTGAAGCTTATTAATGGTAAGAATGGCTGGAAATAAAACAAGTAGTAAGGAAGGAGATCCAGCTCGCCGAAGAGATTCTTACAAAATTCATACACAGGACATAAGATAATATGGAGGCAAATAGATTAGTTCTGATATAGCGCTGGCATCTACGTGCTTTAGGTGGGAGCACACCCTTAATTATGATCATGATTAAGGGTATACTCACATCTGAAACGCGTAGATGAATGAAGAAGAATCTGTTTTTAGAGCTGGATCTCCTTCCTTACTATTTGTATATCCAGGCCGTGGCAGAGCCAGTGTCAATGACCCAAATGGATTGGGTTAGTGTCATCGGTCAGCTGGAAACAATGTCTTTTTGGAAATAAAACTCTGCTAACCTTGTCCTCACTTTCATAAAGTAACTTACAATCATCATTCTTGCAACTCTTTCGTTAAAAAGACACAAACACAAACACAGCAGTTAATTTTAACTTAGGCTTTGAAGCCATCTAGGAAGAAGTTAGACCACAGAACAGCCAATACCCTTAGGGACCCCATTGGAACAGCCATACTTCTAAGCTACTTTCAAAGTGTAACTGAACTTTAAAATGGTTTTGACACATTGTAGTCACTGTTAAGCACTGCCGATTATGAGGATCTGGATTGTGAGATCCTCACCGGTTGGTCAATCCATCAAGAAAAATGTTGAAAGACATGCTGACTGCTAGGCATCTGGACCCTATCCCCCCGCAAAAGTAATATATTTTACTTTTAAAGAGTAACCATTGTCTTCATTTTTATTTCATACATCAATGATGTCTAAGGGGTAATGTTTCTCCTCATGGAGTGTGATTTGCTTGGCATGCCAGGGTAAGGAGACCTATTGACCTTGCAATGTTCCTCTGTTAAATTAAATATGAAAATTGTCTTTTCAGAGAGCCTCAACTTTTAGGATTGCTACTTCTAATAGGTAGCACTAGAGTCCAAGTCCTCTTTCCCTCTGAAGAGGCAATTGACATATTTAATTTTCTAGAGGAACTTTGCATGGCTTATAAGTCTCCTTACCCTAGCATGTCACTCATATCACTCTCCACAGGAGAAACATTACTCCTTAGTCCCCAGTCAGAAGTCTCTCATACAGCCAAATCAGATCTAATGCTTTATAATGCAGAGGTGTGATACACCAGAAAACATGTCTGCAAATTGAGATTCTGGTTAGGCTTTTATCCTAAGTCATGTGGTGGGGCAGGGTCGATATTGACTTTTAGGATTGCTACTTCCAATAGTTGGCGCTAGAGATGAAGTCCTGTTTCTCTTTGAAGAGACAATTTACATATATAATTCAATGATGCACATGAAAATAAGTACCGTAACTTTATATATCTTGTCAGAGCAATCTGTTTTTTTCTCTACCGGACTGATCTTCCACTCTCAATTCATGAGTATAATGTGAAACCATTGAATACAGGTTTCCCCCATTACTAAGATAGGCCAATGACGGTAGCTGCTTTTAAAATTCTATGGAGGAGGGAAGAAAATGGTGAAGCTATAACCAGACTACAGTAACAGTTCTCCTTCGAACTTTACGAGCACCAACTGTTATCTCCTATCTCAGTAATGTGAAGAACTGAATTCACAGAAGATAGATTCTACCTGTGTGTTTGGAATATTGAGAATGGACGATCAGCCCAGGCTGAGATAGGAGGAGGATTTCTCTAATAAGATATATTGCAAAATTTCTTATTTTCACGTACAGTATACTATTGACTTTTGAAATAAAAATTAAAAATAACCATTACTGTTTTGAGCTGCATTACTGAAAGATGAATATAGATATTAACAACTTTCCATTTTTAGTGCAAAAAATTATTATTAATAAAGCCATCGTGAGAAAGATCCATTAAATAAATTACTTTGAGCGAGTGCATGTAATGTCCTACAACATTATGACTACAATGTAACCTGTTTCCTAATTGCTCTACACTGTTCAGGTCCAAAGGAATGTCCCGTGTACCCCACTGACTTGGTGTTTGCTATTGACTCCTCCACTGATGTGAACCGCAACCAATTCAACAACATGAAGGATGCAGTTTTAAGAATGGTTAACCAGCTCACGATTACTGACAGCAATTGTCCAAGAGGGGCCCGGGTGGCACTGCTAACCTACAATAGCGAGGTCACCACGGAGGTCCGCTTTTCTGAAGGTCTGAGAAAGCCAGCTATGCTCAAAGTGATCGAAGACCTGCAGCTGAAGACAAACACCAAACAGAGAAGCCTGGACACTGTTATGTCCTTTGTGGCCCGAAACACATTCAAGAGGGCGCGTGGAGGGTTCCTAACAAGAAAAGTGGCTGTTTTCTTCAGTAACGCCCCAACCAGAGCCTCAGTACAGCTAAATGAGGCTGTACTTAAATTATACGATGCTGGCGTGGCCTCTGTCTTCCTTACAAATCGAGAGGACAGGCCACTGGGAAATGCGCTGAAGGTGAATATTGGAGATTTAACCAAGTAAATGTTTTGCACTAGACACATTCAGGCCCAATTCATCATTGTTGTCTCTCCACTTCTCTGGAGTAATTTGCTCCTTTTTATTGGCTTTAGTATTGGCACCTTATGTTTTATATGTTTTCTGACATTTTTTAAGTTGTCTTTCTTTTTTAAGCCTTTTTATGGTTATTCTTCATCAACGTTGCTTATCTAGATGTTTTAAACAAATTCATGAAATACGGCTTTTACCATTTGGCACAATTTTTTGGGTGCATCTCACCCCGGTCTCTGCCTGGGGTAAAATTTATTGTGGAGTTTTCAGTTTGGCGCTTTTTCTTATTTTACATCCTTGATACTATCTAAATAGATTTGAGCCTTTGGCTTTGAAAATTTGCACAAACTGGTTAAAGTCAAAATTTAAGAACATTTCTGGCTCTGAGCCAAATTCATGAACCACGTGTTAATTTGAAGAATTTTGCAAAAAAAAAGCCGTCAGTCAATACCACAAGACAGAAAAAGAAACGTGACTTCAATAAAACGCACATGATGAATCGGGACCTTAGTGTTTTCTAAATCAAGTCCCTAATTTTTGGTTTCTACAAAACATTTTCTTTCTGATTGAAGCAGCTTTTAGTTGCATCCTACAGTAACAACTAGCCATAGCTGAAACCTCTTTGAGATCACAACGCAAAATAGCAATAATAATAGTCTTCTAGTGGGGTGCTCCTGATAAAGAACATAAACAAAACACATAGGATATAATACAATTGAAAAAAAAATTGGCAAAATTTTGGCCATGAAAACATTTCACGGTATTTGCCTGATAGAAAAAGAATGCAATCTATAAGGAAGCATATTCACTATGGTTTCTGTATGCAGTATTGCATTACCATAATTTTAACGTTATCAAACCCTTTTTACGAGAATATTTTCTAGTCTATCATTCACTCCGATCACTAAAAATATTATTGACATTTTTTTGATGATTTATGAATTTAGATGTGTAGTATTAGTCTTGGAATGACAATCCGGATCCAGTATAGCACCATCTGATTCTATTTTTTTGTCATTTAATTATGCCCATACATGCCCATCAATGTTCAGTTTGGTTGACTTACATATTGTCGATGTTAGATTGATTTGGGCAGGAATTTGCCTAGACCCAAAGGAATTGGTGCAACCCCTAAAAAGGCATTATATATTTGGAAACTTGGCTGATTTTACCTCCCCCTACTAACAGCTTTTAAATGTGTCTTCTAGGTTAATAATACTGAGGTGGGCCAGGCTTTTGTACTTGGCACCGGTGCTCAAATCAATGATACCATACGCCGAATATTCTCCTGCCATGTCTGTCTAGGTAAGCAATACTTTCTTACTAGATAAGTGATTGAGCACAACTTCTGAGACCATTATCTGGATTCAGCATGCATTTTGTAATAGAAAATATTTTCGAATGATCTACGGATGTATGAGTTAGTATATGTTCACGAGTAGCTTTTGTGATGCGTTTTTTTTCTGCGTGAAAAATGGAAGCTATGGTCAGAAAACTGCACAAATGGAAACCGCGCGTGTGTGTTGTGCATTTGAATGCATTTTTTAGCCATTTCTTATGCATTTTGTTTTAAAGAATTTGCTGTGTTTTCTAAAAAAATGCATCACAGGTAAAAAAAAAAAACCACACGGTGTGAATGAGATTTTACCAATCTCTTTAATTTTGCTACCAATATAAAATGCTGCATATTTCTGCACAAAAAATGCACGAAAAAAAGCATTAAAGGCGCTACCTGTGAACAAGCCCTTAGGCTGGAATCACAAATGCAGTATTTTTGAGCCAAACAAAACCTGGAGGGAATCTAAAAAGAGGTAAGACTGATACTACTCTCTTTTGGATCAACTACTGTGTTTTTTTTTTAAATAACAACACAAATACACAACCTAAATAACCTAAATTGTATGAAGAATTAAAATGTTTCTTATAAATTTTGCTTTAAGAAACACAATATTTTTGACTCATTACTCTTCTTATTTCTAGATATTTGTGATCCACCTAGCGAATGTGGAGTTAGTGTTCCTAGAGGAGACCTTCGGTTACGGCGCTCAGCAGCTACTGATGTAGACATTGACTTGGCCTTCCTACTGGACAGTTCAGACTCTACAAATCCAGCCCAGTTTGCGGAGATTAAGAGATTTGTATCCCATGTCATAGGACAACTTGAGCTTAGCGCAGAGCCGAAATCTTCTTCCCACCATGCACGCATAGCTGTTCTCCAACATGCCCCCTACGAACATCAAGCCAATGCCAGCTATTCCCCTGTGAAAGTAGACGTTGGACTGACTGATTACACAGACAAAGAGAAACTTCAGGCCTTTATCAAGACTAAGATGACACAGCTTTATGGAACAAGGGCTTTAAGCAATGCCATCAAGTATGTTGTGGAGCATGTATTTGAAGGTGCACCCAACCCCAGGACCATGAAAGTAATTTTCCTATTCCTAACTGGAGAAGTAAAGCCCCATGAGCTTCAGCAACTTCATCAAGCCGTAATTGAGGCCAAATGTAAGGGTTACTTCTTTGTTATCCTGAGCATCGGGAACAAGGTGAATTCTGGCCAGCTACATTCATTGGCTAGTGAACCACATGATGTTTTCTCCAAGAAGGCAGATAAGGCATCGGAGCTTCATGAAGAAACTCTATTGAGATTTGGGCTACATCTGCCAGGATTTCTCAGCAGTAAGTATATACAAACTACATATAGCCTCATGGTCTCCATACACATTGGATGAAAATGGTCAAACATACCTTTGTTCATTGGTTGAATGAGTGGTTGTTTGTTGATGGCTCTCAAAAATCACTGATAATATTGGTCATTATTGGGCCATGATGCAGGCATTGCTCATCATCAGTCCAAAAAAATCCAACATGCCTGATTGAAGTCCTTCAATCGGTCTTCGGTCAAAATGGGCAATCGTTCATTTCACGGAAGCAGCCGACAATCTATAATTATGGTGGAATTTAGCTATTTTGTTCATCTTTAGTCTAATGTGTTTGGGCTGCTTTACCCAACCCTGACTGGTGTCTTCTTGGTGTAGATGGTAGCATTGATAGAATATAGCGTGTCTTCATTGAGATGTGTATTTTCTTTATTCACAGGTGAAAATGCTTTCCACCTCTCTCCTGAAATAAGAAAGCATTGTGACTGGTTCCAGAATGATCACCCTGCCAGCACTTCACAGGATGCGACTAATAATGATGATGAGTACGTGATCTAAACTGATAATACACTTTACTGGCAACAGATATCGTCAATCAGATCAGGATGCGATGCCAGACCTAACAACTGAAGATTAATAGATTGCTTTGCACAACAGTTATTTTTTTCTAAATTTAGTGAAATAATTTACTTGCAAAGTAGGATTCTGATATAAATAAGACCTGTTTTAAAGAGAATGTCAGCAGTTTTTTGCTATGTAATCTGAGGGCAGTATGAGGTAGTGGATGAGACAATGATTTCAGTGATGTGACACATTAGGCTGTGGGATGTTGTTTTCATACAATAGAGGTTTTATCACCAGGGATTATCATTTTCCTGACTAGGTCCCTCCTCCCAAGTGGTCTGACCACGCCTCCTCCTCCTCTGATAAGCAGCTCAATGTCAATAGACACTCTACACAGGAAGCTGTGATGTGGGCAACTTTCCGAGTTCAGCTACTTGTTACATCTAAAAACTGTGCACCCATTAAGCTAATCATCTTTGGGATCAGGGTCTCTCAACCTACATTATGCTGCTCTCAGATGAGGTAGCAAAAACTTGGTATCAGATTCCATTTAATGAAGTAATTTAATATATGCGATCATAGATTTTGGGTGACAAATGCCACCAAATGTGTATGCCCGGGGCTTTAATTTGGAAATCCTCACAAGCACACTGAAGAAACATAGCTTGATATGTTTTATAAGTTGCACTGTAAAATGCTCGTTATATGGGACATGATAGGACTGAGTAAATCTGGTGTTGCAGATACAAGTCTACTCTGGTAAAAAAAATTCGGAGTAAATAGGCTTAAAAAAGTATTTTATTGGGAATATATATAGTAAAATTAAGTACAAAAGACATAATTATAAAGTTGCAAAGGGATGAAAAAGAAAAGATCGCTAGTGCCACACACTCCATACTTGACAGAAACACATAAGGCTGGAGAGCATACTGTCACTAAAGTGCTAGCGTAATATGCCCATGTGGTCTACAGATAAATACATATAAAATAATGCTCACCGGTAACTGACAAGAAATAGGGGAAATGGCACAACGCTGATCCGGCAGAGCCCCCAACCTACGTTTCGCTTGTTTGTTGATCGCTTTCTCAAGGGGATTCTACTCTGGTGTAAAGGCGGAGAGCTTGAGATTCACGCCCATGGCCTTCACTTGGTCACTCAGTAAGGCAGGACATGTGCGCTGAATTTGCCCACAGGCTTGTTTAGAAGCAAAGAAAAGCAACTAGATGAAATATTACATGGATGAGGTCTAATTCTCTTTAAGTAGTACAAATACATACGGGCAACCCTCCAATGTTCCGTCACATCTGATATTATAATTCATTCTTGATTCTATTTTTGCTGAAACCATGTCATCTATTCCTCCTGTATTAGAACACAGAATGCAGTAATACCCGATGAGCTGTTAACCAGCAGAACGCCAGAGGTCATCACAGTACGTGGAAGCACCGAGACACCCACAGGTAACTGTGTAACTTACCTTGGATCTTACGTGACAGAACAGCTTGTTCAACTATATTTTACATCAATCAAACCTGTGCCTTTCCCAAATCTTGCTACCCACACACTACACCCTCTTCCCCTTACTTCTTCAATACAAAGTCTTCTAACTATATTTTTTTATATACAGACTTTAAATGGGAACTGTATAGCCATTAAACTTTGCATAAATCAATAGTAGAGGAAAATAGAAAAAACTTTGTAAAATATCTTATCAAGGAAATTTGCTTCCTTCCCCACTTACCGGCTTTTTCTTCTCCCCTCGAATTCAACCTCCTCCAAAACTTATCATCCACTCTGGAAAAAAATATGGCACAAATCCATCTTGCTCAGACAAGACGAACTTCCAGATCCTTATGGTGTGATGTGACAAAGACCATTATCCTCTATGAAGAGATGAGGGAGAGGAGGGAAAAACAGAATAAGAAAAAAGTCAAAAGAGGAAAAAAAAAGATTGCTCTGAGCTTTCGAAGTGTTTTACCTCACCCCGGAGCTTGATTCACATCTAGACAGCTCACTACTGCTGTATAATTTCCTTCATGTTGCTGTTTGTTCTTGCTTCATACTAACTAAGGAATTAATAGCAGGACTCCCTCTCTGTGCGCTGTGCTGTATATGAGAGAGATCACAGTAGATTGTCTCCTCCCACCAGCTCAGAGCGGATTGCAAATTAAGAGATGGAGTCGGCAGAGGGGAAACTGGTAAAACTGTAATAGACAAGTAATATAGTGGCCAGAAGTAGTGATATTCTTCATGTATACGCACAGGACAGCTCATTATGAAAACTTACCCAAAAGTACGGTTACCCCGTAAAGGGTTTTTCCAAACTTTTTTTGAAGCATAATACTTGGCCTAATAAAATAATAGAAAGCATACTCACCTAGACATCTTCTCTCACTCCTCTCCTAGTGAAGCCCATTTTTCCAATCTTCTTGTATTAAACATATGACAACTGCAGTCAATCACTGGCCACAGTAACGACTGAATTATCACATCTGGCTGCAGTGGTCCTATTTTTGTACCACCCTGTACCACCAGCTCTGTACATTCTGTTCCTGTTGTACCAACAAGTGATTGTGGCAAAAACTAGGAGTTCACTGCATTCATAGTAATAGGCAATCCTAGATACAAAACACCCGGCGTAAGTTGCATTGGAGTAAAGTGAGCCATAGTATATACAGACCTTATACTGATTTATTTATTGTTTGTAGCAGGCAGACTATTATGTTGTAGAGATTACTACTGCATTTAACAAAAATTCTTCTACTTCTTCAAGATCGTACAGTGACGACACACATGACAAGCCTCCCAATGCCTGAAGTGTTGGCATCTGATGTAACAGACAGCAGCGTTTATCTAAGCTGGGCCAGAGCTGACCTCCAAAAACCGGACGTCTATGAGCTGAGCATCACCTCTCTAGATGACAACTCTCTAGTCCTTAAACAGAACGTCACCGGCACTGAGAGACTTATTGGAGGCCTTATAGGTGGACAAGTGTATCAAGTCACTGTTACGGGACAGCACAAGAACCTTGGTCTGATCACCTACCAGACAACATTTACAACTCGTAAGTATTGCTGTTCCTAAATCCCATCTTTTATGGGACAGTTTAACAGACCAAGTGGCTCAAGTGCAGACGAGACTGTAAAATCATAGTAAAACAAAACTTGGAAGTTGGGAATAGGGAGGATGACTCACTCGGACAGAACTTGTAGTTTCCATTCATACAATAGTAAAATTACAGGAAATCTTTCTAGGAAAATTGTCAGAACTACTTGGGTTTTTCAGAAGCATCGTATGTGAAGCGGTACGTAATGTCGTAGCCAGACTGTTAGTCAGATACTTGAAGCCTCATCCACTGAACAGTAACTTTAGAATCAGTTTGACTCTGCGGCTGTTTTATACCATTGTACTTAGCAGATTACTGCCCCAGATCATTGCGTTTTGTACGCTAGTCTTAGGCTGCCGTCACACTAGCAGTATTTGGTCAGTATTTTACATCAGTATTTGTAAGTCAAAACCAGGAGTGGAACAATTAGAGGAAAAGTATAATAGAAACATATGCACCACTTCTGCATTTATCACCCACTCCTGGTTTTGGCTTACAAATACTGATGTAAAATACTCACCAAATACTGCTAGTGTGACGGCAGCCTTAATGAGGGGCAAGCCAGAACAAGATGTGCTGAATTCGTGAACAGGCGCGTGCCACTTAGTGAACTCGGCATATCTTATCGGTGTCAAGCTTCTCTGTGCACTTCGTCAGAAATGTTACTCCAGTCAGGAACTGGAGTAATATTTCTGGCATAATTTACGCTGCCACTTTTGATAAATTTGTCGGGCCGGCGTTGCCGGTTTCTTGTAAGCTCCATTTACTTTGGCGGAGTTGGCTGAAAGAAATAAAAAAATTTGAGCAACTTTGCAAATTATTTTAGCCTACATCTTTTTGCATGTTACATCTGCAGAGGCTACAGCAATGTGCATAATATCCATTGCATTTGCATCCGCCGCTAGGTTCTGATAGGGGCAGGAAGGGTCTCATGAATTCTTTGGAACTCTGGGGGAACCATTACTCAGGGCGACCATGTACTGCAGCTTCCTCAGGCACAAGATGGATCCACTTGCTCACACAGATACAATTGATAGAGTGCCCATGAACATGAACAGTGTAGTTTAATGTCACAGGCTGCACATTCAGTACAATTCATGTCTCTTAAGCACAGGCTTTATAAACAGTACAGCTGCTTCTTAGAGGCACATTGACTAACAGTTTCTTTAGATAGCACAGTTCAGCACAGATCAAGACTCTTTACAAAAGCACAGTGTACACAGCATTCCTTCTAGCACGGTGTAATGGAGGAGGGGGGAGGGTTTGCTGAGGGAGATGATCTCAGTGACACAATTTCTTCCAATAACTATCTTCCTGCTCCTGATAGACTTTCTCCACTAGCAGTACAGGGGGTTAGCCCAACTCCACTCTGTAATGGAATCCTGTGTCCCTATGGTTCACTTTCCTGAACTCTTGTGAGAGAGATCACACACCACTCATCCCTTTCCCTGCTGCCAGAATGGTAAACAAGTTTTCCACAATCCCCCTGGGGCTCTGCTAACCACTCCCTGTCTCCTGTGACTGTGTTAACCCCTCTAGTTGCTGGATGCTTTTGAAGCAACAGCAGTTAGCACTAGTTCTGCATGTCACAGATTGCAAATATAAGGGTCCTGCTTAACTGCATCAAGCTCCAAGAAAAAAAAACAGGTGATTGAGTTCTTATGGACATCTGAATGTACACAATTCTGCATTTCAGGCAAATCGGAGCCCCAGACAGAAGTTGTGGCAAATTCTGAAATGGTGGTGAGCACAGAGCCCATGGATACTCCTGAAATAGGTGAGTGAGGAAGAAGCACTAGAGATAGAAACTAGCTATCCCCTGAAATGTATCGAATTCAATAAAGGACCCTGGTAGATTGTTATACACAGAACTATACACACTGGCTAATACACACATGCAAGAAAGTTTTTACAACTCAATTGTCACTAAAGAATATATTCACCTTTATATAACAGAATACATTTCATTACAACAGATTGAAAAAAAAGACACTCATCCAATTGAAATGGAGTCTGGCAACCCAAACTGGGAGTATAAACTAAGCACTTGTCCTTGTAGGGGGATATAGCCCCTATAAAAATCACATGTTAGTGTTCTACTCATGGCCTCCGTTCTGCAGAAACTGAAGTTTAATCAAATACGCCAACTAGGTTAACTGGCAAAAATGGTCAGTGCACCACTATGCCCACTGGTTTTCCTCCTTCTTTCCTGGTTATTGAAAGCATTGAGTTGCGTGGAGTGAACTCTGCAAAGAAAGCTCATGCAAGACAGAGCTGTCAGTCACCAATGGTGTCAGGAGCATGCAAAACCAGTGGACGAAACGGTGCACTGGGCCTATTGGCCATGACAAGGGTGCTTTGAGCACCCTGATTAGTACTGTATATTTGACTAAACTTTCGCTTCTGAATACTGCAGGCAGTGATTAGAGCACAAAGGACTTGTTCAGACTAGCGTAAAAGGCTACGTTCCCATGAACAGCTTTTGGTGAGTTTTTGATGTTGCAGATTTTCTGCACCATTTCTGCATCCATGCAAGTAAAATCGGCTACTTGCATTTTTTTCAAATACGGGCAGCGTAAAAAACATCACCAAAAACTCATCGTGCGAATGTAGCCTATTGGGTCCGTGTGCTGTCTGCTTGCAGCAAAGACCACACGGAGATCACCTGGATCCATTGCAGCCAGTATGCCAGTGTACATGGCTGATTTAGTGATTTTCTACATGGACCGAAAAAAAAGTCAGAACGCACTACTTTAATTAGTTTTACAGACCAGAATATTGTATGCAATAAAAAGCATCTCCAGCAGCCATCTGCCATGCAGATATGTGCACAGAGAAAATCATGTCTCCAATTTGCGGATATGACTGTCCCAATTCTCAACACAGCTGTCTGAACCTGGCCTAAACGTATGATTTTTTTTATAGGGGCTATATTACCTACATGGCTATGTGCTTTAGTCATGCTGTCAGTTTGGGTTGACAGACTCACTTTAAGCAAATTCATTGCATACACCCTAAACATGTGTTTGCCTTTGCAGCTGCTGCTTGACCCTAGCAGCCCCTAAACAAGCCAGCAATCACCTAAGGAATGAGCAAAATGCTCATTCTGCAGGTGCAGTTATTTTTAAAAGAAGCTTAAAAATCATCATGCTCGGCAGCTCATCGTCCTGTGTAAACAGGACATGTGCTTCCGAGACCACAATATTCAATACGTACAAGTCAAATGTATTACTGATCGATCTGTGCACATGGAAATGCGTTTAGCCTGTCTACACGTGACATTAAACGAAAACTTCTCTTCTTACATGCAGCCAATCCGCCATTGTTGAGCCCATCAAGAGTGCAGCTCTGTTGCTTCTGCTTAGTTTACTGGCAATCCATTCACCCTAGGGTGTCCCCGCAGTTGTATTCTTTTACTTTGGCCTATGTGCATTACTTCACATGGAGCAAAGTATCAAACTATACTGGAAGCTTCAATTACAGTTCTGCTGGTTGTTTTTGGAGCCGGTCAAGAAACGTTGGCAGACAAGACTAAGCAGAGCCCGTAACAAGGCAATAAAACAATTAGATTTTCCTGTATGAGGCTACCGCACAAGGTCTGGGGCGAAGACTTTATGTCCCGGAGTACAAATCACCAAAGCCATTTTTTTTGTCATTGCTGAGTCAACAACTGAAAAAGCAGGTCTAAAAATTGCCAAACTGTGAATGCAGCCGAGTATAAGCATGCAGGCTAGATCTCATGATCGGTATAAGATTACTACTGCAACGTACACTGCATGCCTTACATTACATATCATGTAGATTTATGGAAACAGTGGAAGGATGGTCGAATGTGAACATGTACTTGTAGGACAATTTCACGTATTACCTGAATTATACATTAAAAACAACACAAGGCATAATCTTTTAACATTTCCCAGTAAATTGAGACTTTCTGATAAGACTTCTTGAAATGTATTACTTTATAACATAATCATTTATACATTTCCTCTTGCTCCAACTATTTCCATGTCACCATGTAGACTTGTTGTCTTACAACTCCTTCTTAAATGAGTATCACAGAGGGGAAGACCCAAATGCCCCACCATGTGCAATATAAGGAACTGCCTCGCATTTATCTCTTATAGCTGTTGCTACAGTTTTATGCAAGGGTGGAACAATGGAGGCAGAAGAGGTTTTTGCTGGGGTGGAGCAATGGAGGCAGAAGAAGTTTTTGCGCTACACATATTTTGTAAACAAAATCCATATTTTTCTTATTATTTTATGATCTTTATTTTAAAAAATAAAATGTAGTCATCTGACAATTTTTACACTGGCCGCTGGAGCTTTTTTTTAGGTTTAAACTTCCTGTCCTTTCAGGAAAAGTTTACAAAAGTTTTTTTTATCAGTAGAAGCAGAATTAGAATGACAGATAACACCTCTGCACACAGCTGATAACACAGGATCCACCAATCACAATAGGTTGTGTCATAGATGACCCTGCTCCCCGTCCTTCATAATTACCGCTGCACATGATCATTAGATGCTTCAATACCAAAGATAGGGTTGGGGTCAAACCATTGTGGTTAATGAACATGTGTTGTTCTATGTAACCAAGGGAATTATTACTCTAAAAAGAGCTCCAATGGCCAGTGTGATATTTGCAATTTTTATTTTTGATACAGATTATTCTACAACAAAAAAGTTTCACAAAAAAAAACCTCAACATAAGAACCTGATTTAAACTATAGGTTATCTTCTGATAATGGCTTCCCTTTAAAGAGAACCTGACAGCTGATTAATACTGCACAATCCGTGGGCAGCATATATCAGACACTGGCTGTATGATCTAAGACAGGTATGTTTGAGGCTAAAACGCTGCAGCTTTTCAGCAAAAAAAATGTAAAAAAGCCATCAGGGACCGAGCCTCACTGGAGACTAGTCAGACAGACGGGCCCCCTGCGGCTTCTCCCCACCTGCTACCCTGGAGTGATAGATGTCTCTCTATACTCGCATGTAGACAGAGACCTATCACTCCAGGGCAGTAGGGGGGAGAAGCCATTGGGAACCCACCTGACTGACTAGTCTCCGGCGGCTTCTCCCCGCCTGCTGCCCTGGAGTGACAGCTCTCTCCCTGTACCTGAATGTAGGCAGACACCTATCACTCCAGGGCAGTAGGGGGGAGAAGGCGCTGGGAACCCACCTGCCTGACTAGTCTCCGGCGGCTTCTTACCGCCTGCCACCCTGGAGTAAAAATAAGTAAACTGACTGAACAATATATATAATAATTATAAATGCTGGTGCATAGCCAAAAAAATACATACATAATAATAGATTATGGCTGCACACATCTGTGCTAAAATAAGGAAGTTTGAAATATAAGGAATAGGAATAGCATAACGGCTTATGAACTTTATGAACAAACATGAGATTTTAGCACAAGATTTGGCCAAATATTGTGAGCCCATTCACCAACGACAAGGTAATCTCAGATTGAATGGGTAACTACACTGCCTGCCTGGTGTGAACACTTACCTATGGTCTCTGAGCTACTGCCCAATGTGAACACATGCTTGTGGCTAATGACATGATAAAGCCTTCTTATATAGGGAGGCTCAGAACCAATAGTGTTAAGATGTAATTAAAAATCACAGGTATGGTGAAGGGCGGGACGTTCAAGTCAGAAAATAGTATATAGTAAAAATAAGGCTGGTTTCACACTTGCGTTTTTGTCTGCAGCGTTTTTTGCACAAAAAACGCATACGTTTTTTTTTCCTATATTTAACATTGAAAACGCATGCGTTTTTTTGCACATGTGTTTGGTCGCGTTTTCAAACGCATGCGTTTTTTGTCTGCATGCGTTCATTTTCAAAAATGCTACCTGCAGTATTTTCTTGCGCGTTTTTTTGCCGCGAAAAAACGCATGCGTTTTTTCGCGGCAAAAAAATGCATTGCTGTCTATGTAAACGCATGCGTTTTTAAGCACATGCGTTTGTTTGCGCTAAAAACGCATGCGTTTTTATAGAAAAAAACCAGAAAACACACTGAAAAGCCACCCACCACCATCAAGGTGATAAAGGGATCCAAACCCTAACCCTAACTCTACCCCTAACCTCACCCCTAACCGTTTAATGAACATTTTCTGACAGTCATATTGCCACGTATTTAAGTGCCACGTGCCACGTATTTAAGTGCCACATGCCACGTATTTAAGTGCCACGTGCCACGTATTTAAGTGCCACGTATTTAAGTACCACGTATTTCAGTTGCACGTATTTCAGTGCCACGTATTTCAGTCACGTTTAGGGTTAGGGTTAGGGGTAGGGGTAGGGTTAGGGTTTTCTTGTTTTTTCTTGTGTTTTCTTGTGTTTTCTTGTGTTTTTCTATAAAAACGCATGCGTCTAAAAAACGCATGCGTTTTACCGCGTTTACATGCGTTTTTCACACATGCGTTTTTTTAAAAACGCATGCAGATAAAAACGCAAGTGTGAAACCAGCCTAAGTAAACTGACTGAACAATATATATAATAATTATAAATGCTGGTGCATAGCCAAAAAATACATACACCAGCATTTATAATTATTATATATATTGTTCAGTCAGTTTACTTATTTTTACTATATACTATTTTCTGACTTGAACGTCCCGCCCTTCACCATACCTGTGATTTTTAATTACATCTTAACACTATTGGTTCTGAGCCTCCCTATATAAGAAGGCTTTATCATGTCATTAGCCACAAGCATGTGTTCACATTGGGCAGTAGCTCAGAGACCATAGGTAAGTGTTCACACCAGGCAGGCAGTGTAGTTACCCATTCAATCTGAGATTACCTTGTCGTTGGTGAATGGGCTCACAATATTTGGCCAAATCTTGTGCTAAAATCTCATGTTTGTTCATAAAGTTCATAAGCCGTTATGCTATTCCTATTCCTTATATTTCAAACTTCCTTATTTTAGCACAGATGTGTGCAGCCATAATCTATTATTATGCCACCCTGGAGTGACAGATCTTTCCCTGTACCTGAATGTAGGCAGACACCTATCACTCCAGGGCAGTAGGGGGGAGAAGGCGCCGGGAACCCACCTGCCTGACTAGTCCCCGGCGGCTTCTTACCGCCTGCCGCCCTGGAGTGACAGATCTTTCCCTGTACCTGAATGTAGGCAGATACCTATCACTCCAGGGCAGTAGGGGGGAGAAGGCGCCGGGAACCCACCTGCCTGACTAGTCTCCGGCAACTTCTCCCCACCTGCCGCCCTGGAGTGACCGCTCTCTCCTTGTACCTGAATGTAGGCAGACACCTATCACTCCAGGGCAGTAGGGGGGGAGAAGGTGCCGGGAACCCACCTGTCTGACTAGTCTCCGGCGGCTTCTCCCCGCCTGCTGCCCTGGAGTGACAGCTCTCTCCCTGTACCTGAATGTAGGCAGATACCTATCACTCCAGGGCAGTAGGGGGGGAGAAGGTGCCGGGAACCCACCTGTCTGACTAGTCTCTGGTGGCTTCTCCCTGCTTGCTGCCCTGGAGTGACAGCTCTCTCCCTGTACCTGAATGTAGGCAGATACCTATCACTCTAGGGCAGTAGGGGGGAGAAGGCGCCGGGAACCCACCTGCCTGACTAGTCTCTGGCGGCTTCTTACCGCCTGCCGCCCTGGAGTGACAGATCTTTCCCTGTACCTGAATGTAGGCAGATACCTATCACTCCAGGGCAGTAGGGGGGAGAAGGCGCCGGGAACCCACCTGCCTGACTAGTCTCCGGCAACTTCTCCCCACCTGCCGCCCTGGAGTGACCGCTCTCTCCTTGTACCTGAATGTAGGCAGACACCTATCACTCCAGGGCAGTAGGGGGGGAGAAGGTGCCGGGAACCCACCTGTCTGACTAGTCTCCGGCGGCTTCTCCCCGCCTGCTGCCCTGGAGTGACAGCTCTCTCCCTGTACCTGAATGTAGGCAGATACCTATCACTCCAGGGCAGTAGGGGGGGAGAAGGTGCCGGGAACCCACCTGTCTGACTAGTCTCTGGTGGCTTCTCCCTGCTTGCTGCCCTGGAGTGACAGCTCTCTCCCTGTACCTGAATGTAGGCAGATACCTATCACTCCAGGGCAGTAGGGGGGAGAAGGCACCAGGAACCCACCTGTCTGACTAGTCTCCGGCGGCTTCTTACCGCCTGCCACCCTGGAGTGACAGATCTTTCCCTGTACCTGAATGTAGGCAGACACCTATCACTCCAGGGCAGTAGGGGGGAGAAGGCGCCGGGAACCCACCTGCCTGACTAGTCTCCAGCGGCTTCTTACCGCCTGCCGCCCTGGAGTGACAGATCTTTCCCTGTACCTGAATGTAGGCAGATACCTATCACTCCAGGGCAGTAGGGGGGAGAAGGCACCGGGAACCCACCTGCCTGACTAGTCTCCGGCAACTTCTCCCCACCTGCCGCCCTGGAGTGACCGCTCTCTCCTTGTACCTGAATGTAGGCAGACACCTATCACTCCAGGGCAGTAGGGGGGGAGAAGGTGCCGGGAACCCACCTGTCTGACTAGTCTCCGGCGGCTTCTCCCCGCCTGCTGCCCTGGAGTGACAGCTCTCTCCCTGTACCTGAATGTAGGCTGATACCTATCACTCCAGGGCAGTAGGGGGGGAGAAGGTGCCGGGAACCCACCTGTCTGACTAGTCTCTGGTGGCTTCTCCCTGCTTGCTGCCCTGGAGTGACAGCTCTCTCCCTGTACCTGAATGTAGGCAGATACCTATCACTCCAGGGCAGAAGGGGGGAGAAGGCGCCAGGAACCCACCTGTCTGACTAGTCTCCGGCGGCTTCTCCCCGCCAGCTGCCCTGGAGTGACAGCTCTCTGCCTACATGCAGGCACAGGGAGAGAGCTGTTGCTCTAGGGAAGCAGGTGGGGAGAGGCCACCAGAGACTAGTCAGACAGGTGGGTCACTCCGACTAGACAGGTATCATCTGTCAAGTTGACTTTAAGCTTTATATTGTCGGATATTTTACATGTACTAGAGAACTGGTTTTCCTAAGCATGGAGCCCAGTATACATTACATATGAATGAAGTTAAAATCTGTCATAGGAACTGTTTTCTAGATAAAAGGTGGTCTTCTCCAAGGGATAGCTATTTGGCCACATTTTACTGTACTTAAATTTGCAGTTTTATTTTTATTTAATTTTAATTTCTTTGTTTTGCACCTCTGCCTGTGTAACGAGTTACATATGCTGATTATTTGACCCTTTATTATAGGCAAAAATACACAAATTGCAGGCATGATGACTGTTCACCACTGATGTACAACCCTTCACTCATAGACTACGGTGGTCTCCATAATAACTGTTATAGCTCATCCTTCTGAGACGCCTCTATTTCTTTTATTCTGACATCTAGCGGAAACTCGATGCTTTGGGTTTGCAGCACTCATCAAACAGACACTAAAGCCTGATTATCACTGTACTTTCCCCACTATTTTCTATCCGTTATTTAATACATTTTTTTGATACACATGTATGCAGAATACCCTATTACACATCCCTTGGTTAACCCACGGGTATGCCCAGTTTCTGCCTGTTCACCTTGTAACTTTCTGCACACTTTTTGAAATTCCACTTTAACAGATCCATGTGAGCTAGATCTGGACATGGGCACCCAGTGCAAGGAGAATGTGGTTAAGTGGTTCTTTGACAAGACAGACAAGATTTGCACCCAGGTTTGGTATGGTGGGTGTGGTGGCAATGCCAATAGATTTGACACTGAAGATGAATGCATCAATAGGTGTCAAAAGACAAGTAAGTATCAGACATGGGGTATATGGTGCTCGCTCTTCTCTATTATTAACCATCAACGTTTAAGGCCCTTTCTACCCCGCAGGCTTTATATTCCACAGTGATCACAGACAGCTGGTGGGAAGCGGTCAATGTGTTGTTCTGAAGTACCATGTCGTGTTATGTATGGTTCTGTGCAAATGTTTTAGATAAGTGTGAAAAAAAATGCTGAAATATAAGAATGCTTTTAAAATAAGTATTTAAAGGGGAACTCCAGGGAGATAAAAATGTTTTTCAATCTACATTCTGTCTAATAGTATGGACGTTCAAACTCCTCTTTATGTTCTTAGACGTAACTTAAAGTTATTTATTTTTAGTGATGAGTGAGTATACTCGTTACTCGAGATTTCCAGAGCACGCTCGGGTGACCTCTGAGTATTTTTTAGTGCTCGGAGATTTAGTTATCCTCACCTCAGCTGAATGATTTACATCTCTTAGCCAGCTTGATTACATGTGGGGATTCCCTAGCAACCAGGCAACCCCCACATGTACTTATGCTGGCTAACTGATGTAAATCATTCAGCTGCAGCGATGAAAACTAAATCTCCGAGCACTAAAAAATACTCGGAGGTCACCCAAGCGTGCTCGGGAAATCTCGAGTAACGAGTATATTCGCTCATCACTAGTTATTTTACTACTTATCTTTTTGACATCATGTCACAAGCATTACAACTGGTCCTGCTCCCTTCGGTATATTACGTGAAAGATCAGGCGGCATGGTGAGCATCCTGCTGTCTATAAGGTCGCACCTCTCAGAAAGTCTGTGTGAGTGTGATATGCCTCCTTCACCACTCTCTAATTCTGCATTGCCTGCTTGCACCTTCACAGCTTGTATGTGACCTGTCAACGAGCATGGAGTAAGTGCTGAAGACGCAGGGAGAGGGAAATGACATGTCACATACAAGCTGTGAAGGTGCAGACAGGCAGAGCAGAGCAAGAGTAAGGGGTAGGTGGGACTTCACAGACTGCTCAGGGGGCTTGGCTTATAAGCAGCAGGATGCTAGCCATGTCCCCTGATCTCTGAGGTAATATCCCAGAAGGGAGAGCAACAGGAGAACTGTGAGGCGAGGTCACAATGGAAAATAGTAAAATTACACGAAGTTACATCTTAGAACAGGCAAAGGGCTATATGCCTTCATAGCTTTAGACTGAGGCTATGTGCCCACGTTCCGGTTTTTTAGCTTTTTTTAGCATTTTTGCGGCGGTTTTCTGCTGCAAAAACGCTTAAAAAACTCTTACATTAAGCATCCCATTATTTTAATGCATTCTGCAATTTTTGTGCCCATGCTGCGTTTTTTTCCACAAAAAAAACACATCGCGGAAAAAAACGCAGCATGTTCATTAATTTTGCAGAAAATCTGCGGATTTGCTGCTATATTATTGTAATGGGATGCTCCGGAAAAAAACGTGAAAAAAACGTGATTTCCTGCGAAAGGAGTCCGGTTTTGATCAGGAAAATTCTGCAAACAATCCTGAACGTGAGCACATAGCCTAAAGGTAGATTGAAATACCTTTTTCTCTCCCTAAGTAAACCTTTTAATAGTTAATTTTTTAGCAATTAAGAAAATGCAAAATGAATGAATAAAAGATAAAGTTAATTCAAATTGATGCGGCCACACTTTGCTTTACAAACAGATTAAAGGGAACCTGTCACCCCAAAAATCGAAGGTGATCTAAGCCTACTGGCATCAGGAGCTTATCTACAGCATTCTGTAATGCTGTAGATAAGCCCCCGATGTATCCTGAAAAATGAGAAAAAGAGGTTAGATTATACTCACCTGGGCGGGCGGGCGGTCCGATCCGATGGGCGCCGTGGTCCGGTCCGGGCCCTCCCATCTTCATAGGATGACGTCCTCTTCTTGTCTTTATGCTGCGGCTCCAGTGCAGGTGTACTTTGTCCTCCCTGTTGAGGGCAGAGCAAAGTACTGCAGTGCGCAGGCGCTGGGCCTCTCTGACCTTTCCCTTAACGGGGCAGACAAAATACGCCTGCGCCGGAGTGGCAGCGTGAAGACAAGAAGAGGACGTCATCGTAAGAAGATGGGAGGCCCTGGACCGGACCGCGACACCCATCGGACCGGATCGCAGCGGGACCGCCCCTGGGTGAGTATAATCTAACCTCTTTTTCTCATCTTTCAGGATACATCGGGGGCTTATCTACAGCATTCCAGAATGCTGTAGATAAGCCCCTGATGCCAGTGGGCTTAGCTGACCTTCGATTTTGGGGGTGACAGGTTCCCTTTAATTCATCTATGTACTGTTGCACAAAAATCTGAGATTTTGAAGGATTATAGTTTGGCATCATTTGATATTTGTATACCTAAGAGGTGATAATTAGTGATGAGCGAGTATACTCGTTACTCAGGTTTTCCCGAGCATGCTCAGGTGTTCTCAGAGTATTTAGGCGTGCTCGGAGATTTAGTTTTCGTCGCCGCAGCTGCATGATTTACGGCTGTTAGCTTGAATACATGTGGGATTCCCTAACAAACAGGCAACCGCCACATGTATTCAGGCTGTCCTGTAGCCGCAAATCATGCAGCTGCGGCAACAAAAGCTAAATCTCCGAGCACGCCAAAATACTCGGAGACCACCTGAGCGTGCTCGGGGAAATCCAAGTAACGAGTATACTCGCTCATCACAAGTGATAATCATTTTCATATGCAGTTTGAAACAGTGTTTAACTGAACCAGAAACAGCTGTGTAGGAGGCTTAAAACTCGGTGAGGAACAGCCAAGTTCTGCTATAGAGGTGAGGTTGTGGAAGAGAGTTTCACGTCACAGATCTCGTACCTTGGCAAGACTAAGCACAGCGATTCATTCAAAAACAGTGTGCAATTGTACCTCGAAGGATGGATGCAATTTTGAAAGCAAAGAGCGGTCACACGACTATTGCTTTGATTTATTAATGCATTTATTATGCGTTTTTATATAGCGCCATCATATTCCGCAGCCCTTTACAGACATCATCATCATCACTGTCCCTATTGGTGCTCACAATCTAAATTCCCTATCAATACGTCTTTAGATTTATTTTTTGTTCATTCATTTTGTAAGTGATAAAAATAAACTATTAACACTTTTGTTTTTGAGATCCTTCTTATTTCACAGCATTTGTTCCATGCCTCTATGAAACGTTATCACAGTACTGTATAATCAACCTCCATCATTATAACCTAGCTATTAAACATCTTTGTATTCCGGATGGAAATTTAATATTTGAACTTTAATACTGTGAGCTAATAGGTCAGTGCCAAAGTCCTTCTTTGCAAATCAAAAAAGAGTGAAGAAAATAAATATATGGCCAGCTTCAAGACATATTCTTAACGAGGACCTGTAATTTTCCAAAAATGTGATATTTTTTTCCTGGTGTAAATGCCGCTGTTCTCCTGAATCTGTCTTGGTTGTTTTTCTTCTACCTGTGCCTCTCCGTTCCCGAACTGTAGTCCCCTTTTCCTTGTATGTAAATCAGGTCTTGATAGCCAAGTAGGCGTGTATCTTTTTGAAGAGTAAATCCCCTTTGGCTAACAAGACTAGATTTTCATACAAGGTAGAGAACCATATTTTAGGAACAGACAGACAAAATAATCAAAAAAACTGCAAAAATGCCAGATTCACGAGAATAGCAACATTTCTGAAAGATAAAATATTTCCAGAACCTGGTAACTGAAGAATCAACCAACAAAATGTCAGAGAAATCACTCATTTTTTTCTCTTAGTCTATGAATTTTAAGAGTTGGTCATGCTCCCATTTATCTCACATTAATAGACCAATTAGTAGAATACCAAACTGCAAAACACATTACATAGAAATCCCTTTCCTGCTTTTCTTTTTTCAGATCTATTCTTTACACAAACAGTCAAACTGTGATTTAGTTGACCTGGTCAAGTACTTAAAGGGAATATGCCACCAGGTTTTTGCTCCCTCAACAGAGAGCAGCATAATGTTGGAAAAGAGACCCTGATTCCAGCGATGTATCACTTAGCTAACTGGGTGCAGCGGTTGTGATACTATCAGTTTTTGGATGTTGCATGTAGCAGAGCTCAAAAGCTAACCCCGCCTACAGCCCTGATTAGCAGCTTTCTATGTACATTGTGAGGGCGGAGTTGGACAGGGACGCACTTGAGCTGTAGTCCTGTAGCAATAATCTCCTGCTGATAAAACATTCATTTTATTGACACAGCACATAGCCTAATAAGTGAGACATTGCTGAAATCTGTGACTCAGACATCTACCTCAGATAAAATATAGCAAAAACAGGCTGACAGATTTCCTATAAGGGTATGTGTCCACGTTCAGGATTGCATCAGGATTTGGCCAGGATTTTCCATCAGTATCTGTAAGCCAAAACCAGGAGTGGGTGATAAATACAGAAGTGGTGCACATGTTTCTTTTATACTTTTCCTCTAATTGTTCCACTCCTGGTTTTGGCTTACAAATACTGATGGAAAATCCTGACCAAATCCTGATGCAATCCTGAACGTGGACACATACCCTTAGTGTAATTCGGCATCAGTGCTAGCAAAATATCTGTCTTGGCTGGAATCCCAATGTATATCCAAATGTTATAAACCACTTTTGTGCCTGTATACTTGTCATGCTCTTAAAGTGCTCCTTAGGTTATCTCCTTCCAATAACATTAGTTGTGCTTCTAACTTCTTTGTACATTTCCCAGTTTGTGGCATTTTATTGCATGGGTTACAAATTGGACCCTTGAGGTGTTAAAGTATTTGCATCAGTATACAAACCAGTAAACTTTTATCTGTGATCTTTTTGAGCTCACTTATAAAAAATATTAAGTACCGTAGTTAATATTTCGCTTATGAGAAATAAATAAATCATCTATTAAAAACAATTCTTTATTCTTCTTCTTCTACTAAAATATCCCCCAAATGGAAAATACCGACATGACTGAGTGTCCCCCCTTCCCGATACTTAGGTTTCATCAGGGGACCAAAGCAGAACACTTGGGATCATCCATGATTCTATTCTCCTTGTTGCCTGAAGGATGTCAACAATGGTAATATCCATGGCATTCTCCATCAGCCACTTGTGCACAAAGTGAATGGAATCATGGATGATCTCAAGAATTAATTTTGTGTCCCCTGATGAACCCCAAGTATCAAGAAGGGGTGAAACGTGTAATTTGTACCTGTATTATCTATTAGGAGGAATATTTGAAGGCTATGTTCACATGCTGCTTTTTTTGCAGTGTTTTTTTAATGCAAATTTTCAGCTGCTTTTCACAGTACCTTGCAAAGTCTATGAGATTTCAGAAATCTCATGCACACACATTGTTTTTTTTTTCGTGACCGTTTTGTCATAAGAGCTTGGTTTTCGCAAAATGCAGCTTGTCACTTCATTCAGCGTTTTTCACCCATTGAAAGCAATGGCTGGTGCTAAAAAGGCTGCAAAAACGCTGAACAAAACCCAGGTATCTGGTTTTGCTGCGTTTTTGGTGACAAAACCTAATGAAGTTGAATTTTTCTTTTTTTTGTGCATTAAACTTTATCAGCATGCCCAACAGACAAATGCACCCGAACAAGAACGCAGTAAAAAAAAGTAAGAAAAACTAAGCAAAACCTGCTTTTTGTAAGCAGCTGAAAATTGGCATAAAAAAATGCTGCAAAAATGCAACGTGTGAACATGGCCTAATATAGGAATAAAGTTTTGTCTTTAATAAACAATTTAATTATTTCAATTAAGACAATCTTTCCGAGATATCACATTACAACCCTAACTTTGTAGATAAAGAGAGAACATACACTAGACCACTGCACACTTATCAAGTAACAACTATCCCGACAGCCAGTCCTAGGGGACAATATATTCCTACCTAAGTCTCTGCGGCTCATGGCACGGCCATAAAGGCTATGGGAACATAATTCTGTAATGTCCATGAGCCCAAAATAGAATTTCTGAAAAGTCATCTTACAACAGTCGGCGTAGGCGTAGGTGCTGCTCCATTTTGTATTCTTCTAACAAACCACCATTTCTTACCGTTTCCTAGGTTCTCCATGTAACGTGATATTTGCTTTCTTTCGAAATGTTTCAATGAATCCTTCTTCCACAAAGCCATCATTTAACCGGACGTCTAACTATTATCTATTTTTTTCCCCCTGTGTTTGATTTAATATTCCGGGAATTCAATCCTATTTTAATTTCTTTTTAGCTGTTGAGAAAACTATGCAACTTCCAACGCTGGAATCGAAAGCAATTGCAGGTAATTTCAGCCGCCGTCCAGCCAGGAGGTCAATGTTCAGACGCAGAAGGATTCACCCAGAAAGAGCTCAACTTTTTCAAAAGAGGACAATTGTCAATTAAAGATGCAGTGTTTATGGATTTTACCTTCAAGAAAGGCATCAGTCAGTGACCACTTTAAACCTCAATCTTGTGACCAGAGACATAATTAGTTTTTTTTTTTTATATATATATATATATATATATATATATGCATAGTGGCCACTGGCCACTACTAGATGATTTAACTTCAATGGTGTACCTCAGAAAAAGCGTGTGCTTTGTAATACACATTTAAAATAATGAAGAAAGTTTGAAAGCAAAATGAATATAAGAAAAATTTAAACTTGAACAGAATATGTCACCAGTTTTTGGCTTCCCCATCTGAGATCCCGATTCCAGTGATTTGTCACTTACTTTGCTAATTGCTCCAGTTTTGATTTAAAGTTTTATCTGCTGCTGATCTCCCAATTCTCTGACTGCTGAGCTCTGAATAACCCCGCCCACACCACTGATTGGCAGCTTTCTATTTTCACTGTGCATAGGCAGAAAGCTGCCAATCACTGATGGGGCGGGGCTATACAGAGCTCGTACATATAGAGGACAACTTGGTAACAGCCCAACTAGTCCTGCAATGATAATCTCTCTTCCCTCAGATTAGGTTGCAAGAACCTGGTGACAGATTCCCTTTAAAGAAGACCTGCCACTTTCCATAAACATGTATTTTTTTACCTGATATAGATGCCACTGCTCACTTGAATCTGGCATGGTTTATTTTTTGTTCCAACACCTTTCTGTTTCCGAGACATGGTCCACTATTCCCTGTATACACATCTCCATCTCACGCCAACTGAGCATGGTTTTCAAGAAGACGACCATAGATAAGAACTCATGACCACGCGCCTTTGGCTTAAAAAGACTAGATTTACATACAGGAAAGTGGGGTCCATATCTAAGGAATGGAGAAGCGCAAGAACAAAAGAAAATAATAATTCCAGAAAGCATCAGCAGTTAAAAAAATATATATAATTATGGCAAGTGATGGGTCCTCTTTTAAGGGTTTTACTGGGACTTTTTTTGTGAATTATTCTTAAAATAGGTCAAAATTGTGGTACAGCCATGAATGGTACTGCTGTGCTTTCCTCTTCAAGTGGATGGGAGAGAGTTGTACCAATCATGGCTACTACACAATGTATAGAACACTGTCAACTCTTGGCCACTTCGGGCCCTTTATTTAGCTGATCAAGGCGGATACTGAGACTCAAACTCCCATCGATGTGGAATTGATGATTTATAAAGGTATTGTCCAGGATGACATATAAGATTCTGACATTTGCAGCTTACTTCTGTTTATTTAAAGGCTGACTGTAATCTCTCCGTGTATCCAGAGTGCTGCGGTCTTCACTTGCTTCCATATATCAGCACAACTCCAGAACTGCACTCATTTCCTCCCTCGTGCTTTCCTCTTTGTATATAGCCTTTATTCTCTGCTCTCCATAAAACTGTAAATACTTTCCACTCTCTCCACTGAAGATCTGGGTACAACCCCTCTCTTTCCCTCCTGCTATCTTTAACATTGAGAGAAGGGAGGGGAGAGCAGAGGGAGCCAAAATATCAGAACCAGGAGAAGGAGAGCTGATGGATTTGTAACAGTTTTGCAGATTACTCTAGATTAGCTAGATAAAGCATTTACAAACACTCTTCATTAAAAAAATATCTACCGTTTTGCTGCAAACTATTTAGAAAGTTGCATAACTTTAGGAAGCCAATAATCAATAAACAAAATGTGTATCAAGCCGTACATAGCCTTTAAATAGGGATGATCTGAAATATCAGAAATGGCTGAAATAAATGAGTGACCCTATTTCTAAGAACTAACCTTTTTAGATGTGTGAAATGGGCATTCCAAAGAAAGAGAAAACAATTGGGTGCTATTACACGTTCGTAGCCGAGCCTAAGGTACCGCAAATGGCTGACCACTAACTGCTGTCTTGTACCTGTACTGGCAACTTGAAACTATTGGCAAGTACAGATCATCTAGTAGAGGTCAGCCCTATGTACTCCCCATGGCTCAGCTGCGCCTTCCTCAGTCTTAATGTGTACAGACATCATTTCATTAATCCACTGGGCAATTTAAGACTTACCGTATTTTTTGGACTATAAGACGCACTTTTTTCCAAAAAATGTTTTGGGGAAAATGGGGGTGCATCTTATATTTGAATGTACTTACCTGGAGTGTGGTGGTGGCAGCAGGAGACGGGGGATTCTGTTGGCCCTGGGCTGCAGGGCGATGATGTGACTTCCGTCCAAGACTGGTGCAGCAGTATTCGGCGATGCTCGGTGGTGCAACGGCACCTGCACATCCATAGCTGCAATGAAGTGGCCTCCGGGAAAATGGCCGCCGGAGATGGCGCATGCACAGATTGAGATCTCGGGAGACGAGATCTTGGTGCCAAAATCTCCATCTGCGCATGCGCCACCTCTGGCGGCCATTTTCCCAGATGTGGATGGATGTGCGGGGGGGCTCCCGTCTTTCAGAAAATGACGGCGAAGCCCCTGTACCACAGAGCACCGCCAAACCTGCCACACTAGTCTAGGATGGGAATCATATCATTGCCCTGCAGCGTCATACCACCGAACACCCCCTGAGATCTCGCTCCACCAGCGCTGTCAATCCCCCCAACCCGGTAAGCTGAATTTGGACTGTAAGATAGACCCCCATTGTGCGCCTTAATTTTTTTCCCTATTTTCAGTCTGGGTGCATCTTATGGTCCGGTGCATCTTATAGACCGAAAAATACGGTAGTACTTTTTAGCTGTGAAATGTTTTTTTTCCTCAAAGGTTACACCCTGAGGTTATACAGCAGGACTTGTTAGTCTTTGTTTATTAATTGCATATATGGATAACATATTTAAATAAATTAATGTCCTATTTTATAATGGTATGGGCCATTTTGAATTCTTATGGAAGGTGACGTGACAGAGTTAAACGTATAATCCTTCATATTGTGAAATTTAGTGGAGAAGTGTTCTTTCAGATCCACTCCTCTCCCTAGGAATGTATTCCCAAGTCATGGAAAATGTTTTCACAAACATAATACAGTACACATATGTGAGTCTGCAGTGTGTTTTTTTTCCCTAAAATATTTTATTAAAATGATTCACGGATCTGTTTTCAGTTTTCGAATGTTACTTGGTCCCAAACAGATGCAAACTTAATAAAAAAAATAAACTGAAGCATATGTGAGTGTTCGATACTTGGGATACAACGAGCATATGTGAGCGGAGGGGCAATCATGTAGCCAACACTGCAGAAAGGCCACAAAAGTTGGCTTGGCCATGTAAATTGTGAAATAGCCTAAATATCCTGCCAGAACTATTGCCCATTTTATTGCCATTATTGTGTATTTTCTTAATTATGCGGAAAATAATGTAACTGCTTTGCAAAAATCATGTTTTGAGTATTGGTTCTCTTTCTATGCTGGGGCTCATTCCAGTTTTGGAGAAAATAATACCAAGGAGAACTTAATATTATTTTTAACCAAAACAGGAATGAGTTTCAACATAGAAAGAGAACCAATACTTAAATCGTCACTGAAACAGCTAAGACTTACAATGCAATCAAAGATGCAAAGGATGTTATTTACCAAGAATAATGTTTTTGTATGGCATCCACCCAAGTTCTGACCACTTCCAGTAATCTGTTTTGGATTCTTGGCCATAGAGACAGATTTTACATGAGAGCAGGCAGAGGTAATTACTTTTAGTAACTAGATGATTTGCAGTTTTGATGGTCATCCCATCATCTATCATCTACGCACAAGTTGCTTCAAATAAATGCATTGATTCATTCAACTTTTGATATTTGTGCTTCTACATGTTGGGATTTCTCCAGTTATGAAACTATACTTCACTAAAAACAAGGTTTTTACCAAATATTTGATAGAAAACACCCAAACAAGAGCAAAAACCACAGCTACAATCATAATTATTTAACTTTCATTGCCAATTAAGTTTAGCAAAAATTTCCAACTTTCTGCTGTTTACAACAAACCGATGAAACGAGAATAATTGGAATAGACCAATATGACTAATATAACAATTGTTTTCTCCAAACTCAGTACAAAATTTCCCTTTAGTGACCACTGTGGAATTTTTCAACCTCTTCATGATAAGCATCTTTAGTATTTAGCTGAGCATCTTTGGCTTTTATGACCTGTTGGAAATATGATGCAGAGCCAGAAACCAGCTGTCCTGAGGAATCTTAGCCCATTTCTCATATACAATGGCCTCCAGTTCACTAATATTCTTGGGTGGTCAAGAGAGTAGCGCAAAAAAGTTAGTGGAAGAGATTGTTACCATGCATAAACTAGGGAATGGATACAAAATGATAAAGAAAGGCATTGAATGTTCCTAGAGATATACTGCAGTTGGAGGCATAGTTTGCAAGTTTAAAGTTAAAGAAAGATTGACTACGCTATCTGGACATGGCAGAAAGAGAAAGATATTACCATGAGGTTTCTGGGGAGGCAGGTGGTCAAAAACCTTCACGTCACTACAGAATACCTTTAGCAATATAGTGTTGCAGCAGGCACTGATGTTTCAGATTGCACAGTAAGGTGCATTTTATACACTGATGTTCTCTATATCTTCATAGCAAAATGTAAACCTCTACTGTCCCAAAAGCACAAGAAAAATCGGTTCTAATAAGCATACAGAGGTTTTCAGATTCTATTGTATGGAGCAATAAAATAAAACTGGAATTTTTAGCAGTCAAGAGGAGGAAGAATGAAGCATACATTAAAGAGAACACACTGCCTACAATGAAGCATGGTGGTTCAGTGATGCTCTGGGACTGCTTTGCTTCCTCTGATGACAGAATACTACAGGGTGTGCAAGGCAAGGTGGATTCAAGCAAGTATCAAGATGTCCTAGAGGAAAACATGATGTCTTCTGTGAGGAGGCTGATGTTTAGGTTATTGTATCAATGCTGTTTTTTGGGTGGCAAAGAAAAATACATTTGCAATATCTAGGAGAGTAAAGATAGTGTAGAATTAGTTTAAACAAACTGCATGCAGAAAAATATTTTAGACAGAAATAAGACAGTTGAAGTTTTTTAAGTTAGCAGTGGCCTTCATAATAGGTGAAATCTTCCTTAGCTCTGCTAATGTATTATGTAGAATACTGTCTACAAGTTTGGGTGTTATAAGACATTCCAAGAGGATAATTATCCCAGTTAAACCACAAAGTCCACCAAGGCATGATTTCAGAAGTCTAGAAAGATTCTGGATTGACCATCACAGTCTACTGACTTAAACTCCATAAAAAATCTTTGAAGAAGGCAATCGCAGAACACAAACAACAAAACTATTAGTGAGCTGGAGGCCAATGCCTGTGAAAAATGGGCTAAGATTGACCAGAAACAATCCCAGCAGCTGGTGTCCGGGGATGCATCATGCTTGTAGCAGGTCATAATAGCCAAAGGGGCTCTACTAATTACTTACGATTAGTGTTGAGCATTCCGATACCGCAAGTATTGGGTATCGGCCGATATTTGCGGTATCGGAATTCCGATACCGAGTTCCGATATTTTTGCGATATCGGGAATCGAGATCGGGATGCATATTCATGTGTAAAATAAAGAATAAAAATAAAAAATAGGGATATACTCACCCTCTGACGCGCCCTGGTTGTAACCGCTGCAACCGGCAGCCTCCGTTCCTAAGAATGAGCGAGTGAAGGACCTGCAATGACATCGCGGTCTTGTGATTGGTCGCGTGAGCGGTCACATGACCAATCACAAGCCGCCACGTCATCGAAGGTCCTTCACTCGCTCATTCTTAGGAACGGAGGCTGCCGGTTAACACCGCTAGGTCCAGGGTCCGCCGGAGGGGTGAGTATATCCCTATTTTTAATTTTTATTCTTTATTTTACACATGAGTATGGATCCCAGGGCCTGAAGGAGAGTTTCCTCTCCTTCAGACCCTGGGAACCATCCAGGATCACTTCCGATATTTGTGTCCCATTGACTTGTATTGGTATCGGGTATCGGTATCGGCGATATCCGATATTTTTCGGATATCGGCCGATACAATCCGATACCGATACTTTCAAATATCGGAAGGTATCGCTCAACACTACTTACGATGCTTCTCGTGAAGGACTTAAATAATTCTGAGAATGGAAATGTCATTGAAAGTGGATTTGTGATGAATTTAGAGAACCATTTGTTACAATAGTTGGCATGAGCCATTTCAATTTATTTTTATTGATTTATTGCATAATTTGGTGGCTGACTAATAATAATAATAATTAATTAGCAGCGTCAGGTAAATTGTCAAAATGTAGCAAAAGGGTGGCCAGTGGATTTTTCAACTGGATCTGCAGTTTCATGTGAGGCTAATTCACTTGCAGCTAGTTGACTTGTCACATTTCCTCACAGAATTGAAAAAGCATTAAAAAGACAAATTTTGTGAGGTGCTTATTGGATAAATAAAGATTAAATTATTCCTGTTGTCCAATTGTAGGTGTACATACTTTCTTTATTCCACGGTATGTTCTGTAGAGAGTTTCAGTGTTTGAATGCATCGCACCCTTAAGGGCACGTGTCCACGATCAGGAATCGCAACGACCAAATGTTACAGCATAGCGGATGGGATTTCAAGAAAACCCATGTCCACTATGCGTGCACAGACGCTTGCGGTTCACCCATGGAGACGGACATGTGGCGCTTCTCTCCAGAATGCAGTATGTCAATTTCTCTTGCGGAGATGTTAGTTTCCGCAACACAAATTTCACCCATAGCATGTATCAGACGCAGTGAATCCGCACGGTTCAGTGAACACGTGCGGATTCTCCTGTGTTCAATAGACGGCAGCACTTTGGATGCAGCGAACATGCGTTACATCCAAAGTGCTGCTACTTGCTGATCATGGGAACGTAGCCCAACATTATATTAGTAGTGTGCTCGGACCAATCTTTTGATCTTTATGGGACACCAACAAGACGCGTTGCTTTGTCAGCGGTACTTTGATACAAGGCTAAACTTTTGCCCCATGTGAAATAAAGCTTATTAATGAGTACTGATGGGAACAGAATAGTCATTAGTACGAATATGTTGTTCCCATACATTATGTTATTGGAAGCACATCCTTACAGACTGATAATCACGAACGAGAGCTCTTACGAACACTCGCCCACAGATTCTCAGCTTGTCTAAATGCAAAATAACTTTTTGGGTGTGCGCAGGGTATAGGATATGAATTTTACGTCACAAAATGTGAGAGGTGTCCACGGCAACTATGTCAAGCTGCAAAGTTCTAAATGACATAGTTTTATATATATATATAAAACCAATTAGATTATTGAGAAGTAGCTATATCACTGTGGCCACATCTGTCAACATTTTAGGAAAAATAAAAACTATTACACAATTTCATACTCCCATGTACAGTTCAGCATTAATTAAGTCCAGAGCACAGTATATAGAAAAGTAACCAGTAATAAATAAATATATATGTTTATTTATTTATTTATTTATTTTTAAAGGCACATATTTGGTTAAAAAAAAACAAAACAGAAAACAAAAGGCCAAAAATATTATTTTGAGATACACTGAAATTATCAAATAGTTTGGTTACCATGTGTCTGTTCCATTTTAGGAACAAATAATCTAATGCGTCAGTTATATAAACGGAAGCATTATTGATAATTATATGGATTCACAGTAGAAAAAAATCCTGCCGAACATTTTTTTCTTTCTAAATAATGACACCGAGATGGACCCCATAATAATCATGCTTCCATCAACATTACTGATACAACAACAGATCATTTATTCTATTTGGTTTTTTTTACCAAAAGGACATGTTCTTCAAAAGGACTTGTTTTCTATCTATCTCTGTTCTCTAATTATGGATTGACAGTTCCGGCTTTACAGAATCCAGAGGAGGTCTGAAATAGATGGAAAACAAGAAGGTGAAAAGGTGTACCGCAAAGTGTGCTTGGTTGGCACAGTCATTTTGTGATTGCAAGTTTCATGGAAAAAACCTCCACTAAGGTAGCAGATAAAAAAATCAAATATCATATAAGCTGCTCTTTGTCATTTATAAAACATTTACTAAACAGCAGTAGCGGGCTCCAACATATCGGATGTATGAAACAAACTGTAAGAGCCAGTATTAACAAACACAGGTCTGATACAAACAAAGGTTTTCTTTTACAAAGTGTATCCAAACATCTACAATAGGAACATAATAAAGATTTCTCCAATATAAGGGTTATCCCTATAGAAACAATTGGGGAATCTAAATATTAAGGAAACTTATAAGTTCCAAGGTCTGGTATCCACAAGCAATTAAATGACAAATCAAAATGGGATCATAAATTTAATAAGAGAAGTTTAAAAACATAGACAAAACTATATTGCATTATTACTAATTTCCAGGTCAATCCATAAATTATATTTAATTATTTACTTATATATGTATTCATTTTATTATCATAGAAACCAAAAATCAATCAAGAGGAATGCATTTAGAAAAAAATAGAAACATATATATATATATATATATATATATATATATATATATATATATATATATATATATATATATATATATATATATATATATATATATATATATATATATTAAATTAATTATTTTCTGTTTTAATAAGGAAACCTTGTTATTCATTTACTCACTGAAGTGTGCAATGAAAAAAAACAACTAAAATTGGAAAAAAACAACTAAAATATGTTTGTCTTTATCTGCTTTCTAAAAGGACATCTTTAACCTAAGATTCAGCTGTTTTTAGGAAAAGCGCCTCTTAACATTAGATTATGTGGCAAATTGAAAGTATTTTAAGTAGGGTAGGAATTTATTGTATGTGTGAGAGCATTACACACTTGAACCACGTTGGCCATTTAGACCAATAAACAGTTTCAAAATCTGAACATTCGCGATATCCCAATCATTCGCTCTATTCACCCGCCGGTTGGTGTCCTCTTTACTCAGACTTTTTCCTTGGATTCAAAGACTCCCTTTAAAAACATCTTAAGATTAATGTTGTATAGCCCAATTATAAAGATTTAGTAAAAAAAGGAAATTTGATGATGACAGAGTGCAAGTTTGACATTTGGGCCAATTAGACCATTCTTCTGGACATGTATCGTGGCAAGAACAGAGACAATATTTTCATCATTCTTCCATCATCAATGTATGAAATAAAGAACTATAGCGGGAGCATCCAGTGAATAGTTGGGCGCCTTTTGCGAACACTCCTTAATTATAGACCACGTATAAATGAAGTCATAAACCATTTAATAGGCTCTTGTCCCATGAGAAAAGGCCTACTCGTTCTTCTGTTTTGAAGCCTATACGCTGTTATTAGGCATACATAAGCCTACAGCTATAAATTTGTCACATTAAGCCTTGACGCCATATGTGGCTTTACCCAGAATTCCTTGTTTTGGATGCAGTTTTACCCTTAAGATCTTGATTGAAGTCCTATAGAATTTCCGGCTAGTTGGACATCTGGGTCACATTAGACGCCTGCACATTAAGGAGACAGTTGCTTAGCAGTTCCTTCATGATTACCCAGAATTCCCTTCGTTGCGTAGGGGGCTTTGTACTAGTTTTGGCCATTAGACAGCATCTTTTTTTTAGAGAGCTGAAGGTTGTGAAAAAAAAATCTAAAAATAACAACCAGTCATTGTAGGAAAGGCAGAAAAAAACCCCCATAATGACGTAATCTCAGTCCCATCTACAAACATGTGCTCGTGATATAAATCTGATATATTGCCAGACGGGTCTTGACATCTATTGGAACAAATCCAATGATCATGCGTTATGTTATCTAGACATCTGAACTACTGCGTGAGAAACTGTAGGGTTTTTTTTCTCTTCTCTTTAATATCTTCAAAGATTGGCAGCTTTTACGGCTTGTTGTTACTTTTTATTTGAAGCCAGCACATGTCGTCTTATAATTAAGTCTAAAATAGCACAGAAACATTATTAAAAAGTGACAAAGTGTAAATTTCAGAACCAGTTCCGGGGATGAAACTGTAGAGTCTATGTCACGTTTTTCCTTTTACAATAGAAGGGCTGACATTTTGTGAGCTGCTTAATTTTTCACATAAATATTTAAAAAAATGTTAGATTGGGCTATGTTTTAGAAATACTTAAAGTGTAAATGTGGTTTCAGGAGAACTTGCAGCAGAATGTCTGTGTCTGCCTCTGGCTCCTCCCTCCTCCATAGACTATTATAAGCAGCAATTGTCATCTCCTAAATCAGAAATAGGAATATTTGTTCTGTTGAGATTCTAAGATCAGTCCAGGAGGAGAATGCAGCATATTTCTTTTATCAGATCTATTATAAAGTTTCTTATCTTCACTTATACTAATTGTAATAAATAATACTCTCTTTATGAAAAAAAAACAAAAACAACCTATTCTTTAAGTATTCTTAATTCTCAATGTGAGGTTATTAGTAAAAGCTTTGGCTTGGTGGACACTATTGTTCTGATTCATCAAGATCGAAAATGTTCTCACCGGTCTTGATGAAGGACCATGGTGGAGATTCATGAACCTTTAGAAACCAACCTCTGTGTAGCTTTTATTTTATACTTTGAAACACTATGAAAGCTTTGCTAGGATTGGTTCTTAAGAGTAGTTAAGACAGTTTTTCTTTTAGGCAGTTTTTTTATTATTTAAAAAGTAACCATAATTGTATTTATTTTTCTCATACATGTGAAAACAAGAAAATTTTCACTATATGTTGTTAGAGAATTCCACTTTTTTCACCTGAGCTGATTATTCGTTCTCAAAAATCTCAATTCGGGTGTAAAATCTGTCTTGAGTGAAAATAGATTTTTGCATTTCTGAGATAGGAGAGGACATTTGGTGCTCATAAAGTCCTATGTCCTGTCGTTGCAGGAGAACTTGCAGCAGAATGTCTGTGTCTTCCTCTAGCTCCCTAGTTCTCCACATAAGCTATCAGCACCAGCTGTCATCTCCTGTCTCTGTAATGGGGAAATCTATCTTCACTGAATATAGATGTTACCCATGAATTGAGAATACAAGATCAGTCCAGGAGGAGAAATAATAGAATATAAAGTATTATACACTTACAATACAAATGTAAACACTTGCTCTCCAATTTTCTTTCGTGTACCGTAAAAATTGGCACCTACAATTTTCACTTCATTCTGTGTTTTCTTTTACCTACTTTTAATTGCTTTTCATAAAACCAAAATGTATTTTTCTTAGTGGGACCAGAGGCTTGTAAACTACCGAAGGAAGAGGGAACCTGTCGGGAGTTTGCTCTAAAGTGGTATTATGACTCCGAAACCAACAGCTGTGCCCGTTTCTGGTATGGCGGCTGTGGCGGAAATGAGAACAGGTTCAGCACACAGAAAGAATGTGAAAAGATTTGTATTTCAGGTAAGTTGTGATCTAATGAAAGCCATTCGATAACTTTAGAATACCTTTTATAGATATGCTGTAATTTATGCTGTAATGCATATTAATCCACAATAGTAACACCATTTTCTATTTTCATTCCCTCACAGCACCTCTGAGTCCCAGTGTAGTCTCTGCAATTGGAACATAAAAGTCCTGGATTTTTACCTTTCCGGAAGGAGATAACCCAGGATGCACTGCCCCTCCGCTCACCCTATGCCCCACGTCATCTTGCCCTCACATAGGGTGACAGAGGCTCAGAAGTTTTATCAAAATGGTGCTAATTCATATGTGGAAATGGAAAAGACCGTACTGGAAATATTAACTCTTTCCGTGTTGTAGAATGTTAGCGGCACAGACCTGTCCGTTCCGTCATGTGGAGCAATGCTGCGCTACTCTCTGCAGCACTGAAAGGGTTAAACCGGTACTTTCATCTTCCATCCGTCAGCAGCTGTGTCAGGTTTTTAATTTTAACGTCAAAACCCCAACTAAAGAGTCTTAACACTAAGATATCATCCTGCCCCTCTATATAACACCTGCTTCTTCAACAACGCTCCCTTCTCATTTCTCCAGTATCCAGAATTGCAGCCCGTTTTCTGCCATACTTTTTAACCACATGACTTCTTTCAATGAACTGTGAGACCCCGATGCCAACACAAGACGACATTTTGTTGCTAATAGAGGCTATCAAACTCTCATTTTCTATTCTTTACAGCAGGGCACCGTCATTTTTTTTTTGCAAGGACGGCACGTCCCACGGAAAGTGACGGGTGTTAACCATTTCTTAGCCAGAGTGGCCTTTTTAAATATTGCAGTGCAGTACTCCTTAGGCCACGTCTGGTAATCATAGGGACTGAAAGCTTTAGGTTTTACCACTTGGGATCGAAATAAGGTAGCCGCAGTCATTGCAGGCTATCCAAAGGTATACATTTATTTTGGTTGGGTCTGTTCTTGTTATTTGTAATTTTACACTTTGGGGGGTAGGGAAATTAATTGCTATAAATTTTGAAATTTGGACTTTCTTTGTCTGTTTTTATTTTTTTAATGAAGGGAGATGATGCAAAGACTGAATAAAGAATGAAGAGGTGTTTAACTCTGTGTGTGGTTATTTCTAACAATCTACCAACGCTAAAAGAGAATCTGTCAGCAGGTTTTTGCTACCTCATCTGAGGGCAGCATGATGTAGGAAAAGAGACCCTGATTCCAATGATGTATCACTGAGTTTACTAAGTGCAGGAGTTGTGACACAATCAGAGTTGTTAGATGTAGCCTGTAGCAGAGCTCGGAATGCTAACCCTGCCCACACCACAGCTTCTTGTGTACTTTGTCTATTGACAATGAGCTGCTAATCAGATGAGGGGGCGTGGTCGGACTAGAGCTCCCATGCACTCTGGTCCAGGAAGTGATAATCTCCTGGTTGCATGGAAACAACAGCTCACAGCCTAATAAGTGATACATCACTGAAATCTGTGTCACAGGTCCTGTGCTGCCCTCAGATTACATACCAAAAAACTCCTACAGATTCCATTTAATACAAACATTCTCTTTCTCTTAGACCCAATTCACGTCAGTTTTTCATTACATTCTACCTATATTTTTATGATAGACTAAGTCACCATTATAGTCTAAGGACCTGTTCATATGTAGGTTTTAGTTGTGTATCAAGAGTCCACAAAAAAATCATAGTTTTATCTGATTTGCGGATCAAACTTGCGCATTCAAGTTTTCTGGTTAGTCAAAAAAAAAAAATATATAGCGCACAGATGCCTTATTTGTCTCATATGAGTGCTGTCCATTTAATGGTTAGGAGAAACTCTGATTTTTTTTTTCATACGATAAAAACAGATGCCACACTGATGATAAAAATGGACACAGACCAAAAATCACTGAAAATTGGATCCAGCACACTGATTATAAATTATCTCTTTTTTTCTCATATGCACAAATATAAGGAAGTCTGATTGAGGCTTTAGGTTATGTGCCCACAATGTCCTTTAGTACCCGCTAAGTTTTTCAACCAGAAATTGCTTCAAGAAAATGACGGGGTGTTTTCACCAAAGCATTATTCTTGGCATCTCTTATTTTTTATTAACATCCACTTTATTATGTTCCACTAGTTATTTTTCATAACTTGAAGAGGAAAAAAAGTCAAAAGACTGAACAGCGATGTTGTTTTACAATAGAAACATTCAGGAAGAGACCTGCTGCAAAAAAAAACCTCCTTGGTTCACACGTTGAGTATTTCGTCAGTTTTTTGCATCAGTATTTGTAAGCTAAAACCAGGAGTGGGTGATAAATACAGAAGTGGTGCACATGTTTCTATTATACTTTTCCTCTAATTGTTCTACTCCTGATTTTGGTTTACGAATACGGATGTAACTGTGGTCACGTGGTGAAGGAGAGAGTCCGACCGACACTGGGAACAGATCTAATACATATGATTGCTTTCTAGTAATAATACAATGTGCAATTATAAGAGTTGAAATGATAAAGGGAATTTTCCAAATAATTCTCTTAGAAAAGGAACCTTGTCAATAAATAAAATGATTGTGTTACCATCAGATCTACAGTACCAACTCAATGACCATTGAAGAATAAAGCCCTCGATTCATCATTTGCTTTAAGTCACTTTTCTTTTTTGTCTGGTAATATTAGTTGCTGTTTTTTTTTTGCCAAATTCTTCAAAATGGCGTACGTGGTCATAGATTTTCCACAAAGGAAAAATCATCATTATATTGTCTTTAAAGGGAACCTTTCACCTCCCCGGCAGGCGTTTGTAACTGAAAGAGCCATCGTGTGCAGCACTAATGCTGCATTCTGAGGAGGTGGCTCTTTTAGTTATTGTTCGTTGCACTGCAGAAATAATCACTTTTGAATTTGGTCCCTCACACCTGTGAAATCGCCAGGGAGGCAGGTCTTTCCCCCCTCATCCAAATGCCTCCCAGCCATCACTATGCGAGAAGGGCGCCGCCTTCTCGGCGTTATTCAGTTGTCCAGGCGCCTGAGCGGTCATATTCTGCCTTGGGCATGCGCATTTCACGCTGCCCGACAACTGACACCACTTGATGTCTTGTTTACTGCGCCAGGACAACTGAATAACGCCGAGGAGGCAGCGCCCTTCTCGCAGAGTGACGGCTGGGAGGCGTTTGGATGAGGGGGAAAGACCTGCCTCCCTGGTGAATGAAATGAAAAACAGGTAAAAAACTCCCAAAACTAGACAAAGAAAAGGCACAATTTACTTTAATGAATTGTGCACAAAATGGTCAGTTCTTCAAAGAACGACAGGTAGAAAAAGAAAAGACACCTTAAAGTTAAAATCCATAAAAACATCTCCAGAGATGGGAGTTGAGCTGACCCTTCAATCTCCGTTAAAGTAGCCCTTTGAATTGAACATAAGGGATTAATTAGATCCAAGAATAGAGAGACTAATTGAAACACGGAAAGTAGAGAGCTAACTCTTCATTGACGTAGGAGTTCCCTGCAGTGACTAGGTAATTATATCAAAGAGATTTGCTGGGAAATAGACACAGAGTCTGAGATCCATATATTGCAGAGGCAGATAAGTGGAAAATATAACATCTTCAGAGTTAACTTTTAGGCTATGTGCACACGTTGCAGATTATTTGCGGTTTTTTAGTGTTTTTGCGCTATAAAAACGCTATAAAACCGCAAATAATCTGCATACATTAAGCATCCCATCATTTTTAATGAAATCCGCAATTTCTGTGCACATGATGTGCGTTTTTCCGCATGAAAAACGCATTGCGGAAAAATAATGAACATGCTCATTAATTTTGCGTTTTTTTCGCAGTTTTCCCACTGTCTAATGCATTGGGAAATGTCCGGGAAAAACCGCGTCAAAAACGCATCAAAACCGCGCAAAAAAGCGCTAAAAAACGCATGCAGTTTTCATGCGGAAATCCGGCAGAAATGTCCGGATTTTCACAGGAATTTTCTGCATGAATTCCTGAACGTGTGTAGGGGGCCTTATTCTCTTCAAGGAAAAACTGAAAAATTGCAGTTAGACACTGTCTGTGGTGTCCATACATGAATACTGGGGTTTTCATTGATCTGATATTTATGGAAGATATATTTTTGGTGTCATAGTGAAGTGATGAACAGAACACATTCACTCACATCACGTAGGGCCACGAGAACCCCTCCAACTTAATATCTATCAAATAGATCATGCTATACATGCCATATTTCATCTCTTGAAAAAGGTAAAATCATGATAGGAAACATAATGATGATATCTACCACATGGGACCTCCAGAGGTGAAGATATCCTGTAAGTTGGGGATCTCATAAAATTCTGAAGGGCTGAGCACATCCCACAAACAGCCCTCACATGAGCTCATTAAGGATAGGTATTTGAGTTTAACCTTGATCTAACCTGATCTATTTGGGTTTAACCTTGATCTTTTTGTGCTACCTTTCCATGCAGAAAGAGCCACATGTCCTAAAAATGGAGCAAAACAATTCTGATGTGCATAAAATTACTCAAGGGGATAAACTGAAGTACACATGCAACTAAATTTTTGACTTTTGGAAAAGCTGAAAATGTTGAATTATGGTGAAAACATTTGCGTTTGGTCTTTTAGTCCTTTCTCAGTCCTGGAAGGTACAGCTTGCTGTGGTTCTGTCCATTTGCCCTAAGGAGTACCTCCCTCCGCTAAGCTCTGAGCCATTTTGGTGACATCGGGTTTAGTAATTTTCTTTTGTTACTTCTTCCTATTTTATGTAAATGTGTATACCATATTGTTTTGTTCCAATTTTGTGTCATCTTTGTATATTTTTTATAAACACTGCCTACCTTTCTGCATTAAATATAAAAAATTTAATAGCTCTGTTCCTCTTGCTCTGTAAACCGCACCCCTTGAAGCCATATGCTACCGGTAACGAGTGTCCAATCGGCCTGTATAAAAGATTGGTGGTGGCAGCTAATAACTGTTTTTGTTATTGTGGAGTCAGCAGTGACCATGCGGGGGTATATATATATTCCATACATTGGAATCGGAGGTGAATATACCATATGCTCACTGTAAGTCCCCAATAACAAGCTAGGAGTGGAAGCAGCGGCGGCCTTGTCACCACTGTTCAGCCAATTGCATATTTGTCTTCATAATTGGAGGCAGCGGAGTTACGTTCCCTTGACAATTTGCAACTAAATTTGTGACTTTTCGAAAAGTTGCAAATGATGAATCATGGTGCAAACATTAGGAAACCCTAAACTCGGCTCACAATGGCAAAGATTAAAAAAAATACTGTGACAAACACATATAAAATAAACATTTTAAATGTGCAAATTAAAAGAAGATTTAGACGCAAATAAAAAAAACAGGTAAAAAAACCCAGAAACTAGACAAAGAAAAGGCACAATTACAATTATTAATCATGCACAAAATGGTCAGTTCTTCAGTCGAGAATGACAGGTAGAAAAAGAAAAGACTCACTCTTTGGCCGGAGACACACTGCTGCGAGATACGGCCGAGTCTCGCTGGTTAAAAGCAAGCTGTGGCACCTGCACTCCGGAGCGGAGCGTGCGGCTCCATGTATTGCTATGCAGCTGCACGCTCCGCTCCGGAGTGCAGGTGCCACAGCTTGCTTTTAACCAGCGAGACTCGGCCGTGTCTCGCAGCAGTGTGTCTCCGGCCTTTCACGCAATCTATGTCTCGTTCAGATGCCCGTTTTATCGTGCACATTTTATCCTGATTTTTCACAGATAGAACAAAACCCATTTATTTGCACCCAAGAAAAATGTATGTCACATGAATGTCATGTCATGCATGAATGAAGCTTATTTGTGCGTATGTACAAAATGTTACTGACCTAAAAAAATGCTATAAAAAAGCCACAAATTAAAATGCATCGGCCCACACTTATACTTTCTAAAAGTTAGTACAAAGTAAATTCAGGCAGTCTGAAGTTGTACCAAACTTATGATAGTGATGCCTGGAGATAGTTTTGGAGCATCTTGCTCTTAGCAAACTCATAAGGCTACTTTCACACTAGCGTCGTGTGACGTACGTCGCAATGCGTCATTTTGGAGAAAAATGCATCCTGCAAAGTTATCTGCAGGATGCATTTTTCTTCATAGACTTGCATTAGCGACGCATTGCGACGGATTGCCTCATGTCGCATCCGTCGTGCGATGGATGCGTTGTGTTTTGGCGGACCGTCGGCACAAAAAAAGTTCCATGTAACTTTTTTTGTGCATCGTGTCCGCCATTTTAGACCGCGCATGCGCTGCCGAAACTCTGCCCCCTCCTCCCCGGACTGCAGAATTGGCAGCGGATGCAGTGTAAAACTGCATCCGCTGCTCACGTCTTGCAGTTATTTCACAGCATGCGTCGGTACTTCGGCCCTACGCATTGCGACGGGCCCGTACCGACGCTAGTGTGAAAGTAGCCTAAGTGGAAAAAAAAAAAATAATAATAATAATAATAAAAATAATAATGTAAAACAATTTTTTATCTTGCCTTTTACACTACAAAGTAAAAACTGGCTATAGAAAAATAGCAAAACAAAACTCCCTTGAATGCAATGAAAAAGCTACAAAAATAAGAGACATTTTTCACAAGATCACTATATGTTCATCTAGAACATAAAGAATAAAATGACTGTTCAAACCAAGCACAGTCAACCAGGGCGTCTTCCCACCTACTTGTTTTGCATTTATCTCTGCCTTTCTCTAGCTCCTGTAAAACCAGAGCTGTCAGTAAAGGAATAAGGAAGGGGATAAATGGAAGACAAATAGTTAGGATCATGAACTGAACTGTTTTAGTGCACGGAGCACATGTGCTTGGTTTGAACAGTCATTTTGTGATGCCAGACTCTATATAATCACACAGTGTCAGTATGATACAAAGAACTCACATGGAGGAGTGCAGGGTCTGAGAGGAGACAGTAAAGTGGAATGTCAGCAGCAGCCAACAATGATTTCAGGCATATTCTGTACTGCAGTCTTGTGATTGTGGCTCCATTGATACAAAACAGGAACTTTTATATTTATGTGAATCACTGCGCAGCACAGTGTAATAGACAGAGAAGAGGAAAATGAATTCATTTTTTTGCTTACATTTCATACATTATGTCCCACATTTACTAATTCACCTAATTTAGCGCGGGCATTCTGAAGAAGCACCAAAGTAATCACAGAGACAGTATACTATGTGTGACAGTTTTGTCACCTCTCGTTAGAAGTTAGACCAGAGGTATAAGACCTTTTTTGGCCTGAGGGCCTCATTGTCAGATCTACCCAACCCCAAGGGCCGCACTATTACTCCAGTGTTACCTTCTGAGACATTTATTGCATATTGAAATTATGTGCCATAAACATCTAGTGTAATTTTCATATTTTGGGCTCCCGTCTAGGTTTCTTATATGAAAATACAGTAACTGTTTTAGAAAGGGAATTACCTATTAATGTAATATACAAATAATTAATTTGAGAATGATAAAAAAAAACTAGTAAAGAGGAGGGAACTTCAAAAGAAAAGTTCTTATTTGAGAATCCTATTGGATCTTCATTTTGGAAGCTAGCACCGCATGAGGTCTTAATGTTAGGCAGGATCTTACATTACAATATACTTAAGATTGCCTCATTTTCTGTGCTTTTTTGTTTTTAATCCACATCTGTTTTTAATTTCTATATACTGATCATGTCGGTTTCATTTAATAGTTGTCACACATACATGTGATGGAAGTCTGGTATACTTAATGCCAGCGCATATACATTAGCTTATAAGTAGAGAAGAGGGAAAATGTCAATGTTTGGTTCAGATTACGATCTCCGATATTGCAATATTCACTGATTTATTCAGCGAATATAGCTGAACACCATTGGCGTCAATGGGAGGCGAAAACAAACGCATACACAACACAAACACCTGTGTTTCCCACACTGTCTGACAGATGTCAGCGTGATCCCACAGAGATACTGTGACCCACCGTAAAAAGCTTACCACAGGTCAGCAGTTGTTAGCTGATGAGAGACTACTCCTCCCATCAGGCTATGTCTGCTGTCACAGATAACAGTGATAGCAGGAGCCACTGATTTTGAGAAATAGTCTCTCATCAGCATGTGCCTGTGCTCAAACTTAAAAAAACATAAAACATGTAAAATAATGAAATACATATTCAAATAAAAATAAGAAATACATTATACTCACCTAACACCAAATCCCTGATGTCCTTGTCTCCTATAAAAATTGTAAAATAAAAAGCAACATATACATTAATAATAAGAAACATATTATACTCACCTAATGCCCAATCCCGATGCCCATGTCTCCTATAAAAAAATAAAAAATAATAAACCACCATATACTCTCTTGTCCGCCGTAGTCCACGTAATCCCGAGTGTCCCATGTCAATGTCACATGTAGAAAAGTCACATTGGGAGATGCGACTGCTCTAACCGGCCGCCGGCAATACACTGACAGTGTATAGCGCTGAGCTGCTGTGAGAGAGGTCACACAAGTTCATCAGCTGATGAACTCCAGTTACCTTTCTCATGGAGCGGTGATGCAGTAAGTGAGAACACCGGGGCTCATCAGCTGATGAACTCCAGTGAACCTTCTCACTGCAGCTCAGTCAATACACTGCAGGAGCGATTACCTCCTGTGTCAGTGAGTAGCCAGCTGTCCTTGAGAGCAGTTACATTAGTGACTGCTGTCAAAATATTCAAGATCGTCGTGGGACATCATGGATTATTATCTTCTCGGCGGACATGTCAGGAATATTGTGGTTTATTATTTTATTTTTGTTACAGGAGATGTTGGCTTCAATGGATTAGGCATTCAGTGAGTATGGTTTAATTTAGATTCAAAGGAGTCTGTGCTACTATTTCAATTAAAGGACTTTATTCTGGGTGTGTTTTTTATAATATTACTATGGGGTTAGTAATGAGGGCATTTTATAGATGCCTCTGCATTACTAACCTGTGGGCTTGATGTCACCTGACAATACAAAGGTGACTTCAACCCCCCAACCATTACCCCATTTGCCACCACTACAGGGCAAGTGACAAGAGCATGGCTAAGCACCAGATTTGGCGCATCTTATAGATGCACCTTTTCTGAGGTGGCTGAAAGTTAATGTTTTTAGTCTGGGAGGGGGCCAATATCCATGGCCCCTTCCTAGGCTATTAATATTATCCTGCAGCTGTCTGCCTAGTCTTTGCTAATTAGATTTTATAGGGAGACCCTACATATTTTTTTGGGTTCCCTCATTTTAATAGCCAGTAAAGGCTAAGTATACAACTGTGAGCTGATGTTAATAGCCTGCTAAGCTCTTTGCATATTACCCCCTTCTCTGGCTATAAACATCTGCTCCAAGCCGTCAGCTTGCTTTCTGCTGGTTAAAAAAATTACGCCTTTTTTTTCAGAAAATAACATTTTAATAACTAAATACATGTTGTGAGGTTGTGCTCACTGCATGTGTTGGGGGACACTCGCTTGGCCGTGATATTCAGGCACACAGGTATGGGTTTTTGATATGGTGATAAACCATATCACAAACAGTCCATTACACACTCTGTCAGGACATCACCTTAAGTTTTGCATCATTAGTCTGCGGCAACTAAACACGCTGATCCTCTTCTGACCAGTTACCGTGGGTTACCACACAGTTCATAGTACATAACAAGCACCAACAGTCTGTATAGGTACCAAACGGGAGCTCCTGCTCCACCTGCTGACTCCTTGTCAGCCCTCTCTCCTGGGGAAACTGCCTTATGGGGATCACCAACTTGCCTGGCAGGCAAACATCAGTAAGTCCAGACCCATTGAAGGACAGCAGCTTCCCCACACAGCAGCTATCACCGGCTCTGCAGCATATGGCCTCTATGCGCTATTCAGGACATCCTTCCCCACCAGGGACCATCCAACGCACAGGCGTGTGGCCTGTCCGAGTGCTATTCAGTATGTTCGTCCAACACCCAAGGCCACCAGGTCCAAAGCCTCACCAAAGCTCTTCAGGGAGATAGCACTCCCAACACATAGGCTCTTCCAGGACCTTCAGCACAGAACCATTCGGGTCCATACTCAGAGACCATGTGACCAGACCTCAGTCACATTATATGGTTGTAACCACTCCCCTAAATGGGAGTGTGTGTGGCTAGTTCGACCCGTCCATCTCTCATAACTAGCCCTGCCAGCCTCCCTTCGCAATTATACAAACAACACAATTACTTGTGGGACTACAGGTCCCAGAACAACAAAAGTGCTTTAAGCTGACAGCGCAGAGTATCTTCCTCTGCAACACACATACCGGCCATTCACAACAATGCCGGACTTTGTCTCACCATCATATTTATGTGTGCAACTGCCATGCACTCTCACGGCCTCAATACGCCTCCGTGCGTACCCTGGGAAGACCATGCAGCGCCCCCCTACCTGTAACAGGGGTCACTGCATCACAATGTACAGTAAGCTACACACACTATACTTACTGTATATGTGACTGACATCTATATATCTATCTATTCTATGTGCATATACTGTACTGTATGTAATCCATCTCTTCTATCCTGTAGGGTCCTTCTGTTATTTTACTGTACACGGCTGCTGAATTGCTGGCTTTTTATCTATCTATCTAACTATCTATCTATCTATCTATCTATCTATCATCTACTTTACTACTGGTTTATCTACCTTAAAATACTTGGCAGCACAATTATTTTTCTGCACTTTTACTGAATTTTATCTACTTTTTCAGATTTTAAGAAAAAATGCTTGTGTTTCCTATCACGAATCCGAATGTGCCATATTCGTAATGAATGTATGTTAGGCGATCGTTTTACGAACATGTTCGCTCATCTTTACTTATAACCATGACTAAGGCTATGCGCCGAAACACATAGGTTTTGCTTCACCTCATGTGGTTTTGCCTCTAGTGAGATGCCTGTTTTTTAACATTTTAAATAAACTTGAAGTTTTATACTTAATGAAGGTTCCATCACTGGATAACTCCTTTTCTTGAGATTTGTTTGCTGCAGCCCCAACCTGGGTGGCTTTGTGTGCTGATCCTTTTCCGTGGCTCTAGGTGAGCAGACTCCCCTTCCCTATCTTCCCTCATTTTCTTATACAACCGGAAGGCAGATGTACCTCTCTCATGGGTTTGCAGTCCAGAAAGAGTGAGACCATACATTTAGCTCTATCTATTGTCCCAAAATTGCCCACACAGTGCACCATTTATAAATACTTGTCTCTATGGATCTAGGCACCAGACACTATCATGTGTCTGACTAGAAGGTTGCGAGCCCAACAGAAGAGCATCACGGGGTTTATGTGGCCCCCTGCCGCATGTTGCACACCCCTGAGGTAGACATTTTACTTTTCCTTATGCCTACTCTTCGTTGGTTTACATTAATTTGGGACAATAAACTGTGGCACACCAATAATATATTTGGAGCATATTAATACTACACTTTGCCATAGTCACTTTCAAGCTAAAAAAAAATAAACTATGGAACATGACACAAACTTCATTTTCTTGGCAACCTCTGCCTGAAAAAAAAACCTTGCACCAGATTTTAATTGCAACGTATGCTCGGAAACAGGTGCAACAACCTTCTAACATTATAAATGTGGTCCGATGTGCTCAACAGACACAAATATGCTTTTTGTTAGGGCACAGTTAGATGGCTGTATAAATCAAAGCGAGATCAGAACACAGTCCTTGGACTGGTTGGCGGCTCTCCCGACACAAGCGTGACAGTTTCATGTATTTCTATGCAGCTGCCATGCTCGGGAGAGCCGCTGGCCAGTCCATGCTTTGTGTTGCAATCTTGCTCCGATTCACACAGCCGTCTAACTACGCCCTTAGGGTGGCAAACAAGATCAGTTCCATTTGTCAATATTAATACTTACCGTAGGTCCATCACCCAGTGTAGATAACAGTACGACATGCAGAATATGACATATGAGTAGGTGCATTTCAGTGGGTGATTGCAATCAGTCATCAAAGAAAAGTGAAGAAATTTTCCTTTTTTTGTCTTCAAAAGATAGGTTAACTCTTTTGACAATATCTGCTGTTCCTTCTTTGGAATCTCGAAATGTTTTCTGAAAGGAGAAATTTTAAATGGTTTCAGCTGATTTACAGTAAGACAAAAGTAGGTCACTTCTAAGATGTAAAGCAGATGTAAAACTCCGACTGCAGAGAAGGCCAGGATTGGGGTGGGAGATCGAGGATGCATTCAATATACAACATAAGAACTCATGTATCCAGATAGTGAAGCTGAAACCCCCAGATTATTATTATTGGTGGGGAGCGGAAAAAAGTGCATAATTCTATGCAGGGAAGAGCAGAAGAGTAATAAGCACCAGTGCTGAGAAAATGGAAATAAAAAAGGATGAACATAAAGGAAAATAATGTGAAGAAAAAAAAACTGTGATTGGAACGTGCAAGAGTTAAAGTAAAAAAAAAAAATACAGGGAAACTTGTCTGTCTTCCAAAATCAGCTCATTAAAAACATAAGGCAGGAAACGAAGTTCTCGCTATACATTGTTTTGTTCTTGTTACTATGGAAACTACTCAATAAAGTGCAGGAATTTGACATTTTTTTCCTTTCTCAAGCTGCTTGTAAAAAAAGAAAAATAGGTTAACTCTTTGAACTATGTCCGCTGTTCTAATTGTGATATTTGGAAATGCTTTCCGAAAGGTAAAAGTTCATGAGCCAAGTCACTCTTTCCTTTTGTTCTGAAATATGTGCATATAACAAAGTGATTCCGTACCAGGCAGGATTCTATTTTCACAGGTTATGCATTTTTGGATGCTGCCTAATCTGTTTTGAAATCAGTTGTAAAAGTTGGCATTTTGAAAGTTATTTTTTTGTAAAGTTTTTTTTTTAATCCTCAAAAATTGTGCAAAATTTTGTGACTGTACACCACATTCAGCTAGAATTTGATGTAACTTAACTCCTAAAAAAAGTATTAATTTTGGTATCCTATAGAACATAACTAGGTAAAAACTTATTAGGTACAAAAAAGTCTACCCTGTTCCTACATAATTATATCATTCAGAATAGACAAAAAGCAAATATGACACGTCCAGTTTTTTGCTGTAAGGTGTGTTCACACTGCCTAATTTTCAAATGTTTTCGGAGCTGAAAATGTTATAAAAGAATCAGTTAAAACCACTCAAAAAATGAATATGGTACATTAATGTCTATGTAAAAATGACTTGCTGTTCACATTATGCAACAGTTTCAGTCTTTTGAGCTTCGTTTAAATGCTCAGGCTTGTTTTGTGGTATTCGTTGTCATTTTTTTTTTTACCAAACTCTTCAAAATGGTGCATGCGTTTTATGAATTTTGCAGAAAGTTAAAAAATGATCTTTTCTTCTTGAGCTGTTTTAGCGACGTTTTTTAGCAAAAAAAGTCACACGTTTCCTAAGTGTCACAAAAACTGTGCCAAAAAAACCTGACTTACTAAAAAACAAAACAACCTGGACTGGAGTAGAGTTGTGTCATAATTTGCAACTTTTTTAAAAGTTGTATGTAAAGAATCAGCTGAAAACATCTTGTAATGCTAAACTTCACCCACAAGGCCGAAAAGAATAAAAAAATAACGGTGAGCGTATATAAAATAGACTTCAATAAGGTGAAAATAGAATAATTAATTCAATGCGAACAAAAAAGCCACAAACACACAAAATTGGAAAAATAGGAGCAAAAGCAATGATGAATCGGGCCGAATTGTTTAAAAAAAAACATGTTGATTCTGAATTCATACAATACAAGTCAATGGGAAGACTAAAAAGATTCCCAAAAGATGCCAGAGTGTTTTTTGTATGTTTTTTCTGCGTTTCTGATGGAAAAACCACTGTTGATTTCTTAATTTGTTTATGGAGATCAAAAACCTGCAAAAATACTCAACATAAAAACGGACGAAAAAATTCTAGCATAAAAAAGATTGCTAAAACTGCAGATTTTGCTGCAATTTAAAGTCTTTTCATACAAATAACAAGTAAAAAAACACATAAAAAAATGATTCAACACATTTTGAAAACACATCGACTTTCCCCTGCAGTTTCTCAAAACTCACCCAATTTGCTGCTTTTGAGGTGTTTTCTATGCAGAAACTTCATCAGGAAAAGCTCTTTTTTCTTAGGCATTTTTGGAAGTTTTTCTTTCCCTGATATTGTTTTGACGGGTTTTGGAGAAGTCTTTTTTTCCTTAGGTGTTCTTTGTAGTTTTTTGAATGGACAATTTGGAGATGTTTTCTTTCTTACATGCTTCAAAGACGTGACATGCACTTTTTTTTCCACCAGGTGTTTTTCAAAACCTCTTCAGGAAAAATGAAAATTATAAATACTCCTAAGGCTACGTTCACATTTGCGTTGTTGGTTGCGTCGCCGACGCTGCGCCCAACAACGCAAATGTGAACGTAGCCTAAGGCCAGTTTCACACATCCTGATATTTCCGGTACCGGAAAACCCGGTACCAGAGATATCAGGTCCATGTGTCTGTGTGTCCGTCTGTGTACTAGGTGCGGCACATGTGTGGCAACCGTGTGCCGCCCATGTGCCATATTAGTACCACACGGTTAGCCGCCGGGGAAGCGCGCTTCAATAAGCTCTGTTCCCCTGCGTGTGGTGCTGAAGCCAGCTGTCATCCCTTCTTCCCTGCTCGGCCGGCGAGCAGGGGATAATGAATGAATGATACGCAGTGGACCGTGGGAGAATGTAAGTGATGAGGACACTGTGACAGAGCTTGAACTGCAGTGACCTCATCACTTGCATTCTCCCACGGTCCTGAGGACACAGGAGTTCATGCCAGCGAGCGAGCAAAGACTCAGTGATGTCACCGCTAGTTACTGAGTCTGCTCCCGCTGCGTATCATTCATTCCCCAGTAGTTTACAGCCGGGAGCGGCCACATTAGCACCGCTCCTGGTTGTAAACTGTACATTCCCCAGATATGGATTACGGCGTGGGACTGACTGTACGCCAGACAGGTATGGGTATATTGTTGTTTTTTTATTTTTAATTTTTTTACAGGAGATCAAGGCCTTAGCTTAGAGTGGCAGACTAATAAAGATGGCAAAACTGTGTATATTGTTTTATTTCATTAAAATACTTTTTTCTTGCTGTGTGGTGTTTGATTAACCCTTTGCAAACTTTAGGATTAGTAATGGATAGGTGTCATATTGACACCTCCCCATTACTAAGCTGGCGTAATGTCACCTTACAATAGGAAGGCGACATTAACCCCTCATTTCCCCACTTGCCACCGCTACAGTGCAAGTGGGAAGAACCGGGCAAAGCTCCAGAATTGGTGCATCTAATAGAAGCGCCTTTTCTCGGCAGCTGCGGGCTGCTGTTTTTAGGCTGGGGGGCCCATATTTATAACCCCTTACCAGTCTGAGAATAGCAGCCAGCACCTGTGAGTTTAAAAATATAGGGGGGACCCCATGTCATTTTTTTCTTTCATCACTTCTCCCCTGCTAACCGGCAGAGCAGGGAAGAAAGGATGACAACCGGCTTCAGCACCACACACAGGGGAATAGCGGCTTACAGTAGCGCTGCTTCCCCCATGGCCATCTGTGCACACAAAGGACAGTGTACACTGTTCTCCATGTGCATGTGTGTAGCACGTTTTGCGGGCCATGTGTCCGGGTAAAAACGGACATGTCTGCGTGTTTTGCACGGTCCGTCAAAACACGCTGACATGTGCATAGACTCATTCATTTGAATGGGTCTACGTGTGTCAGTGTCTCCGGTACATATGAAAACTGTCACTACACGTGCCGGAGGCACTGACATGTGAAACCGGCCTAATTTGAACAGTGGAAAGTGGATTTCCAATAGAGATTAATTGGAAGAGTTTTGAAAGCGTTTTATAAGAAATAAATACTAACTAACTTAATTATTAGAATTGACCCAGATAAAGCTCTTGCAAAATGTGAGTCAGGTGGTTGGTGGATGAGCTATCTCTAGATTTCACTACTCTGTTACTTATGAAATCAGTCCTCCTATCAAGGTGACTTTTGGTCCCCTGTGACCATTATTGTCAATATTTACCCTGTTTTCTACTGTTATCTTTGATAATTATATATAATTGGTGTTTTACTTATGCCTTCATGTCTTTTGAAGAAATTCCTTTGCTGTATACAGTACAGACCAAAAGTTTGGATACACCTTCTCATTTAAAGATTTTTCTCTATTTTCATGACTATGAAAATTGTACATTCACACCGAAGGCATCAAAACCATGAATTAACACATGTGGAATTATATACTTAACAAACAAGTGTGAAACAACTGAAATTATGTCTTATATTCTAGGTTCTTCAAAGTAGCCACCTTTTGCTTTGATGACTGCTTTGCACAATCTTGGCATTCTCTTGATGAGCTTCAAGAGGTAGTCACCGGGAATGGTTTTCACTTCACAGGTGTGCCCTGTCAGGTTTAATAAGTGGGATTTCTTGCCTTATAAGTGGGGTTGGGACCATCAGTTGTGTTGTGCAGAAGTCTGGTGGATACACAGCTGATAGTCCTACTGAATAGACTGTTAGAATTTGTATTATGGCAAGAAAAGAGCAGCTAAGTAAAGAAAAACAAGTGGCCATCATTACTTTAAGAAATAAAGGTCAGTCAGTCCGAAAAATTGGGAAAACTTTGAAAGTGTCCCCAAGTGTAGTGGCAAAAACCATCAAGTGCTACAAAGAAACCGGCTCACATGAGGATCGCCCCAGGAAAAGAAGACCAAGAGTCACCTCTGCTTCTGAGGATAAGTTTATTCGAGTCACCAGCCTCAGAAATCGCAGGTTAACAGCAGCTCAGATTAGAGACCAGGTCAATGCCACACAGAGTTCTAGCAGCAGACACATCTCTACAACAACTGTAAAGAGGAGACTTTGTGCAGCAGGCCTTCATGGTAAAATAGCTGCTAGGAAACCACTGCTAAGGACAGGCAACAAGCAGAAGAGACTTGTTTGGGCTAAAGAACACAAGGAATGGACATTAGACCAGTGGAAATCTGTGCTTTGGTCTGATGAGTCCAAATTTGAGATCTTTGGTTCCAACCACCGTGTATTTGTGCGATGCAGAAAAGGTGAACGGATGGACTCTACATGCCTGGTTCCCACCGTGAAGCATGGAGGAGGAGGTGTGATGGTGTGGGGGTGCTTTGCTGGTGACACTGTTGGGGATTTATTCAAAATTGAAGGCATACTGAACCAGCATGGCTACCACAGCATCTTGCAGCGGCATGCTATTCTATCCAGTTTGCGTTTAGTTGGACCATCTTTTATTTTTCAACAGGACAATGACCCCAAACACACCTCCAGGCTGTGTAGGGGCTATTTGACCAAGAAATAGAGTGATGGGGTGCTACGCCAGATGACCTGGCCTCCACAGTCACCAGACCTGAACCCAATCGAGATGGTTTGGGGTGAGCTGGATCGCAGAATGAAGGCAAAAGGGCCAACAAGTGCTAAGCATCGCTGGGAACTCCTTCAAGATTGTTGGAAGCCCATTCCCGATGACTACCTCTTGAAGATCATCAAGAGAATGCCAAGAGTGTGCGAAGCAGTCAAAGCAAAAGGTGGCTACTTTGAAGAACCTAGAATAGAAGACATAATTTAAGTTGTTTCACACTTTTTTGTTAAGTATATAATTCCAGATGTGTTAATTCATAGTTTCGATGCCTTCAGTGTGAATGTACAATTTTCATAGTCATGAAAATACAGAAAAATCTTTAAATGAGAAGGTGTGTCCAAACTTTTGGTCTGTACTGTATATATCAATATAAAAAAAATGCGCAATTTGTTGTTGGCCCACCCACTTTTTCTTCCATGTATTTGTGAATTTTGGCACCCCTCATAACTTTTTTTTATGTTATCTAGTAGAACTATTTTTATTGCATATGTGATTATTAATATCCTGAACATCTCTTTCGTTGGTTCACTAAGTATTACAATTGAGCAACAAGATTTGTCCTGGCTTGGTCCATTGTCTAGTCCGGTCCTCTGCGGCAGCAGGACAAGGTCAGTCTTTACTTCTGTGGCAGTCATTATTCACACCCCTTGAACTTACTAGGCAGACTAAGGCAGCACAAAAGTTTTTGCTCAACTTTAACATGTGTGTATAATGTGATTGTAGTAAAGCAAAGAGTATAAAAGAGATGGAAGCTACAAATTGTCTAATATTTGTAATAAATCCACAATAACAATAAGGTCTAATTCCGAAGTTTATGATTTTTCTCAAAGGCTAAAAACCATACAAGTTTCATCTGTGTTTCTTATCAAAACGTCACCAGAGTTTGTCCATTTTTACCATCAGGGTTTGGTCAGTTTCATCAGTTTATCTTGAAAAAAAAAAAAACTGTTGGCTTCTCCAATCAAACAGTCCATGAAAACCGAACAGCTCACGGGTGGCCTCCAAATGTTGTCTTATTTTTTCACAGACCCAAAGAATTGTATTGTCAAGTTTGATCCGAGACTCAAATCAAAAGTTCACGTCTCTGTGAATTTGTACCACTCATTCAGGCTGCAAAAATACACGGACATGTGAACCGCCAAATAGACGTTAGTGGGTACGAGTTTTATACATGAAAACAGTGGATAGAACTAGTACAAGAAAAACTAACCACTAAATGAGCCCTAATAATATATTATAAAAGTTATTAAATGTCTCTCTAAGACCACGTGAACACGGTGAGTATTTTGTGCATTTTTTACCTCAGTAAGCCTTGTAAGCCAAAGCCAGGACTGAGTGAATATATATCTGATTTTTTCATGTACACAAAAATTTATAGAGTTTTTGGATCAGAGTGTGGTCCAAGAGTCATCAGTTTTTCTTGTATGTGGGGAAAAATAAAAAAAGCTTACCCACTTTTTCCTTTCTGACACTCTGTAAAAATCGGACTGCACTCGGACTTGGTATGTCCAATTTTAATCTGACCTTCAGTTCATAATCGGACTTGTCATCGCAATTTCTGTGGACTTCTCAGCATGTGAAAAATCATGGACATGTGTATGGCCCCATAGACTATCACAGGTTCGGGTATTATCAATGAAAATCACAGATAGCAATCGTACATGAATATCGAAACAGCTAAATGAGGCCTTAAGGTGTGTACACCTAACATCTTATAGATGTTAGTAGTGTTTTTTCTGAAGCGTATTCTTTGTCAATTTTCTAGTCTGAAGAATCACCACATCACTTCTTTTAACTGCTTCACGGCTTTTGAAGCCTGAGGAGGTTAAAAGAAGCTCTAAAAGACTGAACATGTGCAGAGCAAGTAGCTTTGACGTTTGCTGTGCGTATGTTTATTCTTTTTTATGTCTTTTTATAACTTTTTAAGCAGATTTCTATTGAATTATGTTTGAAAAAGGTGCACATACCCTAAAAGGAATCATTCAAGCATCAGTTATTCATGTGCAAGTTCTAGCCATGTTTTTCACTTATAGAAATTATACCCATTATAATCTATGGGTCTGTTCACATATATTTTGAGTGGTCCACACCACAGCACAGACAGATGTCCAATTTTGCTTCAAGTCACAGTTGAAACTTGCCTAATGAAGTCTATGACTACATGATAAAATTGAACAGCACTCAGATGTCATCTGTGTGCTGTCCGGTTTTCACAGACTGCTTGATATGAGTCTCTTGAGAAACGTCCATCATTTTGTTTGCTTTTTGCATATGAGAATAAACTGATGGAACAGTGAACGTAAATTCTGACACTGATGAAAATCTGATCAAAAACTCTGAAGAAAATCAGTCACATTTTTGCATATAAGAAAAACTACAGATGTTTGAATGACAAAAAAACAAAGACAGAAACATAATAATGGAATATCCTGCAGTAAATAAATCAATAGCATAGTGCATGAAAATAATATATAAAGTACTTAGTTAACATGTTTTTTTATCAAAAAATGTGAAAGCCATCCAACCTCGTCACAGTGACCGTAACTGGGACAGTCCTAACTCTAATATTAAAAACCTTACCATTTGTCAAGTGACACGCATGTGGATAAGGGCTGAGAAGGACTGGGCCCAACTAGTAGAAACACAGACATGGAAGACCACATCAATATAATGCCCAGCTCAAAGGAACGGTAGGCCTTACCTTTATATGCACATGATGCAAACAGAAAAAACCCAAAGGTATGAGCTGGGATATAAACTGGTGTGTATGCAGTGTGTAAGGGTACCATATTGATGTGGTTTCCCATGTCTGTGTGTCCACTAGTTAGACCCAGTCCATCTCAGCCCTTATCCACATGCATGTCACTTGACAACTGGTAAGGTTTTTAATATTAGACTTAGGACTGTCCCAATTATGGTCACCGTGAAGAGGTGGGAGGCTTTCGCATTTTTTGATCAAAAAACAGGTTAACTAAATATCGTAAATTATTTTCATGCACTATGCAGTTTATTTATTTACTGCAGGGTAATTATTCATTATGTTTCTGTCTTTTGTTTTGTTTCTGTTCAGTAGCCAGTGTGAATGTGCGCTAACATGCAGCATGCACACCAGTTTATATCCCAGTGTTTTTGGGGTTTTTTATGTTTGAATGAGGCCTGACAGTCACAGAAAATGACATTGAGTGTCCCTCTCATCAATTCCTGTTAAATTTTGTTGCTTGTATCAATATCTGAACTTGTTGGCATGACAAACCAAGCAATCATGGTAAATCCTTCCTGGAACCAAACAGTACTAAGAAATAAAGACAAACAAAGTTTTATTAGTTCTGCCAAGTAACAAAATCCCTCGACTGTTAACAATTAGGGCAAAACTCCAGATTAGCTTCTCCTTGGATTGGGAGTCCCAAATTGACGTTCTTAATTCTCATCACAGCATGCCCATGGCACTGGAGGAAAGTGGCGAGTTTACAGGGTGGAGATTTTGCTTCATTATTTCCAGGTTTTGGGTAATCAGATTGATTGCATGGCCCTGCAGGAGAAAGGTCACTCTGCTTCTTGCACATTGTGTAATTGCTGTGCTCAGGACTGTCTCTGGAGAATATCATTCAGCACAAGAAATGTATCTCCAGCAGAAGCTAGAACATCCACTTTATAAAAACGTTGTGACAGAACAGTCACACACTGTAGAACAGGATGATCTGTCTGTTGGCTGCTTCTCCACGAATGAAACTTGCTAACCAGCACATTGTAAATTAAAACCATTGAATAGCAGAGACCTAAGGCTGCATTCACATGAGTGTTAATCTACTGGGCCAGTCGTGCCCTCATAATTAGTGATGCGCAAGTGTGCTCGTTACTCGAGATTTCCGAGAATACTAGGGTGGTCTCCGAGTATTTGGATGTGCTCAGAGATTTAGTTTGGTTCCCCACAGCTGCATGATTTGCGGCTGCTAGACAGCTTGAATACATGTGGGGATTGCCTGTTTGTTAGCACGCCGGTGTGGCTAGGATGTTACAAATATGGTTAGGTAAGACGCTATATAATAGCTTATCAAGAAAATCTCATCGAGAGAGAACCACATGCATGGTAGCTCTGTCCAAATTTCTTCACTGTCTCCTCTGCCCGAAGCACTCACTCATCCAATTTATAATAGATTTTTACATTTTATCCCGTTTATTTCATACTGTTTTTACTTTTATGCATCTTTTTGTTATTTCATCTTTCTTTTTTAAGCATTGCACTTTTTTGCATAATAAATCTAAAATGTAATAAGTTTGTTCCTTGCTACTCTAAACGTACCCACAACCCTGAAGAGGGACAGAATAGTGCAAGAGGCGTACCTGCCAGGGCGATAGGGAAAGTTGGATGTTGATGCTAGTGTGTCCCGCTGGCCCCATAAAACAGCATGTAGTGGCAGCAAAAAGTGTGGTCTGGATGTGTAGAAAGCCTGAGGGGCACCAATAGCTCATTGGCAGCTTATTGTGAGAGGACAGTGATTGAGAAGTGGAATCCCTAGTGACAGTCCTGAGTCACGTTGTGCAGCGAGTGGGAGATGTTGGTGGCAGGTAGAGGTTTCTTTCATGATTAGAAAATGAGGTATCTTTAGACAGGATGCGGCGTGATGGCTACCCTGCTACATTCTGCTACCATTGACATTGATTATATAAAACGGGATCAGTGTGAATTATGATATTTAACATAACAGAAAAGAGAGCTTGCAGCATTTTATCTTCTGCTGTTTTACGCTTTTAAAGTTAAAGTGGGTTGCATCAAAAATATGTTATCCCATATGGGTAGGAGAGGGAATAACTTATCGATTGCTGAGGGTCTCACATTTGTTACCCCCAGAGTTCCTTGTCATGGGATTTCAGAAGAGCTCCATCTGAATGGAGCAGAGATTGAGTATGTGCACCTATGCCTCCATTCATTATCTATCGGACTGCCAGGAATTGGCAATCCGGCTCTCTTCGGCAATCCCATAGAAAATTACTGCACATCCAGTGCCTCATTCTCAGGAACTGGTCATTGCACTCGGACCCCCTGTGATCAATAAAGCCTATTCTTTCAATTGTGGATAACTTAGTGTCTTTCAGCAGGAGGCAGCAATGTGAGGTAGGCCAAGTTTGAGAGTTTACGTTGCGGAACTACGGCCATGTATCTTTTTCTAAACTCTGTAGCCTTTTGCCAGACAAAGAGATTTATCTCTGCTGAAAATGGATATCTCATAAATCATTCATGCCATTTCTTACTAAATATCTTCCATATGTTTAATAATATAGCCAAGTATTTTAGAAATTTATCTTGGAACTGGTGGAAATGAAGGACAGCATTACAAAGCTCCCGGCACATCCGGTAGAGTCTCCTAGTCCATTTAGTCATCACAGCACATGAAACATATTAGGGATGTGCTACATTGGTTTTTTTTCAACATATTATCGCAAAGTAGTAATTTGTTATTATATGTGATAGGTCAAACTATGGCTACAATCTAACCTGTGTGACCATGATTCTCATAATTGGCTGTTCAGTAAAACATAAAATTATCTTAAATTCCTGAAATAAAAAAGCAATAATTTTTTTAAGATTAGACCTTGGCTTTTAAAACTTTCTGCCCCTAAAAGGGATGCTGTATTTATAGTCCTCTTATTCATAGGGTCACCTTTTATGAGCGCGAACTTGAACTTAAAGGGCCACTGTCAACCCCTCCAGCCGTTATAAACTAAAAGAGCCACCTTGTGCAGCATTAATGCTGCAGTCTAACAAGGTGGCTCTTTTAGTTTTTGGTGCATGTATTCCCAAAATAAAGCATTTTATAACTTCTCCAAAATACCTGTTTTTCGCCAGGGAGGCAGGTCCTCACCCCCCTGCTTGAAACGCCACACTGCCGTCACTCAAATCTTCAGGGGCGCCGGGCACCGCCCCCTCAGCACTGTTTTCACATGAAATCCGGTGCCTGCGCTGTGTAGTAGTGTCTGGTGCAGGCACAGTGAGCTCTGGCCGTCTGACGTCACAGCCAGGCTTGCAGACTGCGTCTGTGCGGCCAGTGCGGCCAGTGCGGCCACCCACCTTGGTAATCCCAGCCCCGCACTGTGCATAATGCATAACACAATGTGGGGCTGGGATTCACAAAGTGGGTGGCCGCACTGGCCGCACAGGCGCCGTCTGCAAGCCTGGCTGTGATGGCCAAAGCTCACTGTGCCTGCACCAGACAGTACTACACAGCGCAGGCGCCGGATTTCATGCGAAAACAGCGCGGAGGGGGCGGCGCCCGGCTCCCCTGAAGATTTGAGTGACGGCAGTGTGGCGTTTCAAGCAGGGGGGTGAGGACCTGCCTCCCTGGCGAAAGACAGATATTTTGGAGAAGTTATAAAACGCTTTATTTTGGGAATACATGCACCAAAAACTAAAAGAGCCACCTTGTTAGAATGCAGGATTACTGCTGCACAAGGTGGCTCTTTTAGTTTATAACGGCTGGAGGGGGTGACATTGGCCCTTTAAGTTCAAGTTCGCTCATCTCTACCTATGAATCTTCACAGGTCAATGAGAGAATGTGGTGTGTCAATGGCAAGCACTCCACTGGATATGAGTGGCTTACATTTTGGGGAATATCTGTGCCAAGTACTTGGAGGAAGTCACCAGCAAGCCATCTCTGATAGGCAGTGCAGGGGCATTCGCAGTTGATACTCTTACAGTGAAGTCACTTATGGGGCATATGTAGAGGGAAAGTGCTTTTAGACTTGACCACAAACATTATTTATCAATCTGCAGTATATGGATCACATGTAACATTCCTGGGAAATCTGCTACTCTGACCAATCTGCTTTGACAAAGACCGCGGTACGGTCAAAACATGTTGCTTTACCCACTGGGGCCATGGTGATGTATTAGGAGCAATTTTTGTATAATTTCTTTTGCAATTTGCATTTTAACTTAAATTTTTTTTTTTCCAATAAACTGTTTATATTTTATTGAGCTGGAACATTGCATCTGGTTCCGTGCTCTCTACAAAAACGGTGAGCTGGCTTTGTTTTTTCTTTCACGTTACTCTGACCAACCACTGATCACTAGAATGGTGGTAAAAAACCCAGGTCCTCCTTCCATTTAAACTACTGTGAACTGCACTTGTGGGGACCCTTTTACCACTGATCCATAGAAGTCCCAGTTGTGAGGCCCCCGCCGATCCTAAATGTATGTGCAATTTTAAGGCCATGCTCCCATCTACAAAACATACAAATTATATTAAGGTTTAAAAACAAGCAATAAGTCAAACTTGAGCTGCTTGGGGTCTTGTATACATCTCAATAAGGGTACAGCATGGACAAACGGTACAGCGGGTATTTTGGTCGAATCCCACCCACAGCAGGAATGCAGGATTGTAAAACAGAAGTAGGCCACGCTCACACGGTCAGTATTTGGTTAGTTTTTTTACATCGGTATTTGTAAGCCAAAACCAGGAGAACAGTCAGAGTAAAAGTGTAATAGAAGCACGACAACACATCTGCATTTATCACCCACTCCTGGTTTTGGCTTACACATACTGATGTAAAATACTGACCAAATACTGAACGTGTGAATGTGGTTTTGTATACTAAATGGCACACCGCGGTGAACAGTTTCAGGTGGCCAAATGCATCGTTTGGCCATTACCTAACAGACCACTTTTAATTTAGCTGTACTTTTAGTCTTGTGCAGTGAAGGATGAGAACTTTTCTGGCCACATGGGTATAAAATGTTTTGGGGGAAAAGGGGATTACCAATGCATTAAAGGCTTTGTCGGGCACCATGAACTTTCACATACATGGGGTGACGATTATGTTTTTCCATTTGTACATATCTGCCAGGAAGCAATTATAAAAACAGACATCATGCATCCTAGCGGGTATGTACAGACGCATCATCATCGGTGCCGCTCACTTCGCGATGCAAAAGACAGCGGTGTCAGACAACCCCCTTTACAATGCACAGCTTGTATTCTTGTTTTACTATACAGAGAACCAGTAATACACATATAACTTATGTCTATGTTATAAAATTCTTTGCTTGTGGTTTAAAAATGATGATTTAATCGAGTTAACATTGATGTTTTATGGCACATTGCTAATCAATGTAGAAAACTTACCACAATTGCAGATATTGTGTGTTCTGCATGACATGTAAATGCCGCGACCTTCCTTCCCAAACATATGTGTTCCCATCAACTATTTATTGTCTTTCCAAGGAACCAAGAATATGCAACTGATGAAAATTTTATTTCAAACAGATTGCTGATGTTCTCTATTAATATGAGTACGCTGGGAAATATTTACCAGGCCACAGAGTAAGAGCAGAATTGTTTTCAATTAACTCACGCTTGTCTTTGATATTGTTCTAGTCAGAATTTTACATGTCAGTCTGGCATCCATGGGATAGTCCAAAAAACAATGGGAACTACATACATTATTAAATAGATGTTTTAGACCTGATGAGGCCTGTGTACTTACTTTAAGGGCTCATACTCATCTGCGAGGAAAATGGACGAGTACAATTCGATAAAAAATCAATGTTAATCTATGTGTGCCTCCTTATCTGCGATATTCTTCTCAGCTCAGATCAGGATGAGAAAAAAATGGCAGCATGCTGCAATTGTCCTCATATCTCAGATGAAACTCGCCAATGCAAGTCAATGGGTGTGATGAAAAAAATCGCATCACACTCGGACCATGCAAGTGTCATCTGATTTTTACACACCGATGTCCTTTGAAAAGCTGGCAATTCATCTGCCTCATACAGTAAAATCACAGCTTGATCCGACAGAATAGAAATAGGATATATACATATGTCAGTCACATATATAATTAGTACAGTGCTTGTATAGCTTACTGTACATGTATTTTTTCACTTACTAAATAATTTTCTGAAAAAACATGGCATGGTATCCCCCGACATTTTAATAACCAGCAGATGGAAAGTAGACAGCTGGGAGAAGATATTTATAGTGAAGGAAGGGGGTAATACCTATGGAGCTTCCCAGGCTATTAATATCAACTCACAGCTGTATACTTAGCCTTTCCTGATTATTGAAATGGGGACCCCCACAAAAAAAAGTGATGCAGGGTCCCCCTATAATTATTAACACTCAAAGGCTAGACAGACAGCTGCGAGCTGATATTAATAGCCTAGGAAGGGGCCATGGATATAGACCCCCTACCAGACTAAAAACATTGGCTCTCAGCCACCCCAGAAATGGCACATCCATCCATAAGATGTGCCAATTCTGGCACTTAGCCTTGCTCTTCCCACTGGCCCTGTAGCGGTAGCAAGTGGGGTGATAGTTGGGGGGGTTGATGTCACCTTTGCATTGTCAAGTGACAAAAACACCCAGAGGTTAGTAATCGAGAGGCGTCTATAAGACGCCCCAATTACTAACCCCATAATCATATTATAAAAATACACACCCTGAATAAAGTTCTTTATTTGAAATAATGGCACACAGACTCCTCAATATCTGTCAGTCTGCCATTATGTCAAAATTTGTCCATTGAAATAATGTATTCTAGCACCAAAAACCAGCAGAAGGTTCTCTTTAACCTCTTTCTGACCTTGGACGGGATAGTACGTCCGAGGTCAGATACCGCGCTTTGATGCACGGCTCCGGCGGTGAGCCCGCATCAAAGTCGGGACATGTCAGCTGTTTTGAACAGCTGACATGTGCCCGCAATAGCAGCGGGTGAAATCGCGATTCACCCGCCACTATTAACTAGTTAAATGCCGCTGTCAAACGCTAACAGCGGCATTTAACCGGCGCTTCCAGCTGGGCGGCCGGAAATGAGTGCATCGCTGACCCCCATCACATGATCAGGGTCAGCGATGCTTTTGCATTGTAACCATAGAGGTCCTTGAGACCTCTATGGTTACTGATGCCGACCTGCTGTGAGCGCCACCCTGTGGTCGGCGCTCATAGCACACCTGCACTTCTGCTGCATAGCACCGATCTGATGATCGCTGCTATGTAGCAGAGCCGATCGCGTTGTGCCAGCTTCTAGAAGCATGGCAAAAGTTAAAAAAAAGTGAAAAAAAAATAAAAAAATAAAAGTTTAAATCACCCCCCTTTCGCCCCATTCAAAAAAAAAAAAATCAAACCTACACATATTTGATATCGCCGCGTTCAGAATCACCCGATCTATCAATAAAAAAGGATTAACCTGATCGCTAAACGGCGTAGTGAGGAAAAAATTCAAAGCGCCAGAATTACGTTTTTTTTGGTCACCACGACATTGCGTTAAAATGCAATAACGGGCGATCAAAAGAACGTATCTATTAAAAACGACAGCTCAGCACGCAAAAAATAAGCCCTCAACCGACCCCAGATCATGAAAAATGGAGACGCTACGGGTATCGGAAAATGGCGCAATTTTTTTTTTTTTTTTAAAAGCAAAGTTTGGAATTTTTTTTTCACCACTTAGATAAAAGAGAAACTAGCCATGTTTGGTGTCTATGAACTCGTACTGACCTGTAGAATCATAATGGTTGTCAGTTTTAGCATTTAGTGAACCTAGTAAAAAAGCCAATCAAAAAACAAGTGTGGGCTTGCACTTTTTTTGCAATTTCACCGCACTTGGAATTTTTTTCCCGTTTTCTAGTGCACTATATGCTAAAACCAATAATGTCGTTCAAAAGTACAACTTGTTTCGCAAAAGATAAGCCCTCACATGGACATATTGATGGAAAAATAAAAAAGTTATGGCTCTGGGAAGAAGGGGAGCAAAAAAACGAACACGGAAAAATGGAAAATCCCAAGGTCATGAAGGGGTTAATTTGTGTAATGTTTTTATACGTTTATGATTAGGAGTAGAATGTACATATATTTATGTGCATTTTGATTCAAATGTAAAGGAAACTGACCTCTAAAAGTTATGTTTTGTCTTTTCTCTTACTGAATAAATGGACATTTGGTAACACTTGTGTTCATTGTACTCATTCCTGGCATCAAACGCCTTTCTAGAGCCTCATCATTGTGGACTTACAGCTGGGAGAAAACCAATTAACATTGTTCTCTGTTACAGTTTCACATCTATTTAACCCAAATGATTATCATTTACAGAACAGAGTTCGGCCAATTTTAGCTGTCTGGGATGAGAACGATATGAACCGTGGAGGGCGGACTGCTGTCCTGTGCACAAAAGGAAGAATCAGTTGTACACAAGATTGCTAGGAATGTGTGATGATTTCTCTAAAGGTACCGTCACACTAAGCGACGCTGCAGCGATACAGACAACGATGCCGAGGTCCCTTGGTAACCAGGGTAAACATCGGGTTGCTAAGCGCAGGGCTGCGCTTAGTAACCCGATGTTTACCCTGGTTACCAGTGTAAAATGTAAAATAACAAACACTACATACTCACCTTCGCGTCCCCCGGCGTCCGCTTCCTGCACTGACTGAGCGCCGGCCCTAACAGCAGAGCGGTGACGTCACCGCTGTGCTGTGCTTTCACTTACGGCCGGCGCTCAGTCAGTGCAGGAAGCGGACGGCGAGGGACGTGTGACAGACATCAGAGGGTGAGTATGTAGTGTTTGTTTTTTTATATTTTACACTGGTAACCAGGGTAAACATCGGGTTACTAAGTGCAGCCCTGCGCTTAGTAACCCGATATTTACCCTGGTTACCATTGTAAAACATCACTGGTATCGTTGCTTTTGCTGTCAAACACAACGATACACGGCGATCTGACAACCAAATAAAGTTCTGAACTTTAATCAACGACCAGCGATATCACAGCAGGATCCTGATCGCTGCTGCGTGTCAAACACAACGATATCGGTATCCAGGACGCTGCAACGTCACGGATCGCTAGCGATATCGTTTAGTGTGACGGTACCTTTAGTGTAGCTGCTTTCACATAATCCTCATTTACTGCTGCAATACTCAGGTTCAGCTCAACTGAACTTGGCACTCAACTTATTATATCTGGAGATAAGTTTTATTGTCAGCAACAAAAACGTTTCGGTCCCAAAACGGACCTTCCTCAGTTACTGAAAGTGCAAATAACATAAAGTAAAATGAACAAACAAATAAACAAAGTATTTACAATGCTGGTCATCCAGTGTATGGCAAACATGGCGGTACAGTTGCTACAGTAATACAAAACCAGTACAGAACCAACCAATATTGGCACAATGCTACTTTGAATGGTGAGTGGTTAGAACTATTGTAAGTGAGGGGGTAATCACATACCGTTAGAAGTAGAGGATTGGAGAAAGATGTGCCCGTGTAGGCAGGTGATAAATGGTTTCTGTAAGATAGGGCATAAGTATTGGACCAAGGAGAAAGTGGTTGTGATAATGTAGGAAAGAAAAAATATAGGAAAGAAAAGATCATACCCATGAGGCTGCAGACCTTGGGTCTGTGTGAGGCTGAGTGGGCAATGCCCTAATCGGTAAAGAAAGGGGGGGGGGGTTAAGGAGGGTTGCTAAACTGTAAGCTAGCATGCCCAGGCTATGTTAGAGAAAAGACGCTCGCTTTGGAGACAGGCTTACCTTGCAGAAGTGGCGTGACTGACGCGGTGTCCACCGCTAGTCTGCTGCCATCTGCTTCATGGTGTGTCACTTTATATATGTACGCCTAGACTAGAGGCCTGTGTATTGCTAAGCCGGATGTGGGCGTGTCCGGCACGCTGTGCTGTAAATTGAGGCTGTGGGTGTCATCACCAAGATGGTGGTGCGTTCCAGGGGGCGGAGTTATGCGGGTCACGCTGGGGGGCGTGTCTATTGGAGAGGATGCAGCCCTGTACATGGCATCACCAACATGGTGGTGCGTTCCAGGGGGCGGAGTTATGCGGGTCACGCTGGGGGGCGTGTCAATTGGAGAAGGTAAAGCCCTGTACATGGCAGCACCAACATGGTGGTGCGTTCCAGAGGGCGGGATTGTGCGTGTCACATAAGGGGGCGTGTCTATAGAAGAGAATGCAGTCCTGGCTAAGGAGTAGAGAAAGCCCCTATGTGAACTACAAATGAGAACGCTATCACCCCAGTGGTGGTGCGTAACAGAGAGCATACCTAGCGTATTGTATACAGAGGACATGTAAAGTAGGAGACAGTACTCCCTACATGATAACGGTGATATGTGAAGACATATCACTGGGAGGGAACGTATGCTCCTAGGTGGGTATGGATATTCGAGGACACATGGGTAGGATGATCCCTGTGAGACAGAGGTGGTTGATAGAATATGTCTGTATATATAAAAAAATATATATGTGTATTGAAGCGTATTAATAAATATGCCAACAGAAAGAGTCACGTGGGAGGATGTAGAGAAAGGCAAAGTTACGTATAATTAGCTGAAGCAGTGCTGGTGACTAGAGGGTGAGCCGTCATATCAGAAGTGAGTGCCACATGGGAGGATTCTGGGTCCAGAAGTCAATACAGACGATTCTAAAATAACAGAAAACAGGAATTATTAGTATACACATAATAAAGGTGGCATAAAACAATAACGCAACCCCAAAATTATTCAGATGAACGCCAATAGGTCATACTCCCTGTTTAACCCTTCGGGTGTTAGGGTTTCCAGGGTATGTATCCAGAAAGCTTCCCGTTTCCCGTTCCCGTCATCATGTAGGGAGTACTGTCTCCTACTTTACATGTCCTCTGTATACAATACGCTAGGTATGCTCTCTGTTACGCACCACCACTGGGGTGATAGCGTTCTCATTTGTAGTTCACATAGGGGCTTTCTCTACTCCTTAGCCAGGACTGCATTCTCTTCTATAGACACGCCCCCTTATGTGACACGCACAATCCCGCCCTCTGGAACGCACCACCATGTTGGTGCTGCCATGTACAGGGCTGTTGTGAATTTGGATTCTGGGCTCCCCCGGTGGCCGCTTGTGGAATTGGACTTGTCATCCTCTTTCCTGTTTCACCTGGTTCCATCAGTAGTGGGTGTCGCTATTTAAGCTCATTTCTCTGGTGGTTTCTTGCCGGTCAACAATGTTATCTGATGCCTCTCAGTGCTTGTTCCTGCTTCTAGACAACTACTAGTTAAGTTGGACTTTTGTCCATGTTTTGTTTTGCCTATTTGTTCCAGTTCACAGCTGAAGTTTTGTTACTGTGTCTGGAAAGCTCTCGTTGATCAGGGATTGCTACTCTGGCGTTATGAGTTAATGCCAGAGTTTAAGGTAATCTCTGGATGGTGTTTTGTTAGTGTTTTTCTGCTGACCATGAAAGTATACTATCTGTCTTCTGCTATCTAGTAAGCGGACCTCAAATTTGCTAAGACTATTTTCCTGCTGCGTTTGTAGTTTCATCTGAACTCACCGTCATTATATGTGGGGGGCTACTGTCTTCTTTGGAATATTTCTCTAGAGGTGAGCCAGGTCTTATATTTCCCTCTGCTAGCTATTTAGGTCTTAGGCCAGAGCTGGGCATCTAGCGATAAATAGGAAATGCTACCTGGCTATTTCTAGTTGCGCGGCAGGCTTAGTTCATGGTCAGTATAGTTCCATCTTCCGAGAGCTTGTCCCTCTATAGGCTTGCTATGATCTCTGCCTGCAGAGATCATGACAGTTTGACCGGCCAATAAAGTGTTAAAGACCCAGGTTGAGAAAGGAGAGTTATAAGAAGTCTGCTGGAATTTTTTTTTTTTTTTTTTTTCCTCCAGTCTGCCTTGCTGCAGTCTTTTTTCTCTCTCTCCTCCTAATCTCTGTATGCTCTGTGTGCACCTGACAATAATGGATCTCCAGAGTGTAACTGCGGGTTTGAATAATCTCATCACGAAAGTACAAAATTTACAAGATTTTGTGGTACATGCTCCGGTATCTGAGCCGAGAATTCCTTTGCCGGAGTTCTTCACAGGGAATAGAGCTAGCTTCCAGAATTTCCGAAATAATTGTAAGCTTTATTTGTCCCTGAAGTCTCGTTCAGCTGGAGACCCTGCTCAGCAGGTTAGGATTGTGATTTCCTTGCTCAGGGGTGACCCTCAAGATTGGGCCTTCTCATTGCCAGCAGGGGATCCTGCGTTACGCGATGTGGATGCGTTTTTTCTGGCCTTGGGCTTGCTTTATGAGGAACCTCATTTGGAACTTCAGGCAGAAAAAACTTTGATGGCACTATCTCAGGGGCAAGACGAAGCTGAAGTTTTCTGCCAAAAATTCCGTAAATGGTCTGTGCTTACTCAGTGGAATGAGTGCGCTTTGGCGGCAACTTTCAGAGAAGGTCTCTCTGATGCCGTTAAGGATGTTATGGTGGGGTTCCCTTTGCCTGCAGGTCTGAATGAGTCCATGACAATGGCTATTCAGATTGATAGGCGTCTGCGGGAGCGCAAACCGGTGCACCATCTGGCGGTGTCTATGGAAAAGACGCCAGAAAGTATGCAGTGTGATAGAATTCTGTCCAGGAGCGAGCGACAGAATTTTAGACGGAAGAATGGATTGTGTTTCTATTGTGGGGATTCTACTCATGTTATATCAGCATGCTCTAGGCGTACAAAGAAGCTTGATAAGTCTGTTTCCATTGGCACCATTCAGTCTAAGTTTATTTTGTCTGTAACCCTGATTTGCTCTTTGTCATCCATTGCCACGGACGCCTATGTTGACTCTGGCGCCGCTCTGAGTCTTATGGATTGGTCCTTTGCCAATCGTTGTGGTTTTAATTTAGAGCCTTTGGAGACTCTTATTCCTCTGAAGGGGATGGACTCCACCCCATTGGCTAATAATAAACCACAATACTGGACACAAGTAACCATGCTTATCAATCCGGATCACCAGGAGATTATTCGTTTCCTGGTGCTGTATAATTTACATGACGATTTGGTACTGGGATTGCCATGGTTGCAGTCTCACAACCCAGTCTTGGACTGGAGAGCAATGTCTGTGTTGAGCTGGGGATGTAAGGGTATTCATGGGGACGTACCTTTGGTTTCTATTTCGTCGTCCATTCCCTCTGAAGTCCCTGAGTTCCTCTCTGATTATCAAGACGTCTTTGACGAACCCAAGCTTGGGTCGTTACCTCCGCACCGTGAGTGCGATTGTGCCATAGATTTGATACCGGGTTGTAAATATCCAAAGGGTCGTTTGTTTAATTTGTCTGTGCCGGAACATGCTGCTATGCGGGAATATATAAAGGAGTCTTTGGAAAAGGGACATATTCGTCCATCTTCTTCTCCCTTGGGAGCTGGGTTTTTCTTTGTCTCAAAAAAAGACGGCTCTTTGAGACCATGTATTGATTATCGGCTTCTGAATAAGATCACTGTTAAGTATCAATACCCATTGCCATTGCTTACTGATTTGTTTGCTCGTATAGAGGGTGCTAAGTGGTTCTCTAAAATTGATCTTCGTGGGGCGTATAATTTGGTGCGGATCAGGCAGGGGGATGAGTGGAAGACCGCATTTAATACGCCCGAGGGCCACTTTGAGTATTTGGTCATGCCTTTTGGTCTTTCTAATGCCCCTTCAGTTTTTCAGTCTTTTATGCATGATATTTTCCGCGATTTTCTGGATAAATTTATGATAATATATCTGGATGATATTCTGATTTTTTCTGATGACTGGGACTCTCATGTCCAGCAGGTCAGGAGAGTTTTTCAGGTTCTGCGGTCTAATTCTTTATGTGTGAAGGGGTCTAAGTGCGTTTTTGGGGTCCAGAAAATTTCCTTTTTGGGGTATATTTTTTCTCCCTCTTCCATTGAGATGGATCCCGTCAAGGTGCAAGCTATTTGTGACTGGACTCAGCCCTCCTCTCTTAAGGGTCTTCAGAGATTTTTGGGCTTTGCCAACTTTTACCGCCGATTTATTGCTGGTTTTTCGGATGTCGTTAAACCACTGACTGATTTGACCAGACAAGGCGCTGATGTTGCTAATTGGTCCCCTCATGCTGTAGAGGCCTTTCAGGAGCTTAAGCGCCGTTTTGCCTCTGCCCCTGTGTTGCGTCAGCCTGATGTGAATCTGCCTTTTCAGGTTGAGGTTGACGCTTCGGAGATCGGAGCTGGGGCAGTGTTGTCGCAGAAAGGTTCCGACTGCTCCGTCATTAGGCCTTGTGCCTTCTTTTCTCGCAAATTTTCGCCCGCAGAGCGGAATTATGATGTTGGGAATCGGGAGCTTTTGGCCATGAAGTGGGCGTTTGAGGAGTGGCGCCATTGGCTCGAGGGGGCTAGGCATCAGGTGGTGGTATTGACTGACCACAAAAATTTGATTTATCTTGAGACTGCCAGACGCCTGAATCCTAGACAGGCGCGCTGGTCTTTATTTTTTTCTCGCTTTAATTTTGTGGTGTCATACCTACCGGGTTCTAAGAATGTTAAGGCAGATGCCCTTTCTAGGAGTTTTGACCCGGACTCTCCTGGTAATTCTGAACCCACAGGTATCCTTAGGGAGGGAGTAATTTTGTCGGCTGTTTCTCCTGATCTGCGGCGGTCCTTGCAAGAGTTTCAGGCGGATAGACCGGATCGTTGTCCGCCTGATAGACTGTTTGTTCCGGATGATTGGACCAGCAGAGTCATCTCTGAGGTACATTCTTCTGCATTGGCAGGTCATCCCGGAATTTTTGGTACCAGGGATTTGGTGGCAAGATCCTTCTGGTGGCCTTCTCTGTCACGAGATGTGCGAGTCTTTGTGCAGTCATGTGACGTTTGTGCTCGGGCCAAGTCTTGTAGTTCTCGGGCTAGCGGACTGCTGTTGCCCTTGCCTATTCCTAAGAGGCCTTGGACACACATCTCGATGGATTTTATTTCAGATCTGCCTGTTTCCCAGAAGATGTCTGTCATCTGGGTGGTCTGTGACCGTTTCTCTAAAATGGTCCATTTGGTTCCTCTGCCCAAGTTGCCTTCTTCTTCTGAGTTGGTTCCTCTGTTTTTTCAGAATGTTGTCCGATTGCACGGTATTCCTGAGAATATTGTTTCTGACAGAGGTACCCAATTTGTGTCTAGATTTTGGCGGGCATTCTGTGCTAGGATGGGCATAGATTTGTCTTTTTCATCTGCTTTTCACCCTCAGACTAATGGCCAGACCGAGCGGACTAATCAGACCCTTGAGACATATCTGAGGTGTTTTGTCTCTGCTGACCAGGATGATTGGGTTGCTTTTTTGCCATTGGCAGAGTTCGCCCTCAATAATCGGGCCAGTTCTTCCACCTTGGTGTCCCCGTTTTTCTGTAATTCGGGGTTTCACCCTCGATTTTCCTCCGGTCAGGTGGAATCCTCGGATTGTCCTGGAGTGGATGCGGTGGTGGAGAGATTGCATCACATCTGGGGGCAGGTTATGGACAATTTGAAGTTGTCCCAGGAGAAGACTCAGCGTTTTGCCAACCGTCATCGTCGTGCTGGTTCTCGGCTTTGTGTTGGAGATTTAGTGTGGTTGTCTTCTCGTTTTGTCCCTATGAGGGTCTCTTCTCCTAAGTTTAAACCTCGGTTCATCGGCCCTTATAGAATATTGGAGATTCTTAATCCTGTTTCTTTCCGTTTGGACCTCCCTGCGTCCTTTTCCATTCATAACGTTTTTCATCGGTCGTTATTGCGCAGGTATGAGGTACCTGTTGTACCTTCAGTTGAGCCTCCTGCTCCGGTGTTGGTTGAGGGTGAGTTGGAGTACGTTGTGGAGAAAATTTTGGACTCTCGTGTTTCCAGACGGAAACTCCAGTATCTGGTCAACTGGAAGGGTTACGGCCAGGAGGATAATTCTTGGGTCAATGCATCTGATGTTCATGCTTCTGATCTTGTTCGTGCCTTCCATAGGGCTCATCCTGGTCGCCCTGGTGGATCTGGTGAGGGTTCGGTGCCCCCTCCTTGAGGGGGGGGTACTGTTGTGAATTTGGATTCTGGGCTCCCCCGGTGGCCGCTTGTGGAATTGGACTTGTCATCCTCTTTCCTGTTTCACCTGGTTCCATCAGTAGTGGGTGTCGCTATTTAAGCTCATTTCTCTGGTGGTTTCTTGCCGGTCAACAATGTTATCTGATGCCTCTCAGTGCTTGTTCCTGCTTCTAGACAACTACTAGTTAAGTTGGACTTTTGTCCATGTTTTGTTTTGCCTATTTGTTCCAGTTCACAGCTGAAGTTTTGTTACTGTGTCTGGAAAGCTCTCGTTGATCAGGGATTGCTACTCTGGCGTTATGAGTTAATGCCAGAGTTTAAGGTAATCTCTGGATGGTGTTTTGTTAGTGTTTTTCTGCTGACCATGAAAGTATACTATCTGTCTTCTGCTATCTAGTAAGCGGACCTCAAATTTGCTAAGACTATTTTCCTGCTGCGTTTGTAGTTTCATCTGAACTCACCGTCATTATATGTGGGGGGCTACTGTCTTCTTTGGAATATTTCTCTAGAGGTGAGCCAGGTCTTATATTTCCCTCTGCTAGCTATTTAGGTCTTAGGCCAGAGCTGGGCATCTAGCGATAAATAGGAAATGCTACCTGGCTATTTCTAGTTGCGCGGCAGGCTTAGTTCATGGTCAGTATAGTTCCATCTTCCGAGAGCTTGTCCCTCTATAGGCTTGCTATGATCTCTGCCTGCAGAGATCATGACACAGGGCTTTACCTTCTCCAATTGACACGCCCCCCAGCGTGACCCGCATAACTCCGCCCCCTGGAACGCACCACCATGTTGGTGATGCCATGTACAGGGCTGCATCCTCTCCAATAGACACGCCCCCCAGCGTGACCCGCATAACTCCGCCCCCTGGAACGCACCACCATCTTGGTGATGACACCCACAGCCTCAATTTACAGCACAGCGTACCGGACACGCCCACATCCGGCTTAGCAATACACAGGCCTCTAGTCTAGGCGTACATATATAAAGTGACACACCATGAAGCAGATGGCAGCAGACTAGCGGTGGACACCGCGTCAGTCACGCCACTTCTGCAAGGTAAGCCTGTCTCCAAAGCGAGCGTCTTTTCTCTAACATAGCCTGGGCATGCTAGCTTACAGTTTAGCAACCCTCCTTAACCCCCCCCCCTTTCTTTACCGATTAGGGCATTGCCCACTCAGCCTCACACAGACCCAAGGTCTGCAGCCTCATGGGTATGATCTTTTCTTTCCTATATTTTTTCTTTCCTACATTATCACAACCACTTTCTCCTTGGTCCAATACTTATGCCCTATCTTACAGAAACCATTTATCACCTGCCTACACGGGCACATCTTTCTCCAATCCTCTACTTCTAACGGTATGTGATTACCCCCTCACTTACAATAGTTCTAACCACTCACCATTCAAAGTAGCATTGTGCCAATATTGGTTGGTTCTGTACTGGTTTTGTATTACTGTAGCAACTGTACCGCCATGTTTGCCATACACTGGATGACCAGCATTGTAAATACTTTGTTTATTTGTTTGTTCATTTTACTTTATGTTATTTGCACTTTCAGTAACTGAGGAAGGTCCGTTTTGGGACCGAAACGTTTTTGTTGCTGACAATAAAACTTATCTCCAGATATAATAAGTTGAGTGCCAGGTTTTTTTACATATGGTTATGGTGTTGGAACCTACCTGAGCACCACAAAAATCAAGGCTGTGCACGAGTCTAACTTTTGATTTGCAGCTCAACTGAACTATCGCTGTCTATACACATGAGATATCTGCCAGTCGAAATGTTATCTCCCCAGAACATCTGAAAACAGAAGGATCAGCCATTGAAAATCCAACTGCCAGATTCTTCTCTCCCTCAACTTCATCTCTCGGGGAAGAATTGGGAGACCCCAATTTGCATCATCTGGTCAGCTGGTCCTTGCGAAAGTCAGCCAGTTCAGACAAATTTCATCTCATCTGTATGTGTTGTGTATGGGGACATTTAGGTCACTGTATAACTTTAGATCAATGAGTGGTCTGGGTTTGTCAGCCACATTACAACTAGTGTTGAGCATTCCGATACCGCAAGTATCGGGTATCGGCCGATACTTGCGGGTATCGGAATTCCGATACCGAGATCCGATACTTTTGTGGTATCGGGAATCGGTATCAGGATTAATATCAATGTGTAAAATAAAGAGTTAAAATAAAAAATAGGGATATACTCACCTCTCCGGCGGCTCCTGGACTTTACCGCCGTAACCGGGAGCCGTTGTACCTAAGAATGCGCGCTTAGAAGACGTCCGCAGCTTCTGATTGGTCGCGTAGCGGTCGCGTGACCGCTACGCGACCAATCACAAAGCAGTGACGTCACCTAAGGTCTTTCAAGCGCTTGAAATACCTTAGAAGACGTCACTGCTTTGTGATTGGTCGTGTAGCGGTCACGCGACCGCTACGCGACCAATCAGAAGCTGCGGACGTCTTCTAAGGTATTTCAAGCGCTTGAAAGACCTTAGGTGACGTCACTGCTTTGTGATTGGTCGCGTAGCGGTCACGCGACCGCTACGGACCAATCAGAGCGCAGTGACCTCATCTAAGGCCCTTCAAGCGCGCATTCTTAGGTACAACGGCTCCCGGTTATGGCGGTAAAGTCCAGGCTGCGTCGGAGGGTGAGTATATCCCTATTTTTTATTTTAATTCTTTCTTTTACACATTGATATGGATCCCAGGGCCTGAAGGAGAGTTTCCTCTCCTTCAGACCCTGGGAACCATACAGGATACCGTCCGATACTTGGTGTCCCATTGACTTGTATTGGTATCGGGTATCGGTATCGGATTAGATCCGATACTTTGCCGGTATCGGCCGATACTTTTCGATACCGATACTTTCAAGTATGGGACGGTATCGCTCAACACTAATTACAACTACTCGGTCACACCACCGTATTTAGTGAACAAGTGATATCCAATTTTTTTTGTTACTTGCTACAGGTAACTTTAAACAAGCATCACATACAGTTGGGTGAAAAACTGTTTGCCCCCTTCTTGATGTCCTATTCTTTTGCATGTTTGCCAACATGTGCAAAGAAATGGTTTTGTAATTTACAGTTATTAAAACTTATGCTCCATTTAAAAAATAACAAGCTTTCATCTGCTGAAGTATGCCCCCTGGCTTTATTCCGTCTCCAAACGTTATCTGTCCTCTGAGTGGCCAATCAGTTGGCCAAGCATGCGCAGGTCCTATCATCATAAGAGTCCCCCCTACTCTCCACTGCCAGTGTGCACAACGTATGCTCCCTGCGCTCATCACACACAGGTCTGACAGTAAGCACGGAAGCATGTCAGTGATTCTCTCCACTGTGCAAAGTGAAATAGACCAAAAGCTCCTCAAAAGCTAGACATCATGCCGTAATCCAAATAAATTCTTGTAAGAAATGAGAAATAAAGTAATTGAGATCTATTAGTCTGGAAAAAGGTTATAAAGCCATTTCTAAAGCTTTGGGACTCCAGCGAACCACAGTGAGAGCCATTATCCACAAATAGGGAAAACATGGAACAGTGGTGAATCTTCTTAGGAGTGGCTGGCCAACCAAAATTACCCCAATAGCACAGCAACAACTCATCCAAGAGATCACAAAAGATCCCATAACAATATCCAAAGAACTGCAGGGATCACTTGCCTCAGTTAAGGACAGTGTTCATGACTCAACCATTAGAAAGAGACTGGGCAAAAATGGCCTGCATCGCAGAGTTCCAAGACAAAAAACACTGCGGACCAATAACAACATACAGACTCATGTCAGTTTTGACAGAAAACATTTTGATGATCCCCAAGACTTTTGGGAAAATACTCTGTGGACTTACAAAACAAAAGTTGAACTTTTTTGCAAGGTGTATGTCCCATTACTTTTGGAGTGAAAGTAACAGCATTTCAGAAAAGGAACATCATACCAACAGTAAAATATGGGGGTGGTAGTGTTATGGTCTGGGGCTGTTTTGCTGCTTCAGGACCTGGAAGTCCTGCTGTGGTAAATGGAACCATGAATTCTGCTGTCTACCAAAAAATCCTGAAGGAGAATGTCCGGCCATCTGTTTCTCAAGCTAAAGCGCACTTGGGTTACGCAGCAAGACAATCATCCAAAACACACCAGCAAGTCCACCTTTGAATGGCTTAGGAAAAACAAAAATTAAGACTTTTGAGTGGCCTAGTCAAAGTCCTGATGTTAATCTGATGGAGATGCTGTGGCATGGCCTTAAAAAGGCGATCCATGCTCGGAAACCCTCCAATGTGGCTAAATTACAACAATTCTGCAAAGATGAGTTGGCCAAAATAACTCGAGAGCATTGTAAAAGACCCATTGCCAGTTATCATAAACGCTTGATTGCAGTTGTTACTGCTAAGGGTGGCCCAGCCAGTTATTATGTTTAGGGGGAATCACTTTTCACACAGGGCCATGTAGGTTTGGATTTCTTTTCCCCTTAATAATAAAGACCTTAATTGAAAAACTGCATTTTGTGATTACTTGTGATTTCTTTTTCTAATATTTAAATTTGTTTGGCGATGTGAAATATTTAAGTTTGACAAACATGCAAAACAATAGGAAATTAAGAAGGAGGCAAGCATTTACAACTATACTTGAAACAAAGTTGTGTATCCACAATTTTGGAAAGGTGCCAACAATTTTGTCCTGCCCATTTTTGGGGTTTTGTGTGAAAATTATGTCCAATTTGCCTTTGTTTTCTGTTTTTTGTGTGTTGTCCCAATACACACAAAGGAAATAAACGTGTGTATAACAAAGCATGTGTAATTGAAATAACTTTCTGGGGGAAATAATTAATTTTCTGGAACAATGTCAACGATGCCAACACTTTCAGCCATGACTGTAGGTGAAGAGGCTACCATTAAGCTCTCTCCATAAGTCCCAACCATGTAGTTTCATAGACAAACTGGTGCAATCCTGAAAATATTTCTATAACACTTTTTTTATGATAGCAGGCATTGATTATACACTATATAGCACACATGTATAATCACTGTAGTGCATTCCTGTACAAATGATCATTTCAGCTCGTATCCATTTTAAGCACAAGAGCTTGCCGAGATGCTGGAGTTGAGTATGAGCATCCACGGCTGTAGTGACGTTTCGGGTCACACTCCTTTCTCAAGCTTGAGAAATGATCATCTGTATGGGAATATACTATGGTGATTATATGTGTGTACTGTATAATGTCTAATCAATGCCTGCTATCATGACCATGATTTGAGATATATAAAGACGTTATAAAAAATATTTTCATGTATGCGCCAGTTTGCTTACGGAGGAATAAATAGCTGGCCATACACACGATACAGCTGACAACTATCAGCTAACTCTTCTAACTTCTTCATACACATGAGCGCTCAGCTTGACCAAACCTTATTTTTTCCATGGTGAGAGAGGATAAAGAAAAAATAATCTCTTCTAAATGCCTGACCCTATGCTCCCCAGAAATGATCTGGGAGGGAGAGTCCAGAGGCCCAGGTTCAATTGAAATTGTTGTGTTTTGCTGACTTTCATCTATTGTACATGGGAGTGTACGGTATGATTTCCTTGATCATGCAAATGTTTCATCTATTTTGTATTGAATTGTAGTTTTTCTAATTTCCACCTCTCAGTTTATCTAGATTCTTATAATGTGGAGGCAAATAGTTTTTCCTCACTCTATTTTACTCCACAAGGGCCCTGATTCATCACAGCTTTTATGCCAGAAAATTGTCAAACTTTAAAAAGTCACTTTTTTTGTGCAATGCCAGGCTGCACAAAATTTTACAACTTTTGGTGTTTCATGCCATTTTGCCCAGTTCTAAAAAGTGGGAGGAGCTGAAATGTGGGCAGGATTGGGCATAGTCATCCTCATTTGTCAAATTCAAGGTAAGCTGTGGAATACCTACCAGAACAAATCTTACTGCAGTTACTGACTAGAGTAAGATTTGTGGCGACATGCACGGAAGCGCCCACCTATCCGCACCTTGCCTGATTCATTAAGATGTATGACCCTCTTAAAGAAGCACTCTCATCAAAGTTTTTATCCTCTTATTATATTACAGCCTTCATATAAAATAGCACTGTGCACTTACAATTGCTCACTTTGTCCTTATATCCAGCTAAATCGTCTCTTTTCCATTAGGTCTATAACATCACATGATGATTAAAAACTGACTAGATGAATCCTTCTTATCTTATCTAAATGCTGATGGTTTCTATTGTCTTTGTTTTCCCTTCCTGGTTTGTGAAAATAAAAAAATCTAATTTTTCCCACAAAAGTATTCTTTTAGCCCCATTTTTTTTATTTTCACAAGGATAACAGGAGAAAATAGACCACAAAACTTGTTCTGCAATTTCTCTTGAGTATGGTGATGCCTTATATGTGGGGGAAAATTACTGTTTGTGTGCACAGCAAGGCTTAGTGCCATGATCTCTTACAGGGTTTAATCCTGTCTGGCCTTTTTCCAGGCGGATCATGTCAAGGGTTAACTTTTCTCTGCCTCATTCTGGGTTCAGGTATGCTATTTAGCTCCTATGCATCCTGCTGGCGGTGTCAGCTATAGTTCTGCTTTTGGCGTGTAAACCTGACTCTGGTAGCCCTTGATTTGTCCTGCTGTGATCCCTGCCTTGCCCCGTGTCTGTTGACTCCCTCTGTCTGCCCTTATGCCAGCGTTTCCCTGTTTGTCGGTTTGATTCTCTGGTTTCTGACTTGGCTTGTATTCGGACATGCTTCTGCCTTATGACTTTGTCTTTTCTGCTCCTGACCATTGCTGAACCTCCTGGCTTGTTCCTGACCACGTGTACTTCTGATCCCTTTAGTACTTCTGCCTCTGTTTTTTGACTCGGCTTGTCTGACCACTCTCTCGCCACTAGGTGGCGCCTATGCTGCTGCTCTGTGGTGCTTTTCTACGCAGTCTCACTTCCCTCTCAAGCTCCCTCTGGTGGAGGTTGCACTATACTGCACCGCAGCAGCATGACACTTATAGAAGGGACGATGCGCCATTAGTCTTTTGGATGTCAAAATTTGCTGGAATACTTAGCAGACACCATATTGGGTTTAAGAGCCCCTGATGTGCCTAAACAATGCAAGCCTCCCACAAGTGACCCAATATTGGAAACTAGACCCCTCGATGAATGTATCTAGATGTGTGGTGAGCTCCATGAACCACTAGGAGCTTCACAGAAGTTTATAACGTAGAGCCGTGAAAATAAATAAAATCACATTTTTTGTACAACAATGTTTTTAGTCCCAAAGGTTTTATTTTCACAAGGAGTAAAAGCAGAAAATCGGTGGTTTGAAATAGGCACTGCCAAGCAATAAATCTATGGATTCCATTGGCAATTTTGGAAGGATTAAAACAACCTTTTATTGTTGCCAAGTGTTTCAGAGCTGAACTGGCTCCATCATCAGGCCGGTATACATATACAATAAAATGAAACAATTAAACACCCTTGCACAGGAACATCATTTCATGGGTGGGGTGTTTAATCTAATTCATTAACCTACACCTGTATCCTACTCATTCAGCAGAAAAAAGGGATCTCTAAATAGACAAGAAAATACATAACACTCTACATTAATGACCATGATCTTAAAAAATACAAAAGTGTGCAAGATAAATAATATTGAAGCATGTTTTTATTATGGTGCATAAATGCAAATTTCTGATCTTCTCGGTAACCCTATGTTATGGTCATGTCGGATGCTGTTCAGACCAGGTCGTTAGACAGACAGCGGTAATTCCGCTTTTTTCCACTATGCGCTCATTGGCGTCGGCTAGATTTTATCTAGCTGGTCCGGGGTTAATTTACCTGGTGCTTGGATTGGAAGCTGGGCCATGCCCACTGCCTTTAAATAGTTCTCCTGAACATTGGGCGTCGCCGATTATAGCTTCTGTCTTGTGTGTGGTTATCTCGGTCTGGAGTGGTGAGCTAGTAGTTGGAGTATCGTTGCTGGTGGTGTATTTCCCTTTGTATTATTTTCTCCTTCCCATATTTGTATTTGTTTTGTCCTTTGCACTTATAGTGTATTCCTGAGTGACTGCGGCGTGGTGCTTATTTTTCCGTTATCCTTGTCTGTGCTAACTGTGGGTATTGGAGTGTGGTCTCTTCACTGGGTGGTGGGTGGTGGTTTCACCCTAGGGCTGAAACAGGAGATAGGGCGAGGGTGGAGGCCCAGACATGCACACCATCAGTGTAAACTCTGGGAGAGGGTCAGTCAGGGTTTCCCTAGTCTGAGGGAAATCGCAGGGGCCCGGGTTATTAGCTCTTTCCTACCTAGGTCTCCCGTGACATTATAATCAGCCAACATTATTTCCATGGATCCCATGATTTCCATAACTCGCCAGTTAGAGGCGCTGTCCCTACAGGTCACTGAGTTGAGGGGGGCAGTGCAGCAACAGGGACTAGCAGTATCTAATGTGCAAGGCGGAGTTACAGGTAAAGTTGCTGAGCCTAAGTTTCCTTTGCCTGAAAAGTTTGCTTGGGAACGCAGTAAATTTGTTTCTTTTCGTGAAGCTTGCAAATTGTATTTCCGTATGCGCCCGATCTCCTCTGGTAATGAGGCTCAGCGTGTGGGCCTGGTGTTGTCATTATTAAGCGGGGATCCCCAAGCATGGGCGTTTTCTTTGCTGTCTTATTCTGCTACATTTAACTCTGTGGAGAGTTTTTTTTCTGCTCTAGGACACATTTACGACGATCCGGACAGAATGGCTCTAGCAGAATCTAAGATACGCACTATTCGCCAGGGGGAGCGTGTTGCAGAGGATTACTGTTCTGAATTTCGCCGCTGGGCGGTCGACACACAGTGGAATGATCCCGCGCTGCGGAGTCACTTTATTCATGGAGTTTCTGATAGGGTTAAAAAAAGCCCTCCTGATGTACGAGACTCCTGCTTCACTAGATTCTGCTATGAGTCTTGTTGTCCACATTGATTGCCGTTTGCGTCACGGGGATCATGAGACGCCGCCTGTGGGAGAAGGTTTAGGTTCACGTGAGGTTGCTGCAGGTGAGCCCACGGAACCTCCGCAAATCGCAGGGGTGTCACATGTTAAGCATCGAGCCACTGTACTCAGGAAGCAGGGAGCCTGTTTTTACTGCGGTAAAACTGGTCATTTTATTAATATCTGTCCTCTGCTGTCAAAGAAAAACGCAACGGCGGAAAACTTCTAAGCTCAGAGGGTGTGGAGGAGTCCAATCTGAGCTTATGTGTATCCTACATGATGGATTCTCAGTGCATGCTCCCTGCCAAAGTTGTTGTCACTGGCAGAGAGCTGCCAATCACTGTTTTTGTGGATAGTGGTTCTGCCACAAATCTCATTGATGAGGAGTTTGTGCGCACTGCTGGTTTTAGGATCGATAAACTGCCTCATCCTATCCGCGTGGTCACCATCAATTCTGCTCCTCTCCCACAGGGGGAGATTACTGAGTTTGTGGCTCAGGTTAAACTCCACATTGGGGTCCTTCATTTCGAGCAGGTTACATGTAAGGTGCTCAAGAGTCTTCCGGCACAATTGGTTCTGGGTTTTCCATAATTGTCCACACACAACCCGGTTATTGACTGGAAAACTCAGGACATAATTCAGTGGAGTGATTTCTGTCAGGAGAATTGCTTGGCCACATGTGTTTCTGCTGTGACTTTAAGCGTTCCTGAGTCACTTCTGGATTTTGTGGATGTGTTCTCTGAGAAGGGTTGTTCAGAGTTGCCACCGCATCGCTCCTATGACTGTACTATCAGGTTTAAACCAGGGGCCAAATTGCCTAAAGCAAGGATGTTTAACATCTCCGGTCCGGAGAGACAAGCGCTAAAGGATTACATTGCTGAAAGTTTGAGCAATGGGCACATCAGGCCTTCGTCCTCACCAGTGGCAGCAGGGTTCTTCTTCGTTAAGAAGAAAGATGGTGGACTACAGCCGTGTCTGGATTTCAGGGAGTTAAACCAGATTACGGTTCATGATCCATACCCTATGCCATTGATACCGGATTTGTTCAACCAGGTGGCAGGTGCTAAGTGGTTTACCAAGCTTGACCTCAGGGGGGCGAACAACCTCATAAGAGTCCGTCAAGGTGATGAGTGGAAGATGGCTTTTAATACCCCTGAGGGTCATTTTGAAAATTTGGTGATGCCATTTGGGTTGACAAACGCACCTGCAGTGTTTCAACATTTCGTAAATGATGTAATCTCGCATGTTTTGGGGAAATTTGTTATTGTGTACCTAGATGACATCCTCATATATTCTTGCGACCGTGATACTCATTTAGATCATGTCAGGCAGGTGTTACAGCTTCTCAGAAAGAATAAGCTATATGCAAAACTGGAGAAATGTGTATTTTCGGTACAGGAGTTGACTTTCTTGTGCTATATTGTGTCTGCTTTTGGTTTTAAAATGGATGCCGCTAAGGTGCAAGCGGTGTTGCATTGGGAACGGCCTGATAACCTAAAAGCACTTCAGCGGTTTCTTGGGTTTTCTAACTACTATAGGAAGTTTATCAAGGATTTTTCTATCATTGCTAAACCGCTAACTGACATGACTAAAAAGGGAACCAATTTCTCCGTTTGGCCTGAGGCTGCTGTGTGCGCATTTGAATCTCTTAAGAACAGGTTTGTTTCGGCTCCCATTCTTGTGCAGCCAGATGTATCGAAACCCTTTGTTGTAGAAGTCGATGCGTCTGAGGTTGGTGTGGGGGCGGTGCTGTTACAAGGCTCATCCTTGAGCGGTTTGCGTCCATGCGCCTATTTTTCCAAGAAACTGTCGCCCACCGAACGTAACTACGATATCGGCAACAGAGAGTTGTTGGCAATCAAATTGGCCTTTGAGGAATGGCGACACTTCTTGGAGGGGTCGGTTCATCAGGTTACTGTTATTACCGACCATAAAAATTTGCTTTATTTGGAGTCTGCCAAGCGTCTGTCTCCCAGGCAGGCTCGCTGGGCATTGTTTTTCACGCGGTTCAACTTTGTTGTCACTTACAGACCTGGTTCTAAAAACACTAAGGCGGATGCTTTGTCCAGGTGTTTTCCGGGGGGAGAGCCTCAGGAAGATCCAGTACCCATCCTCCAAAAGGGTGTTGTGGTTTCGGCTCTCACTACCGAGGTTGAGGCTGAGATTGCCGAGGCCCAGGAGGAGGTACCATCTGAGCTTCCCGTCAACAAATCTTTTGTACCGCTTCATCTCCGCTTAAGGTTTTGGCGGAGCATCATGATGCTGTCCTGGCTGGTCACCCAGGGGTTAGAGGTACCTTGGAGTTGGTGTCACGTTGGTTTTGGTGGCCCAAGATCCGACAGGACGTGGTCTCATACGTGTCAGCTTGCACCACGTGCGCTAGGACTAAGACGCCCCGCTCCTGTCCTGTTGGCACACTACTACCTCTCGAGGTACCTAGTAAGCCATGGACGGAAATCTCCATTGATTTTATTTCTGACTTGCCCTCCTCAGCTGGGAACACGGTCATCTTGGTGATTGTTGATTGGTCCTCAAAAATGTCGCACTTTGTGTCTTTGCTTTCGTTGCCTAACGCTAAGACTCTGGCTCACGTATTTGTGCAGGAGGTGGTCAGACTTCATGGGGTTCCGTCTGACATCGTTCTGATAGGGGGACTCAGTTTGTGGCAAAATTTTGGAAAGCATTTTGTTCACGGCTGGGGATCAAGTTGTCTCATTCTGCGGCGTTTCATCCTCAGTCTAATGGTCAGACCTAGCGCATGAACCAAAATTTGGAACAGTACTTATGCTGCTTTGTTTGGGATAACCAGGAGGAGTGGTCGAAGTTCCTTCCTTTGGCTGAGTTTGCCATCAATAATCACCGCCAGGAGTCATCTGGGGAGTCTCCTTTTTTTGTGTTTACGGGCTTCATCCTCAATTTTGTACTTTGAGTCAGTGGGGCTCTTCCGGCATCCCGGAGGAAGACCAGTTAGGAGCACAATTATCATCAGTCTGGAGGAGAGTTAACAGCGCCTGTTGAGTGTGGGTGCTAGGTACAAACGTGTGGCTGACAGTAGGCGTGTGCCAGGTCCGGACCTGAGTGTGGATGACTGGGTGTGGTAATCCACAAAAAACATAAGACTCAAAATACCATCCCTTAATTTGGGTCCAGGGTTTATTGGTCCATTTAGGGTCGCCGCTGTCATTAACCCAGTAGCGTACCGGTTGGAGCTTCCTACGGTGTATAAAATACACAACGTGTTCCACAGATCGTTGTTAAAGAAGGTGGTGGGTCTTGTGGACGCGACACCAATTCCTTCTCCAGTCTTGGTGGATGGTAATTTGGAATTTGAAGTCTCCAAGGTGGTTGACTCTCGTGTAGTGCGCCGCACTTTACATTACTTGGTACACTGGTGTGGTTATGGGCCTGAGGAGAGGTCCTGGGTACCAGCCTCGGACGTTCATGCGGATCGGCTGGTCAGGTTGTTTCACCGCCGCCATCCAAACAAGCCAGGTCCTATAAGCTGTTAGGGCCCTGGGGTCCCTCGTAGAAGGCGGGGGACTGTCATGTCGGACGCTGTTCAGACCAGGTCGTTCGACAGACATCGGTAATTCCGCTTTTGTCCACTATGCGCTCATTGGCGTCGGCTAGATTTTATCTAGCTGGTCCGGGGTTAATTTACCTGGTGCTCGGATTGGAAGCTGGGCCATGCCCACTGCCTTTAAAAGTTCTCCTGAACATTGGGCGTCGCCGATTATAGCTTCTGTCTTGTGCGTGGTTATCTCGGTCTGGAGTGGTGAGCTAGTAGTTGGAGTATCGTTGCTGGTGGTGTATTTCCCTTTGTCTTATTTTCTCCTTCCCATATTTCTATTTGTTTTGCCCTTTGCACTTATAGTGTATTCCTGAGTGACTATGGCGTGGTGCTTATTTTTCCGTTATCCTTGTCTGTGCTAACTGTGGGTATTGGAGTGTGGTCTCTTCACTGGGTGGTGGGTGGTGGTTTCAGCCTAGGGTTGAAACAGGAGATAGGGAGAGGGTGGAGGCCCAGACATGCACACCATCAGTGTAAACTCTGGGAGAGGGTCAGTCAGGGTTTCCCTAGTCTGAGGGAAATCGCAGGGGCCCGGGTTATTAGCTCTTTCCTATCTAGGTCTCCCGTAACACTTACAATCCTGTATTTTATTTTTTTACTTTTTTTACTTTCTTTACTTAATACCTCTATAGCACTTTCATTTTTTTAACTCTAACTGCTTCTGATCGCTTATACAGCAACAATGCATGAGCATGATATACAATGCTCTGAGCATGGTGTAACAAGTTTACTTTGCTCTGGTGACCCGGATGTCATCATGACGACATAGGGTCACCATAGCAACAATCGGCCCCTCGCAATGACGTTGTGAGAAAGCCGATCAGAGGGCAGAGAAGGCTCCCTTCCTCTGCCTGCCGTCTAAATGCCGCTATCAATATCGATAGCAGTATCACCTTTCTTTCACGCATAATGTAGTAATGGCAGACACTATAAAAGGGCTGGATGATTTCCTCAGTACACATAACATTGTGGGTTATAGATAATTTAGTGACAATAAAATGTATTATAGGTGGAGAAAGGTTAAACCTAATGGACCTAGGTCTTTTTTCAACCTATGTAAGTATGTACCTACAGTACCTGCCTGTTCTTTCTGGCACTGCCTCAGATCATTTACTGACTGCTCCTGCCGGCAATTCAGCTGCTCCACATCAACAGAGCAGCTTTTTCTTTTTTGAGCTGTTCTGTCGACAGGGCTTGACTGCTTATGTCACGCTGATTGAAAGTGTGTTCACTGCAGCTATGCAACCAATCTGTATGATGTTGGCTGTCACTCTCCGTCAACAGGGCAAAGAGAAGCTGCTTTTCTGTTTACGTAGCATATGCCACAGAATCGCCAGCAGGAGTGGTCTGTGACCACTCTGTGCCAGCAGAGATCTGTGCTGGGTAGAACAGGCAGGTAGTTAGCCACTACCTGTTGTTAGTTCTTAGGCCCATAGGGAAAAATTAATATAGTTGTGGATACCCGCTTTAATGGGGAAGCCTATTTCAGCTGATCAAGCCGGGAGCAGCACAGAGCCAGCAAAACAGGCATCTACTCAGTGATTGCAACCTAATTCATCTACAATTTAAAAGTATTAGTCGCTACATAGTGGAAACATATTCTGCACATTCAGCAATTATATTTCCAGTAACTTTTTGTCAATGTTTCAACTTTCCTCCCTGTTAATTGTCTTACTTTAGAGTGTTTTCCCTTTTCTTGTGAAGTTATAGATGGACATGTGCTCAGGCCGTAGTAGTTGGAGGGTGTGGTGGCTGTGTCTGCTTGGCTTGACATTCTGTTCAGTTGGTCGATTCAATGAGAAGCACAGACATGAGTCCTGTTCCTACAGTGCCAGAATGAGCACCACAGCTAATGCCAGAGGCTTGTGCTTGCATAGACCCTCGTAAAATCGATTGGATGGATAACGAGCCAGAAAACGTTATAAATTTTATATATTTTTAACTTTTTAGTACAAACACTCTACTTTGTTTATATTTTGTTATTTTTGTAAAGTCATCAGCTAATCAAAATAGAAAATCTAAAACTAATTTACTACACCACAGGTAATAATGATGATTCTTATACCAATACATAGTTCTTAGTGTCACACTCACGCCCTGACTGGTGGGCGTGAGCTTGGGGGGTTTGTGACCCCACTGTGCCACAAACCAGACTACCTTGGGGCGTGACTATGACAGCTGCCTTGGTCTTCTCTGGAGCCTCTGATGGTGAGGTCAGACTTGTGCAGCAGGCAGCTGCCAGGTGCTACTCCAGGGTGTTGTCTGGCTGTGGCTGCTGATCCCACTTGGAGAACAGGAACACTAGGACAGGTGCAGGCATCAGGCAGGACTGGCAGAAGAGCACGGCTGAAACTCAGACGAGTAGGCTGGCACAGAAAAGACACAGGGCTGGCAGGTACGGCAGGGACACAGGGCTGGCAGGTACGGCAGAGACACAGGGCTGGCAGGTATGGAAGAGACACAGGGCTGGCAGGTACAGCAGAGACACAGGGCTGGCAGGTACGGCAGAGACACAGGCCTGGCTGGTATGGCAGAGACACAGGGCTGGCAGGTACGGCAGAGACACAGGGCAGGTTGGTGTGTATGTGCAGCGCCCCAGAGTCCTGGTCGTTGCAGTAAGGTCGCTCTGACGCGAAAGGGAGTGATGGTACGTCTGATGGCACTGAAGGAGTTCACCCGACCAGGTATCACAGTCACACACTACACTTCACACTCCGGCCACCAGGGGGAGCAAAAGGTTCTACGTATTAGGCCACTCCTCACACTCTGGGAGTCGGATAGGAAGTTAGAGAGAAGCTGACTGGGTTTTGCCCAGGTAACATCTAGTGAGAGAGAGCGTTGCTTGGGAAGATTCAGGGAGGTCCCTGTCAGGGGTGGGATCCTGGCAGAGGCCTAGCACTAGACAGATCGTTACGGAGCCGTGCCTGCACCCCATTGCGGCGGCATCCTAAGAAAGGACACGAAGCGAAGTATATTGTGGAGAAGTGAGAAACGAGATCACAGCACAAAGGAGATAGAACCAGAAGGAGTCGTGCCCCAAGATCAGCAACATCCTTCTGAGGTGCGTAGCCGGCGGCCGGAACGCCGAGGAAGTAATAGACTCTACGCATTACTTTGAACTACGGCAGGGCAGTTAACTCTAGGTTGGCTGTCTCACCTTTACACCTAATGAAGACAACGGAGGCAATTGTGGGAGAGGGGCATCTCTAGGGTCCCTATAAAATAACTCCAGGCCTACCCCATCATACGGGTGCGTCCTATCCAAACCATCTGGGGGACGGAGAGAAAGAACAGAAACATACACGACAGTTGTGAGGACTATCCCGTGGTGCTCAGCAGGGAGGCACTACAACACACAGGCGCTAGTAGGAAGGCTACTAATTTCCACCTGCAAAGGGAACTCTGGATGTGCCTTCGGACCGGCCGGTCTCAGCCAGCCCTTTTAGCAGTGCTCTGGATTGCGGATGCCGAAGCCTTCAGTAAAGAGGTAAAGAGACTGCAATCCTGTGTCTTCGTCATTTACTGCGACCTATACCATTACCATCTACTCATCAAGGGAAGTAAATCTGAAAACCTACAAATAAATGTCCCCACGGCCATGAAAGGACATACCCCTGAGCCAAAGCAAAAAAAACCTACAGAAAAACCAAACAAAAATAAAGAACCAACAAAAATATTTGATCTTGCACCTTCTTATTTATTGCGGGCATACTGACCAGGCTAGCCATGTGACTCCCTTCAGTGTGATTGTGTTATGTCATCTACACTCCATCACGGTTTTTTCTGTTTATCCCATTACTGTCTATTTTGTCTCATAGCATCTATTTGTTGTGATTTATAATAAATATTTTGTACTTTTGCATTAAACCCCTGCTTCTTGTATGGATTTTTCATAGGATTCTATTTGCCATCAAATATTTTTGTTAGTTCTTTATTTTTGTTTGGTTTTTCTGTAGGTTTTTTTTACTCATCAAGGGAAGCCCTGGGGACACACTTCACCTGTGGGAAGTTACAACATCTAGCTGCCATTCCATCACCCCAGCGGACCCCTAGCAGCGTCGGTCACCCTGATCGAATACCACAGGTGGCGTCACGAACACTAGACAAACAAGACCTATTAATTGGACGCCCCTCAAAGGGCCATGGACGGGGTCAGGCCACCGTGACATCCCACGAACCGAAAGACCGGTACCGAGTACCCCATTGCCCTTACGTGGGGCGCTCCATATGTGTGAAGGAACAAATTAAGAAAGATTCTCCATTTTGTGCTTTTGACTCCATTTTCTTTTTGCTTAAAGATAAATTCTGTTATTTAATTAGGTAAAAGGTTATAGCTGTCATAAAGTAACTTTATCTTGTTGTTCACAAGTCTGTTATTCAACTAGGCTATTGTTCATGTTCTGCTACAAGGCCAGAGTGTTCTAACTTGAACCAGATAAGAGACTTGGAGGTGTATTGCTATACAAGACTCTGAGGCACCTGTTGGTATGCTTTTTCAATGCCAAGAAGACACGACCATATATGTAGTTTCCAGATTTTCTGTATCCTCACAGGTTAAGTTTTTCCTGCATTTTTAGAGGTTAAGTGCTGAAAGTGTGTTCTTATGCTGATTGGTTGAAGTATAACTTCTATGATTATGAAAAGTGATACACAATAAACGGGGGCCAGAGATCTGCTCGATCCTCCCAAACAGAGAAACACGTCTCCGTCTGGTCATTTTCAGTTGCCGGCAATGCCCTGTTAATTAATTTGAAAATCACTAGGTCAACCGTGAAGGGTCACTTTAGATCCTCTCTCAACATATGAAGGAACAGGTAGGGACCTGTTCACACAGGAGATTCGGGTAAGGAAACTAGCAGGAAGGAATGGAGTATGAAGGAACAGGGTGGGACCTGTTCACATAGGAGGTGGACCGCAAATGTATGCGGAGAGGAACTGCAGCAAAGAGATGCTGCAGCAGCAAGAGCCAGCATGAAGCAGAACCGCAGGAGTACAGAGCACAGGCAGAGCTGCAGAGAGACAAGGGTAGAGAGCAGGGTAGAACCACAAAGTGCAGAGCCAAGAGGAGAGGGAAGGCACAGAGTGCAGAGCCAAGAACAGGGCGAAGGCACAGAGTGCAGAGCCAAGAGCAGAGCGGAGGCACAGAGTGCAGAGCAAATCCACAGAGTGCAGAGACAAGAGCAGAGCAAGGCCCAGAGTGCAGAGCAAAGTCACAGGTTGCAGAGCAAGAAGCAAAGCAAGGTCACAGAGTGCAGAGTCGAGAGCAGAGCAGAGAGGCACTAGGAAACACACAGCAGGGAAAGAAGCCACAGACATGGAGACAAAGGTAGGACAAAGTTCAGACAAGGTAATAGAACAAGACAAGGTATAAGAACAAAGACACAGGGACCAGGATATTCAGCCTCCTGGAGGGCAGACAAACAAGATACAAGGCAAAGCAAGGAGAACAGCCTTCAGAGAAGGCAAGACACAGAGCAAGGCCTGGCAGCTCAGAAGCAAAACACCAACTGAGTTAACACATTGCACAGGCCCAGTCCACTGGGTGGAGCTGCACTAAATACTGGAGGCCTCTTGGTAATTGGTCAGGAACAGATTAGACAGGTGCACCTGATTCCTATAAGAACCAGAGAGTTCAGGCGCCGCCCCCCTATGCACACAGCCAGGAAGCATGCAGAGAGCAGAGACACAGAACATGGAGCTGGCAACAGACAGAAACCACAACATGACCTGGAGCAGTGGGTAAGATAGTGTGAGAGATGAGAGGCCATGCCGTGATGCCAGCAGAGTTGTTACAGTTAGATACACCAATAGCTATCACTGTATCATATTATAATCATATTATATTAATGAAAACCTTATATTAGTATATTAATGATAACCTTATATTAATGTGAAGCCCTGAGACCGCAATGTTTATGGGTTACAACTTACATAAAATCCTAGTAATAATCCATCTTAAAGGGGTTGTCTACTACTTGGTCATCGCCTTCTCAATCGACATGTTTACCCTTATAAAATAACATAACATTGTCAGTGCTGGCTTTCCCGGGGCTTGCGTGACATTGTTATGTCGCGCGATACTTGCAGCCAATCAGTGGCCACTTCACTCTCGCAATTTCAGACATAACTGATATTTAGTGCAAGTCAGAGCTGCGGCTGCTCGCTCACTTCCTCTGGATGTCCGATTTGTCTGAAGGAGGTGAGAGTGAAGTGGCGGCTGATTGGCTACAGGGATCACATGACATAATAATGTCACACAAGCCCCAACAGAGCAAGTGCCGACATTGCTAGAAAAGTACTGGCACCAGAGGTGAGTATAGCTGTTTTTAATTTATAAGGGGGAACATAGGGATTGAGAAGGAGTTACCCGAGTAATAGACAACCCCTTTAAAGGCTCATTGACACATAAGCTTTTAGCATATATGAGTGCTATCCATGTTTTTTAAAGATATATCTCTTACTTACAATAGTCTATGAGGCTGCTCACATAATTTCTTGCAAATTGCGTGCAATGTTGATGTGAGGGCCACGTCAAACTCAGCAATGAAAGTCTATGGGTCAATGAAAAATATGGACAGCTCTCGGTTGCCTTCCAAGTGCTGTCTGTTTTTCATAGACTGCTACATAAGGGAAGGTGGAAAAACTATTTTTTATCTCATCAAAAAAACTGATGAAACTCTGACCAAAGACTGATGAAACTGATGAAAATCTGATGAAATTTTGATGAAAAATACTGCTGAAATTAGTGTGATAAAATCAATGACTAGTGAATGAGTCCTCAGGGTTATTCTAGTCAATAACATTCATCAACTATCTACTGCAGGGGTCCCCTGAAATTCACCACAATACAGCGAATCCTAGTAGGAATACAAGGTACTTAGATATGATCATGGTAGAACACAGCCTATAGCTGAAGACACGGGTTATATTGAGACATTAACCCCTTCGTAATAGAACAAAGTCTAGAAATAACCACAAATACAGGCGTAACCTCATCATTCAATGAATCATTCTAGAACACTGCCATTAAATAAAACTAAAACACCTATGTCACATCACTGCAGTAAAGCAAACATTATTTGGACAGTAAAATAAAACCACTGCCTAAGGCAAGTGCAATGGTGACATTAATAGAACACAGCCTAGAAAAAAAGACAAACATTTCTGTGACAAAATTGCTATAATAGGACACCAGTAACTTGTCTATTCCCCATCAATGTCCCATTCTTTTATTTGGTGTCAGAATCCTCCCTCTGCTTTTTGCGTTCTGAGCATCTATATATATAATTGTCTAAGGGTTTTTCTGTCTGTCTGTCTGTCTGTCCTGGAAATCCCGCGTCTCTGATTGGTCGAGGCCGCCAGGTCTCGACCAATCAGCGACGGGCACAGCATGGCGACGATGATGTCATAAAGGTTGCCTCGACCAATCAGCGACGGGCACAGTATTGACGTAGATGTCATAATGGTTGCCATGGCGACGATCATGTCAAAAAGGTTGCCTCAACCAATCAGCGACGGGCACAGTCTGCCACGAATTCTGGAATCATCATTGTCCATATACTACGGGGACATGCATATTCTAGAATACCCGATGCATTAGAATCGGGCCACAATCTAGTCTACTATATAATTGTCTAAGGGTCACTTCCGTCTGTCTGTCTGTCTTTCTGTCTGTCCTGGAAATCCCGTGTCTCTGATTGGTCGAGGCCACCAGGGCTCGACCAATCAGCGACGGGCACAGTATCGACGTAGATGTCATAATGGTTGCCATGGCGACGATGATGTCATAAAGGTTGCCTTGACCAATCAGCGACGGGCACAGTCTGCCGCAAATTCTGGAATCATCATTGTCCATATACTACGGGGATATGCATATTCTAGAATATGGCCTGGGCCTCGACCAATCAGCGACGGGCACAGTATCGACGTAGATGTCATAATGGAAATCCCGCGTCTCTGATTGGTCGAGGCCGCCAGGCCTCGACCAATCAGCGATGGGCACAGCATGGCGACGATGATGTCATAAAGGTTGCCTCAACCAATCAGCGACGGGCACAGTCTGCCGCGAATTCGCCTCGACCAATCAGCGACAGGCACAGTCTGCAGCGAATTCGCCTCGACCAATCAGCGACGGGCACAGTATCGACGTAGATGTCATAATGGTTGCCATGGCGACGATGATGTCATAAAGGTTGCCTCGACCAATCAGCGACGGGCACAGTATCGACGTAGATGTCATAATGGTTGCCATGGCGACTATGATGTCATAAAGGTTGCCTCAACCAATCAGCGACAGGCACAGTCTGCCGCGAATTCTGGAATCATCATTTTCCATATACTACGGGGACATGCATATTCTAGAATACCCGATGCGTTAGAATCGGGCCACGTCACTTCCGTCTGTCTGTCTGTCTGTCTTTCTGTCTGTTTGTCTGTCTGTCTGTCTGTCACGGATATTCATTGGTCGCGGCCTAACTCTGTCATAGAAATCCAAGTCGCTGATTGGTCGTGGCAAAACGCCCACGACCAATCAGTGACGGGCACAGACCGGTGGCAACATGGCCGCTCCTTCCTCCCCGCAGTCAGTGCCCGCTCCATACTCCCCTCCAGTCAGCGCTCACACAGGGTTAATGCCAGCATTAATGGACCTATGCAGCATCAATTGTAAAAAGATCTGTTACAAATAATAATAATAATAATAAAAAAAAAGGTTATTCTCACCCTCTGACGTGGCGCGGTGTCCTCAGCAGTGCAAGCGGCAGGTTCCGGTGCCAAGGATGCTATGCGAGAAGGACCTGCCATGACGTCATGGTCATGTGACCGCGACGTCATCACAGGTGCTGCGCGCCTCCACAAGAAGGACCTGCCATGACGTCACGGTCATGTGACCGTGACGTCATCACAGCTCTTGCGCGCCTGCGCGAGAATGACCTGCCATGACGTCACGGTCATGTGACCGCGATGTCATCACAGGTCCTGCGCTCATACCAACCCTGGGACCGGAAGCTGCTGCGTGCACCGTACACAGGCACCAGGACTTCAACGGCACTTCGGAGACTTCAACGGCACTTCGGAAGGTGAGTATATGTTTATTTTTTATTTTACGTCACTGGGCAATATACTACGTTACTGGGCAATATACTACGTGGCTGGGCAATATACTATGTGGCTGGGCAATATACTACGTGGCTGACCAATATACTACATACTACGTGGCTGGGCAATATACTACGTGGCTGGGCAATATACTATGTGGCTGGGCAATATACTACGTGGCTGGGCAATATACTACGTGGGCTGTGCAATATACTACGTGGACATGCATATTCTATAATACCCGATGCGTTAGAATCGGGCCACCATCTAGTTACCTGATATTTTAGGGTCCTTAGTGTCTTACTTTTTGCCTGGAACATCAGGCCTTTTGGTACAATTGCTCTGCTTTCTTTAGCTATGGCTGCCTAGTTTTCTTGGTTCATTTATACTGCCTATCCTGACCTTTTGCCTGGTTACTTCTGCTCTGACTTTGGCTTGCGCCCAGCTCTGTTACACTTTCAGTATTTTAGTATTGCGGTTCTACTTTTCATCCTGTCTACATATGGCAAGGTTTTACTATACAGCACATAATAACCTCCTGTTCCTGTTGTGATCATGTTTGTCTTTGCCGTTAGGCTGTGGAATGTTTTATTATGTCATAACAGTAATTATGATTATTCTTTGGCTCAGTTCAATTTTAATGTCACCATCAAACATTCTTTGGCATTATTTTATAGTGATAATGACAATATAATGGTTGTGTTTAGCCCTAGACCGTTTTCTATAATTGTACTGTCACAATACCATTTATCCTAATTTGTAGGTTAATAAGCTATCTTCTAGTGTGACAACAATGTCACCGTATTATTATTATTTACTAGATGGTGGCCCGATTCTAACGCATCGGGTATTATAGAATATGCATGTCCACGTAGTATATTGCACAGCCCACGTAGTATATTGCCCAGCCACATAGTATATTGCCCAGCCACGTAGTATATTGCCCAGCCACATAGTATATTGCCCAGCCACGTAGTATATTGCCCAGCCACGTAGTATATTGCCCAGTCACGTAGTATATTGCCCAGTGACGTAGTATATTGTCCAGCCACGTAGTATATTGCCCAGCCACGTAGTATATTGCCCAGCCACATAGTATATTGCCCAGCCACGTAGTATATTGCCCAGCCACGTAGTATATTGCCCAGCCACGTAGTATGTAGTATATTGGACAGCCATGTAGTATATTGCCCAGCCACGTAGTATATTGCCCAGTAACGTAGTATATTGCCCAGTGACTTAATAAAAAATAAACATATACTCACCTTCCGAAGTGCCGTTGAAGTCCTGGCGCCTGTGTACGGTGCACGCAGCAGCTTCCGGTCCCAGGGTTGGTATGAGCGCAGGACCTGTGATGACATCGCGGTCACATGACCGTGACGTCGTGGCAGGTCATTCTCGCGCAGGCGCGCAGCACCTGTGATGACGTCACGGTCACATGACCATGACGTCATGGCAGGTCCTTCTCGTATAGCATCCTTGGCACCGGAACCTGCCGCTTGCACTGCCGAGGACACCGCGCCACGTCGGAGGGTGAGAATAACCATTTTTTTATTATTATTATTATTATTATTTCTAACAGATCTTTTTACAATTGATGCTGCATAGGTTCATTAATGCTGGCATTAACCCTGTGTGAGCGCTGACTGGAGGGGAGTATGGAGCGGGCACTGACTGCGGGGAGGAAGGAGCGGCCATGTTGCCACCGGTCTGTGCCCATCACTGATTGGTCATGGGCGTTTTGCCACGACCAATCAGCGACTTGGATTTCTATGACAGACAGAGGCCGCGACCAATGAATATCCGTGACAGACAGACAGACAGACAAACAGACAGAAAGACAGACAGACAGATGGAAGTGACGTGGCCCGATTCTAACGCATCGGGTATTCTAGAATATGCATGTCCCCGTAGTATATGGAAAATGATGATTCCAGAATTCGCGGCAGACTGTGCCCGTCGCTGATTGGTCGAGGCAACCTTTATGACATCATCGTCGCCATGGCAACCATTATGACATCTACGTCGATACTGTGCCCTTCGCTGATTGGTCGAGGCGAATTCGCGGCAGACTGTGCCCGTCGCTGATTGGTCGAGGCAACCTTTATGACATCATCGTCGCCATGCTGTGCCCATCGCTGATTGGATCGCGGGATTTCCATTATGACATCTACGTCGATACTGTGCCCGTCGCTGATTGGTCGAGGCCTGGCGGCCTTGACCAATCAGAGACGCGGGATTTCTACGTCGATACTGTGCCCGTCGCTGATTGGTCGAGGCCCAGGCCATATTCTAGAATATGCATGTCCCCGTAGTATATGGACAATGATGATTCCAGAATTTGCGGCAGACTGTGCCCGTCGCTGATTGGTCAAGGCAACCTTTATGACATCATCGTCGCCATGGCAACCATTATGACATCTACGTCGATACTGTGCCCGTCGCTGATTGGTCGAGCCCTGGTGGCCTCGACCAATCAGAGACGCGGGATTTCCAGGACAGACAGAAAGACAGACAGACAGACGGAAGTGACCCTTAGACAATTATATATATAGATTGTTAGCCTGTGTTCTTTTTTTAATAATATGATAATGTTTGTGGTAATTCATTGGCTGTATTATATTGTGATATGACACACCTATTTTGATTCATTTGTAAACTATTAATCTATTGTGGTGATGTCACAATAGAATGTGACTATTTCTAGGCTGTGTTATTAAATGATGTCAGTCACAACAAGGTTCTAATTGCCATGGTGGGTTCTTTGGTGGTGATGAATACCAAGACCCCCAATTCATCAAAATCGGTATTGTTCTCACGGGCCTTGATGAGGGGTTGTGCTGGAGTCAGAAGAGCCTGATTTATTAGGAGGGACATGCCTCTTAATGAATTGGGAGTGTCTAAAAATGGTGTCTGCCTCAGTGTAGCCACAAATCTTACTCCAGTCTGAGACTACAGTAAGATTTCAGGTATAAGGTACATCACAACTCGTCATGAATTAGATTACTGTTACACAATGTAGGCTTACTAGGTGAGGTAGATATTCTCAGTCCAAGGTCCGGGTGAGCACACGGGCCATGATCTTCGGTGCAGCAGACAGGTATGGCACGGGGAAACAGCTAGCGGAGTTACTAAAAACCCTAAGAGGACACATAGAGGCAAACTGAATGTCTTAAATTGTTCCTGGAAGCTGCAAGCAGACAGGAGATGTCCTAGAAGCTGCAGGCGGAGACGTAGAAGCATATTGAACATCTTAAATTGGAAACACCCCGAAAGCCGCTGTTGGACACAAAGAGGCAAACTGAAAGTCTTGAAGGAGTCCTGGAAGTCGCAGACAAGTAGGTGAAGTCCATAAGACCCCTGACAGCTGGCAGGGTAACTGGAAACCACTGACAAGCAGGTGAAGTCCTCCTCTGAAAGGTAGCAAGGTTACTGAAAACTGAAGACAAGTAACTCATGGACAGTAAACCACAGACAGCCAGGAGACATCCTGTTGACTGTAGACTGTAACTGTTCACAGACAACTAAAATAGTTACTAGCAAGTTTTAATGCAATACCAACACACAGATGTTTGTCTTGTGTGGCCTTATATAGGCCCAGGAAATACAACACATGGGAGCACGCCGTGCTACCTGCAAAGCCTGACATACAGCACAACAAAATGTAACGGACTTGGGTAGGTGCGTAACAATGATCCATGGTGTCACATCCCCATTCCTTCTCCAGCTTCACCGTGGCCCTTGACATAATAGAAAATGCCAAAAGTCCCAAAATTTTTGCTCAACTCCGTATTGCATAAAAATTTGCTACTTTTAAAAACAATTTATGCCCGAAGTCTTATGTAATCTGTTTGATCAATTGGGACTCTGGTGTATTCATTAATAAGCTATGAAGTACTGTGAAAACACAATGGCGTTTGTCCTTATTCTCAGTCAATGAACTATTGTGAATATATAGTATCCAGTATAAAACACATGTTTTTCCTAAAAAATACACATATCTTGGCATAAGTAACAAAACACAAACTATAAAATTATTATGATATTTAATCCACAGAGTGAAGCCCATATAAAAACACAATGCCAAAATGCTGCTTCTTGTTCATCTACCTCCCAAAAAACAGTTAAGCAAATGAAATGCCAATGAAAACTTCAACTTTAATCAGGTAAAAAAGAGCCATCACACAGTTACACTGAGGAAAAATTAAAGTCTTATATTTTTTGAAATTCAGAGGAAGAAAAATTATTATTTTTAAAAAGTAACGACTCTCAGAATAAAGTTATCAAGACATTCACGGTATACCATTAAGCTGAAAAAAAGAATAAACCTATGAGATACAACCAACCTGTTAGAGATTCAGAAATAAAGTATGGTGATCAGCTCTTCTTACCCGAACATGTAGTTCCACAACATCCATTAAGCAATCTCAGTACGCAGGACAAAAAAAAGCCGGGCCGCGTTCCCACGGTAGATATAGTTTCAAAAGTTGGTAGTAGACCAGCACTCGAGAACATCAGGAAAGCATATTTTTCTTTATTTATCCAAAATGACACTTGACAAAATAAGATTTTATTTTGTCTGTCATGTGTCACTTTCGATAAATAAAGAAAAAAAAAATGCTTTTCTGATGTTCCAAGTGCTGGTCTACTACTACTTTTTGAACTTTTAACTCCTTCACGACCTATGACATATAGGTAAGTCATAGATTGTCTCCCTCCCTTTGATGCAAGCTCTGGCGTTGAGCCTGCATCTTTCCAGACACATGACAGCTGACTTCATAAGCTGTCATGTGCCCCTAATTGACACGGGTGGAATCGCGATCCACCTGCAGATGTTAACATGTTAAATGCCACTGTCAATCTCTGACAGTGGCATTTAACTCGCGATTACCTGGAGAACATTGCAAACCCAATCCATCGGCGCCCCTGTCACATGATTGGGGGGTGCCGATAGGTTGACAAGACAGCCAGGGGTCTGCTGAAGACCCCTGTGCCTGCAATTGCAGATCTCCTATGGATGCCAGCCCGTGGCGGGCATTCTTACAAGATGATCATTTCTACTACACATATCCCTGCTATGTAAAGGACCAAGCGATCGGAAGATCACAGCTTCAAGTCTACTATGAAGACTATTGAAGTCAGTGAAAAGTATAAAAGAAATGTTTTAACTAATATTAAAAAAATATAAAACTTCAAATCACCCACCTTTTGCCCCATTAAAAAATATAATATTTTTTTCCACCACTTAAATAAAAGAAACCTAGACATATTTGGTATCCATGAACACGTAATGACCTGGAGAATCATAATGGCAGGTTAGTTTTAGAATTTAGTGAACATGTTTAATAAAAAAAAATTTTGCAATTGCACTTTATTTCCTGTTTATACAATACTAGATGGTGGCCCGATTCTAACGCATCGGGTATTCTAGAATATGCATGTCCACGTAGTATATTGCCCAGTTATGTAGTATTTTGCCCAGTCACGCAGTATAATGCTCCATGCAGTTATGGCCCCATAGATGTCCCATATAATGCTTCATGCAGTTATGGCCCTATAGATGCCCCATATAATGCTCCATGCAGTTATAGCCCCATAGATGCTCCTCTAGTTGCTTCCACTAAATATATGCCCTCCATTATTCTCCTTTTTGGTCTATTTTATCTCCCGTCCTCCCCTTCCCTCGCCTCCCTCCCCTCCTTCCCCCTTTTTACACTCTTTGCTCATGTTACGTGTACGTTTATATATTTGGTTCTCTTTGACGGATCTTCAGTCAGTTTACCCGGCCAAAGAAAACAAGAGTTCTGATGGTCTATTATGATCTTATGGGAATTGGCCTCTGCCTCCTCCCACCCTAGCCCCACTTTCCTACTAGGTGCCAACCTGATTTCAGTATGTGACACCATTATTGGGGTATTGGGCGCTTTATATCTGTGCATCCATTTTTTATTGTTATTTTCACCTGGTTCAGCCGCCTCACCTTTTATCTATATATGCAGCATTCTCCCTGTATTTTCATATATGGGCAGGCGTTTTGTATTCAATTTTATCTATTTTCTCCTTTTTTACTGCTATATGATACCCCCCATTCCATCCCCGACTGGGTTCACCAGTTATGATTATTTTTTTTAATAATCTTATATAAAACCATTTTGGCTGAATATTCTAGACGAGGGATGGCACATATACTTTACTAGCCCCCTTACTTCTCGCATTTCCCCTCGTCATCTCTTGGGGCTATTGCTAGGTTTGGCGCTGGCGAATGATGCGGTTATCGTCATGTGCAATGCGCTTTCCAGCTTGTGTCCCAATGCTGGAACGCATGCACTGAGGTAATAGCCCGGCGCCGGCCAGGATGTGACGTGTACAACATGGCGTGTCAACTTCCGGTGCATACATGCTCCACGTGTGACCGCCGGCATACACTGTCGCCCTGGCAACCCGGTGCCAGCGTGTGGTGAGTTACACGCCGACATTCCGCCCCATGTTTTCCATCTCACGCTGTATTCCGGAGTAGCGGGCTTTTGGGAGACGGGGGCGGGTGTCACCAGTATACTTTATTATGGTACGTACATTGGCAACATATATTTGTTATGGGCGCATACATTTGACTTTATGTTTAATCTGGTTTTTATTGAAAAGAACTTCAAAACAAACAAGGAACAAATGATTCAACAACATAAAAAGTATTGAGTACAAAAAGAAGTCTCATATACAACTGTATATGAAGACCTGTAACCAACAAGTCCCGAAATAGTATAACTTTCAGGTCAAAATCATTTTCAATCAAGTCCAACAAGATCTGAAAAGAAAAAAAAAAATCCATGGTGGATGTAGGTATCCCCTATCCAGGGAGACTGTAGGACCTTTGGTGATACATATGAGGTATCCTCTGAAAGAGAGCCACCCAAACAAGAGGAGCGAGGTCACTCCAAGTAATAATGGTATAAACACGAACGGAAAGAATGAGACTAAGAAGAGGAATATGGGGGAGGAGAGAGGATGAAAAAAAAAGGGGTGAGGGGGAGGAACCATGGAGTCTGATATAGAAGGGGGCAACTTGCACCCCTATAATGGCGTCCATCTAACCCGTATTACATTTGACTTTATTATCTTGTTTTCGCCGCTGTGTGCGCACATGTGTTTATAGTGTTCCTAAAACGGTATAACCAGGGTTCATTCTGGGTTTTACCCACATCTTTACGTCACTTATTGGGGGAGGATATTTGGGTATGTATTGGGAGATTCTGTGAGATGGCTTGAGACTTATCTTTGACTGCGGACACGGACGGTCATCTCCACTCCTGGGCACCTAGCCACTGCAGGACCCATGATGTGTACGGACCTTTATCTGGACTTTCTATGCCTATTGGCACCTATCTCCATGTAACTCCCCTGATGATTCTCCATGACTGGAGTTGAAACGCCTAGGGAGATATAACTTTGCTTCCAGGAGAAAAAAGAACTTTGCCCTCATATACACTTGGTGTGGCGGTTCCCTTTAGTGAGGTCCACTTGGGGCCTGTCCTTGTGAGGACAGGAGTTACACAGGGGTAACAGGGTAGATATTGGACCCCTAGCCCTGCCTCTGCTTTACAACCCCGGACCTCCTCCTCATTGTTTGGAAGTATACTACTGTCCGTCAGCTTCGGTGAGATCAAACCAAACTTTTTATCTAGAGCACTGGTTCACTTGAGCACTTTTTGTTTGTTGTCTGTGTCTGATTTTGGGTGTACAAGACTTTTAATCTCATTAGTAAAAGTTATGTTTTAATAGTGGATATCCTCCACAGCTTATTCTACTTTGATCCAGAGGGTATATTTACAGTGTGGCTATTTGACACTTTTGCTTCTTGCGCCCATAGATGCTCCATATAATGCTCCATGCAGTTCTTTATGGCCCCATAGATGCCCCATATATTGCTTCATGCAGTTATGGCCCCATAGATGCCCCATATAATGCTCCATGCAGTTATGGCCCCATAGATGTCCCATATAATGCTCCATGCAGTTATGGCCCCATAGATGGCCCATATAATGCTCCATGCAGTTATGGCCCCATAGATGCCCCATATAATGCTCCATGCAGTTATGGCCCCATAGATGCCCCATATAATGCTCCATGCAGTTCTTTATGGCCCCATAGATGCCCCATATAACGCTCCATGCAGTTCTTTATAGCCCCATAGATGCCCCATATAATGCTCCATGCAGTTATGGCCCCATAGATGTCCCATATAATGCTCCATGCAGTTATGGCCCCATAGATGGCCCATATAATGCTCCATGCAGTTATGGCCCCATAGATGCCCCATATAATGCTCCATGCAGTTATGGCCCCATAGATGCCCCATATAATGCTCCATGCAGTTCTTTATGGCCCCATAGATGCCCCATATAATGCTCCATGCAGTTCTTTATGAACCCATAGATGCCCCATATAATGCTCCATGCAGTTCCTTATGGCCCCATAGACGTTCCATACAGCATTGTGCCACATGTAATGCTGCTGCTGCTGCAATAAAAAAAATCACATACTCACCTCTCGTCGCTGCTCCTCAGCCTCCCGTCTCTCCGCACTGACTGTTCAGGCAGAGGGCGGCGCGCACACTAATACATCATCGCACCCTCTGACCTGCACAGTCACTGCAAGAGGATGGGAAGACGGAGCGGCGCCCGGCAGATGGAACGCGGACAGGTGACTATGAAATACTCAACTTCTCCTGATGTTGTCCCTGCCTGTCCCATGGTACCACAGCTTCTTCGCGCCTGCGCGAGAAGGACCTGCCATGACGTCACGGTCTCATGACCGTGACGTCATGGCAGGTCCTTCTCGCGCAGGGCCTGTGATGACGTCGCGGTCACATGACCGTGACGTTATGGCAGGTCCTTCGCCCATACCATCCTTGCCACCGAAACCTGCCGGCGGAAGGTGAGCATATAATGATTTTTTATTTTTTTTATTATTTTTAAACATTAGATGTTTTTACTATTGACGCTGCATAGGCAGCATCAATAGTAAAAACTTGGTCACACAGGGTTAATAACGGTGGTAACAGAGTGAGTTACCCGCGGCATAACGTGGTCCGTTACCGCCGGCATTAACCCTGTGTGAGCGGTGACTGGAGGGGAGTATGGAGCGGGTGCCGGGCACTGACTGCAGGGGAGTAGGGAGGGACTAATCGGACTGTGGCCGTCGCTGATTGGTCGTGGCAGCCATGACAGGCAGCTGGCGAGACCAATCAGCGACTTGGATTCCATGACAGACAGAGGCCGCGACCAATGAATATCCGTGACAGACAGACAGAAAGACAGACAGAAAGACAGAAGTGACCCTTAGACAATTATATAGTAGATATAGTCAAATCAATGCTGCTGTTCAAAAGTACAACTCGTCCCACAAAAAAACAAGGTCTCACACGGCTATATTGACAGAAAAATAAAACACAAATATGGCTGTGGGAAGAAAAATGAAGACAAAAAAATGGAAAATTTCAAGGTCATGAAGGGATTAAAGAGATAGCAGAAACTTTGGCTAACTCCAAAAATTGGTACATTTTTAAAAAGAAGGAATGCCCGACTGAGCTCAACAATCCTGAAAGAGCGTGAAAAATAACTACATTGTCTTGGTAAAGAAATACCTTCCCACCAAGTAGCCCAGTCAAGTCAAGAACACTCAAGGAAAAATAAAGAGACAAATTCATGAATGTAAATCTAGAGCGTATATGTCGAGATAGAAACCAAGTGTGACAATCAAGAACAGAAAGGTCAGATCAGACTTTCACTAGAAAAAAATCTAAAAAAAAAAGCCGCCTGGTTCTTTAACAAGACTATAAAAACAAGAAAAGACGAGTACAAGAAAAATTAAAAGAGAACTGTATGGATATGGAGAAGGAAAGAATTAACCAGGGGAGTAACGTTATTGAATGCTGGGGTTACAGTTGAACCCATGCCCTTGAGCAAAAGGGGGATCAAAAAATTCCCTTTGGCCCATATGAGAAGACCAATACTATTACATGCACGTGAAATTTAGGGCCCTTGTGAGAGATTTTACATTGGGCTCCACAAGCCTCAAGTTACGCTACTGGGAATGGCTCATGAATCAATACATACCGCACCATCTATTAAATGTGGTGGAGGCAGTGTTATGGCATGGACAAATATGGGTTCCAGTAGGACTGGGTCACTCCTGGTTACTAATGATGTGACTATGGACAGATGTAGCAGGATGAAATCTGAAGTGCAGAGAGCTCTGCATTGTACTTCGAATGCTGCACAACGGATAGGACAAGACTTCAGAAATACGGACTAATACTCTCCGAAAACAAACTGCAAAAAGAAACCAATGGCTTCTTAAGGTAACATCTATATATATAATCGTCTAAGGGTCACTTCCGTCTGTTTGTCTGTCTGTCTGTTTGTCTGCTGTCACGGAAATCCCGCGTCGCTGATTGGTTGCGGCCGGCAGCGACGGGCACAGTCCGGCCCCTAATTCGCCCCTTCCTACTCTCTGTCAGTGCCCCCTCCATACTCCCCTCTAGTCAGCGCTCACACAGGGTTAATGGCTGCGTTACACCACATTATGCCGCGGTGTAACGCAGTCCTGTTAACGCTGCTATTAACCCTGTGTGACCAACTTTTTACTATTGATACTGCCTATGTAGCATCAATAGAAAAAAGATCTAATTTTAAAAATAAGAAAAAAAATAAAAAATCATTTATATTACTCACCTTTCGGCACCTTTCCTGCTTATCGCGACGCTCTGGGCCATGCATTGCGGTCTCGCGAGATAATGACGTAGTCATCTGGGTGATTTTGCAATGCATCGCTGGGAACGGAAGCTTGTGGCCGCATCGCGCGCATAGGAACAGCTTCGCTGGACTCCGTAGGGTGAGTATATAACTATTTTTTATTTTCATTCTTTTTTTAACAGGGATATGGTGCCCACAGTGCTATATAGTATATAAGGCACCCTTCCCAATAGGGAGGTGCCTAACCAACATTATCTCATTAGTGAGTTTGCTCAACTAGTGAGTTGTTAGGTCCCACAACCTGAACCCTTGATCCTTGTGCAGCTAGATCCTGAACCTGAATCCCTGGTCTTTGTGTCTCTGGGTCCTGAACCCAAAACCCTGGTTCTTGGGCGGCCAGATTCTAAACTCTGAAGATGCTCCGGCAGTCCCTGAACTCTAAACTGCTCCAGCGGAACCTGAACCAGTTCCCGAGACCCGTGTGTCTTAACTTGTACCTATCAGAATATCTGCAGCTAGTCTGTACTTTTTGATCCATATTTAGACTATTGGAATATTGTAAAGATTACTCATTTTTAAATAGCTAAAATATTATGTTTATAAAAACCCCTTCAATCCAAGCTGAAAGTCTACACTTCAATAACATCTTCATGGCGCAGTTTGAAATCCACAGTGGCTAAATAATGAACATTCTGTCACTGTCCAAATTCTTGTAGTCCCAACAGTTTATCATTTCTATGTACTATTAATACACACATGTGGTTTTATCATTATGAATACAAATGTAATTATTTGCAAGAACACTTTTTCACTGGGCCGATTCCTTTTGGGCTACCCTAAAATACATTACATGTATACAAAGAAAAACTCTTTCTTCTCTCTCCAAGAAGCAGTTTTGTTCTTGTGTTCACCTGTTACCTAGTCATTTAGCAGCACTTCCAGCTATCATTTCTCTTGCTTTAACTTTGAATTTAAGCACAGAGCTGATAAATATCCATAATAATCTACTGATGTTGGGGTTTTAGGGTCCCATAGTTTCTTTTATATAATTAAATATTCCACAACAATTTTACTTTGTAACCTAAGTCCTGGAGGTCAACAATAAAGCAGAGCTTCTCAAACTGTGAGGTGGTCCTCAACAGTGAGGTGGGCCCTAGTTGTTGGCTATGTCTTAGCTGGGGAGTTAGTATTCACAGAAGTTATTAGAAACTGTCCAGCACTTCTTCTGGCTGCAGAAATCTCTTGTTTAGAAACAAAATCAACTCATTTTGAACTCATTTTATTGTTATGAAGAGTTCAAAAAACAAAATTGAGCAGTATTTTTCATTTTTACATAACCTTGGACCACTAATGGTGAGGTCAAGGCACCTTCTTTGTCTATTTGGTTAGGCCCTAGAACAAAAAGGTTTTAATATTAATATTTATAGTCACTGTGTTTTTCCAAAGGCTCTCTTTGTTTTGTCCTCTAATTACAAGATTAAAAAAAATTAAAAACTAACAATCTCAGTATTTTGGGAAGGCAATTTCCCTCTGACAAATTGTTTGATGTACCCATTGGGACTGATTTATTAAGCTTTATTCTCCATAAATCTGTCTTAGTTTGTGCCAAAACACAAACACTTTCATTCTCTGTGCCACATTTATTATATGTTTTAAACATATTCTGGACACAACTAAAGCACCACTGCAGCATTTTTTTTATTTGTCCGCTGGAGTGTCGTTTTCAATCTAAGGTCCCTGCCCCTAATCTTATACTTACCCGCCACCATCCTCAACTTCTATCACTGCTGCTCTCATCTGTCTCCATCAGGTTGTCACCTGCCTTATAGCGCCAGTGTTTGCTAGGTGAGCCTTAGGTCACTTTTCAACGCAAGTCAATGAGAGTCTTGTTCTGGCTCTCATAGATTTGAGAGCTTGTGACCATTACTTCTGACCAGTGGGAAGTTGTTTCACAAGATGGTGCCATAGAACCAAAGCAGCGAGGATAAAAGGTGAAGAGGGTGGGGGGGTTAGTATAAGACTAGGGTCAGGGAACTTAGACTAGTAGTACCACTCCAGCGCTCCAGTGTAAAGTTTGAGGGCTTTTAAACTGGCTAGTCTAAAGGTCCCAATATGAACCCTACCTGTTCATATTGGGACCTTTAGATTAGCCAGTCAAAAATCCCTCAAACTTTAGACTGAAGCATTGGAGTGGTACTACTAATCTAAGTTCCCATATGCATAAGATTCAATGCATATGGAGACCCCTGACAAATGATGGCACGGGAAGATAAAGATCCAGCATGTTCGATTTCGTACTACCAATCCTTCTGTTCCTGAAGATATAAGCCACCGACAGAGGTGTCTTGCAGTGGCTCTCCGATAGAGAATGCAGGAGCACTTGGCTCAGCTGACCACCCAACATTCAGCCAAACTATTGTTCAGCCAAAAACTGTCTTAGGTGTGTGTGTGGCTTAAGTTTGCATAGTTTAAAAGTTAAGCAGTTTTGGTAGTCAATAACATTGTGTTACTACAGATCTGGTCTTGGTTTGACATTTACAAGGATCAGTGATGGTGGTCCTTGGAAAATAACTTCAACTATGTTTTGCTTTCCATCTAATCCAAATGTGCAAGTTAGCAGTTTTACTAAAACATAAGTGGTAAATCTATGCATTACTTTGGTATTTTACACATTATATCCAGTAATGAGTACAAGATGCCAACATTGCCATTGTGGTGAACATGGACACATTTATTGAAGAAGTAAATTGATTTTACCAGCTTCACTCTTGCTGAAGATGGACAGTATGTAGTACTTTAGAATTTTTCATCTTCTGATCTTGTTATAGGAGTAATCTGTTGGTTGTTGGGACACCAGGATAGAATTAGTTAACTGACTGTTGGCTTAGCTGCTAACTTTCCATGGTCGATAGTCCTGTGGTTTGGATTAGACACTGCCCTGGCTTGAGATTCAGTGTTACACACAGAGGAAGAGAAGGCTGAGCGTGAGTAAGTATTTCTACATAGTCAGCCAAATGCAGTGACAGGAGAAAAGAGATGAGAATCATATGAGAATTAAATATATTCCCCAGAACCCCAAATCCCATGATTTGCCCATGACGACCACCATGGCATCTTTGTGCTATATTTCATATTCAGCTTTCCTTCAGTGGAATTTAAGCCCATATGTTTGGGATTGTATGAAATTGCTTGAGCCTTGCCATATTTTGGAGTTTATCAGTTCCTAATTCCTTCATTTTTTGGCAGATTTGTTACAGTTTACTAAATATTTCTCAATCGCATTATTATACAGGTTACTGATGTAACTGATTTATACGCCAGTTAAAGACATTCTGTGACTATTGCACCATCTCATGTACTGGAGCCTTCCTACGTTACCCTTCCCGTAGTGCTGTAGATTTTGTTGTTTTGACAGAGGTGTGCCCGCTCTTGGCACTTCACCAGTGTAAAGCAGTATACCCGATCGAATCCATTGTCCTTAGGTTGTAAGTATATGTCAATGTGCTCACACAAGGTGGCGGTTGGTCTGTGCATTAGGAATGAAGCAAATCACAAACTGGTACATTTTGTATATATTATTGGATTGCAGTTTGCTCTCTATAGTATGGAACAAAAAAATTGTTAAGAGCCACAATCTACTTATTTGGAAATACAAAAAAAAAACATTTTTTCATTTAGTTTATGATGATGGTTTAGTCTTTAAAGTGTTACACCTGTAGGATGATAGCTGTCCATATTGTCCCATTGTGGGCGTGCGCTAGCGATGCGTCCGACATTGCTTTCAATGGCGGCGTTAACGGACTACGTTACACCGCGTTATGCCGCGGTGTAACGTAGTCCGTTTAACGTACAGCCATAACGCAATGTGAACCTAGGTGTACATTTTTATTTCAGAAATCAATAGTTCATAGGAAAATAATGTACTATATCTCATCAGAGAAATCTAACTCTTTCAACTTCTGGACTGATCATTCACTCTCAATTCATGGGCAAAATCTGTATCTAGTGAAAACAAAATTCACCATTACTGAGATAGGAGATGACAGGTTGTTTAAAGTTCTATAAAGAGGGGATGACTAGAGGCAGACACAGACATTCTGCTTCAAGTTCTCCTGAAATCAAAGTTATCGCTTGCCATAGAATTTTATGAGCATCAATTGTCCTCTCCTATCTCAGTAACAGAAAAGTGTAACATTTGTGCTGGCTTCTGCTTTGGCCGCTAGGCAGTGCTGTGCCTTTGTTGCAGGTGATGCTTGATGGCAACTATCCCATATTATTCCTGGAAATTGTGGCTTTGGACAGTCTGGAAGCTACGGGGTTAATCTTCTTAGTTTAGGTTTTTATCTGCTGTCAGCGCTGAGTATGGCTGTTCACCATAAAAACCCCTGAGACCCGGTTCCTACTGCCAGTTAATGTATGTGCTACCTGGTTTTACCTGTGCTCTGTGCATCTGGAGTTTCATCCTGATTTCTCCTGTTTCCTGACTTTGGCTGGCGTATTGACATTTCTTCTGCCTGATGATTTTGTATTCCCGCACCTCCTAAAGCTGTCTGACTACCCTTGCTAGCTTGCGCCACTGACCAGCAGCTTACTCTGTGGCCTTAATCCTGTTTAAGCCCAGATTCCTGTACAAGGCTTAAAGGGTGAAGGACAGGGCAGCCCCGGGCTCTGGGAAATGCAGAAGCTTGCAGAAAACCTTTTTGTGGTTGCCTTTTTGGAGCTGCCAGGTGACTACAAACAGCGCTCGCTTGACAAAAAATATATATTGAATGAAGACCGATTTTACCCATGAATTGAGAATTTTGAGAATGAAGCTGTTCAGGAGAAAGAAGCAAATTTCTCTAATAAAATGTGTACATTTTACAAGTACTATTAATTTATAGAAAAAAAATTAAACAACGGATACCCTGTAATATTTATTGCTTAGGTCCTGTTGATATCACATTAGAGCCCTAAGTTTAGCATACGTGGCCAGGAAAAACATTCATCAGAAAATATCAATTCACCTGAAGGAGGCCAAGAGAGATATATGTTGGTATACTTTTTTTATTTTTTACTTTATAAATAAGTATAATTGACTACACTTTTCTATTCAGGAGCAATCCACAAAAATTCAACCGCATGAACAAATAAGTAACATTTCTACAGTACGTCTACACACTGGCATATGTCGGGGTCTTCCTCCACAGGTATACTTCTTGGCCAGCTTGTGCTTCCATGTGTCTTTGTTGGTGGAAGAAACTGTTTCCAAGCTATAAACAAATCTGGGCATAAACAGAATTGTTCTTCTAAACTACATCTACTTTTGCTGTCTATTAATGGAAAATCAAAGTCTTTGTAGTATATACATTCCCTCTGCATTACATGAGAGCTGGAGACCAGCTGTTCTTCACTCTGTGAAATAAGAGGAAGCCTCTGCCCTGGGCCGGGAGAAGAGACCCTTGGGAGTTGACCGAATAACCACAATTCTTGGAATCTCAATCTGTTAGTCAATCTCACTGGTCCAGACCAAAACTAAATATCACCCTGGAGGCCATAACAATTTAATGTTATCATTGGTGAAAAAACAGAAGGAACTGTTTAATCACTGGACAGCTCCTCTGCGCAGCTGAGCTGTGGAACGGTTACAGCAGGGTGCACTTCTATTTGACACATTTTTATACTAGACTGCTTCCAATAGCCACAATGCAGGGGTATGTATTAGTGATGAGCGAGTGTACTCATTGCTCGGGTTTTCTCGAGCACGCTCGGGTGACCTCCGAGTATTTGTTAGTGCTCGGAGATTTAGTTTTCATCACGGCAGTTGAATGATTTACAGCTACTAGCCAGCCTGAGTACATGTGGGGGTTGCCTGGTTGCTAGGGAATCCGCACATGTAATCAAGCTGGCTAAGAGATGGAAATCATTCAGCTGCTGCGATGAAAACTAAATCTCCAAGCAGTCATAAATACTCGGAGGACCCCCGAGCAATGAGTATACTCGCTCATCACTAGTATCTATGAATAGTAGCTGCCATACATTTCTGGTATCTGGGGATCCATTTCTGGAATTTCCACTGCTCTGGGGAAAAGGAGCCCCCACTACCCTATTTGGTACAACAGACGAAAGAAGTCAAGGTGGCCACAGATAAGTGCATCTATCTCCATTATAGTCTAAGGCTATGTTCACATGTTGTGTTTTTGCAGCAATTTTTTTCTGCATGCAAAACCTGCTCTCTTGACACAAAAAAAAACATGCTTGCAAAAAACAAGTTTTGCTACAATTTTGCTGATTTGGTGGTTTTCTGCTGCATTTTTGATGCTTATTTTGTGTGGATTATGTGTCATTTACTCATTTGTCTACAGTACATGTTTAATACAATTAGTTTTATTCATCAAAAACGCAGTAAAAAATTTTTGCAGCATTTTTTCATTTCCTCATTTTCTATGATGGGGAAAAAAAGCTCCAAAAATGCTGAAAGAATTGACAGGCTTTGGATTTAAAATGCAAATTGCCTCTTCAGAGAGGAAAATGACTTCAACCCTAGCGCCCCCAGGGGGGCCCTCAGGGCATTACTACCCTTAATAGTGTATGGGACCCGGTGAAAGAAAGCAAGGTGGGGGGCCTCGGGCTAAATTTACTACAAATGCAACATGTGAAACGCCCAGTTTTATTTTTAACACAAAGCACCACTCCAGCACTAGAGTGGTGCTTCTAATGTAAGGCCCCTGCTCCTACTCTCATACTTACTCCGTCTTCACCTTCCATCTCTGCCACTCCCATCGGTATCGGCCAATTTGTGACCTGTCAAATCTATCCATTGTTTGTGAGGCGAGCCAGAGGTCACTTTTCAATGAAAGTCTATGAGAGTCTCATTCTGGCTTTCATAGACTTGCATTTGAGAGCTTGTGACTGTTACCTCTGACTTCCGAACAGTCAGAAGCTGCGGTCACAAGATGGCGCTGCGATACCAAAGCAGCACTTACAAAAGGTAAAGACGGCGACAGGTAAGTATAAAACTACAGTCAGGCACCTTAGCACCGCTCCAGCACTGAAAAAAGAACCCCATTGGAGTGGTGTTTTATGCCAACCTACAATGCTCCAGTATAAACTTATTTTTTAATATTGTCCAAAAGATTACATTTAAAGGAGTTTTCTGGAAATTTGGCATTATGAAGAAATTCCTAAATACTTTTAATTAGCAAATGTATTATTTTATTTATTATTATGAAGCACTATCAAGGGGTGAACATACAAACTCCCTGCTGATGTTGTCCTTGGTGGGATGTGAACCCAGGACCCCAGCACTGCAATGCTAACCACTGAGCCACCGTCCTGCCCATATTTGTTTTCATAGGGGGGTAACGAACTACTTTAGAACGTCAAAATAGCTGCTGTCTTATTACACTCACAGAAATCTGTCCTAGAATGTTAATTGGAAAGTGGCTGTGAGCATGTGCAGTAAGAAGCTCCGCTGCTGTGACCTGGAGGTACCCGACACCATGTGCTGCACGGCCAACTCCAGGTCACAGCAGCGGAGCTTCCCACCGCACATGCTCACAAGTACATCACATATCCTATAAGTCTAGGACAAGTTTGTGTTTGTGCCACAAGTCATCAGCAATTATATTGTTCCAAAGTGATTATCTCCCTAGACAAAAAGAATGATTTGCTAATTAAAGCTATTTAGAAATTCATAAATGTATTTTCTTTAAACTTTTTTCTCTTTCTTTCCTCTCTATTTTTCTCTCTTTCATTTCTTTTTTCTCCTCCTCTTTTCTTTCCTTCTTTCTTTGCTTCTTTAAGTCATGTTTGAAAGATCCATTCTAACATATGTCCTTTTAGATGACAATAATGATTTGGACACAGATGAAGAAGAGCAATACATGAGAAAATGACATTTTTTTTTATAAAGACATACAGTAGGTAGGAATCAAATCTCCCAAACATGATATACAGCTAGTCTAAGACATACAGTTGAAACCAGAAGTTTCCATACACTATATAAAGACACAAATGCATGTTTTTCTCAATGTCTGACGTGAAACCAGAATAAACCTTTCCCGTTTTTTGTCATTTAGGATTACCATAATTATTCATATTTGTCATTATGCCCAAAAAGTTCAATATTAGTTTCATCAGACCACAGGACATGTCTCCAAAAATGAAGATCTTTGCTCCTTTGTGCATTTGCAAACATTAATCTTTTTTTTTTATGTTTCTTTTGGAGTAATGGCTTCTTCCTGGCAGAGTGGCCTTTCAGCCCATGTTGATACAGTACTCGTTTCACTGTGGATAATGACACAATCTTACCAGCTTCCACCATCATCTTCACAAGGTCTTTTGCTTTTGTCCTTGGGTTGATTTGCACGTCGGACCAAAGCACGTTCATCTCTGGGACACAGAACCCATCTCCTTCCTGAGCGGTATGATGGCTGGACATTCCTATCTTGTTTGCACTTGTGTATAATTGTTTGTACAGATGAACGAGGCACCTTGAGGTATCTTAAAATTGTACACAAGGATGAGTCAGACTTGTGCAAGTCCACAATCCTCTTCCTGATATCTTGGCTAATTTCTTGAGACTTTCCCATGATGCTACACAAAGTAGCAGTGTGTTTCAGGTGTGCATTAAAACAAATCCACAGGTGTGTCTCAAATTAACTCAGATGTTGCCAAAAAAACTACCAGAAGCTTCCAAACACATGACATCATTATATGGGCAGTTCAGAATTGTATAAAGGCATAGTAATCTTAGTGTATGTAAACTTTTGATTTTGCAATAAGTAATAAAAATGTCTTAAAACATTCTCTCTTACAGTTCTGACATTTGGCAAATATTTATTCTGATTTCATGTCAGATATTGAGGAAAACATGCATATGTGTCTTTTTATATAGTGTATGTAAACTTCTGGTTTCAACTGTACATGATCTACAGCATGGGCAGGAGATGCAGAACAGGGAGGTGGCTCAAGCTTTTCAGTTTAGTAGAAGATTTCGCTCCTTGGACGTTTATTTCGGTCAGCTGTAGTTTCAGGCAGGAGAATTACATTCTCCATAACACACTTAAGAGTCTTACTTATTCCAACACAATTCCGTTTATGATACAGCTGCGTTTGCTAAACACATATGTGCGAAAAAGCAGCAATTTCTGTTTTAACTTCTTTTAAACAAAATCTTATAATCTGCAGAGTTATAAACAATTGTGATTTCCAGGATCGGCCACGTTAGCGAGAGGATAATTCCTTTCCCATTGGTTAATCTATTTGTACTGTATGTATGTAACACAAGAATGAAAGCAAATGTTATTTTTAAATCTCCAGGGGGGATAAAATCCAGAAATGAATTTAAAACCCAGTTCTAAATGATTTTATGCAGCGACCTGATTCAGACTTGTGCAAAAAAAAAAGAATGTAATAATCGACATGATATATAGGGGTTCAAATTTGCATCTGGTTTTACTGTAATTTCTGGAGAAAAGCAAGAAATCATCCATGTTTCCTGGTTAGTGGAAATGATTAAAATCAATGTTGTCCTTAGGGGCTTAATCCTGCAGATGTTTGCCAAGTTGAAACACACAGCACCTGCCTGAGCCCACGATCGGCTCCGGGGGGACAAGTTGCTTATGTATTGCATTAGGGAATGGGTGGAGAATTATTAATTGTGTTGGACTTTACAACCACCACGCAGAACATTACACTTTTACACTTAATACATTCATTTCTGCTACAAATTACCCATGGTAAAAAGAGAAAACAGAAAAATAAAGAACGGCCAAACAAGTTATCGGTGTCTGCAAAATTACTAACTATATGGTTTTAGTTTAAGTTTGCATTAAAGTAACAGCTCCAGCACCAAATAAAATCTGCTAGAATATGTTAGATTTCATTTTTTCTTCTTTGGCACACTAAAGTTTTATTCATATACCGTATAAACAGTCTAAGAGTATGGAAAAGTCTTATTGTGCCAAATGTGGAATCATATTCTTCTTAGAAAATAACAAAAACAAAAGATTTTACTTATGCTTTTAGTCTTTTTCTGTATCAATTTTCAATATGTATAGTCATAAAACATTTTACAATGTCAAAAAAAAAAATCCAACAAAATACAGCCATTCACTGCCTAAATAATACTGATATATGATACATTAAAATTACAATACCGTGCCCATATAGTGCAAAAACATAGAAATGTCAAGTACCTCTCTGAATTATTAAAATTCTATCATTCCTAACCAAGATCACCAAGTGTAAGGGTACCGTTACACTAAAAGACATACCAACGATCACGACCAGCGATACGACCTGGCCGTGATCGTTGATAAGTCGTTGTGTGGTTGCTGGGGAGCTGTCACACAGACAGCTCTCTCCAGCGACCAACGATCAGGGGAACGACTTTGGCATCGTTGAAACTGTCTTCAACGATGCCGAAGTCCCCCTGCAGCACCCGGGTAACCAGGGTAAACATCGGGTTACTAAGCGCAGGGCCGCGCTTAGTAACCCGATATTTACCCTGGTTACCATTGTAAAAGTTAAAAAAAAAAAAAAACACTACATACTCACCTTCTGATGTTTGTCACGTCCCCCGGCGTCCACAGGGTTACGCGCTGCTGCTCAGAGCTTCCTGCACTGAATGTATCAGCGCCGGCAATAAAGCAGAGCACAGCGGTGACGTCACCGCTGTGCTCTGCTTTATGGCCGGCGCTGACACAGTCAGTGCAGGAAGTTCTCGGCAGCAGCGCGTAACCCTGTGGACGCCGGGGGACGTGACAGACATCAGAAGGTGAGTATGTAGTGTTTTTTTTTTTAACTTTTACAATAGTAACCAGGGTAAATATCAGGTTACTAAGCGCGGCCCTGCGCTTAGTAACCCGATATTTATCCTGGTTACAAGTGAACACATCGCTGGATCGGTGTCACACACGATCCAGCGATGACAGCGGGTGATCTGACGACGAAATAAAGTTCCAAACGATCTGCTACGACGTACGATTCTCAGCGGGGTCCCTGATCGCAGTAGCATGTCAGACACAGCGAGATCGTAAGTATATCGCTGGAACGTCACAGATCGTGCCGTCGTAGCGACCAAAGTGCCACTGTGAGACGGTACCCTAAGGCTGGAATCACACATGCAGTTTTGTGGCAGTCTTGGATGTATTTTATGAGGAGTAAGACCGGATTCAAATAGAAGGAAAAAGTATAAAGTCCGAGATCACACTTCATCTTGGTCCACAATTATGGCTTGCATCTGAATAACTAAAAAACAGGATTAGGACTCACCGAAGATAGCGCCATTAGTGAATGGGAGTCCAAAATATGAAACTTTACACTTTTTTCAGTTGGACACAATAGAAACAGATAGCTAATACTATAGAAGCGAGAGAGAGGATTCAAAAAGATGTAAATAAACTGGAGCAGTGGGCAACAGAATGAATTTTAACAGGGAAAATGCAAAGTACTACATCTGGGCAATAAAAATGAAAACAGCATATAGAGAATGGGAGGAATAGGGCTAAGAAACAGCACATGTGAAAAAGAATTGGGTATACTAATAGATCACAAACTGAACATGAGTCAACAGTGTGATGCAGCAGCAAAAAGGGAAAATACAATTCTGTGATGTATTAACAGAAGCATACAGTCTAGATCACGCAAAGTCATTATTGCCCTCTACTCCTCTTTGGTCAGACCTCATCTGGAAAACTGTGTCCAATTTTGGGCACCACATTTTAAAAAAGACATCCACAAACTGGAGCAAGTTCAGAGAAGAGCGACCAGAATGGTCACTGGTCTGCAAACCATGTCCTATGAGGAACGGTTACAGGACTTGGGAATGTTTAGCTTGCAAAAGAGAAGACAGAGAGGAGACTTAATAGTTGTCTACAAATATCTCAAGGGCTGTCACATTGTAGGATCATCTTTATTCTCATTTGCACAAGGAAAGACTAGAATCAATGGTATGAAACTGAATGGGAGGAGACACAGAGGGTGATCAATGAGTGGAACAGGCTGCCACGAGAGGTGGTGAGTTCTCCTTCAATGGAAGTCTTCAAACAGAGGCTGGACTTAGGCTGGTTTCACACTTGCGTTTTTGTCCGCTGCGCTTTAGCGCTAAAAAACGCATGCGTTTTTTAGCATGCGTTTTGACGCGTTTTCGACAACGCATGCGTTTTTTGACGCGTGCATTTAGTTGCAGAAATGCAACCTGTAGTAATTTCTAGCTGCGTTTTTTTGCCGCAAAAAAAGCATGCGTTTATTCGCGGCAAAAAAATGTATTGCTGTCTATGTAAACGCATGCGTTTTTAAGCCCATGCGTTTGCTTGCGTTAAAAACGCATGTGTTCTTATAGAAAAACACAAGAAAACCCTAACCCTGACAAGCCACCCCCACCATCAAGGTGATAAAGGGATACAAACCCTAACCCTGACAAGCCACCCCCCACCATCAAGGTGATAAAGGGATACAAACCCTAACCCTACCCCTAACCCTGACAAGCCACCCCCCACCATCAAGGTGATAAAGGGATACAAACCCTAACCCTACCCCTGACAAGCCACCCCCCACCATCAAGGTGATAAAGGGATCCAAACCCTAACCCTACCCCTATATGACAGTCAATACTTTACGAGTTTATATTTTTAGTACTCTATAGCAATACCGTATATCTTGGGGTGTCCACATTGAACAAAGCTTTTTATTAGAAGAATGTCCTGGTCACCAGGTCAACATAATAGCCAATTCCTATGGATCCCTAGGGTTAGGATCCCTTTATCACCTTCATGGTGGGGGGGTGGCTTGTCAGGGTTAGGGTTAGGATTAGGGTTGAGCGACCTTTAGTTTTTTAGGGTCGAGTCGGGTTTTGTGAAACCCGACTGTCTTAAAAGTCGAGTCGAGTGAAATCGGCCGACCACCGTGAAAAGTCGGGTTTCGGCCGAAACACGAAACCCAATGAAGGAATTTTTTTTTTTTTCTCTCTCTCTCCCTCCTCCGTCCCAGCACAGAAAATTTCGTATTGCACATTCCAAATCCCTACTGCGCACAAGCGATAACATGACGATAGGCGTTCACTCCCCTAAGACCTATGTCATCACTCTGCCCACGCTCATTCATTGGCTGAAAAAATGGCGCTAAACGCGTCATACGAAACGCAACTTTGGCGCCAAGATCGCGTACCGCATGGCCGACCCCGCACAGGGATCGGGTTGGGTTTCATGAGACGCCGACTTTGCCAAAAGTCAGCGACTTATGAAAATGCACGACCCGTTTCGCTCAACCCTAGTTAGGATCCCTTTATCACCTTGATGGTGGGGGGTGGCTTGTCAGGGTTAGGGATTGGATCCCTTTATCACCTTGATGGTGGGGGTGGCTTGTCAGGGTTAGGGTTTGGATGCCTTTATCACCTTGATGGTGGGGGGTGGCTTGTCAGGGTTAGTATCCCTTTATCACTTTGATGGTGGGGGGTGGCTTATCAGTGACCTGGTGACCAGGACATTCGTCTAATAAAAAGCTACCCCTAACCCTAGGGATCCTAACCCTATCCCTAACTATTTCTATTTATAGTGGGTTTTCTAGTTGATTTTGAGGATTGGCAGCTGTCACACACTTTTCAGCATGCGTTTGAAAAACGCAAACGCATGAAAAAAACGCATGAAAACACATCAAAACGCAGCGTTTTTTTTTTTTCAATGCAAAAACGCATGCGTTTAAAAAACGCAGCGTTTAAATGCGTTTACATGCGTTTTTTCACCACCTGCGTTTTTTTTTAAACGCTGCAGATCAAAACGCAAGTGTGAAACCAGCCTTGGTGAATCCTGCTTTGAGCAGGCGGTTGGACCAGATGACCCAGGAGGTGCCTTCCAACTCTAACATTCTATGATTCATATATTTTGAACTCTATGTGTCATTAAAAGGTCCATTGAGGGCATATCTGAATCCCATTTTTTGGGAATTGAGACAGAAGTCCAAGACAGAGGCATGTGGACCACGGCATGGTGTGAACCCAGCCAGTAATCAATATAGCTCTTCTCTTCTTTGTATACTTTATTTTGCTTGAGTACAGAAAAACTGCCAACAAAACATGAGAGTATGACTCCAGAGTACTAAAATCTTTTCCATTTACCCAGGTTATAGTAGTAGTGGTGTACTAGCATGTAAATCAACAATAAAAGGGTTAATCCAGGACTATTTTTTTTACTTAGTTTTCATCATGAGATTCAGCGGCTTCCACTAATGTCACATAGACAGAGCAGCATCTTCTTTTCTGCTCTGCTCTGTTGACCCATCATGCACCATCAACAGAGCAGCTCGGAAAAGGAAGAGCTACTCGGTTCACATTTAGCAGCTGAATGCAGGTGTCAGGTAGAACAGGCAGGTAGTTAGTAACTACATTGGAAGTCAATAGAATAGCTATGGGCAAATCAACAATGAAGTCATTGGACAAGGTATTCAAATCGAGGAACATTTCACGGTAAAAGAAGACACGGCTCGTATGTAGTCTGGTCTTTTCTATAGTAACATAAGGATGCAAAACCTGGATGATAAAGAAATAAGACAGAAGAAACAACACATTCGAAATGCTGGAGAAGGATGTTATCAATACCATGGATGACAAGAAGAATAAATCAATTTTGGAACAAATCAAGGAAGACATATCACTCAGAGCAAGGCTTACAAAGCTACAGCTTGCCTACTGTGGACACCTCATACGGACATCATGGTTGGAAAAATAGAAAGAGCAAGTAGAAGAGGAAGACCAGCAACGTGATGACTTGATACAATCAAGATAACGGCGGAGTATACCCTATGAACCAATCTAGGCTTGCACAAGATCGATCTTTCTACAGAGCATTCATCCATCAAGTCGCCATGGCTCGATATCAAGCTGAATGCTGCTAAATAATACCAGGATGTGGGTCTCCAAAGAGAAATAACACTGGGTCCGTGGGAAAAAATGCAGGTGGAGCTTTGCTCTCCAAAATCTTATTTATTTACTTCAGTTTATAGTAACTGTTAAATCAAAGCTCGGGAAGAGCTGAAACGTCACTTTTGTCACAGATCACTGAAATATAACAAGGTGATTACGACAATATCTCCTTTTTCTCCTTCTGGATTTGCACTGATTTTGCAAACAAATACTTCAGAATCACAAGAATTGAAGATTGGAGTGTGCTATTTTCTATATGGAATATTCTTGTTATGATAATGAGACTTCTGAAAACTCTTCTTCAAAAGGACAGGAAGTAAGAATCTATAGCCTTACTCTACAGCTGATAGAACTGTGCTCTGCAGCTCTTCAACTGAACACATTTGGTCGCGGCCGGTACCAGCTTTCGTTTGGGGATGCCAGGTGTTGCACCCCACTGGTATGGATGACTTATTTATATCGACAGGCCATCAATATTAAACCACCAGATAACTCTATGAACACTTGAACCCAGACTTTACTGAGGATAGTACAGATGCAAAAATACAGCCGTATAAGAATGTTTTCGAAGTAGATTGCTGGTGTAGAATGGGCAAGTTCTACTTGTGATGGAAAAAACTATGTCCTATGTTTCCTGTTTATAGCTCTTAACAGCTGCACTCAATGCACATCTATATATGAGTACAATGTACAGCTGTGAATAAGTGCCACAGAAAATGTGAATCATACTTCAGTAATTAGAGCCTGCTATATAATTTGTATGTGACAATGATATTCCATGATCCATTCTAATTGAAATTTCATGTCATTGAAGTTATTAATCTGGAGGTTGATCACTGGCGCTACTCTGTGGTTATTCTCCATATTCACCCCCACATCAGAGCCTTTTCCATACACATTTTCTCAAAGTCTTTCACCCACATCAGCACTCTGGAAAAGACAGCAGGCTAAGAAACATTCAACTGTAACCTACAACATGACTCATCGACTACCCATAAGAATCACAACTGCAGTCGAGCAAATTGTAACCCTTTCATAGTAACATTTCCTTCTGAAATCTGCCAAGAAGAAACTACAAGCTCTTCATGTTCATTCTTATCGACAATGCGAAAATGGTGGTAACTGCCATCTGATAACTGCACAACAAGGGAAATTACACTAATCCTACAAGTGTACAAAAGGTAATCAAGTCCTGGCTATAAGCGGATGTTGATGCCTGTCTGATCAATTAAGCAGGTTGCACATGATTAGTAAAAAAAAGTTATTTTTTTAATCCAGAAACAGAGCAAAGCCAGCCCACAAATAGTATTGAATAACAAAGCTCGTTCCTATTAAAGCCTCGGAGTAACTCTCGACTCTGCCCTGTCCTTCAAACTGCATGTCAAAACTCTTGCCAGCTCCTGTCGCCTCCAACTCAAAAATATTTCCAGAATCCGTCCCTTCCTCAGCTCTCAATCTACTAAAACTCTTGTGCACGCCCTCATCATCTCCCGCCTTGATTACTGCAACACCCTCCTCTGTGGCCTCCCCGTTAACTCTCTTGCACAACTCCAGTCTGTCTTCAAATCTGCTGCCCTACTAATCCACCTCTCTCCTCGCTACTCCTCTGTTTCTCCCCTCTGCAAATCAATCCACTGGCTCCCAATTCCCCAACGAATCCAGTTCAAACTACTAACACTGATCTACAAAGCCATGCACAACCTGTCCCTTCCCTATATCTCTGAACTAATCTCCCAATATCTTCCCTCATGTAATCTTCAATCCTCCCAAGACCTTCTACTCCCACCACACTTATTCGTTCCTCACACAACCACCTCCAAGATTTCTCCCGAATATCCCCCATCATCTGGAATTCCAAGCCTCAACACGTCCGATTATCCACCACCCTCGGATCCTTCAGAAGGAACCTGAAAACCCATCTCTTCAGGAAAGCTTACAGCCTGCAATAACCATTCTGCCGCCTCACCACCACCCGAGCTGCCGCCATGTCACCGACCACCAGTGCTGCTGCACACCCGACCTTCTGTCTCTTCCCCATTATCCCGTAGAATGTAAGTCCGCAAGGGCAGGGTCCTCTCCCCTCTGTACCAGTCTGTCATCGTAAATTTGTTTACTGTAAACGATATCTATAACTTTGTATGTAACCCATTCTCATGTACAGCCCCATGGAATTAATGGTGCTATATAAATAATATTAAACCAAACTAAACTGCAATACCAGACAGATATTATGGACAGATGTGGCACTGTTAGTGGATAAGAATCCAAAGCCATTTCATTAAATACCAGGTAACAATTTTTAACTGATATCTTTCGACTTTGGGCAATTAAAGTTTAGGCACTCCTGGCAATAATTACTGCTGTTGTGAACGGTTAAGCAAGTTGCAGATGAAAGGATCTCTAAAAGGCCTAAAAGTTAAAGATGACATATTTCCTTTGCATTTTAGACAAAAGATATATATATTTTTTATCTTTTACATTTTAAAAATTACAAAAATGAAAATGGGCCGATATAAAAGTTTAGAAAAAGGAAGGTACTGATCCAGCAATATAGGCTGTGCACTTATTTAGAACAAAATATAGCTTGCATTGAGCCATTTATAATAGGAACAGGTACTTGGTCCACTAGATATACTATTAGCACATTGTCAGCATAAGTACAAAGGTGCAGAATTCAAAACCAAAGCGTTATATTATGAGCACTGGTTATACAGAGCACTAGCACTTTGTACACCGTTTTTGTTGTCTGAAAGAAGGGGTTGGCTTTACTTTTTATAGGAAACAGAGTTACCGTACATTTGAATGTACTTTTCCCTTCCCTTACTGAATTCTATTGTATCTACTGGAAGGTTTCATAGAGGTCGGCTACAATTACCGTACCCTTGCTGATTCTCCTGTCTTATAGCTAGACACAACAAAGCGAGGACAATTAGGGAGGACATGTCTGATCTCTTGAGTCACACAGGTTGACCTCAAGAGACACAGATTTCATTAAATATTTTTACAGTTTTGCACATGCCTGCCTATAGTTTAAGTCCTAACGTTTTGGCTCCTAGGCCAAATTTGGTCCTCAATGCCATCCTTATGCAGACTAGAGTATCAGGTCACCCCCCTTGCTGGTGTAGTATCGCTTTGACATTGGTCGGTGCTCGATACTGCACCTTTAAGCTTAGCGACCCACTAAGAGTTTCGGGGTGACATGGCTTCATACAGGCTTAGAATATCTTCTTCAGTTTGGTAAATTTTTGCTTAGCTGCAATAGATCAAAGTAAACATTTTGGATGTGCAATTTAGGTCTTTTTATGATGTTACTTTATATGGTGAATTATTCTGGAATGTTTCAACATACACCAGTGATTCGGACACTAATTTTTAGTGGCCAAATACTTTGTTTCTCTTGAATTTCGGTAGATTTTGCACTTTTTCGGAAAATTTCTTAAATTTGCTGACAATTTTCCAATTGTTTTTCATGCCGTTCACCGTTTGGTAAAAGTGATAACATAGTTCCTTAATTCGATATTCAGCAATACCAGATTAATATAGGGTTTGCTACACATTAAAAAGTTGAACAAAAAAAAAAATTGCATCACCAAATCCTGCATAGATTTTAAGGTTGAAGGTGGACATGAGTCCATCAAGTTCAATCTATATCCTAACATGTTGATCCAGAGGAAGGCAAAAACCCTATGAGGTAGATGCTAGTTTCCTCAACCATCAATCTACTAAAATGCTTGTGCATGCCCTCATCATCTCCCTCGACTACTGCAACATTCTTTTCTGCGGCCTCCCTGCTAACACCCTTGCACCTCTCCAGTCCATCCTTAACTCTGCTGCCCGACTAATTCATCTCTCTCCTCGCTACTCCTCCGCTTCCCCCCCTTCACTGGCTCCCATTCCCTCAGCATATCCAGTTCAAATTACTAATAGTAACCTACAAAGCCATCCATAACCTGTCTCCTCCATATATCTCTGAACTAATCTCCCGATATCTTCCCTCACATAATCTCCGGTCCACCCAAGACCTCCTTCTCTCCTTCACACTTATTCGCTCCTCACCCAACCGCCTCCAAGACTTCTCCCGAATATCCCCCATCTTCTGGAATTCTTTGCCCCAACACGTCCGACTATCAACCACATTCGGATTCTTCAGACGGAACCTGAAAACGCACCTCTTCAGGAAAGCTTAAGAATGCACTGACCCCGCTGCCTCATCACTACCGGAGCTGCTGCAACCCTCAACCTATTGTCTCCTTCCCCACCATCCTGTAGAATGTAAGCCCGCAAGGGCTGGGTCTTCTACCCTCTGTATCAGTCTGTCATTGTTAGTTTGCTTACTGTAAGTGATATCTGTAATTTGTATGTAACCCCTTCCCATGTACAGCACCATGGAATCAATGGTGCTATATAAATAAGTTACTTCATATTGGCTGAAAATTCCCTCCAGACTTCACAATCAGACTAGTTCCTTAGATTATCGTCCAATTACAGAATCTTGTAATATTATATTTATTAAGAAAGGTATCCAGGCTCTCATAATTTAGTAGTTAATCAACCATTACATCATGTGGTTGAGTTTTCCATATTCTCAGTGTTACAGTAAAGAATTGTAGTCTGTGATTATGATTCAACCTTTTTTCCTCTAGACATAGCGGATGCCCCCTCGGCACGGTCACAGGCCTTGATGTAAGATATTGTTAGAAAGAGCTCAGCACTGTCCATTCATAGATATATACACAACATAAGATCACCCCTAAGACTTTGTTTTTCCAAAGTGAAAAAGAAGTTTGAGAACTTGTCTTCTGCAATTCACCCATTTCATTATTAACATTTGTCGCACTTCTTTGCACTTGCTCCATTTCAACTATGTACTTTTATGCAATGCAGTCCAAAATTGTACACTGTATTTGAAATGTGGCCGTACTAGTAGCTTGTATAGAGGCAAACCTATGTTCTTGTCATGAGCATCTATGTCTCTTTTAATGCATCCCATTTTATTTGGCTCAGCAGCAGCTGCCTGGCCCTGGTCACTAAAGCTGAGTTTGCCGTCCACCCATACACCGAAGTCTTTTTCAATAACAAGTTTAACCAGTGTTATAGAATTTAGTATAGCTATACATTTTATTTCCTTTGCCCAAGTGCATAGCCTTACATTTATCTACATTAAACTTCAACTGCCATTTCTCAGGCCAAGCATCCAGCTTGCATAAATCCCTGTAATATGAAATTATCTTCCTGTATGTCAATTACCCTGCAGAGTTTAGCCACATCTAACAATATTGAAATTCTACGCTGTATGCCCTTCTACAAGGTCATTAATATGAAAAAGAAAAAAAGAAGGCCCAATACTGACCCCATGTGGAACCCCCCTGTCAACCAAGACTCAATCCAAGTGTTTTCAATCACCGAGTCAGTTGTTAACCCAGTTACAAATTTTCCCCAAAGCTCCATTTCTCTCATTTTATGTAGCAACCTTTTATCTTGCACAAAGTCAAAAGACTTTGATGAGATAAGATGATATTCAAGGCCTTAATCTGGTTGAGTCTGAAACTTAGCTCGTCATAGAAGATTATCAGATTTATTTGACAAGACCAATCTCTCATAAACCCATGTTGCTGTTGGGTGAGGAGCTTATTTTTCCTGAGATACTGCAGGATGGCATCTCTTTGAAAGCCCTCAATGATTTTGCCCACAGAAGAGGAAGAGGCCTATAATTTCCAGGGTCAGATTTTGTCCCCTTTTTGAATATTTACATGTACAATACACTAGTCCTGTGGTAGAGACACTTATTATGGACTCTCAGATTTTAAGAATAATGATGTCCATCACGGTACTAAATTGCTGCAGTACTCGGGTGGGGGGTCTGCCATCTGGGTCCAGTGATTTGTCTTTAGCGTTTGAGTTGACGCCGTACTTCTGCTCGGTTACGCAGGTGACATTTAATGGAGAATTTATGGTATCCCTGATCATGTCATCTGTCATGGGATTTTCTTGTGTGAATACTGCAGCGAAAAAGGTGCTTAGCAGATTGGCCTCTCATGCGCTTCCACCATTTCTCCCAGATTATTTTTTAGTTTCTTATGGCTTACGTGGTTGAAGAATACGCTTTCATTAGATTTGTAGACTTATTAACAAACCCCTATCAATATTTTATTATTTCTTTCTCCCTCCCCTCATCTCCACTCATAGGGACTCTACATTTTCATTTGCCTCACATATACTATCATGTAGGATGGATTCTAGGGACAATTTTACATATAAGCAGACCCCTCTCCCTCGCTTCTTTGTAAGTCATTCCTGCACAGACTGTAGCCATGTAAATTACCAGCACGATCATAGCTCTCCTCCAGCCATGTCTCAGTTATCCCCACCATATCATAATTTTCTTCCAACATTCATTGTAATACCTCCATCTTGTTGGTGAGGCTACTGGCATCAGTGTACATGCACTTCTTGTATTTCTCTGTACCTCCATTCCTGCTTAGTATATTGACTGTCCTAACCATCTCCCCATGTATCATTATTTAGGTTAAGGTCACCATCTACATTCCCCTCCTGTACAATAATTGCCCACCAGCCCAGTCCTTAATTTAAACTCTCCTCCAACCTTTTAACCATCCCCACCCAGCACAGCTGCACTTTCCCCATTACGGTGCAGTCCATCTCTAGCGTAGAGCCTGTAGCCAACAGAAAAGTTGGCCAAGTTCTCAAGAAACCCAACAACCTCCTGCCTACCAAAATCCTGAGCCATTTATTCACTTCTCTAATCTCCTGCTGCCTCTTTGGCATAACAGGTGGGACATGCAGCATTTCAGAAAATACTACTTTTGAGGTCTTTGCCTTAAAAATGACTTCAGGGAATTAAGCGAAAGTTTAAGAACCTTCCACCTACCTCTGTCATTGGCGATAATGTCCTCCCCAACCCCACTCAGTAGTCTGCCCACCTTGAGCACCACAAAGACACAAGTTTTCTGGAAACTGTCTATAATTGAATCGCGTACATGTACAGCAGAATGCATGAAGACATCACATTCCCTGATATACAGGTAACTGCTTTTTGGAGAGGGAAAGGGTGGGGGTGTTAATTTTTTTGTGTTTTAAAAAAAAAAGTTGGCTTTGTTTTTCATATCACAGTATTTATTAAACAAAATAAAGACTAATCTTGCAATTTTTTAAAATTACTGGGATTTTTGGAGACGCACACTTCTTACAATTTCAGGGATCATTTTTCAGCAAGGTTCCTTGTAATCCTGCCTCTGGTAATAACAGGTAAAGAAAGAAAAACATAAGACAAAAGGTAGACATATCTGTGTAGTAAACATTTTAATGGGTCTCCTCAAAGTGCGTTTAATGTCAGGCTACAAGATTTCCGTGCAGCGTCTTCCGATAACAGTAATCTAGATGAACCTGTTACCTCCTGTTGTACATACATGTGGCCCCGCTGATGACCCTCAATTGGTAAAACTAAATTTTCTTTGTTAGAACGAGCCAGGACGCAAGGCTGCCGCCTTTGGTAACTCGCTTCTAATGGACAAGCTCTACAATGTGTGTAGACGGGTCTCATCACTAAAGATTGTAGATGGTTACAATGCATCGTTGCGCTTTCCTCTTCAGCTTTCCCGGTTCAACTTTCAAGAAAAATCAGATTTCTTTGCAGGCTGTTGAGATACTGACAGGTGTTTCTCTGGGATTACCAGTTTTGAGATGATAACTTCAGACTCTTCAAGTACCCTCAGTGACAGACAAGTGTCACAGTGAGAATAAAGCTTAGAAGATATTCCGCATGTCTGAAATTACTAGAAGGAAAGAAGATGCCAACGTGTTCCACTACTAGCAAGACTAGAAAAAGTCACAAAAACAGCAATAAGAGGATGTCTCGTGATGCAGGCTCTGAAGTAGAGTCGTAAATTAAACAGGTAAGGTATCCTATTGACCCACATCAGAAAGAAACAAAGTCAATAACTATTGCTAAACCTATTTTTTTTTTTTTTTTTTAAACCCTCAAACCGCTTTAATGCCAAAACAACCTGCCGTATGGTATTGTGCATAGGATTAAGACCTTTCTGGCAGAAAAGCAGTTGATTCCCACCCAAGCCAAATTTCAGGTCAACTCATTGGTGCCTGCTCCCATCCTCTAACTCTTTCCGTCCAAATCCAGATTTTGGTGACCTGAAGAACAGCGATTGCAAAGTGTAAGAGGAGGCAATGAAGTTGGGAGAATCCTTCCCAATCTGCCTACTGCTCGTTTCTGTGCATTCTTGATGTCAGGCTTGGGAGGCAGAGCTAGTTCTCCAGGAAAGCCACGTAGTCAGTGAGTCTAGCCAGCTGCTGCTCATTGGGGATCAGAGACAGGGGAGCAGAATCTGTGGGGAAAGCAGAACAAACCGTCACAGACCTCCCACCCAAAATGTACACTGTTACCATGCAGATTCCCCTCCCTCCACCAGAACAGCAGCGTTTTTGGAAATCACAAACAGAACTGCAGGCAAAAATTAAACACAGAGCATAAAACAGAGAAAAGGATTTTTTTTTTATACAGCAATGAATGTAACTTAGGGGGGAGGATGCAGCGGATGTAACCTCGAGCCCTGTGATTGTGAGAGAGTTGCTTTTCTTTAAAATAAAGCAGCCTGCCAAGGTTTTATTAGCTGCACAAAGCAGGCAGTCATCTGTGGAGCACGGATGATGTTAGTTATGGAATATGTAATAAATGTGAAAATGCAAATAACACAACTGTATCAACAATGTCAAGGAATGAGAGCTCAACCAGCAGCGACTGAAAAGCATCCCTCCAGGCATCCTCTCTGGCTGGATCTGTCATTATGGGGTGTGGAGTGATGGGCAACTGTACGTGGAGTGGTAGAGATGCCGAAGAACTTGATTGGCAAGTTTTGTACATGGATTTACTTAGAACAGGTCCAGTTCACAATACTCGCCAATTATTGTGCCGCTGCCCCTGTAACTGTGCCGCCGCTCCTGTAACTGTGCCGCTGCCCCTGTAACTGTGCCGCCGCCCCTGTCCACAGCAAATGTTAGATCATGGTGGGAGGAGGGAGTAGCTATGGATGAACCCCTTCATGAGAATTTGCGATCTACTTACATTTGTTGGATACAATATCACTAAAATAGAACTTCCACAAGCTGCCACTTACCGGGTTTCTTGGGCATCACCATACGTGTGGTGGAATCAGCCTGCCAACCCTGCTCTACGACACCTGTTACGGGATTTAACACAACAGAAAATGTAATTTTGGAGTAACTGTATATTTAAAAGGAACAATTTAAAAAAAAAAAACCAACCAAAAAAAAACCCATCAGTGTTCTAACACTACGGTGATCTAACTCCCATTTCATATTCACGCATACAAACTGTCAAGGTCGTAATCAGAATATAGAAAGTGAAGATTTATTTTAGCTACATGGAATCTGCCTAAAATATGGGATACATTTTGGGTTGGCCCCCAGTAAATGACAGAGTAATTTTCACATTCTGGAAGGGTGGACACATCTGTTCACAGAGGTAACAGCCCAGATTAGAGGGCAATTCACACAACTGATGGTATGGTGGCCATATTTTTTAATCTGCATTACGTCCTCAAGCCCTGGCCCTTGCAATCCAACCTGACAGCATCGTAAGCACTTATATGTCAGTGAGCTGCAATTCCAGACACAACCACTATGACAGGTCTGGAGCCCTGTTTGGAACACGGGAGGACGTTGATCAGTGACCATGCTGGAAGGTGAACCCCCTCTAATCTGAAACATATGGCCTATCCTAAACCCCTTTAACACACAAATTCATTTTTGCTTTTTCATTGTTTTTTTTCCCCTTGAGGAAAAGAGCCCTAACTTTTTTATTTGCCATTCGTCATAGACATGTGAGAGCTAGCTTTTTTTGGGGGGACGAGTTGCAGATTTGAATGGCTTAATTAATTTTACTATATAAGTGTATTGGGAAACCGGAATAAAAACAAAAATTCCAAGTGAGATGAAATGATCGGGGGGGATGTACTGCCATTGGTTTTATGGCTTAAAAAAAAATATATTCTCCACCAGGTCACGATTATTGCAATACTACACAAGCATAGATTTGTTCTTACTTTTTCAATGGTTAAATAAAAATTCAGCTTGTGTCACCAAAAAAAAAATTTAAATCTGTATTACCAGGGATGAGCAATCGCTTTGCACAACCCCGGTCCAGGTCAGTGCTCTCTGGCTGTCCACAGGAGCTGCGCGAGTTTCCGGAGCATGGCGTTTAATTTGCCGATCTCCAGTGACATCATCTGTGTGGCACACGTGATCTCTAGTCAGCCTGGCTAATCGTATGCCGAGCCTGAGACCCCAGAAGGCAGGGAAATTGGTGCAACTCTTGTCCACAGCTACAGAGCACTGACCTGGACCGGGGTTGGGCAAAGCGACAGCTCATCTCTACTAGGCAGTGAATATATTGCTAGATGCCCCAGTATAAGAGCCAGGACTCGGAATATTGAAGAATGCTACTCATTTACCTCTGAATTACATTTTGAAATAAAGTATTTTTTTCTTTTTTTTTACTATAAAATTAAATTTACAATGGAGAGTTTGCTGCAGAACTCACCTTTAACAGCGTCTTCCACAGAAAGTCCAACAAAGGCAGCCAAATCATCAGCAGAAATTGATGTATAAGCTTGTGCTACCAGGCCAAATGCGCGCCGTCGTGTAGCATCTGATGACGAAAACGTATGTTTCAATAAAACTGATTGAACAAACTATGGCTTATCACACTCATTACACAGAGAGAAATGGCATTACAGCCATTGTCAAAGACGAAGCAGCAGGATCTTGTGGACTCTGTCTCCCTCTGCCGGGAAATGATACAAATGCAATGTGAATAATGGAATGAGAGGACCAGCTTCCAGATCACACGTCCACCGAGGACACATGAAACATACGACGTTGCCCAGGATTTATAAAAGGCTGTTGCAGGGCTGTGTCTGCTATAGCAGCCGATTCCTAGTCCAGCAGAGCGCTCTGTCCCTCCTGAGTCTCGCCGTATAGCTAAGCGGTACAGCCACCTATAGGGTATTTCCACATTCAGCAGAAATTGTGGGACACATTTTGGTGCCTTTTTTACCCATTACCTAGTGCAGGGGTCCCCAACCTGTAGCTCGGGAGCCACATGTGGCTCGCGGTTCCATGAATTGTGGCTCACAGCTGTCTGCCAGCTTGGTGCATTAGCTCCAGATTTAGTAAACTGGTATGAAGAGCACATCTCAAAATGGTGAGCTTTGTGAGTAGCCCTGCAGAGAAGAGCAGATTTGGGTGCACATCTACTGGTCTTGGGGGTTTAGAGATAATTTAAGTATGGTACGCTGGAGACAGGATGATACTACCGGTCAGTGGAGGTGCTTGTAGCTGGATGTGACTGTTAAGAGTGTGTGATGGGAGAATGCTGAATGGGGGTGTGGTGGGAACCCCTGGATCTCGGTATATTGCTTTAGGGTGATTTGTGTGGAAAAGCTTTGGTTATCATTATACTCGTAATGGGGGCTTTGGTTGCCACTACTGTGAGCCGGGGCAGTAGCTGTATATGGCTCGCGACCCTCTTGCAGACCTGAATGTGGCTCTCAAGGTCAGAAAGGTTGGGGACCACTGACCTAGTGTCAAAACTAAATTTTGGTGGTCAAAATGTAATTATTTTATTCTTCACTGCCCAATGGTATGAAATTCTGTGACACACTTGTGGTGTCAATATGATCACTGCACCCCTAGATGAATGCATGGAGAGGTGTAGTTTGTAAAACAGGGTCACTTATGCAAGGGTTCTGCTATTCTGGCACCTCAGGGGCTCTGCCAAAGTGACAAGGCATCCTTAAACCAATGCAGAAAAATCTGAACTCCAATATCGCGCTTCTTCCCTTTTTTTTAAAAACAAATTGCTTACCGCTGATGGCCAGTAATCACTGCAGTCTAGCCACGGTGGCCAATCATGCGCAGTGCTTACATGCTTTTATATCATTAATGCCTATGCAAGACCAGTAAATGGAAACAGGTAGTTCCATGCTCTTTCATAGCGAGCTTGTCAGCACTGCAAGAGGGCTGGCCAGGAACACAGGAATTCTCCTGGTCCCGACAGCTTCAGTCCCACTGTAGATATGGTGCAGACAACCGGCTTCATAGCACCATCAGCACAGTTGGGCCGGCAGCGCCACAATGCATCTCAATCAACGAGGCGTGCCCGCTCCTCCAGCAATGCAGAACATGTGAGGCTGGGGAGCTGTCCGCAATGAAGACAGAAGAAAGTTGAGCAAATTTAGCAGGACCCTGGTCCAGTGGCCACAGACAACTAATGTAGCCGCTGGACTAGTGTACCGCTCAGAGAACAGCTTCCTACCAGCCAGCATCTTTGGTTCCCCTTTTGATAAAGTCTTTCTAGCACAGCATCATTGATAGTGGCATGAAGCACATACGACATTGTGCCACGCTGGATAATCAAAAGAGAAGAAGTCCCATCCAGCAGCATAGTGTAAAATTACTAAGCCAACAAATAAGTCTTAGCTCTATTAAAGGTGAGGGAAAAAACTGCTGTGATCCTCGAGGACTCAAAACCATTTTAAAAACATGTTACAGTGTCCACCGTGAGTCAGGCCATAATCTACTGTAACGATGCTTGTCACTTGGGAGCGATCTGAGGTATTACTGGAGCAGTTTCTATTTAAAAGTCCGGCTGGTTTAATTTATTCCTCATAAATAGAGTTGAGGGAATTTTTCAAACTTTGGTTCCGATTACTTTGTGGCAGCGAATATTGTATTTACAATATTCGCCGAACGTCATTGGAGTAGAAATGATTGAATATGTTCGGAATCGATCGTCAAACAAACTCAACACGAATAGGGTACCAATATGGCACGAATATGTCAAATTCACATTCTGAAACCGATTGCGAACATATTCGTTCAACTCTTCTCATAAACCACATCACAGGAAAACTTAAATCCAGCCCTTGTGCGGCACAAAGTGAAAAAGTAAACTGTCCAAACAATAGTGCTGGTTTGCCCGCTTGGCTTATAGTCCAGCTTCGAAGGCCTTTTGCAAAGCTACACAATCCAGGTGGTCTACCCACCTCCATACACAGAAGCAAATGTCAGATAAACAGGTCCCATTTTACAATGTGAACCACAACCAGGGGTGGAGATATGGTGAGCAGCCGCCCCGCTCTAACACTTCAGCTGCTCAAAATTAGAGCTGGCCCTAACATGGCCGATTAACCCCGCTTCGTACAATGTGTACGAGATAGAGATGAGCAAACGTGCTCAGATAAGGCATTATCCGAGCACGCTTGTGTGCTAACAGAGTGACTTTGGTGTACTCGAATAAGATCTTCGAACAGGCAATCCATGCATGTGTTGCGGCTGTCAGACAGCCACGATACATGCAGCCGCAGGAACTTGAACTTATGTTTCGAGCATGCCGAAGACACTTGGATAGCAAATGAGAATACTTGGATAATGCCTTCTCTGAGCTCATTCGCTCATCATTAGTACTAGAGCATTACTCCAGGTTTACATCACAGAGGACATGCACCTCTGTGAAACATATTTGGCATCCAGAAAAGTTTAGAAAAAAAGTTTCTACAAACGTCAATGCAGCTGACGCATTTAAGCTTTTAAAGCTACAAAGTGGGGTAAAAGCTTTAACAATTTGCAAACATTGTGACATTTTTTCTTTAGCTTGAATCAGCTCTGCCAAAATTGGTGGAGCTGGTTACAACCCACCCAATCGGCTTTAAGGGAACCTGTCACCCCCAAAATCGACGATGAGCTAAGGAATTCTGGAATGCTGTAGATAAGCCCCCGATGTATCGTGAAAGATGAGAAAAAGAGGTTATATTATACTCACCCAGAGGCGGTCCTGGGCCTCCCATCTTCTTACGATGATGTCCTCTTCTTGTCTTCACGCTGTGGCTCCGGCGCAGGTGAACTTTGTCTGCCCTGTTGAGGGCACAGCAAAGAACTGCAGTGCGCAGGCGCCGTGTCTCTCTGACCTTTCCCGGCGCCTGTGCACTGCAGTACTTTTCTCAGCCCTCAAAAGGGCAGACAAAGTACGCCTGCGCCGGAGCCGCAGCGTGAAGACAAGAAGAAGACAAGAAGAAGACATCATCGTAAGAAGATGGGATGCCCCGGACCGGACCGCGACACCCACCGCTTTTTCTTATCATTCAGGATACATCGGGGGCTTATCTACAGAATGCTATAGATAAGCCCCTGATGCTGGTGGGCTTAGCTCATTGTCGATTTTGGGGGGTAACAGGTTCCCTTTAATATGCCAGAAATGCTACTCCAGTCACTGACTCAAATTCTGTGCCTTCTGTTCCTGCAAGGCTGGCATAACACGATTGTGAGCTGCGACAGTCTTGATGAATCAGCTAGAGTCTTTAGAATTGAAAAAGGAAACCAATTCCACAATAAAGGTCATAGCTTGAAATAAGCTGTACAGCAATTCTGTAAGGATTAGTGATGAGTGAATATACTTGTTGCTCGGGTGGTCTCCGAGTATTTATGACTGCTCAGATTTAGTTTTCCTTGCCTCACCTGGATGATTTATGGCTGTTAGCCAGCCTGAGTACATGTGGGGGTTGCCTGGTTGCTAGGGAATCTCCACATGTAATGAAGCTGTCTAGTAGCAGCAAATCATCTAGCTGCGTCAAGGAAAACAATCTCCGAGCAGTCATAAATACTCGGAGACCACCCGAGCAACGAGTACACTTGCTCATCACTAGTAAGGATGTGATGTCCAAATGTCAAAAACACTTTTGGCCATATAGTAAATGCTTCTCCTAGGAAGAAATATACAAGGATGGTTTCCTTACCTCTTACAGCCTCGATGATGGGCTGTATGTTTTCTGACCATTGATGGGCAGCTATTGAAGAATAGATTCCAGGGAAATCTCTCTGCCAGATCCTTTGTCCTACCTCCCAGATCCAACCAATCTCTGGACTCGACTAAAGAGGACAAAATTGGCCACATCTCAATGGAAATGTTATAAAGAAAAGTAATCATGAAACACTAAACACCACAAAAGTCTATAAATATAATATGTAATCTCAAGACAAGTTATGTTAACATACAATTGGCCAAATCACATCTAGACTTTGGTAAATCAACCATGGAGCACATTCTGTGGAAATGTCAAGTTTTTTAGATGAAGGGAAAACAAACAAAAAAAACATTAGAAAAGGCTAAACAAATATAATATGAACCATACGGAGCCAGCAGTTTGCACATTCTATCAGCACCAGGCTCCACGGCCCGTGTGGACGAGCTCCTGAGCCGCTGCAGAGCCTCAGAAATACATCTGATTTTCAAATATATATTCTGTGCCATCATCCAAGAGAAGCAGACCAATTTCGTATAAGGCGTCACCCTCATTTCAACATTTTGTATTTATTTTTTCTCACTGAAGCAGGTACTGAACTTTATATTTATCCATTGACTCTTTGCAATGTATCAGTTTAAATCAGATGAAATATGGATGGAAAACTGAAGCACAAAGCTAGTCTCCCTAGTTCATCTGTGTCTCACGGCTCCCCATAGACTTCAATCTTAAAATCTGATCTGCAAAACTGATGTGCGTATGAATCAATGATAAGCTATGGGTTTGTATGATGCCTAAGAAAAAAATGGACGGCACAGACACAGATGTGTGAATGCAGCCCTGCAGAAGGAACACGTATTCATTATAACCTATTTAGATGTTCCCAATAAAAATTTAAAAAAATGGAGATGTTGATTTTTGACCCGAACCATGGACCAAAATGAACCATACAAGTCTGTTGGTGGAAATCATGGACTGCACATAGGTGCCATCTATGTGCTATAGGGTAACAGAAGCTTTCCAATTTTTTTTTTTTTAACCATCATAGATGTCTGAATGAGGCCTAATAATGAAGGGTACATTATTAAAATAAGGTACCAAACCTGTGATAGAAAATGCATCAAATTCATCTGGATCCTGCTCAACGATCTTGTAGTATTGTGTTGAACCCTCACTGGACCAAGAAACACGAACACACAACGTGCTCCTCAACAAAATTCAATAGCATGATATGAACCCAGCCTAATTCACACTGTTTTATGGCAAGCTGTTTTGAAGCCTTTATTAGTTTAAGGACCGAATATTTATTATTTGCCCTCACCTTTAGGGCTCATTCACACTGGCGTACAACATCAGATGATTCTGTCATGCGAGAGAATCGGATGCCATGTGCAAACGACGCTGGGCTCAAACTTTGCAGCGAGCGTGATCTGAGTGTCACTTTACTGTGATCCGATTCTCTCGCATGTGCAAATTGGATTAGAGGCGCAGAGAAGATGAAAAACTTAAATTCTCCGTTGTGTGAGTCGGCGTATATGGGACTGCACTTGGATGAAATCCGAGTGCAGTCCGATGTTTTGCACGCACCCATAGATTTGTATAGGTGCACGCCATCTGATATACTCTGCCAATCGCAGCATGCAGCCTCTCATCCAAGTTATACTCTGGCTACTCACCAGTGTTAGCGAGCCCTTAAAAGTGAAGCGTCAGCCTCACTAACCAGAAAATCTAAAAGTGAGTCTCTTAGAGTTAAAACTGAACTGTACATGGGAACACCGACCCGCAGGATGTAGAAGAGGGGGATTCAGCACAGCAGATTTTACTAAGTAAAACTTACAGTTCTGACAGCGGGCGGGATTCTTTTCCATAAGTAGCGAGCATTATTCCTGAAAAACAATAAAAGAAAAAGGAAAACCTGTTACAAAAAGCGCTAAGCCTAAAGTATTCTGTGTACAGCAGAGCAGCCTATATAGTATCTGTACGCATCTCACAGCACCAGCAGGACAGGGCGACTTCACAAATCTGATGCTGGAGAGCGATGTGCCTTAACGATGGTCCTCAAGGCCCCCAACAGGTCAGGTTTCCAGGATTTCCATAGTATTTCACACTAGGGAGAGAACTGGTCGCAGGTTCTGATGCTCTGGCAATAAAACATGATCTGATGGGGCCGTGAGGACTGGAGTTGGAGAACATTACAACAGACATCCAGGGGAAGTCTGCGGTCGGAGTTTAACACCAGACACTAACTGTCCGGTAAGAACCCCAAACTTTTAAGCTCAACTCTATTGATGATGTACTGGATTCTAGGATGAACCTCACTATGAGAAGCTCCAAGAGATATATATATATATATATATATATATATATTTTTCTTCACCTGGTTTTCTGCAGCATTCACATAATGCACAAGCACCACTGCATATACTGCATGTAGAGACACACACACTGCCACTGCATGTACACAGATACACAGCTTCACTGCATGTAGAGACGCACACACTGCCACTGCATGTACACAGATACACAGCTTCACTGCATATACACGCAATTTACATTTATTTGGAGATTAACATATTGTAATGGGCATTTTGTTGGGCCAGGATGGTTTAATGTTCTCTCTTCTTTATAACAGCCATCAATACCAGGGGTTTGTGTTTTCAGAACTCCCTAGGGTCAGCTCGGGCACGAAGACGGTGCCAAAACTTGCATGTGCTAGTTAGGGTGCCAACCTCCATGATCAGGTAGGGCTGTTGATAGGGTGAATTACCATGGAATGGCATCTGGGCACTTCTCTACCTGACCTCTATCAGGCCTGTTTTTGTGTGACATCTCAACATACATTGAAACTAGTTGGGTCACCATACATACATGTTGATGTTGTTATTTTTTGGGAATTGCCTACCGGGTTCCTTTTTAATTGTTATCAATAAAAAGTTTATTTTTAATAGGTGGGAATTTTTTGTATATGTTAGATGTATTCACAGAAGCACACCGCTCCGCTGCGCATGCACAGACGCACATATTTCTACTGCAGGTCTCCTATGTGGACTTTAATTATGAGTAGCTTAGTACCAGTTATAAAGTCTTGTTATTTATTCCCCATATTTTCCAGTTTTCACAAGGTGCAGGACTGATCACAGGACTAATATCCTGGGAGGTCCTTCAGCTCCATTGCTCAGTACTTTTTTAGGACCCCCTGGTGAACACTGAGCAGCTCCTGTTCCGCATTGGTGATGTGCAGGTTTCAGCCTCCTATCCTGACCTGCACTGATCAGACAGATCAGTGTTGGGCAGAAGGGAGAACTGAGGTGCTGCACAGTCCTTTCAGTGACTGAGAAGGATGAAGAGCACGCCACACTTTTTTGCAAGATTTTTAATTGGTTAAAAAAAAAAGTGTAATAGAAAGATGCAGTATTTAGCTCTTAGCAGAAAGCTTTGTTGGCTGAAATTGAATGTATGAGACGTAGTAGATCTTTAAAAAATATGTTTGCCTAGTGAACCCCCTAAAGCAATAGTTATTGGGACGGACAGTCTTGAATAGCTGTATTCAATTATATATATAAAAAAATCAACCAACACACCCAAAGGTAGCAATATCACCTCTACATGTGTCATTGATGCCTGTAAATGCACTTTTACTCCATAATGTCAGCCGCATGCTTAGAACGATCAGGAGATCGAATGCTGAACAGAAGATGAGAGCGGGGCCACAGGGCATAAATTGGTGAATGGAAATTAGCAAGCCTTGTCACAATGGCAGGAGACAGTGATAAGTGTTATTACCGAGCAGAGGAGCTGCACAGAGAGCCAATGCCGCTCTGAATGTCGGGATTCCTGTGTCCTAACAGATTTATTGGCATCAGTGCTATCGGAGCCGGTCACCCAGGGATGATGTGCTGGGAGGTCACTCGCTCTCCGTAGTCTGGCTAATAAATATATTAGGACACAGTGAGAAGAGTAATTGGTGAGGGAGGGTATGGCTAGCATGACATTGTTTCACAGGCGGTGGGGACTGCACACACTGGGGGGTAGGAGGCAGCACTTAGTGAGACATCTCCTGCACACCGAGTGACCCCATTGTTTTCATCACCATTCACATGAGTTGATGAGAAAGTATGGGAACAGGATGATTAATACAAATGTTCTGTCCCCATATTCGATAATTGTTATCGGCAACACAGCCTCAGTTTTCATAGGGCAAAGTGCTGCTGATAAAGCACGGATCGCTCAGGAGATGATTACTGGCATGTTTCAGGGGCTGATTATTAGACACTATCGGCTAGTCTAAATGTGCGATTACATTTTTCTTCCCTCTTAACAGTGTTCACACACTGCTGCTATATAGAAATAATTCTCTTTTCACAGCGAGTCCAGGATCTGGAGATTGTAAAATTAGAACGATGTTCCTAGCGATTTGTGAGATCTTCTGAGATCAAGGGTGATCCTATGAGCTGCAGTTTGTCAGCAGTGGAAGTGCCTGGGGCAGCCAAGTGTCTTCATGTGCTTCAAGGTGTAAACCATATCTACTGCCTTTAAGCCCTCATCTGCTGACTAATGTACTGGCAGAGGAGTGGAATCATTTTTCTTTTCTCTTATTTCGCCTCTCCGTTGCAAAAATATTAGTAATCACGTATTTGGCACCTAGTTAAGTTCTAAGTGAGCATTATCAGATATTTTTCACTGGGGGAGTGTACTTCTGCCTCCTGTATGACACTGACCAATCATAAGCAGGCAGCAACAAAGAAGTGTAGAAGGACCTGTGGTAAGGTCATCAGGGTCACATGACATAAGTCTACAAGTCCAGCCGAAATAAGCATTGAAGATATATTATACAGCACAGAAGTTCTAGAAATACTAACTGAAATGATTAAACATTTCATGTTGAGTTCAACATGAAAAATTGGGTGAAAGGTCCTCTAACGCCTGGCCATTGCTCCAATCTCAGCCCTGTATGCCTAGCTAGTTACACTCTGTCATGTGATAACTGCAGCCAATCAGAAGCAGTAACCTTCACTAGTCTACTCTGAAAGCGGCAGCAAATCATGTGACATTTTCAGATACCGGTAGGGGACACAGGGTCAACATTGGAGAAATAGCAATGGCCTGGAAGTTAAGAATAGAGTTTATTTTGTTTTGCACCAAGGGGCTATTAGGAAGGTGTTGTCAAGTAGCAAACTCTCTTTTTAAAGATAAGAGCTGGAAAACATTTATGGTCCGTTATTTCAATACAGCCTTTACCTTAGGTTAAGTAAGAAAAACGTAGGAATCCAGCACTGTGAAAATTAGACTAAAAGTATTGAAAAGTCTTTAATAAACAACATGATGCAAAAAAGGATAAAAAAAACCATTCACGGAAAAAAAAGGATGTGCATAATCTCTTACGCGTTTTGGACGACTTAAAGTCCTTTGTCACAGAAATGCTAAGTTCCAATTTCCGATGCTGGATTACTACCTTTTTCTTACTTGCATTATTAAATTCACAGAATATAAGTTACCATATATAGGAACAGTGCGTTATTTAAACCATGTGGATCTTCATATTTAAACCCAATTGGGATGATCTTGGATCAAAATTTAGAGTAGACTCCACAGATACATGTAACGCCTACAATAAACACGTGGAGGTAATCACCCGATAAAAGTACATGATTTTATTGAAAAATACAACTAACAAATAACGATAAGATACTATAGGGAAGCAAGATCAAGGATAGACTATAATACAGTCCCAAAAGGCATGCAGAGCAAGGGATTCATATAATATATACAGATGAAAATAGACTGTCTGCAAAATTAGACAGTCAGAAAAGTGATCATGAAAAAAAGTGTGTGCCAATAACAGTGACTGGAACAGATTGACGAACCAGACTACATGATTTTAAAACGTAATATCAATATACTGTATACAAAATGGGATTTAAGCTGTCCATATAGTGTACAAACACTGTGAAACGTTATAAACATAAAGGGCATTTGTGAAACAAAAAACACATCAAAACTATTAGCACCACATGTGACCAATAATTGGATTCATGGGCTGACAGGCAGCGCGAGATCAAGCTATCAAGATGGAATCAGCTTACTCATAGTATGATTACACTGCAGGGTCCAGGACAGACCCTTGTGACATGCATTCCGCTTTGGCTTTATCAGAACAAGGAGTACATTATATGAATCCCTTGTACTGCATACCATTTGGGACTGTATTATGGTCTATCTTTGATCTTAATTCCCTACAGTTTTATCTTATTCATGTTATTTGTATTTTTCAATAAAATCATGAACTTTTATTGAGCGATTAGCTCCAAGAGTATATTTTAGGCGTTATACTTTTTCTTACTTTGCTTCATACACCTGAGGGCACCGGCCTGGGATCTTTTAATTTGTCTACGGGATGATGAGCTGAAAATACTTTTTTCCTTTTATTATTCCTGCGGTTACACCATCTCACTATTCAAGCTTAAAACAAGTTTTCGCTGCGTAAACAGTGAGATCTTAAGTGTCTAGTACACAGGTAACATAATGTAGAGTTACTGCAGAAAAAAAACAAAAACACACCACTCCTCAAAATTGCTCAGAAGACTATTGTTACCCCTCTAAAGTATGTTGTAACAACACATACTTACATGTCATTATGCAAGAGGTAGAGGACTAAAAGTTGACTGTAGACTTGAGGGGTAGCAACACCTCCTGGGGCCTAAATAAAGAAACAGTCGGGTTAATTCATCGTATAATATAGTTGCTTTAGTCATTAATGAGTGACCAATCATGAAGTGTAAAAGCAGATGGACTTCCTGAATCACTAACTACAAAGACAAAAAAAACTGTTCGAACAAAGTCACATTTGCCTACAGCAGCCAACCATTATATATCGATATTCTTGCCCCTACATGTCTATACACATTGTGGCGGTTATGTTTGAGTTCCTATATAAATCATGGAGGCTGGCAGTTATCACTGAGCGACTTAGGCAACAGCCTTGTGCGCGGCTAGGATTCGCCGGGACCGGATTACCTCCGCTTACCGCGAGTGATAAGGCCGGTTTCACACGTCAGTGATTCCGGTACGTGAGGTGTCAGTTTCCTCACGTACCGGAGACACTGAGTCACGTAGACACATTAAAATCAATGTGTCTCTGCACATGTCAGCGTGTTTTCGCGGACCGTGTGTCCGCGTGCAAAACACGGAGACATGTCAGTGTTCGTGGGAGCCCACGGATCACATGGACCCATTAAAGTCAATGGGTCCGTGTAAAACACGTACCACACACGGATGCTGTCCGTGTGCCGTGCAGGAGACAGCGCTACAGTAAGCGCTGTCCCCCCAGCGTGGTGCTGAAGCCCCCATTCATTTCTTCTCTCCAGCAGCGTTCGCTGGAGAGAAGAAATTAAAAATCATTGTTTTTTTTTTTTAAGGTAGAAATAAAGATCTTTGTTCCCCCCCCCCTCCCACCCCCTGTGCGCCCGACCGCTGGAAAGAATACACTCACCCGGCTCCCTCGAAGCGTCCTCTCCGCAGCTTCTCCTGTATGAGCGGTCACGTGCTGCCGCCCATTACAGTCATGAATATGCGGCTCCACCCCTATGGGAGGTGGAGCCGCATATTCATGACTGTAATGGGCGGCACCACGTGACCACTCATACAGGAGAAGCTGCGGCGCGGAGAGGACGCTTCGAGGGAGCAGGGTGAGTATTTTCTTTCCAGCGGTCGGGCGCACAGGGGGTGGGAAACAAAGATCTTTATTTCTACCTAAAAAAAAAAACAAAATACAATGATTTTTCATTTCTTCTCTCCAGCGAACGCTGCTGGAGAGAAGAAATGAATGGCGGCTTCAGCACCCAAAGCAGGGGACAGCGCTTACTGTAGCGCTGTCTCCTGCACGGTCCGTGTGGTACCCAGTCGGCACACGGCTGCCGCACGTGTGCCACGCTGATGTGCCACGTGAGCTCACGGACACACGGACACTGATAACTCCGGTACCGGAATTATCTGGACGTGTGGGACAGGCCTAAGTGAGCGTACTCGTTGCTTGGGTTTTCCCGTGCACGCTCCGGTGATCTCCGAGTATTTGTTAGTGCTCGGAGATTACGTTTTCATAGCCGCAGCTGAATGATTTACAGCTATTAGCCAGGCCAAGTACATGTGGGGGTTGCCTGTTTGCTAGAGAATCCCCACATGTAATAAGCTGGCTAACAGACGTAAATCATTCAACTGCCGCGATGAAAACTTAATCTCCGAACACTAACAAATACTCAGAGGACCCCCGAACGTGCTCAGGAAAAGCCGAGCAACGAGTATACTCGCTCATCACTAATAGTGAGTGCTGACTTATCAATTTGGACCGGACATCCCCTTTAAACCGAACAGCTGATACATGCTACACAAAATATTGCATGTGCCAGATTGTGGCGGCATCAACTCAGCCAGGTATGTTTTAGAGCTCAGATGAGTGCATCACATGTACATGGGCGCTCCATGTTACACTCCGATAGCAGACTGACAAATTATATTGAATATGACTGTCCAGATGACAGTTCAAACGGATTGAGTGTCTGTGAGATAGAAAATCGCAGCAAGCACTAGCTCTTCTGTAGTTCAGATACAGACTCGCCTACTGAGGTCTATAGGTGGGCAAAAAAAAAAAAATAGAATAATAATAATAATAATAATAATAAAAAAAAAATCAGATCATCTGTACTGCATCCGATTTTTACGGTTTAATTCATTTAACAGCCTTCGAATCAATATTGAGCCATGACAACTTGATAGGTAAACACTCTGCAGGAAGATCGATCTTGTGCTAGTCTAGATAGGTCCACCGGGGTCTTCTCCACAGTAATATTGATATCATCTTGTCATCAGGTTGCTGGTCTTCCTCTCTGCCTTGTTGCTTTTATTCTTCCGACCATGATGTCCTTCTCCAGTGATTGCTCTCTTAGTATGATGTGCCCATAGTAAGCAATTCGTAGCTTGGTGATCCTTGCTTCCAGTCACATGTCTGGCTCGATTTTTTTCAAAATTGATTTGTTTCTGCATCTGATTGTTACAGGTACATTGTTAATATAAACATAGGAAGCTGTACTTGATCATGGATATTTTAAAACTATTGTTTCATAAATCTGGAGGTGTAAAAAACAGACACGGATGATAAGGCAGATTTTTCATACAGTCATCTGATCCTGGCCCCATTCTGTAACGCTGAGGGGCTTAAAAAAATACATTTAAAAGTCGGCTGAGGATCAAGACGAACACGTGACTAGTCCAAGATGGAGGTGTTTAGCAACTTTCTCCTGCTCTGCTTGAGTAACAGGTCTCCTCCTATACACGTCACTCATAGCGATTGGCATGTGGAGGGGCTGTTAGTCACTGGACTGCCTTAGAATAATAATCATTTTTATTTTTATAGTGCCAACATATTTCGCAACACTTTACATCATAGAGGGGACTTGTACAAACAAATACAACAGCCTTCAAATGACACAGCGATTCAGGGTACAACATACCTGTCTGAAAGGATACACCCACAGTCTGATACATGCTGTCCGTAGTTTGAGATTAATGTACTAGCTGACCGGTTCCATTTAAAGGGAATCTGTCAGCAGGCTTTTGCTACCTAATCTATGAGAAGCATCAGATAGGGGCTGAGAGTCTGACGACCCCAGCGATGTGTCACTTATTAGGCAGTGTGCTGTAGTTTCAATACAATCAGTGTTTTAGCAGCAGGATCAGGATATTATCACTACAGGACTAGGTTTCATGGGCAGGCCAGTCCAGCTAATCTGTATAACCCCACCCACACCACTGATTGACAACTTATTGACAATGTACACAAGAAGTTGCCAATTGGGGGTGTGGGTGGAGTTATACACTGCCCAGAAGTCTTAGATCTGCTACTTCTGACAAAACAAATATTCTATGAAAACGTCACCAAGCAGTCCAGTAGGTGATACATCCCTGAAATCAGGCTGTCTCTGCATTATGCCATCAGATTTCAAAGCAAAAAAACCTGCTGACGGATTCCCTTTATAGGGGTTGTGCAGTCTTCGCAACAGGTTTAAGGCTCTGCTGCATGACAGATGTAACAGCAAGAACAGGCCGTGTGCACGATACCTGGCGTGTCCGGTGATCGCTCGGGATCAGCCCGATCCCAGTGCGGAGCGTGATCTCCCAACCCTCAGCGCAGAAATGAGCGATGCTGCAGTCACCAGAACAGATGGAACATTTGGTGGGCAATTACACTTAGCCAGACCCTCCTGCCTTGTTCCTTCATTCAGCCAGGAATCATCACTGGGGTCCAATGGCCAGTACCAGACTGACAGGTTCACCCCCCCACCCCCATTTACATGATGGGGTACGGCCACTATTCCTACTATCAGCGGGGCCCCAGCAATCACACACGCGTTCCCTAGTGCTGTGTATAGGTGGCAGGGTGTCACTCTGGGAATATTCCTACATTACTGAAATATATTAACACTTAAATGAGTCTGTAAGTGCAGGAAGTGGAGAATCCCTCTAAGCAGAGTGCAGCCAGGGACTATATAGCGAGGGTGGAGGGATACGGCCCTCTGCCATCAGCCCTCTCTGCCAGCAGCTCTAGCAGTGCCGGGACAGTGCGGAGTGACAGGCACATGGCCTCGTATACACAGATGTCGCCACACACAGCTTCCTGCGCTATCAGCTGAACGCACCTCCAGCTCCTGCTCCTCACACTGCTCTAGAAGCCTTTGGTAGGACACCGGGTTTTCCGCCATCACGGCAACTGGCATCTTCCCTGCTGGCCCCCGGGGCCTCAGCGCCGCTCCTCCAGCACACGTCTTCCGCTTCCGGGTAAGGGCACGTCACGGCTGCATGCCTCGCATTGGCTAGAAGTAAGGCGCACACTGATTGGCGGAGAGCATGGAACGCAAACAAGTGATCATATTGCGCATGCGGTCTGTTCTCTACATAAACACTGCCTCACTGAACTGCAGAGCTCAGGCTGAGGTCATTAGAGGCAGGTTACTGCGTGCGGAAACCAGAAGTGTAGGAACAGTGTGCACGGCCAGTTACTCCATAGCCGTGCACAGAATTATAGCTAAGGCCACGTTCACACAGTCAGTATTTTACCTCAGTAGTCGTAAGCCAAAATCAGCAGTGGGTGAGAAATACAGGAGTGGTGACGTGTATCTATGATTTTGGCTTACAAATGCTGATGTAAAATACTGACCAATACTGAACGTGTGAACATGGCCTTAGCACTCAGGGATGTGGCTTTTTTAAATCAAATTTCTTTAGTTATGGCCTTTTTTCTTTTTATGTTAATGTAAGGTAGGAAGTTTTTTAATTTAAACCATTTTTACATTGACGCTTTTAAGGGTCTTGAATGGATCTATGACTGATGTGCAGACCCCCTGCTTCTAACATTTAAATGCCATTATCGTCAGGTGGCAGCAACATTTAGGGGGTTAAACAGCAGCGATCTGAGCTAGATAGCTCTGATCACTGCTGACAAGCAGGTGCCGCCTGTATGGCATCACTAGTGTGCATGCATTGCCTGCTTCTTCCAGGTGCAGCCAACATGTGCGTCACATATACAGTGGATGCTGGGAAGGGGTCACTGTGCAGTACAAATACTGCGTTGTCTTTATTCCGCAGGCCGGTAGGTTTCCAGCTCTAATAGTTTATATGTATTTGTTTATGTTCTACTAGTTTTGTACAATACAAGACACTTTAAAGGATTTATTTTTTTGTCCCCATACTCTGAGCCATAACTATCATTTTTGTGGTGCATGCACAACATACAATTTCACAATTTCATGCCTGTATTGCATTTTATTCACCTGGGCCTGATAGGTATAGTAACACTTGATCTTCTTAATCATATTGCAGAGAATAGCATCAATCATGACAAAAAAGCCCCCTTTAACTCTGGCCATTATACCACATCAACATATATACACACTCACTAAGGGGCAGCATGGTGGTTCAGTGGTTAGCAGCACTGGAGTTTGAATGTCCCCCCCCCATGTTCGCGTGGGTTTTTGCCCACACTCCAAAGACATACTAAAAAGGATTCTAGATTGTGTAGATTGTGAGCCCCAATGGGAACAGTGATGATAATGTCTGTGCAGTGCTGCTGAATATGATAGCACTATATAAGCACAGCATAATAAATAATATAACTGCACAGCTCTGGAGGGGAGATGTTTCACTGAGGCTATTAGCTTCAGTGATTTGAAACCCAGAAGTTTGCTACCGCACATTATGTGTTGAGCGGGGTTAATCAGCCATTTGAAGGGCTGGGTTTTTGTGGACAACCATAGAACGGGTGGGAGTTTTTTCTCCATATCTCCATCCCAGGGTGTGGTCTGAGGATTAAATAGTCGGCCGCCTGAGGAATTCAGTGTTCAGTGTGTCTGGAGTGGCTAACTCTAGAGAAGTGTTCGTGTTTGTTAACCCTGAGAGAGCAATCCCGCTACCCCAAGTACTGTGCTTTGTGTTACCACTTTGTTTTGTTTTCCTGTTTTTGCCCAGATGGCCCTGTTTATTTTTACTTCACCATGGTTTATGCCGTATATATAATAAATCAGTGAAGATCTTAGACAGTGTTCCCGTGTCTACCTCCATGTACAGCTGAGTGAGCCGATCTACCAAAATATATACACTGCATGCACCACTTCTCTCCTGTATACTGGGTCATAGGGCTCATGTAGACAAGCATATAAATCGGACATGTGCTGATTTATAATCGTATATCACACGGTCACTCCGCGTGTCTGGTTTATGATTTCTCATGCGCTTGTCTGCATCCGCTCCTATTCTCAGTATCTTTTCTTATTCTGTATATATATATTGCACTGTACCACTACTCCTGTCCTGTGTAATGGGTGTAATTTCCAGTAACTACTCTTATGCTGAATATATGGACACTGCACAGTACCACTTCTTCTGTCCTGTATGCTGGATACAGTCTTCAGTATCTGCACTTATTCTGTACGTATACACACTGATCAGGGGCTTGTCAACTGTCTATAAATTTACAGTGTGCAAAACATGGTGTTTTTGGTACTGCCCTAATGCAAGATTCACACAGATTTTTTTCCATAGATTTTGAAGCAGATCCATTTAGAAATCTACTTACCGTAACTCTGTTGCCATGATTCATCAAAGCAATTTAGCCACAATTCTGGCATAATTTGCTTTGAAAAGTCACAAAAATTTGTCACAACTCAGAGCTGTTCAAAAGTTTTGCGTCTATTGGCATTTTCACGCCAGTTTCTCCTAGCTTTATCATAATGGGTGTAGCTGCAGCACAGTGCGGTGGCAGCGTGATGTCACAGCCCATCTAACTGATGATGACCTGTGGCGTTCCCTACTCCAGAAATCTCATTCCAGGTTGCTGACTGGAGAAAGATTTTTGCAGTTAGGAAATAGGGTGCACTACATAAATGGCATAAGTATGGGTGCTGCAACATGCACAGCAAGGAAATGTATCAAAAAAGGGGAGAAAAAGTCAATGCATGAACATAACGCACTCCTGGATGAGAAAAAAAATATCAAAATACTTTATTAAGGACAGACAAAAAACACCCAAGATGATTAAAAACATTTAAAAACAATATGAAACAACACAATCACATCCCTGGAATAAATGGAGTCCATATATGAATCAGTATGAACCGTGACACAGATGAACTAACTCATGAACATACAGTACCATAGGGGTCTATATACAGAGTTGTATATAAATGGGACCTTTCCTGCTCGGGCGACTCAGACAAAAGAAACAACCAATACAAGGTATGCATTATACACAATATCAAACAATATTAGTAACCGTAGATGGGCGTCCCTAAGAATGGTGATAAAGTGCATGCAAAATGTTGGGTCCAACATGAAAAATCATAAGTAGGTGGAAGCAGTTTGGGAAAAACGACTGCTGGAATGTAAAGGAGTGTATACAGGGGCGTAACAACCGCGGTCGCAGCTGTGACTGGGCCCGGAGTGCTAGGGGCCCACCCAGTCCAGCAAACAAGTAGCACTCGCCGGGAAACTCAGCAGTAGTGATGTGTCGTTCACGAACGAGCCGACACAAAGAGCCGGCTCCCTGCTGTGAACGATGGGAGCCGGCACGCCAGTGAGAGCCACTAAAATTCCTGAATGGCTCTCACTGGGCGTAAAATCCCGAACTTTGGCATGTGTAACTCCGCCCACCTGAGCAAAACTCCACCCACTCTTCAATGTAATTGGCTCTAAGAAGTGGGCGGAGTTTCTGCGGTAGGTGGGCGGAGTTTCGGACACCTGAACAGATATTCAATAGGGATCCATTTAAGATCCAAAAAGAGCCGTTTTGTGAGCCGAAAGAGCTGGCTCTTTTTGGTGAGCGGAGCCATGAGAGCCGGATCACCAAAAAGAGCCAGACTGCCCATCACTACTCAGCAGACAAGTCACGCACCCTGCTGTCCACGCCCACAACGGCCAGCTTCTCCACTTCCAGCGGTGTGAGGGGAGTGGGCGTGTCCGTGAAGGACATGTGACCTATTGTGAATTCTGCTCTTGGGCTCCCTCCGGTGGTTGTTGGTGGTAGTGCAGTTGTCTTGGGGTTGTAATCCAGGGCAGGTGTTTCTGCTGATTGCAGCTCTACTAGGTATTTAGGTGTGCAGGATCCATGAGTCTTTGCCAGTTGTCCATTGTACCTGGAGGGATTGCATCTCTCTCTGGCTCCTCATGCCCTGCTGCCAATTCAGCTAAGATAAGTGTCTGGTTTTTTGTCTCTGTGCACACATGCAGTGTGCTTTGCAATTCAGTGCAATTCATTGTGTTTTTGTCCAGCTTAGACTTTGTTTGGATTTTTCAGTCATGCTGGATTCTCAGGAGATGCAGATATACTTTCTATGTCTTTAGTTAGATGTAGAATATTTGTATTATCTGCTGTGGATATTTTTAGGATTTTAATACTGACCGCTTAGAATTCTGTCCTGTCCTTTTCTATTTAGCTAGAAGTGCCTCTTTTGCTAAATCCTGTTTTTCTGCCTGCGTGTGTCTTTCCTCTTATACTCACAGTCAATATTTGTGGGGGGCTGCCTATCCTTTGGGGTTCTGCTCTGAGGCAAGATAGAATTCCCATTTCCATCTATAGGGGTATTTAGTCCTCCGGCTGTGTCGAGGTGTCTAGGACTTGTTAGGTACATCCCACGGCTACTTCTAGTTGCGGTGTTAGTTTAGGGTTTGCGGTCAGTTCAGGTACCACCTACTCCTGAGAAAGTCTCTCATGCGGCTCCAAGGTCACCGGATCATAACAGTGACCTAGCGTGTCACTGAAGCTTGACAGAGATGGAGGGGAAACAACAAACCCCAGGAGCCTGCAGCAGCTGTCACAGAGTCCGGGTGAGGCGCGAAGGCAGCAGCTGGTGAGCAAGTGCAGTCATGGCTGTAAAGTGCTGATGTGCGGCCAGTGTGCTGCTTACACCTGACACGCACGCACGCACACACACACACCTGTTCTGTGCGCACAGGACCTGTGATGAGGTCACAGGAGGGGAGGAGTCAGGGGTCACATGATCAGTGGCCTCAGTGTATGCAGGACTCTGCTGTGCTGATTGTCATGGAGCTGAATGAGGGGAAGTTTATGTGTGGGGTCAGGAGGGGTTTACAGTGTGGATGTAGCAGAGCCCTGTGTGTGTGTATGGAGCGGAGTCAGGTGTGTATGAGGTGTACAAAACTGGGCCAAATGTGAAAGAGGTGAGCGGAGTCGTGTATGTATGGGGTGTATGGAGTGGTGCTGCGTGTTTACGAGGTGTACGAAGCGGAGCCGCATGTGCATGGAGTGTACTGAGCGGAGCCACGTGTGTATGGGGTGTACGGAGCGGAGCTGTGTGTGTGAAGTGTACGGAGTGGATCCGCGTGTGTATGAGGTGTACGGAGCAGATCTGCGGGTGTAAGGAGTGGAGCCGCGTGTGTACAAGGTGTACGGAGCGAAGCCGCGTGTGTACGGGGTTCACGGAGCGAAGCCGCGTGTGTACGGGCTGTAAATTTCCGAGTCGGGAAGAATGGTACACGGCTGTGGGCAGAGCCCAGCATGTGCACTGTGGGGGAGTATTGGGTGTACTCGCCAGCGTCAGAATGCGCAGTGCGTATGCTCTGGAGCCGACGAGTACACCCAATACACCCAATACACCCCCACACTGCACAGGTCCGGAAATGACGCACTGCAGCGTCATACCAGGAAGAAACAGCACACAGATTTCAAACGCCGGGAGTGCGCTTGGAATTAGAGCGAGGAAGGACATGAACGCCCAGAGTCTGCACTTCCGAAGACATCACCATAATTAGTATAGGGACTTGTTAGTTATAAAATCATTTTTCTCAGCGATTACAGGGCAGTATTGGGTGAAACTATACAACAAAGCAACAAAACTATAGTGTGCGAAATGAATAGGGAAAATGTGAATTTCGGTGGGAAATATTTTGGCGCGGGGGAGGGGCCCCATTTGAAAGTTCGCATCGGGGCCCCTCACTTTGTAGTTACGCCACTGAGTGTATACAATATATATGTAATATAAATAGGGCTAAAACAAAGCAAATGGGTGATAAATACTGCAAGGGCACAAGTGTGGGCTATAGGGAACCAGCATATATCACCTAAGAAGAGCAGTCAGGGAGTCAAACCAAAGATGTCATGGATGTCATTGATAAGAAGGAAGCAGTCCCGGGGCCAGGGAGAGGTGAGAGGAGCCCCACGCATATCGCTGCAAAGGCAGCTTCGTCAGGGGAAATGTCAAGTAAGATTTTTGGCATTGCACACAGAGGTGCACGCCAGTCGTCAGATTCTCCTGATTCGTTAAGAGGCATGCACTTAATACAAGAGTGCCTGACTCCACCACACACCCCTCATCAAGGCAGGTGAGAAAATTGCCGGTCTTGACGAATCGGGATTAATATGTTTACGCAGGACTTTTGTGTTGCACTAAAGATCACTTATGCCAATGAATTTTTTCCATTCATCGGCTGACCATCATCCTGATTACACTGAAAGATTATTATGAAACAAGCGTTCTTAAAGGGGTTGTCTAGCCTTGGGGTGCAAATCTGCATTCACTCTATGTGACTGCAGACTTGTGAATCCTCACAGCGGATGCATGACCGAAAGTATGCAATTTGCATCCATGAAGACATGTGCTCACTATACTGCGTGGTCTCGCTCAATGCAGGTGTATTTAGCGAGGTCAGACCTGTCTAGTCACATACTTTGCAGTCACATGATCGCCTGGCACCGAGCCGTCGTTCACAATAATTTTTCAGTGTAAATACAGTTTAATACACTTCTATAATGTAAATGAAAAATTGCGGCGGGAGCAGTGGGGGATGTAAAAGATGGCAATTACGGTTTTCATACTGTTGCCAAATATAAATATTTTTTTTCAATTTTAGTATTTTGCAACTAAAGGGTGCACGATATTAGGGCATAGTCTTTAATAAGAGTTGAATGGCCACAAAAATGTTGGACCATTTGTAAATTTTGGGAAAAAAATTGAAATGGAAATTGTAAACCCCGACGCTACACCTATAACAGCAGTCAAGTAAGTAATTCATCATTGTATCCAGAGTCTGTAAAACGCTGACATGTTACCTCTGCAGCCAATCACTGTCAGCACTGGAGCAGTGGGGGATTTAAATGTTATTTGAGCCACAAACACCGGATCTTTTTTTGCAAAGCTAGAAAACCTCTTTATCAGACATCCGTCTCAGCCGTGTACTGTAGAAATTGTAAAATAATATGAGCCAGATAAGGCTGTTTCAGTAGACAGTTCCCTACCATCATAAAAGTGTTCCTGTAGAGATGTTTTCACAATTGGAGGATAAATCCCTTTGAAGTGTCCTTGAGCAAGCAAAACACACTTGAAATGTCTTTACTATTTCAAAGAGTTTTATTGATGCTTTAACCTGTCTTATAAAGCAAAAAATATAATATCGTTTTCAGCACACACTGATGATCAAACAAAATGACTTACTGCTAAACAATGCCTAAAAAACCTGAGCATGATCAAAAGCGGACCACTTTTATCCCAGATATAATAAATGGTGCTCCGCTATGAATATGCATTCAATAAATCAAAATACCATAAATAAAGATGTAAAAGTGTATGTCATAAAATGACATGGAAAAAAGGGGGATATGAATAAAGGCACCTGGGCGGAGGAACATCAAAAATATTAGTATTTACTAATCACAGAAATATTTGCTACTATTAAAGAGGAATTTAGAAAAAGTGTTATGTATGCTATTGCATTGATGTCATTACTTCAGCCATAATTATATATGAAAAATTTAAAAAAATAATTATGATAATATATTTGCGCTATGAATGCCTTCCCTAACGGGAGATAAAAGGTGTGTAGATTAGCAAAGTATGATGTATAATCATAGAGGAGACCACAGGGAGATGAAGGTTATGCCACTAGATTGCCACTAGTGCCAGCTTAATGATAGGACTCTAATGAATCTGGGCACACCCAAGGTGCATAGCTTCAATGTCCAAATATCTAAGGTGGTGGTTATTCATATGGGGTACAGGTGAACCCCACCGGTCTGCTGGTGAGTGTTGCAGATCATTTAAAATCAAACAGGTAAAACCACACTATAAGCACATATAGGTAGTATCTCACAAATGTATGTGCTAACTGCAGTATTGGAAAAATGTTTTTTACCTTTTTCGGAGTGGGTTAAATGTAAGGTCTGTAGTCCAGTAGCTCTAGATGAAAACCTTCTGTGCCCTCTCATGTAAACGTGGGGTCAAATAGTGAGTAGGCGAAATTGGAGCGCTGTCCCAGCCGGTGACAAGCACTCTGTACGACTCTTCTGGCTAGCCGTGGAAGTGCAGGCACCGCAACGAAATGTGTGCTCGCAGAGTCCGAATGATGCAGAACCTGTATGACATAGGTGGTCACGTGTGACTTTTGGACGGTAAGAGGTGCTAGGAGGACCAATTCTATCCTACGTGTTTCAGAAAACTCCAGTTTCCTTCCTCAGGGAAGGTCCTACTTGTGGCAAAGAAGCTTTAAATGCTTTCAAATCAGTCATGTCAACAAAGTGTAAGGCAACTCCAACTTGATGGTGTCAGAACTAGTCATGAGTGCAGGTGCTTGTTACTCGAGTTTGCATAGGGTACTAAGGTATGCACCAAGTATTGCGGGTGCTTGAGTGACATGTTCGAGTCCCTATGACCGCATGTTCCACAGCTGTTAAACACAAACATGCTGGGATTGCCTGAAAAACATGTGCAATCCCCACATGTTTGGTGGCTAATAGTCGCGAAATATGCAACCGCGGGGTCTCAAACATTTCCCTCAAGCACCCGCGATACTCGGTGCATACCCGAACACCCTAGGAAATAGCGAACACTTGCGCTCATCACTAGTCAGTAGCCTGACATGTTTTGTCAGGTGAACAGAAATAACAATAAGCTAGTAAGCAATTAAAAAAATTCAAACACCAAAAGTGAATATCAAATTAAAAAGAGAAAATTACCTCCAAAATCATGGATAGGATCTGCCATGGCATATTAGTGAGCTGTAAACTCGAAATCTAACTGAGAAATTGACCCAACAGTTGTTGAGATTTGTCGTTAGTTCTCCAAGATGTACAAAACAACCTCTCTGCCGAGTTTCTTCAAAATCGGTGTTAAAGTGTACCTAAAAGAATTGATGCTGAAGTTAAAGGGTGGAGACACTTAATATTGATTTATGATTTCAATTTAACTTTTGTTCAATCACTTTGTATTTTGTTACTTAATAAAAAATAGACTTCTATTTTATAAAGAATTCTTACTTTGCAGCAATTTTTCCAAAACCTTTTGCACAGTACCGTGCATCTCTATATACCAGTGCATCTCAATATATCTGTCATATAGTAATGTTTCCTACAAAATTACTGAAAATAGTAAAACAAAATTACAATAATCACATTTTTAATAAACTTTATAAAAACAAATGTTACAAATCAGTAAATAACAAAAATGTATTTGTTATCCCTAAAACTATAGCAATCCGTACAATACAGTGGACAGTATATTTACAGTGATTGGTAAATAGCTTAAAAAATAACATTTTTTTGCTCCATTACATTTATCAAAAATATAATACAATTGTAACACTTGCATACTTGTTTGCCGAAATGCCACTTTTAGGCTACTTTCACACTAGCATCGGTACGGGGCCGTCGCCATGCGTCGGGCCGACGTACCGACGCACGTTGTGAAATTTATGCATGACGTGGGCAGCGGATGCAGTTTTTCAACGCATCCGCTCCCCAGTCTAAAGTCCGGGGATGAGGGGGCAGAGTTTCGGCCTCACATGCGCTGTAGAAAATGGCGGACACGACGGACAAAAAAATGTTCACTTGAACATTTTTTCGTGACGACGGTCCGCCAAAACACGACGGAGCCGTTGCACGACAGACGCGATGTGTGGCCATCCGTCGCCATCCATCACTAATACAAGTCTATGGGAAAAAACGCATCCTGCGGGCACATTTGCAGGATCCGTTTTTTTCCCAAAACGACGGATTGCGACGGATTGCAAAAAGCGCAAGTGTGAAAGTAGCCTTAATTACAGATCATCTCACAATAAAACAAGATCTCATGTAGTGAAGCATGCATACAAAAAGATATGGCTGTACAACTATGAAGACTGAATATAAGTGATGTGAGTAAAGGCATCACAAAAGTGTCGTTATGTATATGTACACCCCTGAAGATTGTAATTACATTACCAAGAAGGAAAAGTTGTGGAATTATGGAAATCACAGGATGGATAGACATATTACTGATATGCAAATTATGAAAAAATGGAAACAAAATCTTCAACACATCTCGATTAATTCTGGATTGACTATGACTATGAGCACCATGTGCAGAAATACACTTATACACCTTGGCTGCTATCAATATGGTTAGGAACATCACAGTGGTCCTATTCCTGGGATTATGGTGTGAGGTAGTACAGTGTTTGGTAGTCGGAACCCTTTGGTCTTCATTCCATGTACAATAATGGCTCAGCGTTCCAATAATTTGATCTTTGAACCAGTGGTATGGCCATTTCTCCAAAGTGTCACTACAACAATGCCAGGATACATATTGCTCTTGCTACTATGAGCAGCCTGTGTGGCCTAAATGTGCTACCATTGACTACAGCGTCTCCAGACTTGTCTCCCATCAAGCACATCTGGGACGTCATTTGTTGCCCATTGCAAAAGAAGCTGCCAGCAACGGATCTTGATGATTTCTGTGCCCAAGTGCATTCAGAACATTCCCCAGACATCCATTAATAACCTCAGTGATAGCAGCGAAGCCGTGTAAGTTTGGGGATTTCTTCAAGTGGTTCTCATACTCAATACTGAATAAATCGAAATATTTTGAAAATTATTTCCATTTTTTCCTGATTTGCATATCAGTAACATATCTATGCATCCTTTATTCCATAATTCCACAATTTTTCCTTCTTGGTGTTGCAATTTAAATGCTGAGGAGTTTATGTGCGTATTTTATACAGTATATGCTTGTGTGCGTATTTGTATTCTGTATATTGTTAGAAAAGTCACACAAAAACGTGGATAACCTAAAGAAAATAAGAGACAGTAGAGAAAACAAGGGCAAGCAAAACACTTCTGAATTGTGTTGGTCGTTAAAGTCGGTAATACCAATAATGCCACTATCCTCTAGGGGAGAAAATGGAAGATCAAGGCTTTGTTTTCCAGTTTTGATGTAGTGCTGAGTTTGTTGGTTCCATCTTACAGACCACAGATTTATTATCACAAGTAACACCCGCTATTGTTTTCCGAAGTGCATCTGTTGACTTCACAGCTAGCGATGTATAGGATCTATATGCAAACGGGTGCAAATAGGAAGCAGCCACTCTACTTAAATGTTATTGAAGTGATATGGTGTCCAAGTTCCTTTAATGATGGATCCATTTAACAACATGTTATCAAGGAATGGAAGAACTGATTCATTTAAGTGCCAATTATATATTTTTCAAGCTGGCTGCAGAGCATTAGGGGAGTGAGACACATATGCTTGATCTGACCGAGAGCGGACATTGATGTCCTAGTTGAAAGGCTAAGCAGCAAATTACGTGTCTCCTCTTTTGTTCTGCAGCACTGGACATGTACGACGTGGGCAGTGTTTGTGGCAATTGTATTGTGGGTGGTGTAAATGCTACAAAGTCTGTTTCCTGGAGGATACATCTTCTTTTGTTAATTGACATATGTTACAGAGGTCATCCTGTGCTGGTGGGAATGGATTCCTTTCAATTTGCTGGGTGCGTGTCTAAACTGTAAAGGAGGATTACAGGGTAGATTTAAAGAATTGACAAATGTTGGAAACTTTCACTTAGAACAAGGTTGTAATATTTCTAACACATGAAGTGAACTTATTAAAAAGGGGCGCGAGGGAATTTGTTTTAATTAGATCTATTATTAGACTTCAAATAATTCTATGTATCCTTCATATCAATCAATCACACCACAATATATACAGAACGTTTTTGATTTGTACTAGTGTTACACCTCCTTGTGGCCTACAGGCGGCGCTGTCCGCTATCAGCCTTCAATAGTAAAAGGCCACCAAGTTATTGTAAGTAATCTCTATGAGTCAGTTGACAAATATCCTCATTCGAAGGGTAAAATAATTTCTTTCCAACTCTAAATAATATATCCTTCAATCAATTATCCATCTCAAACAAGATCACATCTCTCCAAAATGAATTCTCATTCCCTTAAAACTTAGCCATGACAACACCCTGGGGTAAAGAGTACATTAGTTTCTGCCCTTACAAAATAAAAAACTTGAATGCGCTAAGTGTGAAACCTCCTTTCCTCTACACATAATTTGCAGGTATAGACCTACGTGCAGAAAATATATGCTCTTTTAAGAATCACTTTAGAGAGATGGAAGATGTAGCTTGCTTCTCGAACAGTAGGATATTTTCCCAACCATTAGTATGGGTCACTCAACAGTACCATCAGATTAACTGTATACAGAACATCTCTACATTGAGACTTCAGGTCAATTTGAAATGTATGCATTTTCTGTTTTATCACAAAAAAATAAAGCAACCGAGTGAGGAGTTCTCCATTAGTCTGGCTGACAAAGTCATGTGATCAGTTATGGTTTCTTCCAGGCTTCGGGGTGTACGGTGCCTGGAAGAAATCCCTGCCTCCTGTCTTCATTATAATACTACCCCCCTCCCATGCACGTCTGTTCTGTCGGCAGAATCCCGCACCTGCGCCCTGCACTCCCTCCACAATACGTACCTCTTTTTCCCTTCCTTGGGGCGCTGCATTCAGGGATCTTCTGCGCAGGCGCCGGCGACTTCTGCTCCAGTGACCTCTGGTTCGCGTGACTATAAAGTGCTCTCCCCACTTCTTCCCTGCATAGTCATCGCTATGTACGCATGATTTCTAGCGATGACTATGCAGGGGGAAGTGGGGACAGCACCTTATCATCGTGCACGCCGGAGGTCACTGGAGCAGAAGTCACCAGCGCCTGCACAGAAGATCCCAGAAGCCCATAGAAGAGAAGAAGAGGGAGGGATTGCAGGCGCAGGATTTTGCCTCCAGAACTGATGTGCAGGGTTTCTTCCAAGCACCGTATGCCAGAGCCTGGAAGAAATCATTAGAAATCATTAGCATAAGGAAAGAATATAAGATTTCTCAACAACAAGACTATTAATATGAGGCATACAGGTAGAACTAGTGTAACATTTCCATTACCTGCATGCCCATATTGATAGGTCATATACATCATGGGGGTGACAGATTCCCTTTAATATCAAGCTGATGAGCATATTTCTTCAAAGGGCATGGAGGATTTGTCTTATGTACATGCATCACTGATAAAAGTTAGCAAAATGTGGTGAATTGACTTTGAGTGTGGGGTTTATACTTCCATTGAAAGAGATAGACCGCCCAATCCCTTCCCATGTCCGACCTAAATAGTGATTATACTGATTGTATAGCACAGAAGAATAAAGCAGTGCCATGCTCTGAGCAGAAGATTCATAAGATGGCATGGGATTCTCTCAATGAGTAATAAGAGTCCTTAAAAGGGTATTCCCATCTCCAAGATCTTATTCTAATATGTAGTAGGTGTAATAATAATAGTAATATTAGCAAATACCTCCAATTAGAAATGCAGTATAGTTCTTCTGATTCGCTATATCGCTTACCCCATGTGCAGGGTATTGCAGTAGCCTAGGTATCCATGGTTATGACCACTATAGTGACAGTTAGTTAGTTGCTAGTGGTCGTAACCATGGATACCTAAGCTACTGCAATACCCTGGTGAAAGCGGGACAGAATTGTTTCTGGGTATTAGCCAGGGATTCAACCACATTTGCTGTATACTTCTTTCAAGTACAGCAACAGTCCTAATGATAATCACTAGTAATACTGCTGTTAGTAGCACTTAGGGAGAGATTGTAGGACAGGATAGGGTGAATTGCACATCCTTTATGCTGCCACTCATACCAAAACCACTTCTCAGGGCTAATACTGTTATGATCTGGTGGCCTAAGAGCAGCATGAGACGTACTCTGGAGAAGGTGGTACCTGTACTGACCGCAGACCCTGAACTTAACACCGCAACTAGAAGTAGCCGTGGAATGTACCTATCACTCCCTAGACATCTCGACACAGCCGGAGGACTAATTACCCCTAGAGATAGAAAAGGGAAAACTATCTTGCCTCAGAGAAAATCCCCAAAGGATAGACAGCCCCCCACAAATATTGACTGTGAGAGGAGAGGGAAAAAACATACACAAACTGAAATCAGAATTTAGCAAAGGAGGCCACTTCTAGCTAAATAGAAAGGATAGGACAGAGTACTATGCGGTCAGTATTAAAACACTAGAAAATATCCACCACAGAAAATACAAAATCTCCACAGCTAACTAAAGATATGGAGGGTATATCTGCATCTCCAGAGATACCAGCTTGGCTAAACAAATCCTTATACAGACCAAGCTGGACAAGACAAAAACATGGAAAAGAACTGAACAATAAGGCCACAGCATGTGGACAGCAAAAATCAAGGCCAGAACTTATCTTTGTTGAAATGAACAGCAAAGCAGGAGAGACCAGACAGGGATGTGAATCCTCCAGGAACAATGGACAACTGGCACTGACTAAAGGGTCAAGCAAGACTAAATAGCCCAGTCAGAATTGCAAAAAGTGAACACACCTGGTAAATGCTGCGATTCAGAGACAGCAGTGCTACCACTTATAACCACTGGAGGGAGCCCAAGAGCAGAATTCACAACAGTACCCCCCCCCTTGAGGAGGGGTCACCGAACCCTCACCAGAGCCCCCAGGCCGATCCGGATGAGCCAAATGAAAGGCACGAACCAAATCATCACAATAAACATCGGAGACAACAACCCAAGAATTATCCTCCTGGCCATAACCCTTCCATTTGACAAGATACTGAAGGGTCCGCCTCGAAAAACGAGAATCCAAAATCTTCTCAACCACATACTCCAACTCCCCATCAATCAACACCGGGGCAGGAGGATCAACAGAGGGAACAACGGGCACCACATATTTCCGCAACAAAGATCTATGAAAAACATTATGGATGGAAAAAGAGGCTGGAAGGGCCAAACGAAAAGACACTGGATTGATAATCTCAGAAATCCTATAAGGGCCAATAAACTGAGGCTTAAACTTAGGGGAAGAAACCTTCATAGGGACATGACGGGAAGACAACCAGACCAAATCCCCAACCCGAAGCCGGGAACCAACACACCGACGACGGTTAGCAAAACGCTGAGCCCCGTCCTGAGACAACACCAAATTGTCAACAACATGAGCCCAAATTTGCTGCAACCTGTCAACCACAGAGTCCACCCCAGGACAATCAGAAGGCTCAACCTGCCCCGAAGAAAAACGAGGATGAAAACCAGAGTTACAAAAGAAGGGTGAAACCAAGGTAGCAGAACTAGCCCGATTATTAAGGGCAAACTTGGCCAATGGCAAGAAAGCCACCCAATCATCCTGATCAGCAGACACAAAGCATCTCAAATAAGTTTCCAAAGTCTGATTAGTTCGCTCGGTTTGGCCATTTGTCTGAGGATGAAATGCGGAAGAAAAAGACAAATCAATACCCAGCCTAGCACAAAAGGCCCGCCAAAACCTAGAAACAAACTGGGAACCTCTATCGGACACAATATTCTCCGGAATGCCATGCAAACGAACCACATGCTGAAAAAACAACGGAACCAAATCAGAAGAGGAAGGCAACTTAGGCAAAGGTACCAAATGAACCATCTTAGAAAACTGGTCACAAACCACCCAGATAACGGACATCCTCTGGGAAACTGGAAGATCCGAAATAAAATCCATAGAAATATGCGTCCAAGGCCTCTCAGGGACCGGCAAAGGCAAAAGCAACCCACTAGCGCGGGAACAGCAAGGCTTGGCCCGCGCACAAGTCCCACAGGACTGCACAAAAGAACGCACATCCCGTGACAAAGAAGGCCACCAAAAGGACCTACCAACCAAATCTCTGGTACCAAAAATCCCAGGATGGCCAGCCAACACAGAACAATGAACCTCAGAAATCACTTTACTAGTCCATCTATCAGGAACAAATAGTTTCCCCACTGGACAGCGGTCAGGTTTATCAGCCTGAAATTCCTGAAGAACCCGTCGTCAATCAGGGGAGATGGCAGAAAGAATCACCCCTTCCTTCAGAATGCCGACCGGCTCAAGGACCCCAGGAGAATCAGGCAAAAAGCTCCTAGAGAGGGCATCAGCCTTAACATTCTTAGAACCCGGAAGATACGAGACTACAAAATCAAAATGGGAGAAAAACAGGGACCATCGGGCCTGTCTAGGATTCAGCCGTTTGTCAGACTCAAGGTAAATCAGATTCTTATGATCGGTCAAGACCACAATACGGTGCTTGGCCCCCTCAAGCCAATGTCGCCACTCCTCAAATGCCCACTTCATAGCGAACAACTCACGATTGCCGACATCATAATTGCGTTCCGCAGGCGAAAACTTTCGAGAAAAGAAGGCACACGGTTTCATCAAGGAACCATCAGAATTCCTCTGAGACAAAACAGCCCCTGCCCCAATCTCAGAAGCGTCAACCTCAACCTGAAAAGGAAGAGAAACATCCGGCTGACGCAACACAGGGGCAGAAGTAAATTGGCGTTTAAGCTCCTGAAAGGCAGAAACAGCCGCAGAGGACCAATTCGTCACATCAGCGCCTTTCTTCGTCAAATCGGTCAGGGGTTTAACCACACTGGAGAAGTTGGCAATGAAACGGCGATAAAAATTAGCAAAGCCCAAAAATTTCTGAAGGCTCTTCACGGATGTGGGCTGGATCCAATCATGAATGGCCTGAACCTTAACCGGATCCATTTCTATGGATGAGGGAGAAAAAATGAAGCCCAAAAAAGAAATCTTCTGTACTCCAAAGAGGCACTTAGACCCCTTCACAAACAAGGCATTATCACGAAGGATCTGAAATACCATCCTGACTTGTTTCACATGAGACTCCCAATCATATGAAAAAATCAAAATATCATCCAAATATACAATCATGAATTTATCAAGATAATTCCGAAATATATCATGCATGAAGGACTGAAACACAGATGGAGCATTAGAGAGTCCGAATGGCATCACAAGGTATTCAAAATGGCCTTCGGGCGTATTAAACGCAGTTTTCCATTCGTCACCCTGCTTAATATGAACAAGATTATATGCCCCTCGAAGGTCAATCTTAGTAAACCAACTAGCCCCCTTAATCCTAGCAAACAGATCAGAAAGCAAAGGCAAAGGGTATTGGAATTTGACCGTGATCTTATTCAAGAGGCGATAATCAATACAGGGCCTCAAGGAGCCATCTTTTTTGGCAAAAAAAAAAAAACCTGCTCCCAATGGTGAAGAAGATGGCCGAATATGCCCCTTCTCCAAGGACTCCTTAACATAGCTCCGCATGGCGGTATGTTCTGGCACAGACAGGTTGAAAAGTCGGTCCTTAGGGAACTTACAGCCTGGAATCAATTCAATAGCACAATCACAGTCCCTATGCGGTGGAAGGGAACTGGACTTGGGCTCATTGAATACATCCTGGAAATCTGACAAAAACTCAGGAATTTCAGAAGAGGGGGAGGAGGCAATTGACATCAAAGGAACGTCACCATGAACCCCCTGACAACCCCAACTAGTCACATAGATTTCCAATCTAATACCGGATTATGCACCTGTAACCATGGGAAACCCAGCACAATAGCATCATGCAAATTATGCAACACCAGAAAACGACAATCTTCCTGATGGGCTGGCGCCATGCACATGGTCAGCTGTGTCGAAAACTGAGGTTTATTTTTAGCCAACGGTGTAGCATCAATGCCCCTCAAAGGAATAGGACTCAGCAAAGGCTGTAAGGGGAAACCACAACGTCTGGCAAATTCTAAGTCCATTAAGTTTAGAGCGGCGCCTGAATCCACAAATGCCATGACAGAAAATGACGATAATGAGCAGATCAGGGTCACAGATAACAGAAATTTAGGTTGTACAGTACTGATGGTAACAGAACTCGCGATTCTCTTGGTATGCTTAGGGCAATCAGAAATAACATGAGCACAATTGCCGCAGTAAAAACACAACCTATTCTGACATCTGAATCCTTGTCGTTCAGCTCTAGACACAATCCTATCACACTGCATAGGCTCAGGACTCTGCTCGGAAGACAATGCCATAGTGTGCACAACTCTGCGCTCGCGCAAGCGCCGATCAATCTGAATGGCCAGGGACATAGAATCACTCAGACCAGCAGGCGTGGGGAACCCCACCATAACATCTTTAACGGATTCAGAAAGACCCTTTCTGAAAATTGCCGCCAAGGCATCCTCATTCCATTTAGTCAGTACAGACCATTTTCTAAATTTCTGGCAATATGATTCTGCCGCTTCTTGACCCTGAGACAGGGCCAACAAGGTCTTCTCAGCATGATCCACTGAATTAGGTTCATCATACAATAACCCAAGCGCCTGAAAAAAGGTGTCTACATTAAGCAACGCCGGATTCCCAGGTTCCAGGGCAAATGCCCAATCCTGGGGGTCACCACGCAGCAGAGATATAACAATTTTAACCTGCTGGATGGGATCACCAGAGGAACGGGGTTTCAGAGCAAAAAACAGTTTACAGTTATTTTTAAAGCTCAAAAATTTGGACCTGTCCCCAAAAAACAAATCAGGAGTTGGAATTCTAGGCTCTAAAACCGGAGTCTAAACGATATAATCGGAAATACCCTGTACTCTAGCAGCAAGTTGATCCACACGAGAAGCCAATCCCTGAACATCCATACCAGCGCCGAACTCCTGAGCCACCCAGAGGTAGAGAGGGAAAAAAAAAAACACAACAGACTACAGAAAAAAAAATGGCTCAGCACTTTCCTTCCCTTCTTCTGAGATGCGGTTAACTCATTGTTGGCCAGTTGTACTGTTATGATCTGGTGGCCTAAGAGCAGCATGAGACGTACTCTGGAGAAGGTGGTACCTGTACTGACCGCAGACCCTGAACTTAATACCGCAACTAGAAGTAGCCGTGGAATGTACCTATCACTCCCTAGACATCTCGACACAGCCGGAGGACTAATTACCCCTAGAGATAGAAAAGGGAAAACTATCTTGCCTCAGAGAAAATCCCCAAAGGATAGACAGCCCCCACAAATATTGACTGTGAGAGGAGAGGGAAAAAACATACACAGACTGAAATCAGAATTTAGCAAAGGAGGCCACTTCTAGCTAAATAGAAAGGATAGGACAGAATACTATGCGGTCAGTATTAAAACACTAGAAAATATCCACCACAGAAAATACAAAATCTCCTCAGCTAACTAAAGATATGGAGGGTATATCTGCATCTCCAGAGATACCAGCTTGGCTAAACAAATCCTTATACAGACCAAGCTGGACAAGACAAAAACATGGAAAAGAACTGAACAATAAGGCCACAACATGTGGACAGTAAAAAATCAAGGCCAGAACTTATCTTTGTTGAAATGAACAGCAAAGCAGGAGAGACCAGGCAGGGATGTGAATCCTCCAGGGACAATGGACAACTGGCACTGACTAAAGGGTCAAGCAAGACTAAATAGCCCAGTCAGAATTGCAAAAAGTGAACACACCTGATAAATGCTGCGATTCAGAGACAGCAGTGCTACCACTTATAACCACCGGAGGGAGCCCAAGAGCAGAATTCACAACATAATAGTATTCGTTTTGTTCTTAAACCTGAAGATTGTTCTGAGCAGGGAAATATTCTACACCAGATTTACTGTGGCAATTGTGTGTCAAAAGCATACAGCCAGACTTGGTTGGATCTCAATAGCATCACTATATTGCTCCTGCAGTGTAACCAGTCCATATGAGGTGTGCAAATTTTCCCGCAATAGTAATACTGCAATTTTTTTCCAGCAGTGAAATTTTAAATGCCCTTTATCGTGCTCCAGTTGTGCCTCAAAACAAACAAAAATTGCTTGGTTAGAAGTAGCATCACTATATTGATACTGCAGTCTAAGAAGTACATCTAAAGTGGGCAAATTTTCCTGCCATTGTAATACTGCAATTTGTTTCAGCAGTGAAATGTTATACTGAATTTATTGTGTTCCAGTTGTGCCTCAAAACACAACAAAAACTTGTTTGGTTAGAAATAGCATCGCTATATTGATACTGCAGCTTAAGAAATCCATCTGAGTTGGGCCAATTTTCCTTACATAGTAATACTGCAACGTTTTCTCAACAGAGATATATCATACGTAATTAAAAATTTGCAAGGCAAATGGTAAGGGACGGGGAAGTGGACGCGATGCTGATAGTGAGGGCAGAGGCCAAGGCTGTGCACAGCAAACACATGCATCATGTCTATCTAGCTTCTTGTCCCACTTTGTAGGGGGGCACAGATCACCACTCAGACTAGTGTGAAAAGGTTACATCAAACTATTTATTGCGGTAAGTAGCCTCTTGACAAGAAGCGATTCCAACCCCAAATTATTACATTTAATATTGAATATTTATTAGAAATGTAAAAGATAATAATAAAATGGTTAAAAAAGAGACAGGGCAAAAAAACCTCCAAAAAGGGAGGGAGTTGCACATTATAATAATATAAAGTATGTAGCGGGACCAAAAGATATATACTTAAGTCAGTAGGACAACCACTAAAAATTGCTTAAATGCACAAAATAAATACCATCATAGGAGTAATAGAAAATGCGGTGTGCTAATATAAAGTGCTGCTTAGTGGATGCGGTACATTCATAGAAGGAATATGGGATAATTAAATCAGTATTTTACACGAGTGCTCCATGTCAGTAGTTTTTAAAGATCCGGGGCAGGATTATATAAATATATATTAATCAAGCGCATATGACAATAATAAATCCCCAAACGATAAGCACTACTGCATGGATACAATGAATGCTGACCATACCCTTATAATAGTTTCCCAGTGTATGTTAATATGATGCTCATGCCCATGATTTCATTACCTGGGTAAATGCCGGTGATGTTATGATCTGTGCAGCTAGCAATGCTGGGTAAGGGATGGGTCCTCTTGGTCCCTGTAACAGACTGTGCCTCTCTCAAATCCAACGGGTGCCGTTTCGCTGCTCGCTTCTTCTGGGGGCGTGTTTTTTAATAATTTTCTTATTGTCTTTTATCTTTCTGTTCACTAATAAATATTTAATTTTAAATTTAATAATTTTGGGTTGGAATCGCTACTTGTCTAGCGGCTACTTACCGCAATAGACTAGTTTTATATAATAGAGTTTGAAGTGTCTAACAATTATTGACCTCTTGGACATATAGGAATTAGTGTGAAAAGGAAGTTGGATGGACAGCTGATGTTTCCAGTCACTTTGCCAACACCACCATGTCTTCCACACTGCCCATGCTCAGTAGCCATAATTCTGGACCATATAATCCTCACCCTGATCCTCCTTCCTCCCACCATGCTGAGTGCCCATAGACAAGTGATCCCACACTTGGACACTCTGAAAAGTTGTTCACATTTCCATTTTTTTATTCTGGCCTCTTGTCCTGCCTATTTCAAGTGGGACATGAAGAGTTTGCATGTGAAGATGGCCAAATATTTGAGCAGCCGCACTCACAAGAAGGCGATGGTGGGAAAATGCAATTATTATCACAAGAGGTGGATGATCATGAGACACAATTGCCAACAAGTGGTGTTGTTATGTCAGCAAGTCAGGAGGAGGACCAGGGTGCGGTAGTCGAAGATGAGGTGGTGGGCGGTGAAATCACTGACCCAACCTGGGAAGGTGACATGCAGAGCGAGGACAGCAGCGCATAGGGAGAGGAATCTGCAGCACCACAACAGGCAGGAAGAGGCAAAGGATGGGCCAAAGACAAAAGGCAGAGAACTGTTCCCAGAGCACCAACATGGGTGGAGTTGCCAAGCCAATGGTTGGTTGTTTCTGAGTCTGGCGCTTTTTTGAAGATAGTCTAGTTGCAAAAAAAGGCCATTTGCAACATCTGCCATGCCAGTATCAGCAGGTGCAGCACAACTACCAGCCTGACCTCCACCAGCATCCTCAGGCACGCAAGCAAAGCACCCGACTACTTGGGCCGAACGCTAGGGTCCAGAAACAATGTTTGTGGGTGACACCACTGCCTCTTCCCCTGTTCTACGTCCACACCAAGCCCCTGTCCATGATGTAGGCAAAGATACCTCCCACCCTGCACCTGTTATTGAACACAGGCAACCACCGTCAGCAACTACATTCACATCCTTGTTCTAGTGCAGCGTTCAGCTGTCCCTACCCGAGTCCATGGAACGCATTTGTAAATACGTAGCCACCCACAGGCTACAATACTAAACAGACACATTTCTAGACTGCTTGCACTGGAAATGTTGTCATTTAAGCTTGTGGAGATGGAAGCTTTCCGCAACCTCATGGCGGTAGCCGTCCCTCTGTACTCAGACCCCAGACACCACTGTTTCTCCCAATGTGCCGTCCCCACCTTGCACAAGCATGTGTCCGATAACATCAGCTGTTCTCTGACCAACGCTGTGACTTGGAAGGTCCAATTAACCTTTGACACCAGGACAAGTGCTTATGGCCTGAGACGCTACATTTCCTTGACGGCACACTGGGTGAACGTTGCAGAAGCTGGAACCCAGTTGGACCCTGGGATGGAACATGTGCTACCGACACTGAGGATTGTGGGCCCTGATTCAGTCAGGGTTGCCCCTGCCTTCTACAGCAGTTCCAGCACCTCCTCCTCAGCCTCCATCTCCAGAACGTCAACTTTAGTCACAAGCTGGAAGAACTGCAGCACTGCCTTGGCTGTCATGGTTCCCAATGGCAGGGAAACATCAGAACACAAAAATAACGGATGAGCTCTGGGAGATGGTATCTTGAGCTGACCGTGAGCTAAATCTACCACACAACTAATAGTAGCCAGGGAGCATACCTGATTAACCCTAGATGCCACGCGCCAGCCGGAGGACTAACTACCCCTGGTAGAGGAAGAAACAGACCTGGCTTACCTCTAGGGAAATACCCCAAAAGATGATAGCAGCCCCCCACATGTAATAACGGTGAGTTAAGAGGAAAAGACATACACAGTATGAAAGTAGATTTAGCAAAGAGAGGTCCACTTACTAGATAGCAGAAGGATACAAAAGAGGACTTCACGGTCAACTGAAAACCCTTTCAAAAACCATCCTGAAATTACTTTAAGACTCCTGTGTCAACTCATGACACAGGAGTGTCAATTTCAGCCCGCAAGAGCTTCCAGCTACAGAGAATAACAAAAACTGCAAACTGGACAAAAGATACAAAACAAAAGGACAAAGTCCACTTAGCTGATCAGCAGACTAGTAGCAGGAGCATGCAACCGAAGGCTCTGGATACAATGATGACCGGCAAGGAAATGACTGGAGAGCAAGGCTAAATAGGAAACTCCCAAACACTGATGGAAGCAGGTGAACAGAAACAGCAAAGTGCAAACAAGTCACCAGTACCACCAGCAACCACCAGGGGAGCCCAAAAAGCAGATACACAACAGTACCCTCCCCTTAAGGAGGGGGCACCGAACCCTCACAAGAACCGCCAGGGCGATCTGGATGAGCCCTATGAAAGGCACGAACCAAATCCGAGGCATGAACATCAGAGGCAGTTACCCAAGAATTATCTTCCTGACCATAACCCTTCCATTTAACCAGATACTGAAGTCTCCGTCTGGAAATACGGGAGTCCAAGATCTTCTCTACCACGTACTCCAATTCACCCTCCACCAGCACAGGAGCAGGAGGTTCAGTAGAAGGAACCACCGGTACCTCATATCTCCGCAACAACGACCGATGGAACACATTATGGATAGCGAAAGATGCCGGGAGGTCCAAACGAAAGGAAACAGGGTTAAGAATCTCCAAAATCCTATAAGGACCGATGAACCGAGGCTTAAATTTAGGAGACGAAACCCTCATAGGGACAAAACGGGAAGACAACCACACCAAGTCCCCAACACGAAGGTGAGGACCAACACGACGACGGCGGTTAGCAAACTGCTGAGTCCTCTCCTGGGACAATTCCAAATTATCCACCACTTGTCCCCAAATCCGATGCAACCGGTCCACTACCGCATCCACTCCAGGACAATCCGAAGATTCAACCTGACCAGATGAAAAACGCGGATGAAACCCTGAATTGCAAAAGAAAGGAGAAACCAAAGTGGCAGAACTAGCCCAATTATTAAGCGCAAACTCTGCCAACGGCAGAAAGGCAACTGAATCATCCTGATCCGCAGACACAAAACACCTCAAATAAGTCTCCAAAGTTTGATTAGTTCGCTCCGTCTGGCCATTGGTCTGAGGATGGAATGCAGACGAAAAAGACAAATCAATGCCCAACCTGGCACAGACTGCCCGCCAAAATCTAGACACGAACTGGGTACCCCTGTCAGAAACGATGTTTTCCGGAATACCATGCAAGCGAACCACATTTTGAAAAAACAGAGGGACCAACTCAGATGAGGAAGGCAACTTAGGCAATGGCACCAAATGAACCATTTTAGAAAAACGGTCACACACCACCCAGATGACAGACATCTTCTGAGAAACAGGGAGATCCGAGATAAAGTCCATAGAGATGTGCGTCCAAGGCCTCTTCGGAATAGGCAAGGGCAACAATAACCCACTAGCCCTAGAACAACAAGGCTTGGCCCAAGCACACACATTGCAAGACTGCACAAAAACACGCACATCTCGAGACAGAGAAGGCCACCAGAAGGATCTAGCCACCAAATCTCTGGTGCCAAAAATTCCCGGATGACCTGCCAGAGTAGAAGAATGGACTTCCGAGATGACTCTACTGGTCCAATCGTCAGGAACAAACAGTCTACCAGACGGACAACGATCAGGTCTATCCGCCTGAAATTCTTGCAAAGCACGTCGCAGATCTGGGGAGACAGCAGACAAAACTACCCCATCCTTAAGGACACCAGCAGGTTCAGAATTCCCAGGAGAGTCAGGCTCAAAACTCCTAGAAAGAGCATCTGCCTTCACATTCCTAGAACCCGGTAAGTACGAGACCACAAAATTAAACCGAGAAAAGAACAACGACCAACGTGCCTGTCTAGGATTCAGGCGCCTGGCAGACTCTAAATAAATCAGATTCTTGTGATCAGTCAAAACTACCACCTGATGTCTGGCACCCTCAAGCCAATGACGCCACTCCTCAAATGCCCACTTCATGGCCAAAAGCTCCCGATTACCAACATCATAGTTTCGCTCGGCGGCCGAAAATTTTCGAGAAAAGAACGCGCAAGGTCTCAGCACCGAGCAGTCGGAACTTTTCTGCGACAAGACCGCCCCCGCTCCGATCTCGGAAGCATCGACCTCAACCTGAAAGGGAAGAGAAACATCAGGCTGGCGCAACACAGGGGCAGACAAAAAGCGGCGCTTAAGCTCCCTAAAGGCCTCCACAGCAGCAGGGGACCAATTGGCAACATCAGCACCCTTCTTAGTCAAATCCGTCAGAGGTTTAGCAACGCCAGAAAAACCAGCTATAAATCGACGATAAAAATTAGCAAAGCCCAAGAATTTCTGAAGACTCTTCAGAGAAGTAGGCTGCGTCCAGTCATAAATAGCCCGAACCTTGACAGGGTCCATCTCAATAGAAGAAGGGGAAAAAATGTACCCCAAAAAGGAAATTTTTTGAACCCCAAAAACACACTTTGAACCCTTTACACACAAAGAATTCTCCCGCAAAACCTGAAAAACCCTCCTGACCTGCTGAACATGAGACTCCCAGTCATCAGAAAAAATCAAAATATCATCCAAATACACAATCATAAATTTATCCAAATATTCACGGAAAATATCATGCATTAAGGACTGAAAGACAGAAGGTGCATTAGAAAAGCCGAAAGGCATTACTAAATACTCAAAATGGCCCTCAGGCGTATTAAATGCGGTTTTCCACTCATCCCCCTGCTTAATTCGCACCAAATTATACGCCCCATGAAGATCAATCTTAGAGAACCACTTAGCCCCCCTTATGCGAGCAAACAAATCAGTCAGCAAAGGCAACGGATACTGATATTTGACTGTAATTTTATTCAGGAGTCGATAATCAATACAAGGCCTCAGAGAGCCATCCTTTTTAGAAACAAAGAAAAAACCGGCTCCTAAAGGTGATGACGAAGGACGAATATGTCCCTTTTCCAGGGACTCCTTAATATACTCGCGCATAGCAGCATGTTCAGGTACAGATAGGTTAAACAAACGACCCTTTGGAAATTTACTGCCAGGAATCAGATCTATGGCGCAATCACAATCCCTGTGTGGAGGGAGTGAACCAATTTTAGGCTCTTCAAAAATATCACGATAATCAGACAAAAATGCCGGAATCTCAGAGGGAATAGATGACGAAATGGACACCAAAGGTATGTCCCCATGAACCCCCCGACATCCCCAGCTTAACACAGACATAGCTTTCCAATCAAGTACTGGGTTATGTGATTGTAACCATGGTAATCCAAGCACCAAAACATCATGTAAATTGTACAACACAAGGAAGCGAATCACCTCCTGATGGTCTGGAGTCATACGCATAGTCACTTGCGTCCAGAACTGTGGTTTATTACAAGCCAAAGGTGTAGAATCAAAACCCTTCAGAGGTATAGGGACTTCCAGAGGCTCTAAATCAAACCCACAGCGCCTGGCAAAGGACCAGTCCATAAGACTCAGAGCGGCGCCAGAGTCCACATAGGCATCCACGGTAATAACTGATAATGAACAAATCAAGGTTACAGACAAAATAAATTTGGACTGCAAAGTGCCAATTGAAATAGACTTGTCAACCTTCCTAGTACGCTTGGAGCATGCTGATATAACATGAGCAGAATCACCACAATAAAAGCATAACCCATTTTTACGCCTATAATTCTGCCGCTCGCTTCTGGACATAATTCTGTCACATTGCATTTTCTCTGGCGTCTCATCAGAAGATACCGCCAAATGGTGCACGGGTTTGCGCTCCCGCAAACGCCGATCAATCTGAATAGCCATTGTCATGGACTCATTCAGACCTGTAGGCGCAGGGAACCCAACCATAACATCTTTAACGGCATCAGAAAGGCCCTCTCTGAAATTTGCCACTAGGGCGCACTCATTCCACTGAGTAAGCACAGACCATTTACGAAATTTTTGGCAGTATATCTCAGCTTCATCTTGCCCTTGAGAAAGGGCTATCAAAGCTTTTTCAGCTTGAATCTCCAAGTTATGTTCCTCATAAAGCAACCCTAAAGCCAGGAAAAACGCATCCACATTGAGCAACGCAGGATCCCCTGGTGCCAATGAAAATGCCCAATTTTGAGGGTCACCTCGCAGCAAAGAGATTACAATCTTAACCTGCTGGACAGGATCTCCTGAGGAGTGAGGTCTGAGAGAAAGGAATAATTTACAATTATATTTGAAATTCAGAAACCGAGATCTATCTCCGGAAAACACCTCTGGTGTAGGGATTTTAGGTTCAGAAATAGGAGCATGAATAACAAAATCTTGTAAATTTTGCACCTTCGTAGCAAGATTATTTAAACCTGCAGCCAAACTCTGAGGATCCATCTTTAAACAGGTGAGCTCAGAGCCATTCAAGGATTATAAGGAGAGAAAGGCAAAGGCTGTAATTAGAGCTGAAATACAACTGATCCAACTATGGAGCAAGCATAGGGGGAAAAAAAAAAAAAATTTACTGACTTCTTTTTTCTCTCTTTTCTTCTGCCAATAAGTTTAACACTGGCCGGTCATACTGTCATGGTTCCCAATGGCAGGGAAACATCAGAACACAAAAATAACGGACGAGCTCTGGGAGATGGAATCTTGAGCTGACCGTGAGCTAAATCTACCACACAACTAATAGTAGCCAGGGAGCATACCTGATTAACCCTAGATGCCACGCGCCAGCCGGAGGACTAACTACCTCTGGTAGAGGAAGAAACAGACCTGGCTTACCTCTAGGGAAATACCCCAAAAGATGATAGCAGCCCCCCACATGTAATAACGGTGAGTTAAGAGGAAAAGACATACACAGTATGAAAGTAGATTTAGCAAAGAGAGGTCCACTTACTAGATAGCAGAAGGATACAAAAGAGGACTTCACGGTCAACTGAAAACCCTTTCAAAAACCATCCTGAAATTACTTTAAGACTCCTGTGTCAACTCATGACACAGGAGTGGCAATTTCAGCCCGCAAGAGCTTCCAGCTACAGAGAATAACAAAAACTGCAAACTGGACAAAAGATACAAAACAAAAGGACAAAGTCCACTTAGCTGATCAGCAGACTAGTAGCAGGAGCATGCAACCGAAGGCTCTGGATACAATGATGACCGGCAAGGAAATGACTGGAGAGCAAGGCTAAATAGGAAACTCCCAAACACTGATGGAAGCAGGTGAACAGAAACAGCAAAGTGCAAACAAGTCACCAGTACCACCAGCAACCACCACCAGGGGAGCCCAAAAAGCAGATACACAACACTTGGCTAAGTGGCAACAGGCTCTGCTAAAGCTAATCTGCTTAAGTGACAAACAGCACACCGCCGCAGAGTTGTTGAAAGGTCTAACTGATATGACTGATCCGTGGCCTCACCCCTGAACCTATAACCAGGCATGGTCATGTGTGACAGTGGTCATAACCTGGTGGCGGCTCTGAATCTTGGCAACCTCGCACATGTACCATGCCTGGCCCATGTGCTAAACTTAGTGGTTCAGCCGTTTCTTGAAACCTTCCCAGATCTGCCTGAGCTACTTGTGAGAGTAAGCCTCATGTGTTCCCATTTCTGCAAGTCAGCTACAGCTGCCGCTGCCCTTGCAGTGATGCAGCAGTGTTTGCAACTTCCAACTCACCCACAGGAGTGCGTTGACATCACACGTTTGAACTCAACATTACAAATGTTGTCAAGGCATTGTGAGCAGCAGAGGGCAGTAATTTAATACGAGCTACACCATGCCCATTGGTATTCCGGTCAGCCTCCGCCCATAAGAGCTGATGAGTGGGCATTGATGTCTGACATCTGTGGGGTTCTCCAAAACTTTGAGGACTCAATCAAGATGGTGAGTAGCAATGATGCCATAATCAGCATCACCATCCCGCTTCTCTGTCTACTGAAACGCTCGCTGAGCAAGTTGAGATAGGGCACAGCCCAGCCTCATCTGATCTTCTCAACTCGGATTAGGTGATAATGAGGAGGAGGAGGAACGGGAGCTGGTTTCCTGTGCTACAGATGGTAGTACCCACACCACCTTCATCCCGTCTGTTCAGAGTGGATGGTCTGAAGATGAGGAGGAGAGGGAGGATGAGAAGGAGGATGAATAAGACAACATTGACAAATTTACATATTAGACAAAGATAAAGTAAACACGAAATGCAGTTTATTAAAGCGAACATGTCATCAAGATTGGCCAATATAAGATACGGCCCATCTTCTTATGATCGCCACCCTCCTGCTTGCTTCATGGCTCCCCGGCATCATGTTCCTGTACAGGCATAGTTACCTGCCCTTTTGAGGGCAGACCAAAGTACTGCAGTGCGCAGACGCCGGGAAAGTTCAAAGAGGCCTAGTACCTCTACAATGCAGTACTTTGCTCTGCCCTCAACAGAACAGACAAGTACACCTGCGCAGGAGCGTGATGCCAGAGCATGTGAAGCAAGCAGGAGGGCGGCATCGCAAGAAAATCGGAGGCGCTGGACCAAGACCTGCAACACCCATTGGACCGGACAGCCCCCCAGGTGAGTATAATAAAACTTATTTTTCTTATCTTTCAGGTCGGCTCAGGGGCTTATCTGCAGCATTATAGAATGCTGTAGATACTGTAAGCCCTGAAAGGTGGTGGACGCATCTTATATCAGCCAAAACTGGTGACAGCTTCCCTTTTAAGGTACATCCAAACCTACCCCTGTGTGAAAAAGTAATTGCTATCAAGCATTTATGATAACTGGCAAGGAGTCTTTTACAACACTGTGGAGAAATTTTGGCCCACTAATCTCTTCAGAATTGTTGTAATTCAGCCACATTGGAGCGTTTCCAAGCATAAACCCCCTTTTCAAGGTGACGCCACAGCATTGCAATTGGATTAAGGTCAGGACTTTGACTAGGCCACTCCAAAGTCTTAATTTTCTTTTTTTAAGCCATTCAGAGGTGAACTTACTGGTGTGTTTTGGATTATGGTCCTACTGCACAACCCAAGTGCGCTTCAGCTTGAGGTCACGAACAGATGGCTTTACATTCTCATCCTTCAGTATTTTTTTTTAAGGTGGCAGAATTCATGATTCCATTTACCACAGCAAGTTTTCCAGGTCCTGAAGTAGCAAAACAGCCCCAGACGATCATACTACCACCACCACATTTTACTGTTGGTATGATGTTCCTTTTCTGAAATGCTGTGTTACTTCTAAGCCAGATGTAATGGGACATACATCTTCCAAAAAGATAAACTTTTGTCTTGTCAGTCCGCAGAGTAATCTCCCAAAACTCTTGGGGTCATCAAGATGTTCTCTGGCAAAACTGAAATGAGCCTTTATATTCCTCTTGCTTAGCAATGGTGTTTGTCTTGGAACTCTGCCACGCAGGCCCTTTTTGCCCAGACTCTTTCTTATGGTAGTCATGAACATTGACCTTAACTGGGGCAAGTGAAGCTTGCAGTTCTCTGGATGTTGTTGTGAGGTCTTTTATGACCTCTTGGATGAGTCGTCACCGCACCCTTGCGGTAATTTTGGTCGGCCGGCCACTCCTGGGAAGGTTCACCATTGTTCCATGTTTTCGCCATTTGTAGATAATGGCTCTCACTGTAGTTTACTGGAGTCAAAAAGCTTTGTAAATGGCTTTATAATCTTTTCCAGACTTGTATATTTCAATAACTTTGTTACTCATTTGTTCTAGAATTTCTTTGGATTTCAACATGATATCTGGCTTTTGAGGATCTTTTGGTCTATTTCACTTTGTCAGGCAGGTCCGATTTAAGTGATTTCTTGATTGAGAACAGATGCGGCTGTAATCAGGTCTGCTTATCACTGGGGAATTTGAACTCTGATTCCCAAAGATGTGATAAACCACAGTTAGTGTATGTTTTAAAAGGGTGGGGGCAATCCCATTTTCACACAGGATCCTGAAAATATGAATTACTTTTTCCCTTGACAATAATGTCATTTAAAAACTGCATTTTGTGATTACTTATGTTGTCTTTGTCTAATATTTAAATTTGTTTGGTGATCTGAAACATTTAAGTGTCTGGAGCATCTGATGAGTGGTGTGTTCCTCCCAAAAAATTAACCAATCCCTGAATGGAGTAAGATTTCTAGAGTAGGGAACACCTTGATATGAATTAGACAAGCTGTGGCATCATGCCCCCTCCGTACCTCTGTCCTGCCTCAGATCTGTCCATTTTGGTGAATCTAGGAAAAACTGATGTGAAAACGCCTAAAGATACAACAGTTTTGCTCAACTCCGAGTTGCACCAAGCATGACCAACAAAGTCATAATTTATGCTTAATAAGTGGTGCTCTAAGTGGAGTACCTCTTTTGTGGAGGCTCATGATAAGAAGCGACAAATCAATTAAAAGGTGCATGTCTCATAATGACTTTGGGAAATCTTACTCCAGTGTACTGTTTATCAGGCAAGATTTAAATTTATACCTCTTTTTTATTTACAGTGGTGCCCTAATATAATTGTCAGTATGACATCCTAATTGTTAAACTGGACTTTTCAGTTACAGGAGATATTAGTTTAAGAATTCGTTTTTTCTTTAAAAAGTATTATGCCAATTATAATAAATAACTCCCAGCAGAGTTTGGAGAAGTTGACCATTATGTAATACTTATTACATTGGAGATATATTTTATTTGGGTCCTTTCTGCCTTTATTCTTGATGTTCTGTAGGGCACATGTAGTTCTCTTCTTTAAACACAAGATGGTGCAAGTGAGCTTCCTAATGAGTCCACTGATATTTTCATTTTTTCATACTCCAAATGCACATTACTTTTTAGCAGCAATTAAGTTTGTACTGCTGTCTGGTGACTCTTTAAAGTAATTGAGAGGCAAAATATAACATTCTATTATAATAAAAATATATTGTCTATAGCATTGTGGGTAAACTGCCTGCGCCTTCTAGGAATAAAATGATAATAACTGGTTTTGCTGCTATGCATATGAAGTGTCAGCTTATGCACAAAATGCAAACATGAGGTTGATCCTAATAAAGTTAAGAGAGCGCATTCCTAATATATCCTAATCTTTAGGAGACCCCCAAAATCAGGGTAGACCTCCCAGAAGTGTGGGCAAGTCTCCACACAGCCTCCAAACTGTTTTTTCTTCTCTGCTTAGACCTGTAAGACCAAGGGGAAATAGTTCACATAAAGAACATTCCTCATAATAATAATAATAATAATAATTATAGGCATAAAAATAGACATACAAAAGTGAGACATATAAAATACTGAATGTAGGTAAGTGATAACAAAACTCCCTTGTGTGAATGCTACAAATGAACACAAAGTTATATTATGTGCAATCACAGTATTAAGGACAGATATTGAAAAGGTACATTCCAGTGCTCTTTATGCTTTTACTTGTTTTATTATCGAATAAAGAATATATTTTTTATTGATTTTCAGCCTTACACATTTCTATATAGGTATTCCTGAATTTATTGGTGCATTTTGGCCCCTTATATAATGAGTATAAACTCATGTAGGTGTAATAATAATAATAATGGCAGAAAATACTAGTAAATACTGTGCGTTTTTTACTTATCTATTTCATTGCAGGATTTTATAGAGCACTGAATGTCTAATCCTTCATATGTGTATTTTGACTATTATTTGTTTACATTTCCTATTAAAAATATTGACCAGAGGTGTGATGTTCATGACCTTTAATAGTATAAGTCATCAATATTATATTGGTAGGTTTTGACAACCGACCCCCCCCCAGCCCTCATTGTTATCAATAGCGATGAGTGGATCGATTTTCGGGACTCCGGTCCAGCGTCCAGGTCAGTGGTACTCGGCGACTAGACAGGAGGCCTGTGAATCTCTTACCGTCCGATGTCCCCGGTGCGGTATTTAATTTGTCAATGCTAGCGCAACTTCATCTGTGAAACATGATGCACAGATGACTTTGTGCCACCCCAGACTAACAATTAGCTGCGTCGGAAGATAAGAGATTCTTGGGTCTCCTGTCTAGTCACCGGATAACACAGACCTGAATGCTGAATTGGAGTCCTGCGGTTCAGTCTGTTCATCTCTAGTCATCAGCATTGGCAGCTAGATATAGTGAAAAAAGCTAGAACAGCACTGCATAGTGGCCATTCTCAAGTACTGCAGCTCAGCTCATATGCAGTACACTCCGATTGGAGTTGAGCTACAGTATATGGAAGGAGTCACTGCAGAGTGTACAGAGTCAGCTCCTTATACTTTTAGCTTCTAACCGACGAAGCTGATAACAGTTGATCAAAGGAGTTGTTAGGTGTAGGACCCAACTGATCTGATATTGATAAAGATAGGGCATAAATGCCACAGTTCTGGATAACCCCTATAATGCCAGTGGAGGATTAACTGGACATCTGATTGTCTGATGCTTTCTGCATAAAAAAACATCTATCAAAACTGTATGGTGAACCAAATAGTAGTTCCCCTTTCCCTCAATTCACTATTCAGCTTTACGTTATATGCAAGTATAAGGTGCACAAGGCAGTAGTCGTGGGCGAGGGGCTGCTGTTCTCCCACATCCTGGCACTGTACAATCAGATAATATCCTGTCTATTGTGTGGTTTGTGTAAAATGGATAACACTCACTTTTGGTCTTGAAGACTCAATTTTTTCCACGATCCTGGATCCGGAAGCTACCACACAGTCAATCACAGACTCTTGATCCATTTTCAACAATTCAACTTTACTCAGCCATTCAGTCTTTATCACAGATACAGCACAGTATGTTAGATAGCCTGCACTATCCCTTCCTTTGCTGGCACTCCTTGCCCCCGAGATGTCCAGATCCCTCGGCACCATAGCTTCCCAGAATTCCGACCTGATTTCTGTTCATGAATCCCCATCTGTTTTCCCTTTTGGAAACAAAAGCAAGGCTGGCTCCTCCATACCTTTTTCAGGCCGTTGGTCTTGAATGTTATGGGATAGATCACCAAAATTTGCTAGGGCCTTTCTCATGCTGCATTTTCCTTCCTTTGACTTAGTATCATGGTAACCTTTAGCCCTCTGGCCCTAAACCACTGCTCCGATAATTATTTTCTCTTCCAATATCTCTTCCAATCAACACTATCTCCAACACATTAACTATAACCAGGAAATACTTTATTTTATAATACCTGTGCTCCTCCCTAACTGGGGCTTCTCCTATCTATGTTGACTATTACCCTCCTATACCTAACTACTTCCTGATTCTACAGTGCCCTCCACTATACTTCCCAATTACTAACTACACTTAGCACTATATCTTGATCTTATATCTATGTCCTAATTTCTTACCCTAATACTTTCTGTAGTCTTAGCACATTATCACACTGTTACAGAAATACATATGAGTAATGAACATGAGTCATCCACAATAAAACCATTATCAAATTTATAGGCGTTCTACAGCATTATTCACATTGCTATGAAAAGGGTAGCTGTTTTATTAGGAAGGGAGGAAGAACATTCTTACACAAGCAGGAACATGTTGAGAATTTGTCTCAAATTTGAACATGAAATTTACATAAAATCCAATAACCATCAGAGCCCCAGGCATGTGAAAAGGGCTTCCACAATCCCATGCACAAACTAATGAAAATTTCTACACATTTTGTAAGCCACCTCAAGGAAAAAAAATATTCTGCTGATATAAGTAGTGTGTAACTTACTGTATTCCTCATGCAAATCAAAATTATTTCTGTGCCAAAAAATTAGTATCACGCCTCAGAATGTCTGTAAGGTCATGGATTTCCCCAATTAAATGAATGAGACTTTTGTACAAATTTTTGCAAACATATCTGCCACATGTGAATTCACCCAGATAGTTAGTATTGTGTCATGCTTTCCAGTTTTGAAGGTACTAAACAATGGACAATCTATTGGTGCGCTACATCTCAGTAGGGGTTTACATTAGACCATACCCCCAAGTCCTTGTCTGTGCTCGTCCCAGCAAGTATCACTGGGCAAGGAAAATCTGGGAAGTGGGTTCCTCAACAAAACCGTGCTGGATCTCCTTCATTTTTAGGATTGAAGACATTTGAGTTTTTTACTGTCAGCTTTTCCAAGAATATACCGTATACATTGCTGTTAAATAATATTTTTGAACATGTAGAATCTGACCGAGCCTGTATAGGCAGTGCAGAGATAGATCAATGACTGCTCCGTACGAAGGCACTCTGCAAAGGATCATCATGAAATGGACACAGTACCGTTACACTGGTGACTTACAGGCAGCAGGTGATGTCTTCTTTGATTTTAGTATTTCACCTTCACTTTTCTTCAGTTACTGGCCCGCACGAGTTTGAAGATTTTTGCAGGCCACCACTAATCAGAAATCATTGCCCAGATATTTTATTATTTTGATTTCCCAGCATCTTCTCTGCTAGCTACACAAACTTTCCATTCTGCTGTTCCTTTACTAGTGTCATTCTGCTGGAAGAATAAAGCCTTCCAGATACTGCAAAACCGCCCAGTTCAACAGCGTCTTTAGACACACAGTGGGCACAGTTTTCATGAAATCACATCCACTTTGCTGACACTATTAAAGACAGCAGAATTTCTGTGCAAAAGGAGCAGCAGAAAGTATGCAGTATTTACGCTACATGTGAACACGGTCTAAATGTCCTAGCACACTGATGATCTTTATTTTTGCCTATTTACCGTAGTGATGCCGCTAAGGCATATTACTAAGTTCATATTACTTTTTATCTACTCATCAGCGGCTAAGTCGGGACTTACATAGACCACATCTTGATGCCCATCTGCCTCATTAAAGTCCATGGAATAATGAGTCGATTGAGACACTGAACAATGCATAAGAGGTAATGTTAACGCAGCCTAACTACACTCACAGTAAGGATGCCTCCTTAGATGCCACCTGTTGCTCTGCTCTACTGCTTGAACCTGCACTGTTGCTCTGTATAAAGCCATATAACTTGTATTTTATTTATTTAAAGAAGCCCTCCTCCTCCTCCCAATCAAAATCTTATTTGTTTAATATATCCCAGTCATCATACAAACCCTGGCAGAATTTTTGCTTTCTTGGCCTTCCTTCAGAGAATATCTAATATATAATTGCCAATCGGCTCTTTCACAGCGATTGTGTCGCTATCCTACAATCCACTGTGGCCGGAAGCTGTGACAAAAAACGGCACCACTATTCCATCAGGAGATCAGTGGCGCTAGCTGCTGATCTCCCAACGGTAGCTGCGGCTCATCTCCTGCCGCAGGGAGGTCAGCGGCAACACAGCCAGGAGATGAGCGGTGCCAGCCACTCATCTCCCGGCCGCTCGCATCGGAACTACGCCGACCGCCATATTGGAACACCCAAGTTATGGGTATTCCGATATGGCCGTGCGGCACCCCTCATTGGCTCAGCTTTTATGCACACACTGATTACAAGCAAACAGGTCACAGGTGAGGATGTTACCTTTAGTAGCCAGTCAAACCCATTTATGTCAATTCCTGTGCAATTCCTGTGCATTGAATCCCCCGCCAAAGCCGCACGGCACCGGCTGAGCCAATGAGCAGTGCCTAGCGGCTTTGGCGGAGGATTTGAATCCTGCGCTGCTCATTGGCTGAGCGCCAGGGGGATGTTCATTTCACCGCACTCCCGATGCAATAGCATCGGGCCTATTTCTAGTGAATGATAACACCAAAACTTTTTCTCCACTCATGGATAGTGGTTAGGTGAAGCCATTTATTGTCAAACTATGGTGTTTTCTCTTTTTAAATCATAATGACAACCCAAAACATCCAAATGACCCTGATTAAAAGTTCACATACCCTGGTGATTTTGACCTGATAACATGCACAGGAATTGACACAAATGGGTTTGAATGGCTACTAAAGGTAACATCCTCACCTCTGATCTGTTTGCTTGTAATCGGTGTGTGCATAAAAGCTGAATGAGTTTCTGGGATCAAGACAGACTCTTGATTCTTTCTTCCAGCCACTGACGTTTCTGGATTGTGAGTCATGGGGAAAGCAAAAGAATTGTCAACAGATCTATGGGAAAAGGTAGTTGAACTATATAAAACAGGAAAAGGATACAAAAAGATATCCAAGGAATTGATAATGCCAGTCAGCAGCGTTCAAACTGTGATTAACCAATGGAAAATCAGGGGCTCTGTAAAAACAAAACCACGGTCAGGTAGACCAATAAAAATGTCATCCACAACTGCCAGGAAAATTGTTCGGGATGCAAAGAAAAACCCACAAATAACATCAGCTGAAATACAGGACTCTGCAAACTAGCGGTGTGGCTGTTTCAAGATGCACAATAAGGAGGCACTGGTTGAGTCGCCAGAAGAAAGTCGTATTCCAAACCTCTCTCTGGGAACAGCATACTGCATGCATCTAGCCAGAGGTGTATCTAGGGTTTCTGGCACCCGGGGCAAGAATTCATTTTGGCACCACCCCCCTCACCAAGGACATATGCGATTTGCACACTTTGTCATGTACCCACGAGCTCCTCTCCCTAATGCTCTCAATGTTCAGTGAAAAACAGAGAAGCAGGAAGAGAAGTTCGTTGTCAGAGGACCACAAGTATGAAAGTTGCATATGAGTGAAGTGTCCATGTGACAACTACTGGAACCTGCAGAGCTGAATCCTAGCATCGCAGCTTCTGAATTCTCACAGCGCATGCACTGCACACATTTAGGATTCTCCCTGGCCGGTGGACAGTCATGTCAGCACAAGCATGTGATTGGTATACTTCTGATCACATTCCGACTAGACGTGCCCGGCCTCACTCAGTTCATTTTCATTGAGTAAGGCCACACATGTCTAGTCAGCACGTGACTGCACGTATGTAAAATTGCCAGCACGAGAGAATCCTGACAGCATGCAGTGCGCACTGTGAGAAGTCAGAAGTCTGCAGTCACAAAGAATGACTGCAGACTCATTACTCATTATGCTCCTAACATAAATAAAAACATGATAATTAGTTAGTATCACAAATAACATTTACATCCAGGTACCTGATAGATGACGTCATCTCTGGAGCCGATCTCCTTCTTTTCTTCATCTTGTCCAGACCCCATGATGAGTTTTCTCATCCACAGCTCGTCTCTGCAGACCTCCATCTTCTCCGCTCTCTTGCAGAAAATCTCCACATGATGCCCTTAAAGATACAAGTGTCATTATAATGCTCCTGAATAAAAAATTGCCCCTCAGTATTATTGTCTGCACAAAATATGACCCCCACATTGTCCTACTTATGGTACATGCTCTTCACACTGACCTCTCCTTTCCATACCGGCCCCCTCTTCACATTGTCCTCTCACACTGTGTCCTCCCTATAGGGCCCAGTATTTATACTGTACTCTCTCATCACACTCCCCCTTCCTGGTATACTGTCCCCTCCTGGCTGTGCCCTTACACTTTCCCTCCATGCTGCGCCCCCACTACTCAGTTTCTATTCTGTTCCCACTCACTTTTCTCCCCCCATACTGTTTCCTCATACTATTCCCCTCCCTCCTCATACTGTCTCTTCTCACATCCCTCCTGTTCACCATACTGTCTCCTCATATATTTACCCCCTCACTTTCTATACTGCCTGCTCACCTGACTCCCCATACTGTGTCTGCACACATCCCATCACCCTCATACATGTTTCCTCATGCATGCCCTCATTCCCCCATATTGTTTCCTCATACATGCCCCCCATTCCCCTGTACTGTTTCTTCATATATGCCCCCCATCTCCCCCTTTGCCCTTCATTTTGTGTCCACATTAAATCCCCCCCATCCCCACTCCAATTCTCCCCACACAATAAATCCCCCCATTTCCCACACAGCCCCTCATCACCCCATCTCCTCATCCCCCCAAAGCCCCTCATCAACCCCATCCTCCTCAGCCCCTCATCAGCCCCTCATCAATGCCCCATTCCCCACACAGCCCCTCATCACTCCCCCATTCCCCACACAGACCCTCATCATTCCCCACAAAGGCCTTCATCACCTCGCTTGTCCACAGAGCCCCTCATCATCCCCCCCATTCCCCACACAGACCCTCATCATCACCCACACAGCCTCTCATCCCCCCATTCACCACAAAGCCCCCCATCACCCCCATACGGCCCTTCATCACCCCCCTTCTCCCCCAAAGCCCCTCATCATCATCCCTTCTCCCACACAGACCCTCATCATCCCCCCTTCTCCCCACACAACCCCTCATCATCCCCCATACAGACCCTCATCATTCCCCACAAAGGTCCTCATCACCCTGCTTTTCCACAGAGCCCCTCATCATCCCCCCCATTCCCCACACAGGCCCTCATCATCACCCACACAGCCTCTAATCCCCCCATTCCCCACACAGCCCCCCATCAGCCCCTCATCACCCCCTTTCTCCCCCAAGCCCCTCATCATCACCCCTTCTCCCACACAGCCCCTCATCATCCCCCTTTCTCCCTACACAGCCCCTCATCATCCCCCCATTCCCCACACAGCCTCTTATCATCCACTACACAGCCCCTCATCATCATCCCCCATTCCCCACACAGCCTCTTATCATCCACTACACAGCCCCTCATCATCATCCCCCATTCCCCACACAGCCTCTCATCATCCACTACACAGCCCCTCATCATCCCCCATTCCCCACACAGCACCTCATTATCCTTCCATTCCCCACACAGCCTCTCATCATCCACTACACAGCCCCTCATCATCATCCCCCAATTCCCCACACACCTCGGTAATCTCCTCACACGGCTCCATGCTGCAGACCCTCAGTCCTCTCTTCACACGGCTCCATGGTGCAGGTGAAACCCCTCATTTCCCACTTATTTTCTCCAGCAGCCTCAGCAGCTTCCTGCTATGGTGTCTTCACTGGACTGAAGGAGGCCCTGCCCCTTCCGGGGACATCATTACCTCCGTTCTAGTCACTGCAGTCAGATCTTCAATTGTACTCGTGTCTGTAAGATATGAGTACAATTGAATACTGGGAGCTGGCGTGCTGCAGCACAGAGAACAGCTGACTCCCAGTCCGGGGGGGGGGCAGAATGCAGCTGCCAGGGGAGACACTGCGGACCGCCGCATTAGGCGGCGTGACTGCGCCCCCCTGCCACATACCCCGGCTGCCCCCCCCCCCCAGATACACCACTGCATCTAGCTGTCACCCAAAGCACACAGTAAGATCAATACCAGTGGGTGAGTTTACCCGTATCAAACAAAATTCTAGTGATGATAACAATTTAAGGGGTGAATTTTTTGATTGTGAGAACAAGCAAAAAATAGGAGTTACCCCTTCTGGATGCTTAACAGGGCGAAAAAAATTGTGGAAGGAAAAAATTGTTCTGATTTATTGGACAATATTTCACATAAAATAAAAAAAATGGGACAATAAACGTGTTCTTTCATTACAATACAGTCCTCAATTTATGGACATTAGGAGAATATTCTATAAATATCTCCCTATATTGGAGGAGGACAATGTTCTTTCCAAAATCTTGAGTTCTGGTTGTGTGGTTTTTGCTAAAAGAGCCCAAACCATGGGGAATATTTTGTCCAACCCCCGCAATACACAACTTGACAGGCACACTTGGCTCAATTGTAAGGGATTTTTTACATCTGGGGAGAACCGATGTAGGGTGTGCAAATTTGTGTCGGTAAAAAGTTTTTGCAATTCTGATGCATCCAAGCAGTTTTCTATTAAGCAACATCTAAACTACAATAGTGACAATGTGGTGTATATCATTCATTGCTCTATCTGTGATAAAATGTATGTTGGGTGCACCATCAGAAATGTGAAAAAACGTATTTCTGAACATTTAACCGATATTTATAATAATGCTGATTCATTCCATGCAATGTCACAGGCTTCCAGGCATTTTGTACAGGTTCATGGACGAAATACTTCATCTTTACGGGTCTATGCTATTGATAAAATCCACTTGACACAAAGGGGAGGAGATACAAGGAAACGGCTCCGTGACCGTGAAGCATATTGGATGTTTTACCTTAACACTTGCAGTCCTGCAAGATTAAATCTTCGGAAGGAATTGTTATTTCATTATTAATACACTAAGAAGTTTTCTTTCCTTTTTTCTTTGTTTGAAAATGATTGTAATTTTGCGATTTTAAAACCTGACAGTTTTAGATCACATGATTTTGGTGGGGTGGTTTATTTGCCATTATATAAATTGCCGGTTAGTTGTATGTATTGCAGCTTTGACAAAGAACACAGTCCGTGTTCGAAACGCGTTGCTGCGTTATCTGGGTGCCATGTCATTTTTTACAATTTTGCAATAAAGTGAAGCCTTTTTCATCAGCTGGACTCACCTTCGCAATCCTTACATTCATTACTCAAGTGGTCTGCTTGGAGTCCGGACTGTTACACACCGGTGTGGTAAGCTGGCATTCCCTTTTCTTTTTCCAGAAGAAAGTCATTACTGCGCACAGGGTATGTAAGCTTTTGAGCACAACTGTATATAGCACTGTGTACTTACAATTGCTCATTTTGCCTTTATACCCAGTTATTACTTCTCTTTTCCATTAGATCTATGACATCACGTGATTAAAAACTGGCTAGCTGAATCCTTCTATGCTCTATGTAGAAACAGAAAGTCTCTTTTTCCTGCATGAGTCATCACTGCTAAAGTCTAGGGCGTTGGAGGGCTCAGCTGGGTCAGGAGCTGAAGAGGTGGATGACTTATGCAGCGAAAAGAGACTTCCTGTTTCTACATAGAGCAGAGAAAAGAGAAGAATTAATTTGGTTAAGAGGCAAAGGGAGAAATTGTAAGTACATAATGCTACTGTATATAACATGATGATTACAATATAAGAGGATAGAAACTTTGATGGGAGTGCTTATTTAAGTTTTAACCTTTCTGTGCTTAGAAGTCCAGTGGGCAGTTCTACCTAGTGATTTTCAGCAAGCTCTGTATGTACAGTCATACAAGGAAGTCTGTGTCAATCACAGAATAGGACCGCCCATTGGACTCCTAAGTATAGATAAAAACACTGATTCTTTTTCTGCAAAAACTATATATTGTATGATTCCACTCAACTTATCCTGCTCTATAATGTGCTACCTTCAAATCAGAAATAGCAAATGATTGTGAGACGTTCACTGTGATTGCCTCCCTAAATATTTGTCTTCAATAAAAAAAGCATTTGATATAGCAATCAGACTAATAATGTGATCCGAAGCTGCATCACTAACACATTTCAGCACGCTACACGACAAAGTGATACAATGATGTCGACTACAAAGGTTCTGAGCCTTTAAAGGGAATCTGTCACCCTCAAAAATTGTATCTGAGCTAAGGCCACCGGCATCAGGGGCTTATCTACAGCATTCTGTAATGCTGTAGATAAGCCCCCGATGTATCCTGAAAGATGAGAAACAGAGGTTAGATTATACTCACCCAGGGGCGGTCCCGCTGAGGTCCGGTCCAATAGGCATCGCGATCCGGGTCCAGCACCTCCTATCTTCATTCAATGACGTCCTCTTCTTGTCTTCTTGCTGCGGCTCTGGCGCAGGTGTACTTTGTCCTGTTGAGGGCAGAGCAAAGTACTGCAGTGTGCAGGCGCCGGGAAAGGTCAGCAGGGCAGACAAAGTACGTCTGCGCCGGAACCGCAGCAAGAAGACAAGAGGACGTCATCGAATGAAGATGGGAGGCACTGGACCGGACCACGACGCACATCGGACTGGACAGCAGCGGGAACGCCCCAGGGTGAGTATAATATAACCTTTATTTCTCATCTTTCAGGTTACATCGGTTACATCGGGGGCTTATCTACAGCATTACAGAATACTGTAGATAAGCCCCTGATGCCGGTGGGCTTAGCTCAGATACGATTTTTGGGGTGACAGAATCCCTTTAAGAGCAGCTATGAACCCAAATCTGTAGAATTTTAGGCACTTCTTTTTTCTATTTCAATCTGGTTTGAAACAAATATTCTAAAGAGAAAACTCCAGCCAATTTTGCAGAGCATAGTTACATTGTTGTAAAGCACACACCAGCCTGGTTCTTGTCCAGTGGGATATTTAGATGTTCTGTCCATTTTTCAATGCACTGTTCGGTTTCATTTTCGTTAAATACCAGACACAGAAAAAATATACAGAGCTGATGAAAGTGGAGTCTCTGCCAGCACAGAGAAAAAAATAATCCTTCACAACCATTGCTTTTAAGAAAGGACTTTTTGAAATTCCAGACTTTAAATTTCACATATAGTATGTAGAGTTGGGCACAAGTACCACACATGGAGGCAACAAATGGGGTTCTCAATGAGTGATGCTTTCAAGAAGGCGATGTTTTACCATTGTCTGAAGCAATGCCTAGCACATTGAATATGTTCTTAGAAAAAAATTGTATGCGTATGGTTATTTAATTCCATTAAATGCAACTTTTTTTAACAAAGAAATAAAGACAGGAATTTCATATTGACTTATTTCAGGAATATTCTTTTCCTACTACTTTAGAGTTTCATGGTGATGCCCTTACTGGATAAACATCTCTTTAGGGTTTCATTCTGGTGTCTTATTTCATAGTGTGATAATAAATGTTATAGAAATGCTCAAAAACTTTAGGGTTGGGGCATTTTTAAAAAAATATATTCACACCATTTTTCATTAATCTGCCTTATGTCATTTCTCAAAGGCAGGCAAAGTGTGGATTTTGATGATTTTTGTTTAGCAGCTCTGGAGTCCTTGATATGAAACAAACCAAAGTCACATCTGCACAGAGTTTGTATGTTTTTCTTATGCTCCAGTGAATTTTCATACCTTAAATCATACTGATGGTTGCTTAATTGGCTTTCCCGTAAACTTACCTTAAGTATATTTGTCCTAAGGTGCTCATACACATTATATTTAGAATGGCAAGGGTTAGAATATATTCTGTCCAGCTTGTGGTTCCCCTAACAAAAAGCCTACATCCCAACCATTCCACATCCAAAAGGACATTCCCAGATATCCAAGATATCCAGTGCTGTTCTAGGAAAACTAATTCATATCAATGCGGTGTCTTAAATGGCAAAAGGTGGCTGCAACAGCATTAGATGTCACAGTAATTGAGTCCAGGCAACTGTGCAAACCAATACTAAGTCCTCCCTGTAGGGCTACTTCATAGAATTATAGAATGTTACAGTTGGAAGGGACCTCCAGGGTCATCGTGTCCAACCCCCTGCTCAATGCAGGATTCACTAAACCATCTCAGACAGATGTCTGTCCAGCCTCTGTTTGAAGACTTCCATTGAAGGAGAACTCACCGCATCTCGTGGCAGCCTGTTCCACTCATTGATCACCCTAACTGTCAAAAAGTTTATTCTAATACAGTGGGAGAAATAAGTATTTGATCCCTTGCTGATTTTGTAAGTTTGCCCACTGACAAAGACATGAACAGTCTATAATTTTAAGGGTAGGTTAATTTTAACATTAAGAGATAGAATATCAAAAATAAAATCCAGAAAATCACATTGCATAAATTATATAAATTTATTTGAATTTTGCAATGAGAAATAAGTATTCCTCTGACAAACAAGACTTAAAGGGAATCTGTCACATACTTTTTCGTATATAAGCTTCGGCCACCGCCATCAGGAGCTTATCTACAGCATTCTGTAATGCTGTAGATAAGTCCCCAATGTAACCTGAAAGATAAGAAAAACAAGTTATATGATCCTCACCTGGAGGGCGGTCTGGTGCGGTCCGGTGGGCGTCACGGTCCGGGTCCGATGGGCGTTGCAGGTCCGGCGCCTCCCATCTTCATGAGATGATGTCCTCTTCCTTGCTTCCTGTCGCGACTCCTGCACAGGGGTACTTTATCTACCCTGTTGAGGGCAGAGCAAAGTACTGCAGTACGCAGGTGCTGAGCTTCTCGGACCTTTCCTGGCGCCTGCGTACTGCAGTACTTTGCTCTGTCCTCAACAGGGCAGATAAAGTACGCCTGCGCAAGAGCCGCGACAGGAAGCAAGGAAGAGGACGTCATCTCATGAAGATGGGAGGCGCCGGACCTGCAACGCCCATCGGACCGGACCATACCAGACCTCCCCCCCAGGTGAGTATAATTTAACTTGTTTTTCTTATTTTTCAGGTTACATCGGGGGCTTATATACAGCATTACAGAATGCTGAAGATAAGCCCTTGATGGCGGTGGCCAAAGCTTATATACAAAAAAGTAGGTGACAGATTCCCTTTACTACTTGGTGGCAAAACCCTTGTTGGCAAGCACAGCAGTCAGACGTTTTTTGTAGTTGTGATAAGGTTTGCGCATATGTCAGGAGGAATTTTGGTCCACTCCTCTTTGCAGGTCATCTCTAAATCATTAATATTTTGAGGCTGTCACTTGGCCACTCAGAGCTTCCCTCCATAAGTTTTCTATGGGATTAAGGTCTGGAGACTGGCTAGGCCACTCCATGACCTTAATATGCTTCTTTTTGAGCCACTCCTTTGTTGCCTTGGCTGTATGTTTTGGGTCATTGTCTTTCTGGAAGACCCAGCTACTGCCCATTTTTAATGTCCTGGCAGAGGGAAGGAGGTTGTCACTCAGGATTTTACAGTATGGCTCTATACATTCTCCCATTGATGCAGTGAAGTAGTCCTGTGCCCTTAACAGAGAAACACCCCCAAAACATAATGTTTCCACCTCCATGCCTGACAGTGGGGACGGTATTCTTTGGGTCATAGGCATAATTTCTCTTCTTCCAAACACGGCGAATTGAGTTAATGCCAAAGACCTAAATTTTTGCCTCATCTGACTACAGCACCTTCTCCCAATCACTCACAGAATCATACAGGTGTTCATTGGCAAACTTCAGACGAGCCTGCGCATGTGCCTTCTTAAGCAGCGGGACCTTGCGGGCTCTGCAGGATTTTAAACCTTTACAGCGTAATGTGTTACCAATGGTTTTCTTGGTGACTGTGGTCCCAGCTGCCTTGAGATCATTAACATGTTCCCCCCATGAAGTTTTAGTCTGACCTCTCACCTTCCTCAAGATCAAGGATACCCCACAAGGTGAGATTTTGCATGGTACCCCAGATCGATGACGATTGACAGTCATTTTATATTTCTTCAATTTTCTTACTATTGCACCAACAGTTGTCGCCTTCTCACCCAGTGTCTTACTTATGGTTTTGTAACCCATTCCAGCTTTGTGCAGGTCTATGATCTTGTCCCTGACATCCTTATAAAGCTCTTTGGTCTTGCCCATGTTGTAGGGGTTAGAGTCTGACTGATTGAGTTTGTGAATAGGAGTCTTTTATAAAGGAGACTATGTAAGACAGCTGTCTTTAATGGAGGTAATGAGCTGGTTAGGAGTGTCTAACTGGTCTGTAGGAGACAGAAATCTAAATAGTTGGTAGGAGATCAAATACAGTATTTCTCATTGCAAAATGCAAATACATTTATATAATTTATACAATGTGATTTTCTGGATTTTATTTTTGATATTCTATCTTTCAATGTTAAAATTAACCTACCTTTAAAATTATAGACTGTTCATGTCTTTGTCAGTGGGCAGACTTACAAAATCAGTAAGGGATTAAATACTTATTTCCCCCACTGTATGGCTATCAGAGATTTCCAAATCATTGCATTCTGGTGGGTTTTACTGTACATTTTTCACAGTGTCCAAATTCATGCTTACTTTTGAGCACCTTTACACTGGTCATACATTTTTTTGACATATAAAATACTATAAAATACTGTGCTTTTCTATACTTTTAAATAAAAAGAAATATATATCCACAGCATGGAAGGTGAAAATTGAGCATAATTTGCACTTTATCTGACCATTAGTGTGTATGGCTCCCCTGAGCAGTTTGGATACTTATTTTGTGGTTTTTAAATGTACTCACTTAATGAATGCCAAGATCATAATGTGAGCTTAATTACAGATTGAGGCTGTGTTCACATGTCCAGTAATCATCCGTAAGAACGGATCCAGCAGCAATCCATTGAAAAACGTTGTCCAGACACAATATTTTTTTGTCCAGCTAAATAAAACTGATTTCAACTGGATCGTTTATTGTTAACATTCAAGTCTGGGGAAAATGGATCTTGTTAAATGGCCATTAGTTTCTTTCATTTGAAAAGGATCAATTTTTTGCATACTGGATCATTTTCAAATGGAACAAAACGGATGGCTACATAACGGATACATTTTCCACAGACTTCGTTGTTAAAAAATATGGATCCTGTTTACAATTAGTTGTTTTTTTAGCTGGACAAAAAAGTTTTGCACAAATTTTTTGTTAACGGATTCCTGCTGGATCTGTTCTAACAGATGATTACTGGGCATCTGAACGCAGCCTAAAGAGATTGGCCATTATTTTGATATTGATGGCCTTTTTTTTGGATAGCTAATCAGTATCTGATCAGGAGTGGGAGTGGGGAGCGACACTCGGCATCTCCACCGATCAGCTGTTCTTGGGGCCGGCGGCAGTCAGTATGCTCAGTTGCGGAGCTGCTGGCTCACGTTCCTGAAAAATATGTGACTTGGATCCTAGATTTAGATGATGTCTCCAATCACTTTGTATTTTGCTTTTATATCCTGCATTGTTTCCATATATTGTATTTCGAATGAGAGCGCGATGTGTTTGGCCTTTGACGTTATCTCTAGTCATTGTCTTATCTCCGCGCACTTAACCAGAGTTTTCCTGTTACAGAGGTTTTGTGGGTGTAGAAAACCTGCAGCTGCATCTGTCTGATATTACTGCCTTGTCTTTATCCTTGTACACCATAAACACATCAGTCATCAGTGTGAGAAAGGCACGCAACGAACAATAGGAGATAAGTGTTTTACTGACTGGATGGGATTGTGTTTATTTATTTCAAGGTGAATTTCCACCGCAGGATGGATACAATGTACACTGGGGCATTAGGGCCATTGGCGTGTGGGTACATTTTAATTAGCAAAATAATTATTTCAGTTTGTTTTTCCACTTTGCCGTAGGGGATCTCAGCTGAAAAGTGCTATCACTTTTAAGGGCTCTTTGCAGTGTACTTTAGCAGTTATATAGAGAAGAGAGGGCTAAAGCTTTTCTGTTAGGTACCTACTGTATATATTTTTCTCGCTCTGGAATTATAAAAGAAAAAAGTATTTTCTTCATTGCGGTCATTGTCCAACCTTCCAGTCCAAATGGGCCAAATTTATTTCCCAAATGTATTCAGCAGCAGAGCTATATGGTTGCATTTGTCTGCCATCAACTCCAATTGAAAAAGTATATAGTGCAATATACGTTTTCTTCTTTTTGCAAACAGTTATATTGAACATGTTAGTTGCTTATTAGTGATGATGAGTGAATGCGCTGGGATACGGTGTTATCTTGGCATGCTCAGGTTCTAACCAAGTGTTTTTGACGTGCTCGAATAATATGTTCGAGTCCCCACAGCTGCATGTCTCGTGGCTGTTCGATAGGTGCAACACATGCAGGGATTATCTGTTTGTTAGTTTGGGACTTGTTATGCATCTTTTTAAAAGGTCACAACCTATAAATCTGGCTTAAACACTTTACTTGTATTGCCAACAATGCCCACAATGCAATATAAAATTGGTGGGTCTGGCCCCACTGCATCATGGGCCGGGCATGACTAGGTGTCTACTGGGTCTCCACTTAAAGCCCATGAGGGTGAGGATAGGCTGGGCCACTGGTAAACGGTAAACGAGCTGGGTCAATAGCAGGTGAGACATTACAAACATGACCCCATAGGATCCAGAGACAAGCAATTGGAAACCAACAATCAGGCAAGAAGTGGTGGGAGGAGCTGCCTAATATAGCCGATGCTGCCTAAGGCAGGCAAACCCTGCAGGACACAGCAGGGTTAAATTCCTGTAGGATCTGGCCCTCTCTATATTCAGGTGGAGATTTTCTAGGAGCAGAGCTGGCAGTGAGCAGGAGGCAGCACAGGAAGATGGTCTGACACTGGGGAAGCAGAGTGGTGAATGCAGTGAGTAGGGCGACACTGAGAAGGTGTGTGAGACACCGGCGTGACACATGACCACATTTTAAAAGTAGTAAAATGTAAGAATTTTTTTTAATGGTATAAAAAAAAAATACATTTTTACAGCAAAAGAATTGAACAAATAGCTTTAATCCCTTTACATCACAGTATAATTCTTAAGTGTATACCTGTACCCAAATCCTTAAAGGGAATCTGTCAGTAGGTTTTTGCTATTTAATCTGAGCACAGCATTATGTAGGTGCAGAGAGTCTGATTCCATGGATGTGTCCTTTGCTCAGCAGCTTGCTGTAGTTTTAATGCAATCAGTGTTTTCTCAGTAGGAGAGTATTGCTGCAGGACTAGGTGTCACACGCAAACTTGTCCAGCTACTCAGTGTAACTCCGCCCAACCACTGATCAGCAGCTTGCTAACAATGTACACCAGGGGTGTCAAACTGCATTCCTCAAGGGCTGCAAACAGGTCATGTTTTCAGGATTTCCTTGTATTGCACAGGTGATCATTTAATCACCTTCACAGAATGATTCCAGCACCTTGTGCAATGAGAAGGAAATCTTGAAAACACGCATGGTTTGAGGCCCTCGAGGAATGCAGTTTGACACCCCTAATGTACACTGTACACAGGAAGCTGTCAATCAGGGGTGTGGGTGGGGTTAAACACAGCTCAGCATTCTGACCACTACTACATCTACAGCAGATAAAACAGGGATTTTATCAAACCTGCGCCAAGCAGCCAAGTAAGTGACACATCACTGGGATCAGTCTCTCAGCCTCTACATCATGCTGCTCTTAGATTACATAGCAAAAAACTGCTATTTATATCCTTTTAATTGTTTCTTAGCATGTTTCATCTTTTTCTATGTCCCAGGGCAAGAAAATACATTTGCTGCTTTTTTTTTTCAGGGATTGTGATTCTAGGTTACCTGCACCCTGCAATTTAATTTCAAAGGGCAAAGGATTACTATGGCAACCTAGGTCCTCCAGTCATGTCAGAGGCATCTGTCTATTAGTTCTCCTGTCACTTTTATACAAATAGGCAATAATGCATTGGGAAAAAAAGTTAAACTAAATTCAATGCCATTTTTTCTAAGTAATTACAAATATTTCTTTAATATAAACCCTCCGTCCCCCAAAAAACATTTTTGAAAAATATAAACTATATACATAGTACTGCCACATTCTTATTAACCCCTTAACGACCGCCGATACGCCTTTTAACGGCGGCCGCTAAGGGTACTTAAACCACAGCGCCATTAATTAACGGCGCTGTGGAAAAAGTGAATAGCGCCCCCCAGAGTCAGATTTTCTCTGGGGTCTCGGTAGCCGAGACCCCAGAGAACATGATTCGGGGGGTTTTTACCGACCCCCGAGTTGCGATCGCCGGTAATTAACCGTTTACCGGCGGACGCAACAAAAAAAAAACGCGATTTGCCATTTAATTTCTCTGTCCTCCGATGTGATCGCACATCGGAGGACAGAGAAATAGGGTCCCCGATGGCCCCCAATACTCACCTATCTCCCCCGGTGCTCCTCGTGGCTCCCGATGGGCGCCGCCATCTTTTTTCCGGGGAAAAAATGGCGGGCGCATGCGCAGTGCGCCCGCCGCCCGGCACCCAGAAGATCTTTGGGGTCTCGGCTGCCGGGGGTAGCCGACACCTCAAAGAACATGATCGGGGTCGGTTTTTACCGACCCCTGTTTTGCAATCGCCGGTAATTAACTGTTTACCGGCGACCGCAAAAAAAAAAAAAAAGAGCGATCTGTAATTCTCTGTCCTCTGATGTGATCGCACATCAGAGGACAGAGAAATAGGTGGATTCGGGGACCCTATCATACTCACCCGGTGTCCCTGGGTCCTCCTGCGTCTCCTCCTGCCGGCCGGCTTCTTCCTTGGGAAAGAAAATGGCGGGCGCATGCGCAGTGCACCCGCCATCTGCTGCCATCTGCCGGCCAGCAGGAGAGACGAGTTGGGGCTAAAATTAGGGTTAGGGTTAAGGTTAGGGCTAGGGTTAGGGCTAGGGTTAGGGCTAGGGTTAGGGCTAGGGTTGGGGCTAAATTTAGGGTTAGGGTTAGGCTACTTTCACACTAGCGTTTTTTGGCTTCCGTTGCAATGCGTCGTTGGAGAAAAAACGCATCCTGCAAAAGTGCTTGCAGGATGCGTTTTTTCTCCATTGACTTGCATTAGCGACACATTGCGACGGATTGCCACACGCCGCATCGTCGTGCGACGGATGCGTCGTGCTTTGGCGGACCGTCGGCACAAAAAAACTCTACATGTAACTTTTTTTGTGCGACGTGTCTGCCATTTCCGACCGCGCATGCGCGGCCGGAACTCCGCCCCCGCCTCCCCGCACCTCACAATGGGGCAGCGGATGCGTTGAAAAAACAGCATCCGCTGCACCCGTTGTGCGGCGCTTACAACGCTAGCATCGGTACGTCAGCCCGACAGACTGCGATGGGCCGAGTACGACGCTAGTGTGAAAGTAGTCTTAGGCTTCTTTCACACTTGCGTCTGTACTGGGCGGTCGCAATGCGTCAGCCCGACGTACCGACGCACGTTGTGAAAATTGTGCACAACGTGGGCAGTGGATGCAGTTTTTCAACGCATCCGCTGCCCAGTCTATGTCCTGGGGAGGAGGGGGCAGAGTTACGGTCACGCATGCGCGGAAATGGCGGACGCGACGTACAAAAAAAGGTTACATTGAACTTTTTTTGTGACGACGGTCTGCCAAAACACAACGGATCCAGTGCACGATGGACGCGACATGTGGCCATCCGTCGGTAATACAAGTCTATGGGCAAAAAAGGCATCCTGTGGGCACATTTGCAGTATCCGCTTTTTGTCCAAAATGACGGATTGTGACGGATGCCACACGACGCAAGTGTGAAAGTAGCCTTAGGGTTAGGGTTGGGGCTAAAGTTAGGGCTAGGGTTAGGGTTAAATTTAGGGTTAGGATTGGGGCTAAAGTTAGGGTTAGGGCTAGGGTTGGGGCTAAAATTAGGGTTAGGGTTAGGGTTGGGGCTAAAGTTATGGTTAGGGTTGGGGCTAAAGTTAGGGATAGGGTTGGGGCTAAAGTTAGGGTTAGAGTTGGGATTAGGGTTAGGGTTTGGATTAGGGTTGGTATTAGGGTTACGGTTGGGATTAGGGTTACGTTTGGGATTAGGGTTGGGATTAGGGTTAGGGTTGGGATTAGGGTTAGGGGTGTATTGGGATTAGGGTTAGGTTTGAGGTTAGGGTTGAGATTAGGGTTAGGGGTGTGTTGGATTTAGGGTTTTGATTAGGGTTATGGTTAGGGTTGAGATTAGGGCTGTTTTGGGGTTAGGGTTGTGATTATCGTTAGGGTTGTGATTAGGATTATGGATCGGGTTGAGATTAGGGTTAGGGGTGTGTTGGAGTTAGGGTTGGAGTTAGAATTGGGGTTTTCCACTGTTTAGGTACATCAGGGGGTCTCCAAACACGACAGCCAATTTTGCGCTAAAAAAGTCAAATGGTGCTCCCTCCCTTCTGAGCTCTGCCGTGTGCCCAAACAGTGGTTTACCCCCACATATGGGGCATCAGCATACTCGGGATAAATTGGACAACAACTTTTGGGGTCCAATTTCTCCTGTTACCCTTGTGAAAATTAAAACTTGGGGGCTAAAAATATTTTTTGTGGGAAAAAAAATATTTTTTTATTTTCACTACTCTGCATTATAAACTTCTGTGAAGCACTTGAGCATTCAAAGTTCTCACCACATATCTAGATAAGTTCCTTAGGGGGTCTAGTTTCCAAAATTTGGTCACTTGTGGGGGGTTTCTACTGTTTAGGCACATCAGGGGCTCTGCAAACGCAACAACACCCACAGACAATTCTATCAAAGTCTGAATTCCAAAATGGCGCTCCTTCCCTTCCGAGCTCGGCCATGCGCCCAAACAGTGGTTTACCCCCACATATTGGGTACCAGCATACTCAGGACAAATTGGACAACAACTTTTGGGGTCCAATTTCTTTTGTTACCCTTGTGAAAATAAAAATTTGGGGGCTAAAAAATCTTTTTTGTGGGAAAAAAATATATTTTTTATTTTCACTACTCTGCATTATAAACTTCTGTGAAGCACTTGGGCATTCAAAGTTCTCACCACATATCTAGATAAGTTCCTTGGGGGGTCTATTTTCCAAAATGGGGTCACTTGGGGGTTTCTACTGTTTAGGTACATTAGGGGTTTGCAAACGCAACATAACGCCAGCAGACAATTCTATCAAAGTCTGCATTCCAAAATGGCACTCCTTCCCTTCCGAGCTCAGCCATGCGCCCAAACAGTGGTTTACCCCCACATATGGGGTACCAGCATACTCAGGACAAATTGGACAACTTTTGGGGTCCATTTTCTCTTGTTACCCTTGTGAAAATAAAAACTTGGGGGCTAAAAAATCTTTTTTGTTAAAAAAAAATATTTTTTATTTTCACAACTCTGCATTATAAACTTCTGTGATGCACTTGGGCATTCAAAGTTCTCACTACACATCTAGATAAGTTCCATGGGGGGTCTAGTTTCCAAAATGGGGTCACTTTTGGGGGGTTTCTACTGTTTAGGCACATCAGGGGCTCTCCAAACGCGACATGGCGTCCGATCTCAATTCCAGTCAATTTTGCATTGAAAAGTCAAATGGCGCTCCTTTGCTTCCGAGCTCAGCCATGCGCCCAAACAGTGGTTTACCCCACATATGGGGTGTCGGCGTACTCAGGACAAATTGTACAACAACTTCTGGGGTCCATTTTCTCCTGTTACCCTTGGTAAAATAAAAATTTGGAGGCAAAAAGATCATTTTTGTAGAAAAAATGCGATTTTTTTTATTTTCACGGCTCTACGTTATAAACTTCTGTGAAGCACTTGGGGGTTCAAAGTGCTCACCACACATCTAGATAAGTTCCTTAAGGGGTCTAGTTTCCAAAATGGTGTCATTTGTGGGGGTTTTCCACTGTTTAGGCACATCAGGGGCTCTCCAAACGTGACATGGCGTCCGATCTCAATTCCAGCCAATTCTACATTGAAAAAGTAAAACGACACTCCTTCTCTTCCAAGCTCTGCGATGCGCCCAAACAGTGGTTTACCTCCACATATGGGGTATCGACGTACTCAGGAGAAATTGCACAACAACTTTTGTGGTCTAATTTCTCCTGTTACCCTTGTGAAAATAAGAATTTGTGGGCGAAAAAATCATTTTTGTGAAAACAAATGCGATTTTTTATTTTCACGGCTCTACGTTATAAACTTCTGTGAAGCACTTGGGGGTTCAAAGTGCTCACCACACATCTAGATAAGTTCCTTAAGGGGTCTAGTTTCCAAAATGGTGTCACTTGTGGGGGGTTTCCACTGTTTAGGCACATTAGGGGCTCTCCAAACACAACATGGCGTCCGATCTCAATTCCACTCAATTCTGCATTGAAACAGTCAAACGGTGCTCCTTCACTTCCAAGCTCTGTGATGGGCCCAAACAGTGGTTTACCTCCACATATGGGGTATCGGCGTACTCAGGAGAAATTGCACAACAAAATTTGTGGTTACATTTCTGTTTTTACACTTGTGAAAATTAAAAAAAATGGTTCTGAAGTAAAATGTTTGCAAAAAAAAGTTAAATGTTCATTTTTTTCTTCCACATTGTTTCAGTTCCTGTGAAGTACGTAAAGGGTTAATAAACTTCTTGAATGTGGTTTTGAGCAGCTTGAGGGGTGCAGTTTTTAGAATGGTGTCACACTTATTTTCTATCATATAGACCCCTCAAAATGACTTCAAAGGTGATGTGGTCCCTAAAAAAAACATGGTGTTGTAAAAATGAGAAATTGCTGGTCAAATTTTAACCCTTATAACTCCCTAACAAAAAAAAAATTTTGTTTCCAAAATTGTGCTGATGTAAAGTGGACATGTGGGAAATGTTATTTATTAACTATTTTTCGTGACATATCTCTCTGATTTAAGGGTATAAAAATACAAAGTTTGAAAATTGCAAAATTTTAAAAATTTTCACCATATTTCCGTTTTTTTCATAAATAATCGCAAGTAATATCGAAGAAATGTTACCACTAACTTGAAGTACAATATGTCACGAAAAAACAGTCTCAGAATCAGCGGGATCCGATAAAGCGTTCCAGAGTTATAACCTCTTAAAGTGACAGTGGTCAGAATTGTAAAAATTGGCTCGGTCATTAACCCCTTCCCGACCTTTGACGCCACATAGGCGTCATGAAAGTCGGTGCCAATCCGACCCATGATGCCTATGTGGCGTCATGGAATGATCGCGTCCCTGCAGATCGGGTGAAAGGGTTAACTCCTATTTCACCCGCTCTGCAGGGACAGGGGGAGTTGTACTTCAGCCCAGGGGGGGTGGCTTTGCCCCCACGTGGCTACGATCGCTCTGATTGGCTGTTGAAAGTGCAACAGCCAATCAGAGCAATTTGCAATATTTCACCTATGAAAATGGTGAAATATTGCAATCCAGCCATGGCCGATGCTGCAATAGCATCTGCCATGGCTGGAAATCATGTTCTGCCCCCCCCACCGCCCCCGATCTCCTCCCCAGTCCTCCGTTCTGTCCGGTACCCCCCTCCGTCCCCCTGTCCGCTCCCCCGTGCTCCTGTCCGCTCCCCCCGTCCTCCGATCCCCCCCCCTGTGCTCCGATCCAACCCCCCACCACCCCCTCATACTTACCGAGCCTCCCGAAGTCAGTCCGTCTTCTCCTTGGGCGCCGCCATCTTCCAAAATGGTGGGCGCATGCGCAGTGCGCCCGCCGAATCTGCCGGACGGCAGATTCATTACAAAGTACATTTTGATCGCTGTGGTAGGTTCTATCACAGCGATCAAAATAAAAAAATAATAAATAAACCCCCCCCTTTATCACCCCCATAGGTAGGGACAATAATAAAATAAAGAAAATATTTTTTTTTTCTTTTTCCACTAGGGTTAGGGTTAGAACTAGGGTTAGAACTAGGGGTAGGGTTAGGGTTAGGGGTAGGGTTAGGGGTAGGGTTAGGGTTATGGCATGTGCACACAGTGCGGATTTGGCCGCGGATCCGCAGCGGATTGGCCGCGGATCCGCAGCAGATTGGCCGCGGATCCGCAGCGGATTGGCCACGGATCCGCAGCGGATTGGCCTCTGCAAATTCGTAGCAGTTTTCCATCAGGTTTACAGTACCATGTACACCTATGGAAAACCAAATCCGCTGTGCCCATGGTGCGGAAAATTTCGTGCAGAAACGCTGCGTTGTATTTTCCGCAGCATGTCAATTCTTTGTGAGGATTCCGCAGCGTTTTACACCTGTTCCTCAATAGGAATCCGCAGGTGAAATCCGCACAAAAAAACACTGGAAATCTGCTGTAAATCCAAAGGTAAAACGCAGTGCCTTTTACCTGCAGATTTTTCAAAAATCGTGCGGAAAAATCTCACACGAATCCGCAACGTGGGCACATAGCCTTAGGGTTAGGGTTGGAATTAGAGTTAGGGTTGGAATTAGGGCTAGGGTTGGAAATAGGGTTAAGATTAGGCTTGTGGTTAGGGTTACGGATAGGGTTAGGGGTGTGTTGGGGTTACAGTTGTGGTTAGGGTTGGGATTAGGGTTAGGGTTGGGATTAGGGTTAGGGTTAGGGTTGGAATTAGGGTTACGGGTGTGTTGGGGTTGTGGTTAGGGGTGTGTTGGGGTTAGGGTTGTGATTAGGGTTATGGCTACAGTTGGGATTAGGATTAGGGGTGTGTTGGGGTTAGTGTTGAAGTTAGAATTGAGGGGTTTCCACTGTTTAGGCACATCAGGGGTCTCCAAACGCAACATGGCGCCACCATTGATTCCAGCCAATCTTGCGTTCAAAAAGTCAAATGGTGCTCCCTCCCTTCCAAGCCCCGACGTGCGCCCAAACAGTGGTGTACCCCCACATTTGGGGTACCAGCGTACTCAGGACAAACTGGGCAACAACTGTTGGGGTCCAATTTCTCCTGTTACCCTTGCAAAAATAAAAAATTACTTGCTAAAACATAATTTTTGAGGAAAGAACAATTATTTTTTATTTTCACGGCTCTGCGTTATTAACTTCTGTGAAGCACTTGGGGGTTAAAGTGCTCACCACACATCTAGATAAGTTCCTTTGGGGGTCTAGTTTCCAAAATGGGGTCACTTGTGGGGTGTTTCTACTATTTAGGCACATCAGGGGCTCTGCAAATGCAACGTGATGCCCGTAGACCATTCCATCAAAGTCTGCATTTCAAATGTCACTACTTCCCTTCCGAGCCCTGACGTGCGCCCAAACAGTGGTTTACCCCCACATATGGGGTATCAGCGTACTCACAACAAACTGGGCAACAAATATTGGGGCCCAATTTCTCCTGTTACCCTTGTGAAAATAAAAAATTGCTTGCTAAAACATCTTTTTTGAGGAAAGAAAAATGATTTTTTATTTTCACGGCCCTGCGTTGTAAACTTCTGTGAAGCTCTTGGGGGTTGAACGTGCTCACCACACATCTAGATATGTTCCTTGGGGGGTCTAGTTTCCAAAATGGGGTCACTTGTGGGGGGTTTCTACTGTTTAGGCATATCAGGGGCTCTGCAGACGTAACATGATGCCCGCAGACCATTCCATCAAAGTCTGCATTCCAAAACGTCACTACTTCCCTTCCGAGCCCCGGCATGTGCCCAAACAGTGGTTTACCCCCACATATGGGGTATCAGAGTTCTCAGGAGAAACTGGACAACAACTTTTGGGGTCAAATTTCTCCAGTTACCCTTGCAAAAATAAAAAACTCTGGGCTAAAAAAATATTTTTGAGGAAAGGAAACACATTTATTATTTTCACGGCTCTGCGTTATAAACTTCTGTGAAGCACTTGGGGGTTCAAAGTGCTCACCACACATCTAGATAAGTTTCCTTGGGGGTCTAGTTTCCAAAATGGAGTCACTTGTGGGGAGTTCCTACTGTTTAGGCACATCAGGGGCTCTGCAAACGCAACCTGACGCTCGCAGAGCATTCCATCAAAGTCTGCATTTCAAAACGTCACTACTTCCCTTCCAAACCCCGACGTGTGCCAAAACAGTGGTTTACCCCCACATATGGGGTATCAGCGTACTCAGGAGAAACTGGACAACAACTTTTGGGGTTCAATTTCTCCTGTTACCCTTGGGAAAATAAAAAATTGTGGGCTAAAAAATCATTTTTGAAAAAAGAAAAATTATTTTTTATTTTCATGGCTCTGCGTTATAAACTTCTGTGAAGCACTTGGGGGTTCAAAGTGCTCACTATGCTTCTAGATAAGTTCCTTGGGGGGTCTAGTTTCCAAAATGGGGTCACTTGTGTGGGAGCTCCAATGTTTAGGCACACAGGGGCTCTCCAAACGCGACATGGTGTCCGCTAATGATTGGAGCTAATTTTCCATTCAAAAAGCCAAATGGCGTGCCTTCCCTTCCGAGCCCTGCGGTGCGCCCAAACAGTGGTTTACCCCCACATATGGGGTATCATCGTACTCAGGACAAACTGGACAACAACATTTGGGGTCCAATTTCTCCTATTACCCTTGGGAAAATAAAAAATTCTGGGCTAAAATTCATTTTTGAGGAAAGAAAAATTATTTTTTATTTTGACGGCTCTGCGTTATAAACTTCTGTGAAGCACCTGGGGGTTATAAGTGCTCACTATGCATCTAGATAAGTTCCTTGGGGGGTCTAGTTTCCAAAATGGGGTCACTTGTAGGGGAGCTCCAATATTTAGGCACACAGGGGCTCTCCAAACGCAACATGGTGTCCGCTAACGATTGGAGCTAATTTTCCATTCAAAAAGTCAAATGGCATGCCTCCCCTTCCGAGCCTTGCCGTGCACCCAAACAGTGGTTTACCCCCACATATGAGGTATCAGCGTACTCAGGAGAAATTGCCCAACTAATTTTAGGATCCATTTTATCCTGTTGCCCATGTGAAAATGAAAAAATTGAGGCTAAAAGAAATTTTGTGTGAAAAAAAAGTACTTTTTCATTTTTATGGATCAATTTGTGAAGCACCTGGGGGTTTAAAGTGCTCACTATGCTTCTAGATAAGTTCCTTGGGGGGTCTAGTTTCCAAAATGGGGTCACTTGTGGGAGAGCTCCAATGTTTAGGCACACAGGGGCTCTCCAAACGTGACATGGTGTCTGCTAGCGATGGAGATAATTTTTCATTCAAAAAGTCAAATGGCGCTCCTTCCCTTCCGAGCCTTACCATGTGCCCAAACAGTGGTTTACCCCCACATGTGAGGTATCGGTGTACTCAGGAGAAATTGTCCAACAAATTTTAGGATCCATTTTATCCTGTTGCCCATGTGAAAATGAAAAAACTGAGGCTAAAATAATTTTTTGGTGAAAAAAAAGGACTGTTTCATTTTTACGGATCAATTTGTGAAGCACCTGGGGGTTTAAAGTGCTCACTATGCTTCTAGATAAGTTCCTTGGGGGGTCTAGTTTCCAAAATGGGGTCACTTGTGGGGGAGCTCCAATGTTTAGGCACACGGGGGCTCTCCAAACGCGACATGGTGTCCGCTAAAGATTGGAGCCAATTTTTCATTGAAAAAGTCAAATGGCGCTCCTTCCTTTCCGAGCCCTGCCGTGCGCCCAAACAGTGGTTTACCCCCACATGCGAGGTATCAGCGTACTCAGGACAAATTGCACAACAACATTCGTGGTCCAGTTTCTCTTTTTACCCTTGGGAAAATAAAAAAAATTTCGCTAAAAGATCATTTTTGTGACTAAAAAGTTAAATGTTCATTTTTTACTTCCATGTTGCTTCTGCTGCTGTGAAACACCTGAAGGGTTAATAAACTTCTTGAATGTGGTTTTGAGCACCTTGAGGGGTGCAGTTTTTAGAATGGTGTCACTTTTGGGTATTTTCAGCCATATAGAACCCTCAAACTGACTTCAAATGTGATGTAGTCCCTAAAAAAAATGGTTTTGTAAATTTTGTTGTAAAAATGAGAAATCACTGGTCAAATTTTAACCCTTATAACTTCCTAGCAAAAAAAAAATTTGTTTCCAAAATTGTGCTGATGTAAAGTAGACATGTGGGAAATGTTATTTATTAACTATTTTGTATCACATAACTCTCTGGTTTAACAGAATAAAAATTCAAAATGTGAAAATTGCAAAATTTTCAAAATGTTTGCCAAATTTCCGTTTTTTTCACAAATAAACTCAGAAATTATCGACCTAAATTTACCACTAACATGAAGCCCAATATGTCACGAAAAAACAATCTCAGAATCGCTAGGATCTGTTGAAGCGTTCCTGAGTTATTACCTCATAAAGGGACACTGGTCAGAATTGCAAAAAACGGCAAGGTCATTAAGGCCAAAATAGGCTGGCTCATGAAGGGGTTAAGTACCAAATTGGCTCTGTCACTAAGGGGTTAACCTGTAGTAAAAATGAAGCACATTATTTACTAACATTCAAACAATAACTTATATGTAGAGGAAGGTAAATGGTGTAAAAAAAATATAAAACCCAAATTTAGTATCACTGTAACTTTTCTAATTCAAAGAATGAAGTTTAACATTTATGTATACCTCATAGTACATGGCATATAAAAAGTGAAAATGAAACAACTATTAAACAGTCCTCAATCACCTGTAGCTTCTTAGATTGAGTAAATTTGAAAAATGTAAAAAAAAAAAAAGTTTTTTTTTAAATATTTACATTTTCATTGATTTGACTAATTTATATCTATATAGATATTTATTCATTGTATGTTTTTGGGAAATCTGGATACATTAGTTTTCATCATATTATTTTTTCCTGAATTTATTTTAGAGAAATGCTCTTTTTTTAATATGAGAAAAGTTACTGGTAATAATTTCTCTAATAATATTCTGGAGAAATTCTGATGAATGAACCTTGTTTTATTCTAACGTGTGAAAGTCTCATTTTTTTTTACTATATTTTAGATGGAATTCGAGAATGGTAATTCATTTTGTTGTCTTTATTTTTAAACATAAGCCTTTTTCCTCCAAACATTTCTAAATCAAAACGACAAAAAATGTATCCTGCTTTTGAATCATTATTATTTTTGGAATGTTTGTAATGAATCTTATTTTTGGAGATTGGTATGTGAATAATGGGGCCAACACGTCCATTACAGCAGAGTGTACAGAACTCTTTTCTCCTGTCCTGACAGCCAGATTTGGTAACGACCTAAGTAATGTGTTTTTGAATATTCGGTCCAGTGCGGTTTGAAGGAGGTCATACGAAACATTGAATTAAACAAAAACCAGACTTGTAGTCAAATGGTTTATGATTGGACGCTTCGGGAGAAATATGGCATAGCCCGGTATCCCCGGAGGCAGTGGTAAGTTAAAGACTCGGGTGTGTGCTGGCTCTGAACAAAGAACGTGTTAGGATTTGGCAGACTTAGAAGGAAATACAAGAAGGAATATATTTCTGGAAAAAGATGTTTCAAGGGAAATGTGGAAAATAAATGTTTATACGAGTGTGGAAGGAAAGCACTGATTAAATAAGCATGATGTGATGTGCTGTAATGGGGCACTCCTCTTCCGTAGCGGGGCACCTCTGTCCCCAGAGATAACAGCTCACTCAAGTTCTTTTATGAGAGAAAGCAAGAATCCGGCTGTTGATAATACAAGGAGAGCACGCTTCTTAGCCTCATGTGGCCGACATCACAGTATGAGGAGAGTGTGTGCGTCTGTCAGATGTCATCACAGGGGCAGTAACACAAAAGCCTCATCAGGACGCCTCCCTTTCATCTTGCCATTTCCTACTTCCAAACATCTACGTTCTCCATTGTCTTCTGGACGTCGTAATTCCATTATTCTAATAATAACTACATCAAGGGCAGGAGAACTTAACTTAAGGTCCATTTGCACGGGGCTGATTGTTTTACGCCAGGAAGATTGATAAAGAATGGTGTCAACAGGAGTCATCTTTTGTAAATGACCAATATGAAATCTTTCATAACTGTGGAAATAAGATATAGACAGCACATCCAAATATTATACACGGATCTACAGCTAAGCCACATTTTCACAAATGAACAGAAGATTCTTAATATTTTAATCAGAATGAATAAGCCCCACTACCACATCACTGCAAACATCTGAATAAGCCCACTGCCACATCACTGCAAACATGTGAATAAGCCCACTGCCACATCACTGCAAACGTGAATAAGCCCACTGCCACATCACTGCAAGCATCTGAATAAGCTCACTGCCACATCACTGCAAGCATCTGAATAAGCTCACTGCCACATCACTGCAAACATGTGAATAAGCCCACTGCCACATCACTGCAAGCATCTGAAAAGGCTCACTCCCAAATCACTGAATACATCTTAGCGAGTCGCTTCTCTATTAGGTTTACCACTGTATATGTCAGGTGCCAAAAAGCACAGATAATACACGTTTTTATCTAGCTAGTGGAGAGAGTAGGAATGAGAAGTTTTGCCTTTATCCCATCTACATAGAATCCTATCGGTGGCAGCCACCATCTCCTATCTCAGTAATGGGAAAGTCTGTCTTCACTCAATACAGATTTTTAATTGAGAATTTTGATAATGACTGATCAATTTTGGCAGGGAAAGAAGCAGATTTCTCTGATAAGATAAATTACAAAGTATCTTATTTTCATGTGTACTATAGATTTATGAAATAAAAATTAAAACGACGGTTACCCTTTAAGCACGTTTGACCATGACTGCTAGACAGCAGCAGTGGCAGCTAAACCAGACTATAAACAGTAAAACATTAAAAACTCAATTTTAATCAAAGGAAGGAGGAATTTAAAAAATAGCCTGTAAATTGTAAAGTTACTTTCTTTTACAAACTTATATGTCTTGGAAGATGGGCATAATCCTGCAACAGCTTTCTGGTCATCAAGGAGGTGTCCTAATACAGTGTATGTAAAGTGGTTGTGATTGTGAAACAAACCATTGATGATGGCAAAAAAAAAATGTTGACACTTGCCAATTTAGGATAGAAGTTTTCAATTTTTGCAGTATTTTCTAAAGTGCTGCAGATTCTGTAATAAGACTTGTATTACACTGTTATCACTCTTTTGGATTATTTTACCAATATCCTGTAAGTTATTTGTAAAATTAGAGTTATTTTTATAAACTTAAACTATATCAGCAGGGTTGGCTCCCACCCGCTGGTAAGTTCGGCCGGTGTGCAGCCTGCACCTGTTCCAATAACGTGCAGTAATGCTGAAGTCAGTGAGGTTTACATATGTTCTAGTAAAAATAAATAATTTCACCTGGTCGAGTGCCTTCAGCGGAAATTACTTTCTTCATGATCATCACTACTGAGCCTGAAAAGGAGATGGTCCAAAACCAATCAGTCTCGTGGCCAATTGTAACAAGAACATTTCAAGAAAATAAGCCATTCATAGTGATCTGCTCTCAGGCCATCTGCAGATTTCAGATTTTACCTCCATTAAATTCACTTGCTATTCCCATTTCTTATGTGAAAAAGTATCCAAAGCTTGACTCAAACCTAAATACATTACATCAGCCACTTTCCTTTTCATCACTAGGTCTGGTTGTTATTAGTTTAGGATCCTGTCTTTTTAGAGTTTTCTCTCTTAAAAGCAACCATTCACATGCTATCCACACCAGACTCAGTGCTATAAGAATAATTAGGATTAAACCTGTAAGGCGAGTCTTCCAAAAATGACGGTATGCAAGCCAACTCAGCTGGATACACTCAAGGTAGGAACATCAGAGTTAGAGATAAGGAGAAAATTGTAAAAATAATAAATAAAATAATCTGTTTTTGTTTCCACTCCCCATACACATACACACTCGGCTTGGTGCTTTTAAAATCCACTGTTTTTTTTTTTTTATTAAATCCACTGGTTCATTTCATGTTCAACCACTTTGAATGGTTTTCGCTATGGGTTAAAATTTAGGGAAAAATCCAGATTTTTTCAACAACAAAGATTAAAGAGCATTTAGAGTTAAAGGACTGACTGGGAGTACTGACTGCAGAAACCAAAGAAAGGGTCCAGCTCCAGGTAAAACCAATGTGTTTATTTAAAAAATTGATTTTAAAAAATACATCCTTGACTTGAGGGATAGGGAGGGGGGATAGAATGTGACTCATTTTAAATGCAACTCTGGAGCTCTTTGTCACAACTTCCATTGTGGAGTGTGGTCAACCTTTATATAAACATCCCGACTTGGGTGTTTATAACTGACTACTTCCTGTTAGGAGGGGCAGGTGTTATTTCCTATATGCAAATCTCTGTTGAAGTTGGAGTTGGTAGCAGTCTGCTAGCATCCTCTTGGAGTTTGGAGGGTGTCGGCATTTTTCTCTGAGTCTACTCAAGCTAATGTCCCCCTGATTTAATTTATCCTTACAGTCTTTAGTGTTAGTGGGATTGACTAGCGTTCATCCTGTCCTTCCCGGTGCAAGGCTTATCGCCAATCTTCTCATATATATTCCGATATTCAAATCTTTAATTTATGTGATGTACATCCCACATATATTTTTTGGCATACCAAAGGTCAATAACATATACAACATCCGTAGTGTTACAATTTATTATGTTTTTTATATCATAGTTGCAAGAGTTGTTCTGGTTACAAAAAGTTTTTCATTATTAACCGCATGTATACAAGTTCTACACCAATCGCCTCCGCACCTGTAGAATCCCCTACAGGAAAGCCAAGTTTTAGTGTGAGAGGAAAAATAGCTAGGGGAAACTATATTGCCTGTTGAGGTGACTTTTTTTGCTACTATTGCACAGCTCCGTTCAAGAATACAAAATAGGATCCTGGTGTAATAGAGATAGAAGCTTATAAATAGTTTATTTTATGTGGTTATATTGACGACTGTATTAAATGGACAATATAGGTTTGCCCCTTACTTTAGAATTTTCAGAGTTTTTATTTTTATTTTGATATTTATTCACCATATCATATCTGTCTTTAGAGGAGATAATATTAGTGGCCTTGATAAGGGTCCAAGTGGGGTAGCCTCTTTTTTTTGAGTCACTGCAGTTTCTTTTAATTCTGTTGAGTTTTTTAACTGGAATGCCATGCAGTGTGGGATTAGGGTGGCTACTGTGGGCATGCAAATTAGTGTTACCAGCAAGGGCCTTAATATAAGTGGATGTGGTAATCCTGCCCTCCGGAGTTCCTTATAATTGAAGATCCAAAAATGAAATTGTGTTTTTATGAAACGTGTTGTTAAATTGCATATTAAAACTGTTGTCATTGAGACATCCAATAAAATCCAGTATGTCAGATAACCCCCCCAAATGAGGAGATCATTGATGTATCTGTTATACCAGACAACATGATGTGCAAAAGGGTTGGAGATGGAATACAGGAATAACCACTCCCAATAAGCAATTTCCAGATTTGCTAGTGACGGGAAATATTTGGCCCCCATGGAGACTCCCCTATTCTGCAGGTAAAATGAATGATCAAATGTGAATTATGTGTCATGAGAAGAAAACTTGCAGAATGAAATCCTGAAGAATTCACTGTAATGAGACATGTGGAATTTTAACGCTTTCATAGCTACATCATGAAGTATCGATGTGTACAGCAATGTTACATCACAGGATAACCATGAGAAATTATTACACCACTTTTTATCCAAAAAACATTTTAAGACATCACATGAATCTTTGATAAACCCTAGTGTTCTCTGGGCTAATAGTTGGAAGGCTGCATTTGAGCCAATCACTTAGATTTTCTGTCATTGACCCAATCCCTGAGATAATGGCTGTCATGGGGGGAGGGGGTTGGTAGCTTTATGTATTTTTGGTAAAGCATTGGGGGAGACTGGGATGATCAACCAATAAATAGTCCTGTTGTTTTTCATTCAGGACATGGAGTGAAACCCATCATATATGAGGTTATTATTAAGCTTTATTTTGAAAGTGGGAGTAAAGTTATGTGAAATCTTACTGTACATTGCTGAATCCTGTAGAAGATTTAGATTCTGTGTTATGTACATATTGCTATCCGTAATTACTTCCACCCCACCCCCACTCCCTCATTTCCGACAGGTCCTACATTTTTGCAGCAATATTATCCATACTTTTCAATGCCATTAATGCCTTGTGTTGTGAGATAGAAAAATTACCCTGCTGGATGTCAGTTTAAGTGGATAAATGTAGTGTTTTTAGTTCCCTCTTAACTGCCTCTTGAAATCTGTCCATGCAGTCTGCCCTAGACTGTACTGCATAAAAAATGGGTTAGTGGTTTTAAGACCATCAACATAGTTAACAGAAGCTCTAGTGGAGTCACATTCAAATCACAGATCTTGTAAATGTACAATCGATTGCTGTTCACAAAAGTCCTGTTCTAAAAATTCATTAAATACAGGAATCTGGTCATTTCTGTCAGTAGAAGATTTATTGATGTCCAGTAATGTGGAAAATAAATTGAAACGTTGGCTCGGAGCAAAATTAAGGCCATACAAGACAACCTGGAGTTGGTCCTGTGTGAGGTCTACAGAAGATAAATTTAGAACATTGCTGCTGTTGTTATGGGCTACATCATATGCCTCTGGCGGGTGGTCATGCCTGTGTGGCCTCTGATGCTTTCGCCCACCCCATCTTGGCCGTTTTTTGTCCGTCTGTATTTTTTGGAGTTATATTAGGACACACTAGGTAAAGATTCATTAGAGTCTGAGTCACGATATGTTGTATCTGATGATTCGCATTCTGAGGAGCCAAAGCTGACATGGGCTTTGCTTGGAGTGTTGCGATGCGGATTATGTTTTTTTAGGATGAATTTGGGCGTGCTTTTAATTGCATGCCATCTACTCCATTACCCCATGCACCCCCTACCGATTGACAGCCGGCTCAAAATTAAAGCTGGCTGTTGGTTAGTGCCGGGATTCGGCTACAGCTGCCGTTCTTTATTCACAGAGTGGTGACTGAAACAGCGCCGGCTCCGCTCCCATGACTGAATGCCGAATTCTGCCTGGAGAAACTGTGCTAGCACCGCACAGTGTCAAAATGCTATTAGCCTGTTTTTTCCATGATAGATTCCCTTTAAATGAATTATGGGCAGAATAAATCGTACCCGGGATGGATATTTAATTGGTGCAGCCTGTGCAGCCGCACATGGGCCCAAGAGTTAAGGAGGCCAAGACCACCTAAAAAGCAGCAAGACAGAACTATCGGACTGCAAATGGGCACATTTACTGTTCTTGCACAGGGACCCTTTTCTGTCTGAATCTGCTACTAAATGGATCCATGTGAGTTACCCAAGTTTAATTTCTGCAGACAGAATTAAAAGAATTGTCTAGTTTAGCAAACCCAGATTCATATATCAATTAAGGGAATTTTCCTGCATTACACAGACACCACACTGCTTTTCATGGACACTATGTAATGCTTAAAGGGAACCTGTCAGCGCGTTTGTTTTTACATATGAAAGTAGCAGTATGATTATAAAGGCACTTCTCCCTCAATAAGAATGATACCTCTCTTGTAAAGATCCAATGTGCGAGTCATGAGAAATCTACCATAAAGTTTTATTCATAGGATGCTGGAAGTGCATCGGAGGCATGTCTGTGCACTTGGGACAAGCAGTGTCATTGTACTGACACGCCCCAGTGCACTCACGACCTGAATTGTGTGATTTTTACCCTAGATTTTTCATGACTGACACATCAGATCTCTACAAAAAAGGTGTCATTCTCAAATGATAACAGAACTTTCAGATAACATGATCTCCCACTGTCTATCAAACTGCATCCAGGCATAACAGAGAGGAGGAGGACTTTTTAGATAGGTCAAACAAAAGAATCAGAAATAAATGTCAAATATGATACATTGTTGTTTCCATAGAAAATAATGGGTGAAAATATGTCAAATAGGTATTCATTTTACTTGTGTGTGTGCATTGTTCGGATCCATTTTTTGAAGGATCAAAATAGTGTAGATTGATGCACTTTTTTTTTCTAAAGGAAGCTGGATGTACTTTTATTTAACATGAAAGTCTAAGGAGAATTATTTCATATGTATATATACAGCAGGGCTTATCAACATTATGACCTCTAACCAAATACCCCTAGTCAAAGAAAAAGGGAAACAATGACTATTGCTAAACAATTTTTAGCTAAAAGATAGTAGAAAGTTCAATACTTACATCAAAGATGGTATGTGAATATACTGGAGTAGAGGGTACATGTGCTGGCCCACCAGCCCCAACGCACGTTTCACCCAAGGTTTCGTCAGGGGGCGTGCATCACATATGAAATAATTCTCTGCTAAGTTTATTTACATGCATGCTGGCAGCAATTATTTTGAGGAGTGCTCTGTTTGTGTCTTATTTATGTTTGTTCAGTCATACTATTCTTTTAAAAATATTGAAATAAAATGTTATATTTTATGAGACCTATTTTGCACTTGGTTTTCTCATGTTGTTCTGCTGATTCACGTTAGAGTGTGTCTCTTGCAAAGAGGCTGTTGTAGTTGCTTGTTTTTGGTGGTAGTTATTTAATATAGAAAAGAATATTTAGTTAATGTATAATTGTGTAGAGTACATGGATATTCTTTCACATCTTTCCTCAGTGGGACTCACAATGTAGTCATCTTCTGTTTCTGACTTACCAACAATATGTGGTTGGCTTATTGGGGCATGCCATAACATACAATATGTATGCCAACTTGGCGTTTTCCTAAAGGATAAACTTTCTTCCCCCGGACCTCCGTCAAAGCCCAGTCACCCAACCAACCAGTCACCTACACTGACAAGTGACACAAAACCCGAAACAGATATTCCCAAATGGATTTATTTTCCTTTTGGAGTAAATTCTGTTTTGCCGTTATATCCAATGCCATGTGGCAAGGTTCTTTAAATGGTCAATAATATTGACTTCTAGGATACCAGCGACCCCATTTTCTTCATCTTTGAGGAGCCTTTTGCATTCTATACAAAAACGGAATCCCAGCAGGGACTAAAGGACCATATAACATTAATCCCAATGTTGGCTGATTACTTTTCCATTACCTGTGGCACCAGTTGTGGACTGGATAGTTATATTTCGAGGACTATAATTACTCTCTTTCCAGTAGACACATATCAGTTCAAAATAGGGCAAGACCGTAGAACTTTGTATCTTTTTACCAAAAATATAAGGCAATCAGGAATACAAGCCTATGATTCCACTTCATTCTTTTTGAACTATAGGTTCCATAAAGTAAAAACTTTTCAAATTAAGATGCATTGGAAAGTTTAACTGAATAATGAAGTCAAGTTGGAGAAATATTATGAAAGGATATGTAAAACAAAGAGAGATTGTAATAATTAAGCCACTTAGCTGTTATTTCCAATATAGATTAGATTACCGCCTTACATTTCTGCAAAATGAAAACCCAAAGTTCTCATAAACAAAAAAAGCCTAGAATATTTTACTGGCACTTTGATTTATGGTTCTCTCACATATTACTGACAAATCATTGAGAAATTTTATTTTCAGAACTTGTAAATAACCACATAAGTCATTTAACCTCTGACCACAGCTTTTATAAAAGAAAATATGGATTAATCATAGATTTCCGTGTCACTGAGCACAAAAGTAAAACTTTCTACAGTAGATTCCATCTCATAGATTGGGTGTATGTATGCAGGATGGCCTGCCAAGGCTTCCTCTATAAACACGATACCCTCCTAGTTTTCCTGTAGAAAGCCTCCAAAGATTTCTCTTTCCTCTTTGTGAATTATGAAGTGTTTTAGCCCAACACATGGGAAGTGGAGTCCATGCAGCTTGTCACCTGGGAATCTTTGGTCGTTTGGAAAAGGAAGCGGACAATATCTCTGGAGTAGAGGAAATGTAACTTGTTCTCTATTGTTCTCCAAGGCTGGGACCAGGACAAAAAATAATCCATCAAACAAATCATAAAACTGTTTTCAAAAATTCTCAAACTTTAGACTGTAAAACAAATCAAGTTGTAATGACTTAGCACATTATTGTTCTAGAGTGACCGTCCCGGTCTATGTCTGCTCTCATAGCTCCGTGTCTCTTGTCCATGTCTACGCCACTCTTATATAACTGGTTCACATTCATTGTCACAACCCTATAACAATACCATGTCCTACTTTATTTGGAAGGTTCCTCTTTAGGTGGCACTCCATTGTTTCCTTGATAAGTGGTTCACTCTTCATGGACTCCTAAATCTTCCCTTTCCAATGTAAACTCTCAGTTCATGGGACATCATGTTTAATAATGACATTTTAAACTCATATTAGTACTAGCCAACTGTTAGTGGAAAAACTTTGGAAAAAATTACAATCTACACCAAATAATTTTACATCAGAATTGTACATAACTCAATAGGTTTAGATTTTTCATAACAAGAGTCAACCAGAAATATATCATTGCCAAATTTGGCCCAATAGTATACAATAATGGCCAAGGCAACTGCTTACAATGTTTTTTCCATTGAGACTGCAATTAGCAGGTCTGGCTCTAGGTTTATGCTGGCTCTTGGGTGATGTAGTACCGTTGTGTCCCCTTCACTTTTGATATTTTCTCCTCTCCTTCCAAGAATATTATTTTTGTATTTTTCAGTTTATATAGTTATACGAAGACTTGCTTTCTTGTAGTACAAGCTATAGATTTTTAAAGTTTCTATTTTAGTTCATTTTGACTTTTTAATCTCTTTTTAATCCATTTTTTTGGGTGCGAGGAAGGCAAAGTGACCAAAAAGAGCAATTTTGCTATTTAGATTTTTTATGTTTTGGCATGGGTATGGGATTTTTATTATGTCATTTTATTATTATAATGAGCAGTGATACCAAATATAAAAATAAAAAAAATCTTTATTTTTGTATAGCGCTAACATATTCTGCAGCGCTTTACAGTTTGCACACATTATCATCACTGTCCCCATTAGGGCTTGCAATCTAAATTCCCTATCAGTATGCTTTGGAGTGTGGGAGGAAACCGGAGAACCCGGAGGAAACCCACGCAAACATGGGGAGAACATACAAGCGCCTTGCAGATGTTGTCCTTGGTGGGATTTGAACCCAGGACTCCTATTCTACTTCCTGGATTTCTTTATTATGCTACAGCGTTGTGGAGGGTTGCACTAAGTGTGAACGGACAACAGAGTGGTGGATGGGACTCATCTATTGCAAGTATACTCCACATAAATATACACTACTGGCCTGACCAAGCATGAAAGTTCATTTCATTGGACATAACTAGACAAGTCCTATGGGGCATTTCCACTAGTTACCGCTTTCTCCAGTTCTAATTTGCTCCTACATTTTCTATCTGGAGAAAATCAAGAGTGGCTCTTGATAATTAGTGAGGAAGATCCACTTTTATGAGGTCACCTAATGAATACTACCTTGTCGAGCCATCCAAGTGTTACTTGGATGGCCATTTCTCTGAACGGTTGCCATGTCATGCTACATTTCCCCTGCAGTGACCAGTGAAGACTTTTCAAAGTCAGTTCTTTGCCAGCAGTCCAGGTGCTTACCTGCAATATGGACGGGGTTGTCCTTTAACCCATTAATGCATGAGGGATGTCGTAGATTTCCATGAATTAAAGGGGTTGTCCGGTACTTTATATTGATGGCCTATACTTAGGATCGGTAATTAATATCAGATCGGTGGGGATGAGACAAACAGTTGTTCTTGTAGCTGGCAGTGTCCAAAAGTGATTGGGATGGAGAGGGTCTACACAGCTTAGTCTGTATAGTGCCTGCTATGGGGTACTGCAGATCCTTCCCTATTCAAGCGTCAACTGTACAGTGACTGCAGTGGGCTACTGCAGATCTACAGTTCTGTGTAGTTCCATTCTGTAACTAAGCCCATCCGGTCGTCGCCGCAAGAACAGTAGATCGGTGGGAATTGTTGGGTGTCACACCCCCATCAATCTGATATTGATGAACTATCTTAAGGATGGGCCATCCATATAAAGCACTACACAACCTTTTTAAGGCACTCCAGATAATCACATGAGGTTCGCCTTTGCATTGACAGCAGGATTCCAGCAGTGATTTGACAGTGGTGCTCCTACATTATCGGCCAAGATTCGAGAAACCTCTGATCCAGGTAATTTTATGCATTATATTCCATGGTTAATGGCAAATTGAACGTCTGAAATGTTGACAGTGTACATGAGATTAAAAAAGGTTGATTTTTCTTTTTTTCCCCCATTTCCCACCAAATAATGAATCAATTATTCTATAAATCATCCCAATCTAGTACCAATAAAAAAAACTACAATATATTCTGTCAAAAGCCAACATCAACATGAAAATGTAAAAGTTATCGGCCTCAGAATACAATGTCAGAATATTTTTTCTATAAATGATATTTGTATTTTGCAAAAGTGCTAAAACATTTTAAAAAGTCTTATTTAGTATCATTGCGCCCAGAGAATAAAATTAACTCTTACTATATGGTAAATGGTGTATAAAAGAAAAGCACAAAACGATAAAACAAGTGCTGTGGTTTTACATTTCACCCTCTTTAAAATTGATTGTTGTTAAAAGTTAATTTAAAAATATGTTGATTTGTGCTGCAGAATAGTTCCTTTTTAAAAACATTTACAGTGATTAAAGTGGTACGGCTCTTGGAAGGCAATGGGGGAAAATGAATGAGAAAATATAGGTTTGGTCACCAAGGCCCAAAACAGGCCAGACCTTAAGAGGTTACTCTAATGTGCATGTGGAGTACAATTTGTCGTCTATCCCTCCCGTTTTCACTTTAGTGGAAAAAAGAGAATGACATTTACAGTGATACCTCAGCTCACCATTTCACGCATGGCCCAATAAAATTTAATATTTCTTGGCAAAATATATTCTTACACACTGAAGAAAAATATATCACAGCCGTGCTTTCATTATGAAGTAAGACAGCAGAATTTCAGGGGAAAAAAAGCTGCTAATCATGACCCATTCCGGAGGCAGATGTGGGTTTCTTGCCTATAAAGACGTCTTGTAATAGCACACATGGTGCAGCTGGTTATAATGAACTTTTTCTGTACCATGGCTGACCCAAGTCTCCACTCAAGGTCCTTCTTTTGAATCAGTGACTAGGGTTGGTGTAGACCTCTCTAAATGTCTACATTCATAATTACTATATAATAACCTTGGCCTGAACCACTCACTATTTAATTTAGACTAGAGAAGCCCCTAGCCTAATTTGATAGGAGTCCACTGTGGTCCCGAATAGATGAGCTCCAGCTGTAAGGTCTTAATATTCCAGTTCCACCTCATTGTTAATAAGTGGAAGTGAAGCAGCAGACATGCTCTCCATGAGATCAGCGTGGCCGGCCAGGGAACATTTCTGGTTCTCCAGCTGCCGATTGGCCTATGTGACCTGTATGATTTAAAGGTTACTTTTATTACCTCAAAGAGAATATTAACTCCAGCAATCCTGCTTTATGAATTTATGAAATCTGCAATGGATCTGCCCAATGCAAACTCATTATATATTGCTTACATAGCTTCAAGCCAAACTTTTTCTCCAGTTGATTTGTTCATTATGTTGTCCCAGCAGATACAATTAGACTAGAGTCGGTCATAGACATTAGGATGATGTCCGCAGATCCAGCCAAATTTCAATGTATATGGGAACATTATTGTAAAAAAAAATCCAGCAGGTCAGATTAATTTTTTGTCTTAGAATCTTAGAAACAAGTTGCCCTATAGGCAACCACTGTTAATAATTTCTATTGGAGAGAGGAGGATGATAACTGTCAGTCTGAAAAGCTATCTAATGCCTATGGTCAACCTATGGTCAGTTATTTCATTTTACGGTGTCGTTGTTAAAAGCAATTCATAGCACTGGAAAGCTTTTTACTTGAAGTAAAGTAATTGACCATACTTAAAGGAAATATATAATCAGAAGATGATGTTGTTTGTTTCAAGGTTTTGTGTTAAACATTTTTGAACATTTTTTGAGATGTTGGTTGTCTGTGGAGGCATTTTGGAGTATCTTTCAGGAGACTGTTGCTTATTGATTTGTTTGTGTGCATACCCTAATCCTCTCCTATTTGGTTTCCCCCCCATTACTTGCTGGTGTTCCTTTCTGTTGTCTGTGAGAGCATATTTGTATGATTGGCATTTTCATTTATCCCTGTACATCTTCCTTTGTTAGTCTGATTTTGTGTATTCATATACACAACAACTCCCCACTTCCCTTGGTGGTGCAGGGGACAGTTAAGGACTGATTCAGGAGCTCAGTTAGGCACGTGGTCCTGGTGTCTTTACCATCAGAAGTAATCCAGGGAGCAGGGATAGCTAGGGAGCCCCTTGCTTTACCGATTAGGAAGGAGACTCTAGCCCCAGGATATCTTGCTACTATGCCATAACAATTAAAGCTGAGCCTGCTCCTCCTCCCTTCATAATGACCTTTGCAAACACTCATTAGATGCTTCAGTACAAAAGATGGGGTCAGATTTAGTCTTTTGCTGCTAATGTAAGTGTGGATTTAGTGAATGTACAGGAAGTGTAAATGTAAATAAAACCAGTGGATAGTGTGAAAATTGCAAATTGTTTATTTTTTTAAATACAGAGCATGATAAGAAAAAAAAGACATCAACATTGTAAAAATACATTTCACACCAAACCAAATGTAAATCAATAGGTAATTTTCTGATGACACATTCCCTTTACATTCTTGAGGATTGTCCTAAGGGTACTTTCACACTAAACGATTTACCAACGATCACGACCAGCGATACGACCTGGCCGTGATCGTTGGTAAGTGGTTGTGTGGTCGCTGGGGAGCTGTCACACAGTCAGCTCTCCAGCGACCAACGATGCCGAGGTCCCCGGGTAACCAGGGTAAACATCGGGTTACTAAGCGCAGGGCCGCGCTTAGTAACCCGATGTTTACCGTGGTTACCAGCGTAAAAGTTAAAAAAACCAAACAGTACATACTCACATTCCGGTGTCTGTCCCCCGGCGTTCTGCTTCTCTGCACTGTGTCTGTGCCAGCCGGAAAGCACAGCGGTGACGTCACTGCTGTGCTCGCTTTCCGGCCGGCCGGCGCTCACAGTGCAGAGAAGCAGAATGCCGGGGGACAGACACCGGAATGTGAGTATGTACTGTTTGTTTTTTTTAACTTTTACGCTGGTAACCACGGTAAACATCGGGTTACTAAGCGCGGCCCTGCACTTAGTAACCCGATGTTTACCCTGGTTACAAGCGAACGCATCGCTGGATGGTTGTCACACACAACGATCCAGCGATGACAGCGGGAGATCCAGCGACGAAAGAAAGTTCCAAACGATCTGCTACGACGTACGATTCTCAGCAGGGTCCCTGATCGCTGCTGCGTGTCAGACACAGCGATATCGTATGGATATCGCTGGAACATCACGGATCGTACCGTCGTAGCGACAAAAGTGCCACTGTGAGACGGTACCCTAACTTGAACTATCTAATGAGATTACTGTGGGGTTATAGCCCATCAAAAACAGTGATAGGCACTGATTCATTAGAGGGGTTGTCCAGGTTTTTCACGAAAGTGATGTGGCGTGAAGACTTATTAATCCTCCCATCATGAGCACCATGTGCTCTGAGGATTCTCCAATGCGGCAATATGCATACTCCAGGCCACATTCCGACTAAATGTGCTCAGTCACGCTCAATTCAGTTGCATTGAGTTAGGCCGGCCACCTCTAGCCAGAATGTGGCATATCGCATACTTGCGGTTACATGAATGCTTGGTCTTGCTGCTGGCAGCAAAGAATCCTCACAGCGTGCGCTGCGCACAAGTCTGCAGTTACATATAATGTCTGTAGACTTTTGAGAAAAACTTGACAACCCCTTTAAGCCTGGCACTTTGTATGCCAGTCTTAAAGAAAAGTACATGTAGTAAGATGAGCCATATTGGTTAACAGATTAAAGAATTTTGCGTATCTTACTACTGCCATGCACCTCCACTAAAAATGTTACTCCACAAGGGGGCTGGCATGCATTTCAGCCACTGCCACTTTTCTGGGGACAAATTATGATGAATTTAATAGGTGGGCTTCACAGCACCTTGTTCAGTTTGGCTTACTTCTACAATACTGGTCAATACAGGTGTAAAAACAATTTTAATATTAATAATTTTACTGATATAGCCCCAACATATTCCGTGGCTTTTTACAAATTGGAGGGTACTTTTATAAATAGTATTCTTCTAAATCAAAGGAGAGAAAAAATAGAAATTAGGAAATAAGCCTCACTGTGTGGTGTATAGTTTTATTTATTTATTATTATTATTATTATTTATTTATATAGCACCATTAATTCCATGGTGCTGTACATGAGAAAAGGGGTTACATACAGGGTTATAAATATTGTTAACAGAAAATAAATTTACAATGACAGAATGATACAGAGGGGATAGGACCCTGTCCTTGCGGACTTACATTCTACGGGATAACGGGGAAGAGACAGGAGGTCGGGGTGCTGCAGCACTGGTGGTTGGTGAGGCAGCAGCTAGTGTGGTTGGTGAGGCAGCAGCTCGGGTAGTTGGTGAGGCGGCAGCTCGGGTGGTTGGTGAGGTGGCAGCTCAGGTGGTTGGTGAGGCGGCAGAATGGTTATTGCAGGCTGTAGGCTTTCCTGAAGAGATGGGTTTTCAGGTTCCATCTGAAGAATCCAAGGGTGGTGGATAATTGGACGTGTTGAGGTGTGGAATTCCAGAGGATGGGGGATATTCGGGAGAAATCTTGGAGGCGGTTGTGTGAGGAACGAATAAGTGTGGAGGAGAGTAGGAGGTCTTGGGAGGATTGAAGATTACGTGAGGGAAGATAGTGGGAGATTAGTTCAGAGATTTAGGGAGGGGACAGGTTGTGGATGGCTTTGTAGATCAGTGTTAGTAGTTTGAACTGGATTCGTTGGGGAATTGGGAGCCAGCGGAGGGATTTGGAGAGGTGAGAAGCAGGGGAGAAGAGGAGAGAGGAGGATTACCTGAGCAGCAGAGTTGAGGACAGACTGAAGTGGTGCAAGGGAGTTAGCGGGGAGGCCACAGAAGAGGGTGTTGCAGTAATCAAGGCGGGAGATGAGGGCATGCAAAAGAGTTTTAGTAGATTTTGGGCTGAGGAAGGGACGGATTCTGGAAATAGTTGGTTGCTTCTTAATATTACAGACAAGATTCAAGTCCGTTGACCATCGAATACATTTAGAAAAAATGAGAGAAAAAAGGATCCATGGGCTGGATATAAATAAAATTCACTTTTTAATTTATTCCATTTAAAAGGAAAATGTGTAGTCCAATCTTTTGGACTATTTTTAATCTGTCTGGACTGCACATTTTCCATTTTAATGGAATAACATAAAAAGTGAATTTTATTTATATCCAGCCTATGGATACTTTTTTCTCTCCTTTATTCTTCTTAATCACTAGTCATTACAGATTAACACATAATTCAACTATTATTTATTTTATTCACTTACATAGTGCCATTAATTCCACAGAGCCTTACAGACATTATCGTCACTGTTTCCATTGAAGCTCACAATCTAGATTCCCTATCAGTATGTCTTTTGAGTATGAGAGGAAACCAGAAAACCGAGAGAGAACATACAACTTACAGATGTTGTCCTTGGTGAGATTTGAACTCAGGACCCCAATGTCACGACCCACAAGGGTCGGTCCAGCGGACGGCACAACAAACACCAACAACGGGATGGAAAAAGGGAGAAGAAGGCCCTATCAGTAGGAAAATAGGGATAGGGTGCCTCTTAACACAGCCTGTGCCTATCCCTAAGCTCCACTAATGCCCTATGCAGGTACTTCCTCCTGCTGCCGTCACATGCCTAGTCCCTAGCTGTCACCTCACTATACCTTGGCTAGTGCACTGGCGGGCAAGGACGCTAGCCTCACCACTGCAGATGGTATAAACACAGTAGGTAGTAACAAGCACGAGACAGACAAGGAAAGAACAAGAAAATTAGCTCCAGCCACCGCCGCCAAGCTCCACACAGCAGAGGACACAAAATCAGGAAATCAAACTCCACAGAAGTAGCAAATAAACCACTGGCACCAGAGAATTCCAAACTCCTAGGCTGGTCTTCATAGAATAACTGTATTACCAACAGTCAGCTGATGTGTCAGGTGACTATTTAAAGGATGGTGGGAGTGGTCACCACCCACATTCCTGACCTAGCAACAAAGCAGCTACCAGCAAGAAAACTGACATTAACCCTAGCTGGCATGAAAGCAAAAAACAATATTTAAATAAAATGAGCAAAAAAGTTACACACTGTAGTGCTAAAGCATGTCAATGCGAAATATATCAAATATGAATAGCAATACAGCTTCTGGATACAAGGAAAAAAATCAGATGCTTAGCACATAATTTGGCCAATTCATGCATGCACATCAACCAATGACAAGGTGCTCTCAAAACTGATGGGTCCTAACGTATCTAATGTGAATACCTCTCTAAGACCCTGACTGCTGCATTCAGGATAGATTGGAAAGGAGAGAGTTTAGCAAGAGGGAGACCAATTAGTAGAGAGTTGCTGTAGCCTAGATGAGAATGAATCAGAGAGTAAGAATTATTTTTTGCAGTTTCAAAGGTACAAAAATTAAAGATTCTTCAGATGTTTTTATGGTGCTGGTGACATGAGCGAGTAATTGATTGGATATTGGGAGTAAAAACACCAAAAGTTGCAAAATTTTGGACAACTTTGGCATGAATGATAACACATGATTTGTTGATGTAACCTCAGTGTTATCAGAAAAACTCTTAGGCCATGTGCACACGTTCAGTATTTTTCGCGTTTTTTTCGCGTTTTTCGCTATAAAAACGTGATAAAAACGCGAAAAAAACGCTTACATATGCCTCCCATTATTTTCAGTGTATTCCGCATTTTTTGTGCAAATGTAGCCTTTTTTTCCGCGAAAAAATCGCATCGCGGAAAAAAAAGCAACATGTTCATTAAAATGCGGAATTGCAGGGGATTCCGCACACCTGGGAGTCCATTGATCTGCTTACTTCCCGCACGGGGCTGTGCACACCATGCGGGAAGTAAGCAGATTATGTGCGGTTGGTACCCAGGGTGGAGGAGAGGAGACTCTCCTCCACGCACTGGGCACCATATAATTGGTCAAAAAAAAAGAATTAAAATAAAAAATAGTCCTATACTCACCTTCGATGTCTTCCCGCCTCTCCACTGCACGCTGTCGCTTCGGTTCCTGTAGCTGGTGTGCGGTGAAGGACCTGCCGATGACGTCGCCGTCTTGTGATTGGTCAAGACCGGTCATGTGACCGCTCACGTGACCGCGACGTCATGGAAGGTCCTGCGCGCACACACCATCTATACGGAACGGACGCCGGTGAGGAGATCAGCTGTCTGCGGGTGAGTATAAGCATTTTTTTTATTTTTTTATTATTTTTAAACATTCTATCTTTTACTATAGATGCTGCAAAAGCAGCATCTATAGTAAAAAGTTGGTCACACTTGTCAAACGCTATGTTTGACAAGTGTGACAAACCTTTCAGTCAGTTTTCCAAGCGATGCTACAGATCGCTTGGAAAACTTTAGCATTCTGCAAGCTAATTACGCTTGCAGAATGCTAAAAAAAGCGCGAAAAAAACGGAAAAAAAACGCAAAAAAAAAATGCGGATTTCTTGCAGAAAATTTCCGGTTTTCTTCAGGAAATTTCTGCAAGAAATCCGGACGTGTGCACATACCCTTACACTTACACTACCGTTCAAAATTTAGGGTCACCCAGACAATTTTGGGTTTTCCATGAAAACCCATACTTTTATTAATCAAATGGGTTGCCAAATGAATTTAAAATCTAATCCAGACATTGACAAGGTTTGAAAAAAAGATTTTTATTTGAAATAATAATTTTCTCCTTCAAACTTTGCTTTCATCAAAGAAAGCTCTATTTGCAGGAATTACAGCATTGCAGACCTTTGGCATTCTAGCAGTTAATTTGCTGAGACAATCTGGAGAAATTTCATCCCATGCTTCCAGAAGCCCCTCCCACAAGTTGGTTTGGCTTGATGGGCAATTTTTGCATACCATACGGTCAAGCTGCTCCCACAACAACTCAATGGGGTTGAGATCTGGTGACTCCATTACAGATAGAATACCAGCTGCCTGCTTCTTCCCTAAATAGTTCTTGCATAATTTGGAGGTGTGCTTTGGGTCATTGTCCTATTGTAGGATGAAACTGGCTCCAGCCAAGCGCTGTCCACAGGGTATGACATGGTGTTGCAAAATGGAGTGATAGCCTTAGTTATTCAATATCCCTTATGAGACAGTGACCCCTGTTACAGCTAGGGGGTGCTTTTTGTGCTCTCCAGAATGCGCATGGAGGCGTAGTGAGGCCATGAGGGCGTACTGCAGACACAGGTGTAGCTGTGATTAGAATGTTGAAGCAGTGACTGATTAAAAGCCCTGTAGTAGAGGGGGAGGTGTGTAAGTGTTGGTCTTGGAAGCAGACAGAGCAGTTGTCTGCAGATCACTCCCTGTGTGAGGCAACCCAGGGGTCAGAGGAACCAAAGAGACTGACACACTGTGTCTCGGGCTGTTTTTGTTTATTATTATTATTTATTATTATAGCGCTATTTATTCCATGGCGCTTTACATGTGAGGAGGGGTATACATAATAAAAACAAGTACAATAATCTTGAACAATTCAAGTCACAACTGGTACAGGAGTAGAGAGGACCCTGCCCGTGAGGGCTCACAATCTACAAGGGATGGGTGAGGATACAGTAGGTGAGGATAGAGCTGGTCATGCAGTGGTTTGGTTGATCGGTGGTTACTGCAGGTTGTAGGCTTGCTGGAAGAGGTAGGTCTTCAGGTTCTTTTTGAAGGTTTCGATGGTAGGTGAGAGTCTGATAGGTGCAGTAGAGAGTTCCAGAGTAGGGGTGATGTGCAAGAGAAATCTTGTATGCGATTGTGGGAAGAGGAGATAAGAGGGGAGTAGAGAAGGAGATCTTGTGAGGATCGGAGGTTGCATGCAGGAAAGTATCGGGAGATGAGGTCACAGATGTATGAAGGAGACAGGTTGTGGGTGGCTTTGTATGTCATGGTTAGGCTTTTGTACTGGAGTCTCTGGGTAATGGGGAGCCAGTGAAGGGATTGACAGAGGGGAGAGGCTGGGGAATAGCAGGGGGACAGGTGGATTAGTCGGGCAACTGAGTTTAGAATAGATTGGAGGGATGTAAGAGTGTTAGAGGGGAGGCCACAGAGCAGGAGGTTACAGTAGTCGAGGCGGGAGATGATGAGGCCATGGACTAGGGTTTTTGCAGATTCTTGGTTTAGGAATGTACGGATCCATGAAATATTTTTGAGTTGAAGGTGGCAGGAAGTGGAAAGGGCTTGGATATGCGGTTTGAAGGAGAGATCAGTGTCAAGGTGGTGTGTGAGTGGGAGACGCTGAATGTCCAGTCTTTTAGGTATGACGAGATCCAGGATAGGGCCAAGTCTGTGATGCCAAGGGATGAGAGGGTCTGCAGCAACAGGGAATGGTCTACTGTGTCAAAGGCAGAGGACAGGTCCAGGAGGAGGAGGATAGAGTAGTGTCGCTTGCTCTTGGCGGTTAATAGGTCATTGGTGACCTTAGTTAGGGCAGTTTCAGTGGAGAGTTCTGACCGGAAGCCTGATTGTAAGCGGTCAAAGAGGGAGCAGGAAGATAGATGGGAGGAGAGTTCAAGATGGACGTGTTGTTCCAGTAGTTTTGAGGCATAGAGGAGAAGTGATATAGGGCGGTAGCTCGATACAGAGGATGGGTCAAGACAGGGTTTCTTGAGGATAGGTGTGATTGAGGCATGTTTAAATCTTGAGAGGAAAACACCAGTTGTTAGTGATAGGTTGAAGAGATGGGTTACGGTTGGGACGAAGACTGTGGCGAGGTTTGGGATGAAGTGGGAAGGGATCGAGTCAAGTGCACAGGTGGTGAGATGCGATATTGAGAGTAGAGTGGAGAGTCGATCTTCTGTAATGGTGAAGTTGGTTTTGGAGGTGGAGGGCTGTGTAGTTGGGAGGAAGGGCTCTGGGGTTGTCAACTAAAACTGTCTCTGATGTTCTCAATCTTCTGCTTGAAAAATGAGGCAAAGTCTTCAGCTGAGATGAGTGGGGAGGGAGGAGGTGCTGGGGGATGGAGGATAGAGTTGAAGGTGTTGAATAACTGTTTAGGGTTGTGAGACAGGGAGGATATGAGAGATGAGAAGTAGGTTTGTTTTGCTGTGGCGAGTGTGGTCTTGAAAGTAGTGAGGAACTGTTTGAATGCAATAAAGGGGTGTTGCAGTGGGATCTTTTCCATCTCTGCTCAGCAGCCCTGGAAGCTCGCCTCAGTTCTTTGGTCAGGCTGGTGTGCCAGGGCTGTCTGTTGATTTTGCGAGCTTTGGTATGTGTGAGAGGGGCAAGAGATTCCAAAGCTACAGCTATTGTGGTGTTATATAGAGCGGCAGCGGCATCCGCATTATGTAGGGAACTTAGGTCTGTGAGAAGAAGGAGGGATTCAGAGAGTGAGTGTAGATCGAGGTGTTTAAGATTTCTGTGAGGGTGTGCAAGTTTGTGGGGTGGGGATTGTAGACAAGGAGTGGAGAGGGAAGAGAATGTGAGTAGATTGTGGTCAGAAAGAGGAAGAGGTGAGTTGGAGAGGTTAGATAGGGAGCAGAGGCAGGTGAAGATGAAGTCCAGTGTGTGACCATCTTTGTGAGTGGCTGCAGAAGACCATTGAGTGAGGCCGAAGGAGGAAGTGAGAGATAGAAATTTAGTGGCAGCTGAGAGGGAAGTGTCAGTGGGTATGTTGAAGTCGCCCATGATGATAGTGGGGATGTCCGCAGAAAGGAAATGAAGTAGCCAGGTGGTGAAGTGGTCAAAGAAGGTGGTGGCTGGCCCTGGGGGGCAGTAAATGACAGCCAGTTGGAGGTTGTGATCCAGAGGATGCAGCATGCTGTGCACTGCATGAGTAAAGAGACTTGGTCCCGGCATGCAGTCGCCCAGGGAAACTGGACAAAGGGAAGTCTGGCCTGTTTTGGGACTGCAAACATAAAGCCGTGTACTATGTATTCTTATGGACTGTGTGAAGTAATATATTAAAGGAATGTTTTGTTTGAACTTGCTTGGGTCACTGCCATTTTCACTGCATATGGTGAAACCGCTGCATCACATATGGTGGAGAATGCGGACATGTGAACTAAGGCATACCCCAGAGAGTGCTGCAGATTGTTGTGCAAGTCTGCTGGAGAAATGGAGGAACTTTTAGGGCAGGTTGTGCTCAATCAGCAAAGGATTCAGCAACAGGTTCTGCAGCAGCAGGAGATGCATTTGCAGCAGCGGCAGCAGGAGGTGCTGCAGAGGAAGCTAGCAGAGCTTCAACATGGTAAAAAGGAGACCCCTAAAGTGAGGGGCAATCAGCAGAGTCCTGAAGAGACCCCAAAGGTAAGGGGTAATCATTGGGTGTTCCAGTGGTCCTATGTAGAGTCTCGATCTGCCAGGTCTCAGGCAAAAGACTTATTGCAGTTGGTAGAGGAATGGCTCCAGCCTGAGTTTTTTTCCCCATTCAAGATGATGGAGAGAATCGTGGCTGACCGGATATGAGGGCTCAGTCGGCCGACATGCAGCGTTGAGTCGGGCTGAGGGACCTAGGCACCCTGGAACTGCTGATAGAATTGATTGAGCGCCATAAACCCACTCAGGACATTGCACCAGAGCCCGGGCATGGGGCGAGTAACTGGTGACATCTAAGCCCATGGACTGTGGGAACACTGGTCAAGATTCTATGTGTGCCCAGCCAGTCTGTATCACCGCTATGGGCACAGCCGGCAGCGAAACACAATTGTGCCAGGTACTAGTGAATGGGTGCCGAACAGAGGCTCTCCTGGACACAGGGAGTTAAGTGACTCTGGTCCATAGGTCCCTTGTTGCCAGGGCAACCCCAAAGGACCGAAAGTGGAGGTTATGGGTATCTATGGGGAAATCCGGAAGTACCCAACCATGGAGATTAATTTTTCCACACCATGTGGGTACATTAAGCATGTGGTGGGAGTGGCAAAGACCCTTCCATATGGGACTTTGTTGGGGAGAGATTTGCCCCTGTTTTGGTCCCTGTGGGAGACCAGGGCCAACTCTCTCACGGAAAAGGTTGTACCGGGTGCAGAACCCAAAGATATTGAGAGACCTGCCATAGGGGTCGCCAACCTCTGGATAGAGTGTAATCCCGATAGGCTCCCCCTAGAGGTAATGGCAGGAGAAATTGAAGATCTTGTTTCGGGCGTAGAGCCCGAAAATCCTAAGAGGTCTGCCACAGGGGTTGCCAATTTAGGGTTAGAGTGTAACTCCTTCTAGAGGTTGTGGCAGTTGAGGTCGTGGGGACCCCATTGAACCCCGAGCTGGACATTTTCCCTGGTAGGGTCAGGACAGTTCAGATCCAGGGTCCCACACGGAGACGCAGGTATAAGAAACGCAGGTATGAGAAGAGCCGGGAGTGTATGATCACAGAGGCGACTGGGGACGTGCGCACAAGGAACCCTCTAGCACCGGTCAAGGATGGGGCTGGGGGGTCAGGGAAAATTAGATAAAGTGCTTACTAGACAGCAGTGTCGAGAGGCTCAGGTTCGGGTGCGACGTAATACAGACATATGCTTGGAGTTGCCGGTGCGGTCCGCGGTGTTTCAGCGTGATACAGTCACTGAGGCACGGGTAAGGGTACAGAGGAAATGGTACCAGAGGCCCGAAAGCAGATGCTTAGGTGACAGGATGATCCGCGGGGTTAGTGAACCCAAAATAAACAAGGTCGAGACCACCCAAAACTGGCCCAAATCTACGGTTAATCAGAAAAGAGGGCTTGGCTTTTGCAATGGGGAACGGGGTGGGTGATCCCATAATGGAATATGGAGGAGAAGCACAAAGGGGAGGGATGCATGTTCCGATAGATGGTTCCGGTCCCTACTTTGGTCTCTTAGTGTATTGTCGAGTGGGGATGTCAGAGGGGCATGCCGATGCCCTGTCTCCCATACGGGGTAATAAATGTTCAACCTCACAGGTATGAACAGGGGGGATATGTGAGGCAGTGACCCCTGTTACAGCTAGGGAGCGCTGTTTGTGCTCTCCAGAATGCGCTTGGAGGCGTAGTGAGGCCATGAGGGCATACTGCAGACACAGGTGAAGCTGTGATTAGAATGGTGAAGCAGTGACTGATTAAAAGCCCTGTAGTAGAGGGGGAGGTGTGTCAGTGTTGGTCTTGGAAGCAGACAGAGCAGTTGTCTGCAGATCACTCCCTGTGTGAGGCAACCCAGGGGTAAGAGGAACCAAAGAGACTGACACCGTTCATCTCGGGCTGTCTTTTGTTTATCCAGCTGCGATCCAGAGGATACAGCATGCTGTGCACTGCGTGAGTAAAGAGACTTGGTCCCGACATGCAGTCGCCCAGGGAAACTGGACAAAGGGAAGTTCGGCCTGTTTAGGGACTGCAAACATCTACGTCGCCCTCAATTCTTTAAAAATTGGCTTCCTGAATACGCTGAAAGAAAGTCCGGGGACATATCCTTCCGTGTATAGAACCTAAATAGGAGGAGCTTCCAAAGTAAAGAACGCATAAAAGCCTACGAAGAAACCAACAAAAAATTGTGTTAAAAAAAAATGAGGCAAAATCAATCCAAATCCGTGTACTATGTGTTCTTATGGTCTGTGTGACGTAACACATTAACCCCTTTCCGACATGCCCCGTACTAGTACGGCGCATGTCGGGTCCCCTGCTTTGATGTGGGCTCCGGCGGTGAGCCCACATCGAAGTCGCGACATGTCAGCTGTTTTGTACAGCTGACATGTGCGCGCAATAGCGGCGGGTGAAATCACGATTCACCCGCTGTTATTAACCTGTTAAATGCCGCTGTCAAACGCTGACAGCGGCATTTAACCGGCACTTCCGGCCGCGCGGCCGGAACTGAGCGCATCACCAACCCCCGTCACATGATCGGGGTTCGGCGATGCATCAAGATGGTAACCATAGAGGTCCTTGAGACCTCTATGGTTACTGATGCCGGCCTGCTGTGAGCGCCCCTCTGTGGTCGGCGCTCATAGCAAGCCTGCATTTCAGCTACATAGCAGCGATCTGATGATCGCTGCTACGTAGCTGAGCCGATCAGGCTATACCAGCTTCTAGCTTCCCATGGAGGATATTGAAGCATGGCAAAAGTTTTTTAAAAAGTTTTAAAAAATATGAAAAAAATAAAAAATATATAAAAGTTTAAATCACCCCCCTTTTGCCCCATCCAAAATAAAACAATAAAAAAAAAATCAAACCTACACATATTTGGTATCGCCGCGTTCAGAATCGGCCGATCTATCAATAAAAAAGCATTAGCCTAATTGCTAAACGGTGTAGCAAGAAAAAAATTGAAACGCCAGAATTACGTTTGTTTGTTTGCATTAAAATGCAATAACGGGCGATCAAAAGAAAGGTATCTGGACAAATGTGGTATTATTAAAAACGTCATCTCGGCACGCAAAAAATAAGCCCTCACCGACCCCAGGTCACGAAAAATGGAGACGCTACGGGTATCGGAAAAAGGAGCTTTTTTTTTTTTTTAGCAAAGTTTTGAATTTTTTTTTTAAATCAAAAAACAAGCGTGGGATTGCACTTTTATTGCAATTTCACCGCATTTGGAATTTTTTTCCCATTTTCTAGTACAAGACATGGTAAAACCAATGGTGTCGTTCAAAAGTACAACTCGTCCCGCTAAAAATAAGCCCTCACATGACCATAAAGTTATAGCTCTGGGAAGAAGGGGAGCGAAAAACGAAAACACAAAAACAAAAAAGGGTCGCGGCGGGAAGGGGTTAAAGGAACGTTTTGTTTGAACTTGCTTGGGTCACTGTCGTTTTCACTGCGTATGTTGATACCGCTGCATCACACCCTTTTACCTAGTACAAATCTCCCACTTTACCAGCACCAAAGCAACCCCAGACCATCACATGACCTCCACCATGCTTGACAGATGGCGTCAGGCACTCTTCCAGCATCTTTTCAGTTGTTCTGCGTCTCACAAATGTTCTTCTGTGTGATCCAAACACCTCAAACTTGGATTCGTCTGTCCATAACACTTTTTTCCAATCTTCCTCTGTCCACTGTTTGTGTTATTTTGCCCATATTAATCTTTTTCCTTTTATTAGCCAGTCTCAGATATGGATTTTTTTTTGCCACTCTGCCCTGAAGGCCAGCATCCCGGAGTCACCTCTTCACTGTAGACATTGACACTGGCGTTTTGCGTGTACTATTTAATGAAGCTGCCAGTTGAGGACCTGTGAGGCATCGATTTCTCAAACTACAGACTCTGATGTACTTGCCTTGTTGCTCAGTTGTGCAGCCAGGCCTCCCACTTCTTTTCCTTCTCTGGTTAGAGCCTGTTTGTGCTCTCCTCTGAAGGGAGTAGTACACACCGTTGTAGGAATTCTTCAGTTTCTTGGCAATTTCTCACATGGAATAGCCTTCATTTCTAAGAACAAGAATAGACTGTCGAGTTTCACATGAAAATTTTTTTTTTCTGGCCATTTTGAGAGTTTAATGGAACCAACAAATGTAATGCTCCAGATTCTCAACTAGCTCAAAGGAAGGTCAGGTTTATAGGTTCTCTAATCAGCCAAACTGATTTCAGCTGTGCTAACATACTTGCACAAGGGTTTTCAAGGGTATTCTAACCATCCATTAGCCTTCTTACACAGTAAGAAAACACAAAGTACCATACGAACACTGGAGTGATGGTTGTTGGAAATGGGCCTCTATACACCTATGAAGATATTGCATTACAAACCAGACATTTGCAGCTAGAATAGTCATTTACCACATTAACAATGTATAGAGTGTATTTCTGAATCATTTAATGTTAGCTTCATTGGAAAAAACTGTGCTTTTCTTTAAAAAATAAGGACATTTCTAAGTGACCCTAAACTTTTGAAGTGTAGTGTATTTGGGTTTCCATTTACGTCTGGCATTTGACTGCATCTTGTAGCTGAAACACTGCTACAAAGAAAATCTTTATTTTTGCAGTAGTTGAAGATCCTTTTTTGTTTTACTAATTTTTTCCAGATCTTTAGAGAAGACCCTACAAATGAAAAACCAACAAACAGAAACAAATAGCACATATGTTAACAAGTGGGAACATGTGGAAATAATGCATAGTGCGGTAATTTACCTGTTCCTACTAATTAGTTATTGCATCCTGCCCTGAATAACTTGTTCACATGAGCTAAATGTTGCGGATTATATTTAAGACTTTCAAGCTTCTCTATGATGTAGTGAGCTGACCCCTTCTGAGCACTAGGATCACTTTTAGCCATTGTGAGGAACTTTCCGACAATGATCACAGCTTCCTACCATTTAATGACTTCCTCAACAAGTTAGTATCTCTCTCCTTGTGAAATGCCAGCAGTAATGTATGTCTTCCTCTATCTTCTTCCCCAGATGTGACCACCCTGAAGCAGAAGCACCTGCACATGTTGACATGAAACTGATTCAATTAATTGAATTAAGTAGATTAAATTAACCATAAAGAGAAAACATCAGTTCATTGTTTCCTGGAAGAAATGAGTAAATGGTTCCACTTATTCTTTATATGTCTGTTCATTTCACAATGTAATCTGTCACTTATTGTTCTTAAATTGCATTGTTGTCTCAAGAGGTGCTTGGAATTTTATTTAATAGAAAAGCAGAAGATAATTAAGTTGCATACAGTATAGGTGAGTAGGTGACATAAGGATTCAACTAAAGCTGCCATAATCCGCCTCTAAGGTTCAATGCGGCACATGGAAACAAAGAAGATTATCCTATAAATGATTTTCCTTTATTCGAGTCTTGGGAAAATGTCACTGATTTTTACTGTTTTGTGTCTTACCACTAGAATAGTGGTTCCCTCATTATTATCAAACATATTTATTGATACGTGTGTATGGGAGAAACAGCTAGACCGCACCACCGCCTTCCATTAAATGAAAACTGCTCACCTGCATTGGAGGTCAGTCTCTGAGTCCCGGGTGCTGTGCCTGAACTCACTCGTAGTTATATCCAGTCGGGTAGAAGGAAAAGGCAGCACTCACGTGACATCCAGACAGGTAGCCTTTATTGGTATGCGTTAAAAAATCTTCACGGCCGGGGGTGTTGCAGGACAAAGAGTGCGGCAGGCCTGACGACGGCCGTTTTGCGCTAAGTGAGCGCTTCCACGGGTCAGTGAACGCCGGAGGATGTAGACGGTCGGAGCATGGCTCCTCCCACCAACACCACCCTTTGTTATCTGAAACACACACCGCTGTGAGACGAAATACTAAAAACACTTTAAAAACATATCAGTCACATTAATCACAGTAACGACTTTGTTCCAAATCTACAAGTAACCAAGTATTTTCAACAGGAAAGAGTATTACAGTATATTGCAGTAAGCTGTGCATCAATCCTCACTTACTATACTAGTGCATTCCTGACACTCGCCCACTGACCCGTGGAAGTGCTCACTTAGCGCGAAACGGCCGTCGTCAGGCCTGCCGCACTCTTTGTCCTGCAACACCCCCGGCCGTGAAGATTTTTTAACGCATACCAATAAAGGCTACCTGTCTGGATGTCACGTGAGTGCTGCCTTTTCCTTCTACCCGACTGGATATTTATTGATACCATATTGGGACACTGCGAGTGGTCACCTCACAGCTTTAGAATAGGCTACAACTACAAGCTTAGCGTGAGCTACTGCATTTACCAGATCCCTAGGGTTGCCCTAGCCTTCACTCTTTAACCTCTTGTAGGGGTTCAGCTCTCTGGTAGTTGCATTGATTCACACAGGCACATGTGTTGTGAATTCTGCTTTTGGGCTCCCTCCGGTGGTTGTAGGTGGTAATGCAGTTGTCCCTGAGTTGCAGTCCTGGTCAGGTGTATCTGCTGATTGCAGTTCTGACTGGGGTATTAAGGCTTGCAGGATTCATTAGTCCTTGCCAGTTGTCCATGGTTTTGGAGGTGTTGGTCCTTGTTTGGTTCCTTCTGCCTTGTTGCCAAATCAGCAAAGATAAGTGTCTGGTTCTGTTTTTGTGGCACACATGCTGTGTGCTTAATAATTCCGTGCTATTCATTGTTTTTTTGTCCAGCTTGATTGTTTCAGTATTTTCTCAGTCTTGTTGGATTCTCAGGAGTTGCAGATATACATTCCATGTCTTTAGTTAGATTGTGGAACTTTTTGTATTATCTGCTGTGGATATTTTTGAAGGGTTTTAATACTGACCGCTTAGTATTCTGTCCTATCTTTCCCTATTTAGCTAGAGTGCCTCTTTTGCTGAATTCTGTTTTCTGCCTGCGTGTGTCTTTCTTCTCCTACTCACAGTCATTATTCGTGGGGGGCTATCCTTTGGGGTTCTGCTCTGAGGCAAGGTAGTATTCCTATTTCCATCTATAGGGGTATTTAGTCCTCCGGCTGTGTCGAGGTGTCTAGGGTTTGTTAGGCACACCCCACGGCTACTTCTAGTTGCAGTGTTAGTTCAGGTTTTGCGGTCAGTACAGTTTCCACCTACTCCAGAGAAAGTTTCATGCGGCTCCAAAGTCACCGGATCATAACACACATGGTTTTAATTTCAAAAAACAAAATAAAGTTTGTTTTCCTTAATTTTTACAGCTCCAAAATGAAAACGGCTTTTCTTCAGCAAAAATAAATAACATAAATAGTCCTGTCTTCAGCACAATACAACAAAGTAATGGTAGCAGTCTTACCAATCTCTGTATTTCAGGCAGGAGCAGCTCAAGTAGTTTTAAATACTTTCATCAACCAACTCACATCTGTGCCGGCACAATTCATTCTGCTACGCTAAAACCCAGCTGCTTGTTATTAAACTTTTAGATATAGACATATACCTAATTGCATAATGAATGTGGATAGCACCACTGTCTGTGGTCAAAGGAAAACCCCACATAAAAAAGTCTAAACAACTCCAAAATAGCATTGTATATAAGCAGTAGGATCACTGGAAGTTTAAGGTTAAAAAAATATATATTTTATGAATTACAAAAAATTCCATATTTGAATTAGAAATTGGTATGTACAAAGTGAAAAAAGACAGACAGATAAAAAAAATACTGATACATGGCGTGCATATAGACAAATGTCAAGTCATATCCACTGGGCATTAGTGGAATCTCCAACAGTGGTGACTAGGGTTGAGCGACTTTCATTTTTTAAGATCAAGTCGGGTTTTGCGAAACCCGACTTTGTCCAGAGTCGAGTCGAGTGCAGTCGGCCGATTATCGCTAAAAGTCGGGGATCGACCGAAACACGAAACCCAATGCAAGTCAATGGGGAAGCATAGTTGACAGTGAGTGGAGGCCAGGAAAACACCTACAGTGCCCATTTTAATGCCAAAAACATCCATTCTTGTTTCTGAAGCTTGTCAATCTTAATTAACTTTATAATAATAGTTGGGCATTGGAAATTGGGGGTCATTTGGCAAAAGTTGTGGGGGGTAGGGCTGGTTCAAGGTTTTAGTGGGCCCAGGAAACGTGGACTACGTCACGGCGGTGGAGCAGTGAGAGGTAAGTATGTCAAGTTTGTAAGTGCTGTGATCCTAAGCAAGCAGGGGGGCCCACATGTTGGCATTGGCACTGGCACAGGGCCCCTCAAAGTACAGCGGTGTGTTTGCACGGCGGGGGCGCCTCCCACCAGCAGCGACACTTTTGCGTACTCTGAGGGGCCCTGTGCCAGTGACGTCGCCAACAAGTATGCCCCCCCACCTGATGAATGAACCTGCACTTTCATCTGCACCTTCCTCTTTGTCCCTGTGTAAGGTGGTATAACATGCGGGAAGGGGAACCTTACTTTCAGCAGGGTCAGATTCTGGCTGTGTAGAGTGCAAGGGGAATGTAGTGGTCTAGGTCAATGTACCAGCAGACTCATCTAGCAGTGGCTGGGCAATGGGCAGGATGAGGAGGAAACACAGATATAGGGCCAAAGAATAAAGTAGGCTAAATGCAGTTCAAAATTGGTAACAGGACTAAACAGGCGGCATTGCTTTGTTCAGTGGAGTAGCAAACCCAGGAGCAGCAGACACTGTTTTAAGGGCCCAACCACACTAGTAGGCCAAATGCAGTTTAATATCTGCTACTATAGGCCAAAAGCCTAAAGACTGAAGCTCAGCTTTATACAGTGGAGGACAACACCAGGGAGCGGCAGACCCCGTTAGTAGGCCGTAACCACCAAGCTTTTTAAAAAACAGCACTTAATGAGAGCCAGAAGGTTGAAGCTCAGCTTTATTCAGTTGAGGTCAACACCAGGGAGCGGTAGACACCGTTAGTAGGCCGTAACTACCAATTTTTTTAAAAACAGCACTTAATGAGAGCCAGAAGGTTGAAGCTCAGCTTTATACAGTTGAGGACAAACACCAGGGAGCGGCAGACACCGTTAGTAGGCCGCAATCAAATTTGAAGGCCAAATGCTGTTTAATATCTGATACTATAGGCCGAAAGCCAGAAGGTTGAAGCTCAGCTTTATACATTTGAGGACAAACAACAGGGAGCGGCAAACAGAGGTATTAGGCCCCAACCACCAATTTAAAAAAAAAAAAAATGCTAGCCAGAAGGTTGAAGCTCAGATTTATTCAGTTGAGGAGAACACCAGTGAGCGGCAAACAGAGGTATTAGGCCCCAAACACCAATTTTTTTTTAAAAAAAGCACTTAATGAGAGCCAGAAGGTTAAAGCTCAGATTTATTCAGTTGAGGAGAACACCAGGGAGCGGTAGACACCGTTAGTAGGCCGTAACCACCAAGCTTTTTAAAAAACAGCACTTAATGAGAGCCAGAAGGTTGAAGCTCAGCTTTATACAGTTGAGGACAAACACCAGGGAGCGGCAGACACCGTTAGTAGGCCGCAACCAAAGTTGAAGGCCAAATGCTGTTTAATATCTGATACTATAGGCCGAAAGCCAGAAGGTTGAAGCTCAGCTTTATACAGTTGAGGACAAACAACAGGGAGCGGCAAACAGAGGTATTAGGCCCCAACCACCAATTTAAAAAAAAAAAAAAAAAAATGAGAGCCAGAAGGTTGAAGCTCAGATTTATTCAGTTGAGGAGAACACCAGTGAGCGGCAAACAGAGGTATTAGGCCCCAAACACCAATTTTTTTTTTAAAAAAAGCCCTTAATGAGAGCCAGAAGGTTGAAGCTCAGCTTTATACAGTTGAGGACAAACACCAGGGAGCGGCAGACACCGTTAGTAGGCCCTAACCACCAATTTTTTAAAAAACAGCACTTAATGAGAGCCAGAAGGTTGAAGCTCAGCTTTATACAGTTGAGGACAAACACCAGGGAGCGGCAGACACCGTTAGTAGGCCGCAACCAAAGTTGAAGGCCAAATGCTGTTTAATATCTGATACTATAGGCCGAAAGCCAGAAGGTTGAAGCTCAGCTTTATACAGTTGAGGACAAACAACAGGGAGCGGCAAACAGAGGTATTAGGCCCCAAACACCAATTTTTTAAAAAAAAGCACTTAATGAGAGCTAGAAGGTTGAAGCTCAGATTTATTCAGTTGAGGAGAACACCAGTGAGCGGCAAACAGAGGTATTAGGCCCCAAACACCAATTTTTTTTAAAAAAAAGCACTTAATGAGAGCCAGAAGGTTGAAGCTCAGATTTAGACAGTGGAGGACAATTTGAATTAGGGACTGCAGACAGACTTAGTAGGCTGTCCCCTGTGGACCATGCATCCACCACATTAACCCATTGCGCCGTAATGGACACGTAACCTTCCGTGGCCATGCCTACAGGTCCATGCGTCTGTTGTCAGGTGCACCTTTGTACTCACAGATTGCCAGAGTGCATGGACAATGCGGTCTTTTACATGCTGGTGGAGGGTTGGGATGGCTTTTCTCGCAAAAGAAGTGTCGACTGGTTAGCTTGTAGCGTGGTACAGCGTAGTCCATCATGGCTTTATTAATATTAAATAAAATATATAAATAGGCTCTATGAACTTTTAAATAGGTTCCAGGGGTACACGGGCAGCATTGGTGTGGTCAGCGGAGGAGGATTGCAAGGAGGGACCGCAGACAGGCTAACGAAGGCCTAAAATAACAAAAAATAGGCTCATGGCAGTTTTAAATCGGTTACATGGATACACAGGCAGCATTGTGGTCAGTGGAGGAGTATTGCAAGGAGGGACCGCAGACAGGCTAATGAAGGCCCGCAGACAGGCTAATGAAGGCCTAAAATAACAAAAAATAGGCTCAAGGCAGTTTTAAATCGGTTACATGGATACACAGGCAGCATTGTGGTCAGCGGAGGAGGAGTATTGCAAGGAGGGACCGCAGACAGGCTAATGAAGGCCTAAAATAACAAAAATTCGGCTCAAGGCAATTTTAAATCGGTTACATGGATACACAGGCAGCATTGTGGTCAGTGGAGGAGTATTGCAAGGAGGGACCGCAGACAGGCTAATGAAGGCCTAAAATAACAAAAAATAGGCTCAAGGCAGTTTTAAATTGGTTACATGGATACACAGGCAGCATTGTGGTCAGTGGAGGAGTATTGCAAAGAGGGACCGCAGACAGGCTAATGAAGGCCTAAAATAACAAAAATTAGGCTCAAGGCAGTTTTAAATCGGTTACATGGATACACAGGCAGCATTGTGGTCAGCGGAGGAGGAGGATTGCAAGGAGGGACTGCAGACAGGCTAACGAAGGCCTAAAATAACAAAAATTAGGCTCAAGGCAGTTTTAAATCGGTTACATGGATACACAGGCAGCATTGTGGTCAGTGAAGGAGTACTGCAAGGAGGGACCGCAGACAGGCTAATGAAGGCCCGCAGACAGGCTAATGAAGGCCCGCAGACAGGCTAATGAAGGCCTAAAATAACAAAAATAAGGCTCAAGGCAGTTTTAAATCGGTTACATGGATACACAGGCAGCATTGTGGTCAGTGGAGGAGTATTGCAAGGAGGGACCGCAGACAGGCTAACGAAGGCCTAAAATAACAAAAAATAGGCTCATGGCAGTTTTAAATCGGTTACATGGATACACAGGCAGCATTGTGGTCAGTGGAGGAGTATTGCAAGGAGGGACCGCAGACAGGCTAACGAAGGCCTAAAATAACAAAAAATAGGCTCATGGCAGTTTTAAATCAGTTACATGGATACACAGGCAGCATTGTGGTCAGTGGAGGAGTATTGCAAGGAGGGACCGCAGACAGGCTAATGAAGGCCTAAAATAACAAAAAATAGGCTCAAGGCAGTTTTAAATCGGTTACATGGATACACAGGCAGCATTGTGGTCAGTGGTGGAGGATTGCAAGGAGTGTCTGACACAGTTAGTACTCACAAAAAATAAATAGATGTTAATGTCTCGCAAAACAACAAAAAAAAAAGTGTGGCATACTTAGGTACAGGGGTGGGCTCATCTGCTGAGTTTCTGACAAAGTAATTTGGCAGTAAGTATTTACTGGTGTCAATATAGGACACTGACCCAGACTACTTTAACTAGCATCATAGATGTCAACAAATTGGTATTGTCAGTGCCAGGCATTGAATGATGTCAGCGCATAGGCTAAACATTGGTGGAGCTGTGCGAGATAATTCTGCACGTGGTAGAGCACAGTTTGAGCTGGGGGGGGAACTCTCTTGTGGCCGGCGGTACCGTCCCAGGGCCCCTCATGTTACAACGGTGTGTCTGACGTTGGATGCGCACCACCACCGCCAGAGACACTTCATTGTACTATGAGGGACCCAGTGGCAGTGCCGTCGACCAAAAGCGGGCACACCCACCTCTTCAGACAAACAGCACTGTAACGGGTGCTTGCGCCAAGTGGCGAGACCACGGCCCCGTGGGGGGAATTTTCCCATTGAGGGAGGTGTAAACATGTCGTATGCTGGACAAACAGCTGCTGCAAATTAAGAGATTGGAACACTCAGTAAGACCAGTCCACAAGCAAGACCTTTTTATAAGAAAGCTAGGTGTCAGCCGGGAAAGGTGGGGCAAAATAATTTGAAATCCAGGAGTGGTTCATTTTAATGAAGGTGAGATCATCCACATTTTGGGTAGCCAGACGAGTCCTTTTTTCGGTTAATATTGAACCAGCAGCACTGAATACTCTTTCTGATAGCACACTAGCTGCTGGGCAAGCAAGCTCCTGCAATGCAAATTCTGCCAATTCAGGCCAGGTGTCTAATTTGGATGCCCAGTAATCAAATGGGAATGACGGTTGAGGGAGAACATCGATAAGGGATGAAAAATAGTTAGTAACCATACTGGACAAATGTTGTCTCCTGTCACTTTGAATAGATGCTGCAGTACCTGTCCTGTCTGCGGTCATTGCGAAATCACTCCACAACCTGGTCAGAAAACCCCTCTGTCCAACGCCACTTCTGATTTGTGCACCTCTAACACCTCTGCCCTGTAGCCCCCTGCAGCTCGTGTGAGAACCATCACCGGCGCTGTGTGCTGGGAATGCCTGAATCAAACGGTCTACAAGAGTTGCTTGATTGGTTGCTAATATTTGTTCTAGGTTCTCATGTGGCATTATATTTTGCAATTTGCCTTTATAGCGAGGGTCAAGGATGCAGGCCAACCAGTAATCGTCATCGCTCATCATTTTAGTAATGCGTGTGTCCCTTTTGAGGATACGTAAGGCATAATCCGCCATGTGGGCCAAAGTTCCAGTTGTCAAATCTGCGGTTGTGCTGGGTTGAGGGGCAGTTACAGGCAAATCTACGTCACTTGTCTCCCTTAAAAAAACAGAACCCGGCCTTGCAACGCCACTAATTTCTGTTGGCCCAGGAAAAGCTTCCTCATTAAAAAAGTACTCATCCCCATCATCCTCCTCGTCCTCCTCCTCCTCTTCGCCCGCTACCGCGTCCTCTACACGGCCCTGACCAGACAATGGCTGACTGTCATCAAGGCTTTCCTCTTCCTCGGCTGCAGACGCCTGCTCCTTTATGTGCGTCAAACTTTGCATCAGCAAACGCATTAGGGGGATGCTCATGCTTATTATGGCGTTGTCTGCACTAACCAGCTGTGTGCATTCCTCAAAACACTGAAGGACTTGACACAGGTCTTGTAGCTTCGACCACTGCACACCTGACAACTCCATGTCTGCCATCCAACTGCCTGCCCGTGTATCCTCCCACAAATACATAACAGCACGCCTCTGTTCGCACACTCTCTGAAGCATGTGCAGTGTGGAGTTCCACCTTGTTGCAACGTCGATGATTAGGCGATGCTGAGGAAGGTTCAAAGAACGCTGATAGTTCTGCATACGGCTGGAGTGTACGGGTGAACGGCGGATATGCGAGCAAAGTCTGCGCACTTTGAGGAGCAGGTCGGGTAACCCCAGGTAACTTTTCAGGAAGCACTGCACCACCAGGTTTAAAGTGTGAGCCAGGCAAGGAATGTGTTTCAGTTGGGAAAGGGCTATGGCAGCCATGAAATTCCTTCCGTTGTCACTCACTTCCTTGCCTGCCTCAAGATGTACAGTGCCCAGCCATGACTGAGTTTCTTTCTGCAAGAACTCGGACAGAACTTCCGCGGTGTGTCTGTTGTCGCCCAAACACTTCATTGCCAATACAGCCTGCTGACGCCACTAGCTGTCCCATAATGGCACACCTGGTGTGCAACAGTGGCAGCTGCGGATAGAGTGGATGTGCGACTGCGGTCTGTGGACGAGCTCTCGCTTCTGCAGGAGGAGGAGGAAGAGGAGGAGGGGGGGCGAATGCCTACAGCCAACTCTTTCCTTGACCGTGGGCTAGGCAGAACTGTCCCAATATTGCTGTCCCCTGTGGACCCTGCATCCACCACATTCACCCAGTGTGCCGTGATGGACACTTAACGTCCCTGGCCATGCCTACTGGTCCATGCATCTGTTGTCAGGTGCACCTTTGTAGTCACAGACTGCTTGAGTGCATGGACGATGCGGTCTTTAACATGCTGTTGGAGGGCTGGGATGGCTTTTCTAGAAAAGAAGTGTCGACTGGGTAGCTCGTAGCGTAGTACAGCGTAGTCCATCAGAGCTTTGAAAGCTTCGCTTTCAACTAACCGGTAGGGCATCATCTCTAATGAGATTAGTCTAGCAATGTGGGCGTTCAAACCCTGTGTACGCGGATGCGAGGATGAGTACTTCCTTTTCCTAACAAGAGTCTCATGTAGGGTGAGCTGGACTGGAGAGCTGGAGATCGTGGAACTAGCGGTGGTGCCGGTGGACATGGGTGACTGAGAGAGGGTTGGAGATGGTATTCTTGCCGGTGCCCTACATGCAGTGTTTCCTACTGCAAACCTGGTGATTCCCTGACTGCTTTGGCCTGGCGACGAAAGCTGCACAGATACTGCAGGTGGTGCGGGAAATGGTAGGTTTACAGTGAGGGAAGGGATGTAGCGTTGCTGACTAGCTTCATTGGCCGAGGGTGCTGCAACCTTTAGGGACGTTTGGTAGTAAGTCCAGGCTTGCAAATGCATGGTGGATAAGTGTCTATGCATGCAACTTGTATTTAGACTTTTAAGATTCTGACCTCTGATTAAGGTAGTTGAACATTTTTGAAAGATGACTTTGCGCTGATCATTTGGATGTTGTTTAAAAAAATGCCAGACTGCACTCTTTCTACTATCGGATACCTTTTCAGGCATTGCAGACTGAGCTTCTTTAACCGGATGGCCACGCTGTCCTCCAACTGGTTTTGGTTTTGCCACACGTTTTTGGCCAGATACGGGCCCGGCAGATGGAACCTGTTGTGATGTTGATGCCTGCTGCGGCTCCTCCTCCTCCGCTTCAGAACTACTGCCGCCTGCAACCTGTTCCCCCAATTGCTGTCAATCGGGGTCAACAACTGGGTCATCTATGACCTCCTCTTCTATGTCGTGTGCAACTTTGTCTGTGTCACCGTGTAAGCCGGTGGTATTGCGTTCGTGACGGGGCACCATAGTCTCCGCTGGGTTTGATTCTGCCTCAGTACACTGCGAGGGCAATGTTCTGGTCTGAGTCAAAGGAACAGCATAGTAATCTGGCTGTGGCTGTGCATCTGTGCACTCCATGTCCGATTCAACTTCGAATGGGCATGGCCTGTTAGCTGTTTCACTGTCTAACCCAGGAACGGTATGTGTAAAGAGCTCCATGGAGTAACCTGTTCTGTCGACTGATGCATCCTTCACTGTTGTTCTGGGTGAAGGACACAAGGAAGCGTCTTGTTCCTGACCGGGAGCATCCACTGACGATGCACTGCTCTGACATTTTGCACTTTCCGAGGAGGAGGCGAAAGAGCTAGAGGCAGAGTCAGCAATGAAAGCCAATACTTGTTCCTCCTGCTCCGGCTTCAAAAGTGGTTTTCCTACTCCCAGAAAAGAGAGCGTTCGAGGCCTTGTGTAGCCAGACAACGAACCTGGCTCAAAACTCGAGACTTAGGTGCTGTACTGCTTTTACCACGACCACCTGATGCTCCACCACCACTACCATCATTACCAGCTGACAATGACCGCCCACGGCCACGACCTCTTCCACTAGACTTCCTCATTGTTTGCAAAACGTAACCAAAGTAACGGTATTTGTTACTGTAAAACAACTTATAAGGTGAACTCAAACTTCTGTTGGATTTATATACCTTTATAGGTGCCTGACACTGAAAGGAAAATCAGGCCCAATGTTACACACTAGGTGTTTTCTGTGCCCCAATAATTTGAGACAGATGGCACACACAGGACCAGCACTCAAGCAGAAATGCCAATCTTAATCTGCCACTATTTTTTTTTTTTTATGGGAGAATTAAAAAAAAAACAAAAAAAAAACAATATTACACACTATGGTTTTCGGTGGCACACAATGAGAGACAGATGCCACACACAGGACTGGCACAGAGGCAGACTTGCCAATCTTTATCTCCCAGACTCCCACTATTAATTTTGTTTTTTTACAGGGAGAATTTACCCCCCCCAAAAAATGGCCCAGTATTACACAGTGGTTTTTGGTGGCACACAATAAGAGACAGATGCCACACACAGCAATGGCACAGAGGCAGACTTGCCAATCTTTATCTCCCACTAATAATTTTTTTTTTTTTCTGGGAGAATTTACCCCCCAAAAATAAATGGCCAAGTATTACACAGTGGTTTTCGGTGGCACACAATGAGAGACAGATGCCACACACAGGACTGGCACAGAGGCAGACTTGACAATCTTTATCTCCCACTAATAATTTTTTTTTTACAGGGAGAATTTACCCCCCCCCAAAAAATGGCCCAGTATTACACAGTGGTTTTCGGTGGCACACAATGAGAGACAGATGCCACACACAGCAATGGCACAGAGGCAGACTTGCCAATCTTTATTTCCCACTAATTATTTTTTTTTTACAGGGAGAATTTACCCCCCAAAAATAAATGGCCAAGTATTACACAGTGGTTTTTGGTGGCACACAATGAGAGACAGATGCCACACACAGCAATGGCACAGAGGCAGACTTGCCAATCTTTTTTTCTCCCACTAATAATTTTTTTTTTTACAGGGAGAATTTACCCCCCCAAAAAAATATGGCCCAGTATTACACAGTGGTTTTCGGTGGCACACAATGAGAGACAGATGCCACACACAGGACTGGCACAGAGGCAGACTTGCCAATCTTTATCTCCCACTAATTATTTTTTTTTTTGCAGGGAGAATTTACCCAAAAAAATAAATGGCCAAGTATTACACAGTGGTTTTCGGTGGCACACAATGAGAGACAGATGCCACACACAGGACTGGCACAGAGGCAGACTTGCCAATCTTTATCTCCCACTAATTTTTTTTTTTTTACAGGAGAATTTACCCCCCAAAAAATGGCCCAGTATTACACAGTGGTTTTCGGTGGCACACAATGAGAGACAGATGCCACACACAGCAATGGCACAGAGGCAGACTTGCCAATCTTTATCTCCCACTAATAAATTTTTTTTTTACAGGGAGAATTTACCCCCCCCCCAAAAAAAAATGGCCCAGTATTACACAGTGGTTTTCGGTGGCACACAATGAGAGACAGATGCCACACACAGCAATGGCACAGAGGCAGACTTGCCAATCTTTATCTCCCACTAATTTTTTTTTTTTTACAGGGAGAATTTACCCCCAAAAAATAAATGGCCAAGTATTACACAGTGGTTTTCGGTGGCACACAATGAGAGACAGATGCCACACACAGCAATGGCACAGAGGCAGACTTGCCAATCTTTATCTCCCACTAATAATTTTTTTTTTACAGGGAGAATTTACCCCCCCAAAAAAATATGGCCCAGTATTACACAGTGGTTTTCGGTGGCACACAATGAGAGACAGATGCCACACACAGCAATGGCACAGAGGCAGACTTGCCAATCTTTATCTCCCACTAATTATTTTTTTTTTACAGGGAGAATTTACCCCCCCCCAAAAAAAATGGCCCAGTATTACACAGTGGTTTTCGGTGGCACACAATGAGAGACAGATGCCACACACAGGACTGGCACAGAGGCAGATTTGCCAATCTTTATCTCACACTAATTTTTTTTTTTTTTTTAAAGGGAGAATTTAGGAAAAAAAAAAAAAAAAAAGGCCCAGTATTACACAGTGGTTTTCGGTGGCACACAATGAGAGACAGATGCCACACACAGGACTGGCACAGAGGCAGACTTGCCAATCTTTATCTCCCTGCAGTAATCTCAGGAAAGTAAGGCAGGCAGCTATAAAAAGGACTGCTGCACACAAAAGTGGGGACAAACACACAAGATAGCTGTGCAGAAAGGAAGGAACAACAGGATTTGTGCTTTGAAAAAAACAGTTGGTTTGCACAGCGGCGTACACACAAAGCAACGCAGCTATCAGGGAGCCTTCTAGGGCAGCCCAATGAGCTACAGCGCTGAGGAAAAAAAATGTAGCTTCCACTGTCCCTGCAAACAAAAGGTGGTGTTGGACAGTGGAAATCGCTACAGCACAAGCGGTTTGTGGCTTTATGTACCCTGCCTATCACTATCCCTGCTTCTGAAGAAGCGGCAGCAACCTCTCCCTACGCTCAGATCAGCAGCAGTAAGGGAACGCCCCTTTATAGCCCCTGTGACGCGGCAGAAAGCAAGCCAATCACGGCAATGCCCTTCTCTAAGATGGTGGGGACTGAGATCTGTGTCATCACACTGCCCACACTCTGCGTCCACCTTCATTGGCTGAGAAATGGTGCTTTTAGCGTCATTGAAACGCGACTTTGGCGCGAAAGTCGCGTACCGCATGGCAGACCCCACACAGGGATCGGGTCGGTTTCATGAGACGCCGACTTTGCCAAAAGTCGGCGACTTATGAAAATGAACGATCCGTTTCGCTCAACCCTAGTGGTGACACAATGGTCAAAAAAGTATCCACAGTTTACATCATGTAACTACAAGCATACAAACATACAAGCAAACATACAAGCAAGTAAAAGGAGAAACCACCTAAACCATTAATAAAGTCAGCTAAGTTTGTTAACCAGAAAGAATAGAGTCCCCAACGCATGTTTCGCTATTTAAATCATCAGCTTTTTCAAACGGAGTTGGTAACATAGTACCTGCTAGGACCTCGTGGTCACGCGACCCACCTTCACCAATGAGATCAAGGGAGGTTGTGCATGTCATACTGCATGCGTCATCCAGACACTGTCTAGCCATCAAGACACATGTCAGTGAGTGCAGCAATGGGCTGAGGCTCCCGTACATGCGCGGACAACACTAAAATGCCTGAAGGATGCCTAGAGACATGCGCAGGAGACATGCGCATGCGCACATTGGTCCCATGGGTGGATTTTTAGGATAAATATATGAAAAGAAATGTAACACAAAAATCCAATATATAGATAAAGTAGAGCAAATAATACAATAACAAGTATGCTGTAAGTAAGAGACCATTAGATACATTATCAGAATATCACAATATATGGCAATATAGGTGATCTGTAGCGCTTCACTTTAAAATCCATGGCATATGATGAATTCAAAATTGGAACAAATGTTTGGCCCCAGTGCATCCTGACAGTCTTCAACTGTTGGCGTGTATGTGTGATGGAGAATTTTATGTTGATCGGTGTTTACCAATGGTTTGCTCTATCTCATGCTCGTATTTGAAGGCTTTTAGTTAGTTTATTGAGTGGGTAGTAAGGGATGTACCAAAAGAGAGGGTGGGGAATTCAACTGACCAAGTGTGAAAAAAATTACCTCAATAAAGATGCGGGGCACGACACCTGACCAACTTCTGGGTAGTGAAGGCAACAAAGGGGGAAAAATCCAGCATCCTCGGCAATCCAAAAAATGAAAATAAAAAGATATGGAGGAGGGAAAAGGGGGAGGACACAGTTCTACGTGTATCGAACTCAACCTCTCTTAGTTCTGTCAGAAATGCGTAGACCGGTGTCTCCCTCTACTCCTTTTTATTTTTTGGAGTGCACATGGTTTTGTGCTCTTACTTTTTTAAATGTCGCTATTAAAAGTAAAGTTTTAATACGTTTACTCATTATTGTGGATGCTGAATTTTCCCTGTTTGCTACCTAGTATGAGATATGTCAGGCATCCCCTTCTTAATTCACTACTTGGACGATTTTGTGTTGGTTTCTCGGGTTCTTTGACTTGTTTAATTTAACTGTTCTCGTTAAGAAAGGTAGATTATAAAGATAAGATGGCGGACTCAGCTACAGTGATGCGTTTTCTTGGCAAAGAGATTCATACTATAGCAATGGAGTGTAAGCTTCCACAGGAAAAACGGTTGGTGGTAGCGGTTTTGAAATTAGCCAAGAAAGTCTGTCTGAGAGTAGTACAGTTTTTGTTGGGTAAGCTTAATTTCGCTTGCTGTATTATGCCATTGGGATGGGCGTTTTTGAGACGTTTATCTCAAAAATCGTGTCAGCCCCATCCCACTTTATTCCCATTAATCGGGAGATCAAGGCTGATCTGGAGGTTTAGGGTTAATTTTTGGAAAAATACAATGGACGTACATTGTGGATGGAAAAGGTGCTGTCTGATGTTTAGTTACAGCTTTACACAGATGTTGCGGGATCTGCTGGTTTTGGTGCATTCTTTCAGGAGCGTTGGTGTTCCAGGCAGTGGCCTTAGTCATGGCAGGCAGCGAGCTTAGTGAGGAACGTGTCTTTGTTGGAAATATTTTGAATTGTAGTCACTCTGTATGACCGCAGACTAGTGAATCCTCACATCGTGTGTACTGCCGCTGTAAGGATTCTCCGGGGCCGGGAACAGTGGTATTGGAACCACAAGTATACGATATGCATACTCCTGGCCACATTCCGACTAGACTGTTTCTGGCCTTGTTAAATACACGAGCAGTGAGTGAGGCTGTGCCCATCTAGTTGGAATGTGGCCAGGAGTATGCTGACACCGGAGAATCCTCACAGCACGCAGTGTGCGCAATGTGAGGATTCACAAGCCTGCAGCCATATAGAGTGACAGCAGACTAGTAGCTTAAGACCGGACAACCCCTGTAACAAAAGATAACTCATTAGGACCCAGATACTTTGATTGCTAATACATCCACAAAAATTAAAAATGAACAAAGATGTTTTATTCCGCTATTACGTCATGTGTCCAGCTCAACATGCAAAATTTGGTGAATGGTCCTCTTTAAAATGAAATGTTTAGTTACAGTATATTGAATTCGAATAAAGCTGAAGCTATGTGGGATTCATAGGTTTTGTGGACCGTACCTGATACGTCTCAGTGCAAACTAATACAAAGTTAGTACTACAATTTTGAATTAACAGAGAAAGAAATGTTTCTTGTTAAATCTCAGTAAATGACAGACTGACAGAATGATGGATCGCAAAAAGTTTTTTTTTCTTAAAACCCATTATATGAAAGGGTTCGCTCCGTCCATTCTGAATGGTTCAGTCAATAACTTGACACATGATAAATGAGCTCTGGGATGGTGGTTCTCTATTTTCTTATGGAGAAAGGGATTGTTCTTTCTATTGTTTCATAACTCTGTGATGATTGGCTTGTATAATGTGATACACAATGGGAATCATAGCCATCTGGCCCATATGTGGCCATGTCCAACATACATAAAGTTCATGCTCCTTCTCATAAGGCCCAGAATAGTTTTGGTGATTACTGTAAGGATCAGCCACAGACTGAATGCCATCCCAGAAATATATAGAAATACAAGCAGCCGCACGCTCTGGTCCTGAGTGCCGGCAGCAGTTCCGGGTATTGAGGCACGAGTTTCTCACATTGCACGTGCAAGTGTGATCCTGGCCTTACACTATTTACTGCAATTCTATGGTATTACTGCATATAATACAACTGATCAGACTATTTCAGGTTCAAGTCCATTTAGGGGACGAAAACATAAAACAAAAAAAATGTTTAAAAATATGAAAAATTAAGAAACATATAAAAAATTCTAATCACCCCCTCTTTTGCCACATTAAAATTAAATTTAAAAAAATAAACATTGCTACTGCAGCCTCCGCAGATTTATGTATTATGAGGATCTGCAAATGATAGTTAGGTGAGTATGTTTATAGGTAGGTGTTGTTATGTGTGTCGTTTTTTTGTTTTTTATTTTAATTTTTTTTTGTATGAAATAATGATTGTTACATATGTACTGTTCAATTGTGTTTTATACAGATCTCCCGCCATATTTTCAGTCATAAATGATTTATATTATCATTGTGGATTATCTATTGCATCTACTATTGTTTATCGATTTCTCCGGTTCCTGCAGGTCTGTGCGCGCAATACATTTGCAAGTTACTGCAGCTGGATGGGCTTTGAGTACAGGTTTGGGCAGGTCTGTTTCACTGTAGTATAAGCTCTTTTTGTTGCTAAACTAGTTAGTGTTTGCTACAATTTTCTTGTTATTCATATAGTGCTATTTTATTCTACAATACTGATTTTACCCCTTGAAAGTTGTGAGCGTCCATTATTTGGAAAGTTGGATAAAAATGTGGCGAAGACATTCATTGAGTGAAGCTGAATTGTAAAAACTTGGCAACGCCTCATTTTCTGAAGAAGATATCCAACTGGAGAAAGTGTCCAAAGATGAGGACCACATAAGTGGCGGGACGAGTGATTAAGAGAGCTTTGATTCTGAAGTTGGATCTGATGAGGTGTGATATCCCAACAACTAGTCCAATGACAGCAATTCAGTCTAAAAACAAAAATGTCATTTGGAACTTGCATCCTTCTGTCCAGGCAGGAAAATTGTCCTCTGATAACATCAAATAATTCCCTAATAACTAGCCGCTATTAGAGAAGTTTGGGATAAATGGATAGAGGTTCTTCAAAAATTATACAATACTGGTGAAAATGTCACTGTGTTTGATCAACTTGTGTCATTCCGAGGTAGGCGCCCGTTTATACAATATGTACCAAGTATGTACGGCATCAAGATATGGACACCGTGTGACCGCAGCTGATCATACGTTCTAAACCTTCAGGCATATACTGGGAAAAAGCCTGGAGAAAAACCTGAAAAGAAATCAAGAGTGTGAGAGCCATTTCAGATTTGAAGTATGGACAAAGAGGACAAAACTTTTTTACATCACACCAACTGGGCTAGCTGACGTTAAAATAAAAACTTACAAAGTTGGGCACTGCAAGAAAATTGAGCCTGAGCAGTCACAAGGTATCTTTGGTAAAAGAGATGTTCATAGTTCAACGTTTTACTTTACTGGAGATACGACAGTGGTTTCTTACATTACAGCCCAAAATCAAACAGGTCATTCTGATGAGCCCGATGCACCATGACTATGCAGTAAGTAGTCAAGATGGCAAAAAGCCGCAGATGATATTAGATTATAATTCCACCAAAGGGGCAGTTAATACATGGGAGCAACTAATCGCTACATACACAAGCAACCGCAAAAGCAGTCGGTGGCCACTGGTTTTATTTTAGAACATTGTTGAGGTACCTGCCTACAATGCATTTATTTTATGGCGTGAAATAAACCCCCCAATTGGAACACCAATAAACTGCATAAAACAGGCTCTTTCTGGAAGAATTAGGAAAGTCACTTGTCACATCTATTTTAGGGAAAAAAAGTAAAACTCCAAAGTGAAGGAGCAGCAGCCATAGTTAAATGTATCGGCCAGCATCCTCAACAACGCGAACCCACGGCCTCCACCAGCACTAGGAAAAGCCTAAAAAGGAGAAGATGCAGCATTTGTCCATTTTTGTGTGATAAAACAAATGTATGTTCTAGTCGTAGTAAATATTTATGCAAAGCTCATGTGAGTTATTTCTGTGCAGAACCATTGAATGCCTGAATAAAGCAATAAGTGAACATGTCCAACCTTTTTCTAGAGAAAATACAGCAAATTGAAGTTTTTATTTTTATTTTTAATTTCCTTTTGACCAACCATGTTCACCAGTGTACATAAAAAATGCAACTGGTATTCTAATAATACCAGCATAAACTGTGGCCGACGGCACTTTTATGCAATCCTAAAAAGACGGACACTGTCAGATCACAGGTCCTATGGCGTCCACAGTGTCTCCATCTCCCAGATGTCATCATGACGACATTGGGTCACCATGGCAACGATCGGTACCCTGCGTCCCACCATGTTTGGATATAGAATGACGGTTTATTGTCAATGTGTTTCATAGTCACACCGACTGACTAAATAGTACCACCATATACTGAATGGATAACAATCCCATGCGGTAACTGAACAACACCGCCATTGATGGATTTCAGCTAAACAGGTTGTCCACCTCTCCGGACATGTTTTTCCTGTTACTTATATACATGTATTTAGGGCTAAATATAGCTTATTACAACTGGGTTTCATTAAAAACTTTGCAACACTTAGCTTTTACAGGCTTTTTCTTTCCCTGCATAAGCAAATGTGATGTGTACTCAGGGGTGGATTAAGGGTAGCCAGAGGCAAAATTTTCAGGGCCCCCTTGAGACTCCACCCAGGCTCCACCCCAGCCCCGCCTCCACCCCTCGAACTGTCCACAGTCCCACCACTCTCTCTTGGAAAAACACCACTTCTCACCTATCACACATTAACAGTTCCCATCATCAGATCACACATATAACCGGCAGCTTTTGTTTTGGCCAAAATATTTTTTAAGCCACCACCATAACACGGTAGACACTTTTGGCCGGGTCCTACTCTACTGTAACCTATTAAATATTTGTTAAAATATGCAATACAATTTAGGTATATTTTTATTTATTTTTCAATTTTTAAAATTACCAATAATATCACATACAAGGAACAAATACCGCTACACCATCTTCATACCACATATTACCACCAAAGTGATCGAATAATATCACTTACAAGAAACAAATACCACAACACCATGACCAGACCACATATTACCACCACAAAGTGACCAAATAGCACCTACAAGGGACAAATACCGCAACACCATGTCCAGACCACATATTACCACCACATAGTGACTGAATACTACAATACTGATCAGTAATAAAAAAAAAACCACAACACTATCACCATAAGTGCCATTATACACAGGAGATCTGTACTTAGTATGCAGTGTCTGTGTATAGGTAATACAGTGATCACTGGTGACATTATACAGAGGACCTCTGTATATAGTATACAGTGTATAGTGTCAGTGTATAGGTAACACACTGACTCACCAGTGACGTCTCTAGGTGAAGTCCTTCATCTTTGTTTTTCATCTTTCATCCAGCGCATACCGCCATCACTTCTTCCAGCCAGGGCTCGCCTTTGCAGGAAATAAAACAGTTATCTCGAGCTCCGCTTGCAGAACACATTACTTACGTTTTCACAACTTCTACATTACACCACATGAAGAAAAAAAGGCGACATAGTGTCACTCTACACTGTAACAGGACCACCCCCCATTTAAAACAGTGTCCTCCAAAAATAAAATAAATACATCACTGCAGTAATAATATCCCTTATTTAGCCCCTATGGTAATAATATTCCCCATCCCAGCCCCCGTGGGTCTCATTCCTGGCTTCAGCCATATGTTCTCCCATCCTGCCCTCATGAGTATCCATTCTGCCCCATATGATCTCTCCATCCTGCCCCATCTGTCTCCATCGTATCCATTCTGCCCCATGATCCTGCATGATCTGTCTCCAATCATGCCCCCAGTGTCTCCAATCATGCCCCATGTCTTTCATCCTGCCACGTGTCTCCAATCATGCCCCGTATCTCCATTCTGCCCCATGTCTCCAATCATGCCTGTATCTCCATTCTGCCCCTATATCTCCAATCATGTCCCCATGTCTGCAATCCTGCCCTGTCTCCAACCATGCCCCCTGTGTCTCCATTCTGCCCCATCTGTCTCCAATCCTGCCCCATGTTTCCAATCCTGCCCCCAGTGTCTCCAGTCATGCCCTCATGCCTTTCATCCTGCCCTCTGTATCTCCAATCATGCCCCGTATCTCCATTCTGCCCCCTGTGTCTTGCTTTCTGCCCCCATGTCCAGCATTCTGCCCCAATGTCCAGCATTCTGCCCCAATGTCCAGCATTCTGCCCTTGTGTCCAGCATTCTGCCCTCATGTCCAGCATTCTGCCCCCGTTTCCAGCATTCTGCCCCCCGTGTCCAGCATTCTGCCCCCCGTGTCCAGCATTCTGCCCCCCATGTCCAGCATTCTGCCCCCGTGTCTCACAGTCTGCCCCGGGCCCCCCGGATCGCCGCTCTCAATTAAAAAAAAAAAAAAGCAAGTTCTTCTTACCTGGCCATGCTCCTGCGGCGAAGCTTTCTCCACACAGCTGAAGCGTGCACTCGCCGGCGACTGACAATGACGTCAGAGCCGGCAACGTGCGCGCTGTGGTTGACGTCAGCTGCCAGCTTCCAATTGGCTGGCGGGCCCGCACCTGCACGTCAATAGTGTTAAACTGCCGCAGCGCCGCTAAGGGCCTGGTTTAGCCTGCCGGTAGGGGCCCGGTGAGCAGATGAGATGGGGCCCGATGTGGGCCCCCTCTGCCCACCGGGCACCAGGGTAGTAATGCCCTGTTGGCGGCCCTGTGGTGCCCCCCCCCCACCACTGGGCCCTGGGCTACTGCCCAGATTGACCTCATTATAATCCACCACTGTGTGTACTGTGGCCATAAATCTGCTGTGAGGAGCTCAGAAAAAGACAGATAAAAGAGTTATTCAGATTGAATGATTCTTAGTTTACTTATTGTGCAGCCAATAATAAACAGTGCAACAAAGAGGCTATAGAAGAAAATGTTGAATTTTTTTTAATGAAACCCAATGACAGAAATAATTTTTAACCCCAATTCATATGTTTAAGTAAAAAAAAAGTACATGATCACATTTTTTGGCACTAGATTAAAACAAAATTGCTTCTAATGTGTTATTTCAGCCACTACTCAGTGACTTTGTGCCATATAATACATTCCAGTGGTATGGAAAATGTAGTTACGTCAGTGTGCAACAGCGGGGGTTGCCGGTATAGAAGCTTTCCGCCTCTCCACCATTTATGAAAATTATATACCTGCCTTAAATTTTCTTTGTTCTTGAACATTTCCAGTTATAGTCCCTTTGGGCTGCAATGCACAGTAAACAGAGGTAAGCCGTATGGTTTCATCCATCCTTTGTGCACAGCAGCGGACGTTCCAGATTAAAGCTCTCTACTTTATAGGGACCATAAGCCTTATTAAGAGTGCCCATTTCTGTGTTTATTACCTTGCTGATAGTTAAAACGTCTGACAATATTGGTGTCAGATGACTCTATTCCCTTCACTGAACATTTATTAGCCTCATCAAAATGTATTTCAGCTTTTAGGAAAACCTGAATGTTAAAAGGGTCATATTAAACACACAAACCAGCGATGAATATTAGCTAGAAATGTATTCCAGATACTGCAATATAGAGCAGACACAATGAAGCCATTCCATTCTGAACACTGTTTTCCTCAACTCTAGTTTGCTTTGTTCCACTTATGAGTAAAATGCTCTTAGAAAATTCTATTAATATGTAGACATACTGTATTTTAGGCACTGATGAATGGCCTGCTGTAAGACTTAATGGGGTTGCCTCCTTATGACTGACCATTTTTATGTGCCCCACTGTAGCACAGAAGTGGAATCCTATTGCTAGAGTCACCAAAAAGAGCAAATGCAATCCAAAATATATATATGCAACTAGTGCAATTATTGCATGAACGCTGCTGCTCCATTCAAAGTTTGTGGGATTGATAGAGAAAGCTGAGTATAGTGCTTGCCCACTGCTCCATTCAACACTGTGTATAGATCTTGGGATTGCCAGAAATGGGACACCCAGTGATTTTGCTTTTATCACCTATTCTTTACCCCTTCCAGAATTGAAACATAATAGTATATCCTAAGTAAGGTCCACATTTATGAAGCGGGCTCAGTATTTTTTCTTCAGTTCACAAACACTTTTTCAATAGTCTAACTTTATCCTTACATGACTAGATACCATAATGTGCGCTCACATGCCATCATGTGACTGTCAGTCAGCAAATCACATATTTGACCTCAATTTGAGGTGAAATGACTCTTGCTGGAGCTGGCAATAGTGGAGAATCCTGACAGTGAGCACGTTGGAAGGATTCGGTAATGTGCAGTCACATAGAATTACCGCAGAAATTTGTGTTTAACCCACAAAACTCCTTTAATATTAAAGGAACAGTACCTGAAAAGCTGTGTAAGTAGCACAAGACATATTTACTACATAGCATGTAACCTCCTACAGGTTCCGCTATGTGGCCATATAAGAATTTTTAAGTCTCAGTATGCAAATTGCCTCTTCAGAGAGAAAGAGGACTAGACCTTTATAGCGCCACCTGTTGGAAGCAGCGATCCTACAAGTTACAATCAACCCTTTAATGAGTCTTGCAGTATGACTTAGGATAAAAGCTACTGTATACATGTGTCAGGTCAGTTACTAACCCGTACTGAACCTATACATTACATAAACAATGTATAGTATTTTACCGATGAACTCCATGGCCTAATTAAGCCAAAGTGAACTGAAAGCTAGAACACGTTGTACTGTGTATACAAACTACAGATCTAGACATACACATGCTGATAAATGGTAAATATAGTAACCACATACACCACATCTGTGTTACTCATGGGACGTAAACATAAGGTTGTTACATAATACAGCTCATCCTCTCATTAGACATGGAAGGCTGCCTCTGAGATCGTGTCTCCTGCCTGATTTTGTGTTCTGAGAAATAGATGTGCACATGATGTTACCTAAATGCCACATATGATTATGTATTTTATAAGATGCCATCAGCGGTAGGACGGGCACAGATACTCCTGTAGAGAGGTTGTGGGACAAGTAATCAACGAATAATTACATGTTATATTTTATTTTCTCAGCCGCGTCTGAGTGTTACAATCACTCTTTCCGAGTTGTCCCACGTCTCTATGGGCTCTGGTATAAACAGTTCCGGACGCTGTCATCTATGTATATGCACATTGTAAGGTTACAGAGGGACAGGTACTGGAGGGGAGATATGTGTCACTGAGGTGGTTAGCCACAGTGATGTGAAGCCCGGCTCCAGCAGTGCTAGTACTGAAAGGGTTGTTTTAATGGGATCACATTTAGGATCAGGGGTTTAGGAACAGACAAAAAAGTTGGATGGGACTTGCTGTTCCCATACTTCCAGTTCCAGGCTTTAGAATTGCCTATTTAAGGCAATTCAGCTGCCAAATTCAGTGTCTGTAGGTACGAGGAGAAAAAAAACCTATTTACTGCTGATCAGTTTCAGCCATTGTATATAGTAACTGGGAAGGCAGAGATGGTAATAAAACATTTCTGACTTCTTTGTGGGGATTCGGCTGCATTTGACGGCTGGCTCTTCACTACTGCTGCCTCACGTTCTTGTCAGACTGCTTACTCTGCATTCTCACTTAAAACATCAGTGCAGAGTAAAGTGCTTACCGCCTGAACGTTTAGATCCTTTGTGTGGTCTGGAAATAGTTATAGAGCTTGTCCGGTACTACTTTATTTTTTTACTATGGGTCTAAAAAATAACAGGCAGGTTCTTGCTGACTACCTGCCTGTTCTGCCCACTATAGTTAAAAAATAAAATTGTCGTGGAAAACTCCTTTAAGTAACACTTTTACTTAATGTGTCACCAAAGTCTAGGCCAGCAGCTGAGAGGTGGCACTGGGCCAGCACGGGAAAGAAAACTTTGATTGACTTATTTGAGTATTTTAAATAGTGCAAGCCTGCTGCGTCTTAGAAAATTTCACTTAGAAAACACTTATAAATTCTGTAAAACCCTATTTAATATGCTCCCCCTAAGAGATGCTGAAGGCAGCCAGCTTATTTTTAAAGGGTTGTCCCCAGAATAGTAAGTTTTCCTCTATCCAGTGGTTAGATCCCTACAGTGATCATTCCTGATCACCTGAAAAGAGGGCTGTGGACCCAGAAACTCAATTCTGCATTACCCCATCTTCTGTGGAGTGGAATGGAAGTGTGTGTGCTTGAACCTCTGCCTTTTTCTTTGTCTTTGGGTCTGCTGATGGAGGAAGAGCAGAGTGCTCAACTATTTTTGATAGTCCCATAGACATTGGTCAGACCCTTAGCGATCAATAAGCTATTCCCAATCCTATGGATAGGGGACAACTTACTATTTGAAAAAAAAAAATCCTTTAAATATGTCTCAGAATTGTAAATTACCCTTTATCCAGTGGTTAGACCCCAGCGATCGTAAGAACGGGGCTCTGGAACCTTGGAGCTGGACTCTGCAGAGCCCCATCTTGAATGGAGTGAAAGTGCTTATGAGTCTCCCGCCAGGGCAGTGGGGTACTCGGTACCGGGTCCGGTCACAATTAAAGGGGTGGTCACTGTGGCTGCGACCCGTTCCGTGGCCCTGGGTGCTCAAGTAAAAGGGGAAAGGTCTTTAAAGGGTTTAATAAACTTTTGTATTCGTGATGCTACCTGTGGTTCTCAGTCAGAGGGGACCAACGCTGCTTAAAGGAGTCCTCTGGGGCGATGTTACTGCAGCAGGATGATAACGCTTTCCACAGGTGAAGCGGGGTCCCCAGGGCTCCCAGTGTAGTGGGCGAGGATGGTATGGTGGGTTGCCGGTAAATAAACGGAGGACACAGGGTTGCGGTCTTTACCTGGTTTACTGTTGTTGTAGTCAGCCTCAGTCCAGGGTACCGGCAACAGGTGTAGATTTAGTCCAGGCAGCCTGAAGACAGGTGTAAACCCCTTTGACAGGTCAGTTTGGGAGCCTTCCACTTTGCGCTATTAGTCCCTTGCTGCCTGTAGTGTCCTGACAATGTCCTCTTTCTCTCCTGTCCTGGGACAGTACCTGCATGGTAGGCAATTTGAACCGTTTCTCTGGGGTCTCTTTACACGGTGACTCCGGGCTCTGGAATGCTGCTGTACCTCAGGTTTAATGTGGGCCAGTCGCTGTTAGCTTCCTGCCCTCCGGTTCTGCTGTGTGACTTGCAGTTCCACACAGCCTCGGGCTCCCGAAGCCCAGTTTCTGCGCTCTAGCTTAGAGGGGCCCAATCTCAGCCCTCCTCTAGCTCTTATGTTCCTCTGTGCTCCCTCACTCTCTGCGTGTCTGCACCACACTAACTAACTACTCCATACCAGGATGTATGTTGAGGGAAGCTCCCCTAAAAGTGGGTTTAGAGCTCCCCCTTCTGGCCTGGATTCAGAAAGTGTTGCATGTACTTACCTGCCAAAGGGATCCTTCCTGTCTCCAGGCATGGCATTACCCTCCCCGAGAGGAAGGCAGCACCACTGTGGTACCCAAACTCCTGGGGTGCCACACTTATGCTCTTCATCTGCTTTATTTATTGTCTTTGGGACCATAAGACTATGAGAAATCTGAACACAGTGTTCAGCTATTTCTGGCAGTCCCATGAACAGCGATTGGACTCCCAGTGATCAATAATTTATTTTCTATACTGTGGAAGGGAGAAAATGTACTATATAGGTAATAACCTATTAATTCTGTGTCTACCCACAACAGCTGTGTGATAGCAGCAGACCATGAGGCCGCCAAGGGGCCCATGAGTCAGGATGGCATCCCTGTCCTTCATCACTACAGTATTTCATGATATTACGATTTTTCGTTTTTGCGCTTTCGATTTTTCCTGTTATTCCAACAGCCATAACGCTTTTATTTTTCCATCCCTATAGCCATATGACGGCTTGCTTTTTGTGGGACGACTTGCACTTTTGAATAACACCATTCATTCATTTATTTTAGAATGTGATGCACTGGAAAGCGGGAAAAAAAATCCAAGTACATTGAAATTGCCCAAAAAGTACAATTATACAATTGTTTCTTGGATTTTTTCATTTATCATGTTCAATATATGCTAAAACTTACTGGCAATATGATTCTCCAGGTCAGTACGAGTACGCAGATACCAAATATGTATAGTATTTTTTATTTAAGTTGGGAAAAATAATACACACATTTCTAAGGAAAAAAATTAGCTTATATTACCATTTTCGAGATCTGGGGCTGTGTGAGGGCTTATTTTTTGTGCCCTGAGCTGACATATTTATTAATACCATTTTGGGGTAGATACAATGTTGTCATTGCCATTTACTGCATTTTATTGTAATGTTGCGGCGGCCAACAAACGTAATTCTGAAGTTTTAATTTTCTTACACTGTTTACCAATCAAACTAATTTATTTTATATTTTGATAGATTGGACTTTTACGAACACTGCAATACCAAATATGCGTTTTTTTTATTGTTTCATTTTTAGTGGGGCAAAAGAGGTTTGATTTAAACTTTTGTGTTTTTTTATTAGTTTCATATTTTTAAAAACTATTCAGTCTCACTTTTTACTGTAGTTGTTAGTTCCTTTAAGGGACTTGAAACTGCTATCATCTGATCACTTTTTGTAATACATAGCAGTTCATCAGCATTGCTATGTATTGCAGAAAGCACGATCTCCTATGAACGCCGGCCACAGGCTGATGTTCACAGGAGGATCGTAATAGCAGCAGAACCTGGAGCCTGCACATCAGCAGACCTCTGGCTGTCATTCCAACCAATAGTCGCCCTGCAATTCACCTGACGGGTGAATGGATCTGATGAATGACATGGGAAGGCGGGATTTAACTGGTTAAAAGCTGCAGGCAAGGACACGGCCATTGACGTAAATGTACGTCAAAGGTCGTGAAGGGGTTAAACGTTGGGAGGTATGATCTCTAGCAAGGGGAAGGGAATCCTGTGAGCACCGTTCCCTTGAAAAAACCATACAAATTAGCACAAAAAAAGACCTATGGTATATCTCTATTTAAAAAAATAATAAAAAAGAAGACTCGCAGGAGCAGAATAAAATAAAAGCAAAACCTGGCGCTAACTTTTAATCTGATGACAGGTGCGCTTTAATAATATAACATCATGGTCCAAAAGTCATTAAAAAAATTACACTTTCATCTTCAAATTCCTGTGCTTGGTTTCTGGACTATTGTACTCTTGTCGGACGTCCTCAGCTGACCTCTTCATTGTAGCTGTATTCTACTTGATACCAGTTAAGAAAATTCCTGATTAAGAAGAATTTCCAGAAAGCTTTTAGACTAAAGTAGCAACTTTCATCAGATAATCTTCACACTGTCAGGACTTTCTGCACAGAAACGTTAATTAATCAAAGAAAACAATCTTGATTTGCCTTATTAAAATGATTGTGAAGTTTCTAAGGTTGTCACTAAATGGTGTAATTTGGGGCTGCAACTTTGATCTGATACTAGGACCACATACAATTTTGGGGGCCATCCAGCATTTCTGAGGATCAAAAAGCCCTCAATACCCCATAAGCAAGGCCGGGTTTTAGATAAAGTTGGGCCCTGGGCAAAAAATAAAAGAGGGACTGAAATTCTGTACTCAAATAACGATATTAACAGGATGTCCACTAATCCATAGTCTGTTTGATAAGACAAGTGACAGATAAATGGCAATCATGCCTCCCACCAGGTATCTGTAGATGAGATGTCATCATCAGCTTATGTCAACCCCCCCTCCCGATACATCAATAAGTGATACCGGGAAGCACTTTAAGTCAAAAGATTACCTTAAAGCAGGTGTCTGGTGAAAACAAATTATCTCTATCCATCTGATAAGTGATAAGTTATTGATCATGAGGGTCTGCTCACTGTGGCTTACACTGATCGGCGGAATAGCAAACTTTTATCCCCATTAGAATGAACATATGCAACCTACACTCCATTAATTTCCTACAGTGCTGCCTGCCTCTGTGCTCGGCTTTTTCTGGAAGCCTCCAATGAATCCAATGAATGGATTGGCGTTCAGACGTTCCTCGTTCTGAATTGGTGTGGGTTCCAGAAGTCAGATCAGGAAAAATACATATATTTGTACAGTGTTAGCCAGTAGATAGAGAAATATTAAAATTTGAGAGTCCTCAGTGGTTGATACCTTTTAATGGCTAACTGAAAAGATGGTAACAAATTGCAAGCTTTCCAGACTACTCAGGTCTCTTCATCAGGTATAGCATAACACAAAATCTAGAGTCACATATTTATGCACAAGAGGACACTGGAATAATGCAAGAGACAAGACAAGTGACTTATAGCAGAACTATCAATGTAGGACAGGGAGAAAACAGTTGTGGCCGTAAATATTGGAGTAGTTGACATCGCACACATTGGTCATATACAGCACACAGCCCTCACACACTGGCCATATATCGCACACAACCCTCACACTCTGGCCATATACCGCACACTGCTCTTGCACACTGGCCATACTGTATACCGCACACATCCCTCACACACTGGCCGTATACAGCACACACGTATTAGACATATTGTATACCGTACACAGTAATCACATGCCCCCGGAAGAAGCTAGGGCGAAACGTGCGTTGGGGTGAGGGGGGTCTCTCAGTCGGCTCTGGCTTTGGCACCGGTCCTTGTCTTGTCGTGCTCGCTACAAATCATCTTGACTGCAGGTGATGTTCTCAGTCTATTTATCTATATCCATAAATTGTTGGGAACTCTTTTTGAAATCCCATTAAGTGCATCTTAAGGTTAAGAGCTGGGTATAATGATTATATATGCTGGGAGTCTCTTCTATTGACAGTAACCAGTGCTCAGGTCACTTTTTCTCCAAATAGTTTGAGTAGAAGCTGTCCACTATATTTCATACTTCACAGCTGATAAATATCCATCTTGTACTTGGACTTTACTATACAGTGTTACTGAACCTTGGAGCTCTAGATTTCCTACTCTTGTTATGTGATTTTGTATATGCTGTAGTGAGAGCCCCCATATTGGACACTTGTTTTCTTTACCTTTTTGTCTTTATTATTTGAATGGATTTTTTAATAGATTATAAGCAAAGTTAAGTGTTTTAACGTATATGTGGTTCACTTCTTTGGACTACTTTTGCTGTATGTCCCTGGTGATAATAACAGTAATCACACACCATAAACAGCACTCATACACTACAGGGGGGGGGGGGGGAATAAGTATTTGATCCCTTGCTGATTTTGTAAGTTTGCCCACTAACAAAGACATGAACACTTTATAATTTTAAGGGTAGGTTAATTTTAACATTGAGAGATAGAACATCAAAAATGAAATCCAGAAAATCACATTGTATAAATTATATACATTTATTTGCATTTTGCAGTGGGAAATAAATATTTGATCCCCTACCAACCATTAAAGGGAACCTGCTGTAGATAAGCCCCCGATGTTACCTGAAAGATAAGAAAAAGAGGTTAGATTATACTCACCTGGGCAGTCTGGTCCGGGGCCTCCCATCTTCATAGGATGACGTCCTCTTCTTGTCTTCATGCTGCGGCTCCGGCGCAGGTGGAGCGCCCCCACACCGCCGCAGGGCCGAGGGGTACCCGGAGCCGGGCCTCTGAGATCTCAGTCCTGGGGTTGTCACGGTGGCTAGACCCGGTCCGTGGCCCTGTCTGTCAGTGGGGGACGTCCGGTGCAATAAGTGGTGTTGTAACGGTGCAGGTCGCGGTAAATAATGAGGACACCAGGTTGCAGTCTCTTTACCTCTTTACTGAAGATGTTGGAGACCTCAGTCCAGAGCGCTGTTAACTGGGTTTTCAGAGACCGGCCGGTCCAACGACACATCAGGAGTTCCTCCTTACAGGTGGGAATCAGTATCTACCTTCTAGCGCTGTGTGTTGTAGTTCTTCCCTGCTGAGCTCCCGGGATAGTCCTCACAACTGTTTCTTTCTGTCTCTACTGTTCTTTCTCCGTCCTCCAGATGATATGGTAGGACGCACCCGTATGACGGGGTAGGCCTGGAGTTCTTCCGGGACCCTAGAGTCGCCCCTCTCCCACAGCTGCCTCCGTTGTCTGCTTAGGTGTTAAGTGAGACAGCCAACCTGTAATTAGCTGTCCGGCCGTGGTTTGCAATGTACTTAAAGTCTCTTACTTGCTCGGCGTTCCGGCCACCGACTATTTGCGCCTCAGAAGGATGTTGCCTCGGTCTAACAGCAGGACCCCTTCTGGTATTTCTCCTTTTCTGTATTCCCGTTGTTTACTGGTTAGTTCTGCTCTGAGGAGTCTGCCAGGATCCCATCCCTGACAGGTCCTCTCACTAGCTCTTCCCAGCTACTTCTCCCTGTCTTCCTGTCCAACCCCCAGTTTTACCAGAGTTGTGAGGAGTGGCCTACTAGATAGGACCACCCCCCCTGGTGGCCGGAGTGTGAAGTGTGGTGTCAGTGTACCTGGTCAGAGAAACTCCTTAGTGTAATCAGACGTACCATAGCTCCCCATAGTGGCGGAGCCACAGTACTGCAACAACCAGGACTCTGGGGTGCTGCACTCCCCCCCGGTTAAATCCAGTACTCCGGGACTGGGAAACAAGAACAATAATACATGTTAACAGAAAACACACAGATTTTTGAAATAGCATAACAATTGAACATAACAGAGCTTCCCTTTACGGGAGGTGAGGATTCTTGAACGTTGCGAAAGTTTGGTCATGCACAGTTTATGACTCTCAGTTCAGTGGTTGAAACAGCGGGGACCCCGGGTAAACAAAGGGGCCCCCCTTGTGGAAGTTTTTGAGCAATTCACCGTCCATTACTCTAGTGTCCATTTAAAAACCTGTAACAAAAGGATATGCATACAAACATTTTCAATTACATAGCAGCCCTATCAATACCTCCAAGTTTTGTAGCGGAGGGGAGTTTGATTTTGAGTGCTGCGTGTGGACCTTCGCAGCGCAGGGGTTGCTATTGGCCTAACAGGGCCCGCTATGCTTGCTACCGCTGGTGTAGTGCGCTGTCTTCTAACTACACTTCTAGTGAGTCTGGGTAGCACTGGCAGGTTGGGGCTCTCAGAGCTGCTGCTATCAACAGTGGGTACGGCAGGCTCACTGATAGCAGAGGGAGGATTTGCCGGTTCAACGGTTGGCATGGCTTCTTCAGGCAAGGCTTGTTGAGGTTGCGGGACCGGATGATCTGGTACCACCGTTGTTTCTGGTGGGTCCGGCTGTGGAAACGTTAGAACAGGTACCGCGATGGCCTGATTTATCTGAGTCCAGGACTGGGGAAAGTCACCAAGGACAGTATGGAACATCTTCTCCTTTTCCACCGGCGGGGAGATTTCTGGGGCCGTGCCCCTCTCTTTTAACTTATCGGGGCAGACCTTAAGGTGATCCCTGGATACCGCTGTCGAGGTCTCCCCTCTGTCCTTGCTGATGAGACAGACCTTAGTGTTGTCGAAGTCGGATGGCAAGATGGTATACGGTTCCGCTTCCCATTGGTCATCAAGCTTGTGTAACCTCCTCTTTCGTTTAAGCACTTGCTCACCAGGTGACAGGGGAATCGCAGGAGCGTGTTGATTGTAGTCCCTTTCTTGTTTCTGCCTAGCCTGGGCGAGACTTCTCTCCACACACTCCTGTACTTCACGGTATCTTCGCTGCCTTTCTGTATCCCAATCTGCCTCCGGCGAGGTATCTTCGGGTACTAGGACCCCCATGTCCAGATCAACGGGTAACCGACTAGACCTTCCTCGCATCAGGTACGCTGGAGTACAGTTGGTGGAACTTACTGGGATGTGGTTGTACATATCCACCAAGTCAGGCAACTTTGTCGGCCACAGGTTCCGTTCCTCCACAGGCAAGGTCTTCAATAAATCGATTACTACTTGGTTCATCTTCTCGCACATCCCGTTGGTTTGGGGGTGGTACGGTGTAGTTCTGATCTTCTTACACCCGTACAACTGGCAGAATTCTTGGAACACTTCCGCTTCGAATGCAGGCCCCTGATCGGTCAGTACTTTCTCTGGGTAGCCATGGGGTCTACAAAAGTGCTGCTGGAAGGCCCTGGCGGCAGTCCTAGCTGTTAGATCCTTGACAGGCACAACCACCAAAAACCTGGAGTAGTGGTCCACGATGGTAAGGGCGTAGATATAGCCCGACCGGCTAGGCGTCAGCTTCACATGATCCAGCGCGACCAGTTCGAGCGGCCGTTTGGTGATGATAGGCCGCAGGGGAGCCCGTTGACTGTCACGGTCCTTCCTTCGCAGACTACACGGACCACACTCTCGACACCACTTCTCAATGGTCCTCTTCATGCCAATCCAATAGAACCTCCCTCGGAGCAGCTTCTCCAGCTTCCTCCATCCGAAGTGTCCGGCTCCATCATGGTAGGCTCCCAGAACCATGGGCGCATCTCGCCTTGGCACCACTATCTGCCACACCAATTCATGAGTACGTGGGTCAATGCTCCTCCTGCACAACTTGCCATCATGGATAAACAGTTTGCTTCTCCCCTTCCACAGCTGTTGAGTTTCTTGTGGATCATCTGGGCCAGGGTGCAACCCAGCCTGCGTCAAGAGTTCCTTCACCTGACGGACCGCGGGGTCACTGTCCTGGGTTTCTGCCCATCCGTGGTGGGGCAGGGGATTCAACGTGGCATCCGGTTGGTTCTTGTGCCTGTTCTTCACATGGTGAGAGTTCTGAGTGGCTTTGGGGCGATGGAAGGCAGGCAGCTCCACCTCTTCAAGTGCCTCCGGGTCTTCTCCCACTTCTGGTAGATTGGGCATTCGGGACAGAGCATCGGCATTGGCATTCTGGTGTCCTGCCCGATATTTGATGGTGAAATCATAGTTGGACAGCCGGGCCATCCACCGCTGTTCCAAAGCCCCGAGTTTGGCAGTACCCAGATGCGTTAGCGGATTGTTGTCCGTGAAGACGGTGAATTTCGCGGAGGCCAGGTAGTGCTTAAACCTCTCTGTCACTGCCCAGACGAGGGCCAGGAATTCCAGCTTAAAGGAACTATAGTTGTCAGGGTTCCTTTCCGTGGGACGGAGTTTCCTGCTGGCGTAAGCGATCACCCTTTCTTTGCCGTTCTGAACCTGGGACAGCACGGCTCCTAATCCCACATTACTGGCATCTGTGTACAGCACAAACGGTTGATCGTATTCGGGGTAAGCCAGTATCTCTTCTCCCGTCAGTGCCGACTTCAAACAGGTGAAGGATTCCTCCAGCTCTTCGTTCCAATCAAAGGGGGTTTTCCTCCCCTTGGTCTTCTTTGGTTGGCCCACCAGCAGATTTTGCAAGGGTGCGGCCTTCTTGGTGAAATCCTTAATGAATCTCCGATAGTAACCTACCAACCCGAGGAACTGCCGGACTTCGTGGAGGTCACTAGGCTTTGGCCAGTCCTTGATCACTGTGACCTTGTCGGGGTCTGGGGCCACTCCTTCAGCGCTCACCACATGGCCCAGGTACTGCACTTTAGGTTTGAGCAGATGACACTTGGACGGTTTCACCTTTAAGCCGAATTTGGACAGGGCTTCGAACACCTCGGCCAGGTGCTTCAGATGGTCTTCGTAGGTCTTAGAGAAGACAATGACATCATCCAAATACAGCAGCACAGTTTCAAAGTTCATGTGTCCCAGGCAGCACTCCATCATCCTCTGGAACGTTCCTGGAGCATTGCACAGTCCGAAGGGCATGTAGTTGAACTCGCAGAGACCCATTGGTGTCGTGAAGGCCGTCTTCTCCTTGTCTGCCTCCGCTACAGGAACCTGCCAGTACCCACTGGTGAGATCTAAGGTAGAGAAGTAGTTAGCAGATTTTAAAGCAGCCAGAGATTCCTCTATCCTGGGCAGTGGGTATGCGTCCTTATGTGTAATGCGATTCAACTGCCTGTAATCAACACACATCCTCATTGTACCATCTTTCTTTTTAACGAGGACTAACGGAGCTGCCCAGGGGCTACAGCTGTCTCTCACCACCCCAGCCTCCTTCATTTCCCGCAACATGTCCTTGGCACACTGGTAATGAGCTGGGGGTACAGGGCGATATCTCTCTTTTATGGGTCGGTGATCTCCCGTGGGGATGTGATGTTGGATCCCTTTCACCTGTCCAAAATCTGAGGGGTGTTTGCTGAATACCTGCTCGTACTCGTGTACTACCCTGTAAGCCCCCTGTATTTGATGAGATGGGGTAGAGTCAGTGCCCACATGCAATTCCCGACACCAGTCTTTCGAGTGCTCTGCAGAACCTTTGTTCTCCGCCACGTTTGACGGGACCAAGGGTTCAGGTGTCTGTATTACACTATTATTGACAATGAACAGTTTGGCGAGCGTGGTATACTTGGTTAGGTGGACCTCTTCCTCCCCACAATTGAGGACACGTACGGGCACTCTCCCCTGTCGGACGTCGACCACCCCCCGGGCTGTCAGAACAGTAGGCCTATTGTCTGAATATACAGGTTCTACCAAGGCCTGGTAGTCCCTACCCCTGAGGCCTATGGCTGCTCGACACCATATTAACATTTCACTCTTGGGAGGTATCGCGATGGGGTTTGAATCACTTACAGTGACACGACCAATCTCACCACCAGTCAGCTCTACCTGCTGTCTCTGCATCAGAGCTCTGATTTCCTTCTGCAGGGCACGTTGCTCACTGTGGCCAGCGTTTTCTGCCACCTGTTGCAACAAAACAATCACTTCTGCAAGACAATTTTCTATAACATTAGTACCAAGAGTCATCATGGGATTACATTCTCGACGATCAATATCTACAATCACAATCCCTTGGGCTTTCAATTCCACCCGCCCCACTTTGATGGTGATCTCCTTATACCCCACTTGTGGCAACGGCTGACCATTACTGGCGATTATGGTGAAATCATCGTCAGGGCCACGAGTAATATCAGCGTCCTCCCAATACCGTTTGTAGAGCACGTAAGGTATAGTCGTCACCTGAGAACCGGTGTCCAGCAAAGCATTCAAGGGGATTCCATCAATCACTACAGGGAGAACTGGTCGTCCTCCAATATACTTGGTTCTCCAATGCTGCGGGCCTGACCGTCCTACTCCTGGGGGTTGGCCCTTTGCCCCAGGGGTTGCTCGTTTAAAGGACAGTACCTTGCAAGATGGCCCACCTGGTGACAGCGGCGGCAGATGGGTCGTCCATCCTGGTGGAAGCGGTCGTCGGGCCGGCTCCTGGTCGGCGGAGTCCTCCTCTGTCGCATCCAAGGGACATCCTCCGGGCTGGAAGCCAACTGGATCTTCTCTTTGGGGGCCTCCTGTAGGGACTGCACCGTCCGGGCCAGGGCAGCGACGCTCTTAGTTAGCTCTTGCATCTGGAGCCGAAGTCCTGCGGGGGAGTCGTCCTCGAAGCTCTGGGCGTCGGCCTCTGCGGCAACTGGGGTATCCGATGCCACCTCCTGGTGGTAGGCGAGAGCGGGGCGCCTGGGTGTTACTGCGCGGCTGGGCTGTCGCTCCTGCAATGCCTGGATAGCTTTATCTTTAAACTGCACAAAAGTCAAGTCTGGATTTTGCATAGCCAGGAAGTGCAATTGGCCCCGCTGGTGACTGCACAGGAGCCCCTTCAATGAACCGCTCCTTCAGGATTTTATCTTCATCCTGCATGCTGCCGGGGTCACTCTGCTTAATGGCCCGCATCGCTTCCTGGAGATTAAGGGCATAGTCCCGCAAGCTATCCTGTGACCTTTGTTTGCATCCATAAAAAATCAGTTTAATTTCTGTAGCAGTGCGAGTATCAAAGGTGGCTTTAAGCTTGGCAAAAATCTGTTGTGCAGTTCCTTTATCCTCAGCGGGCCAGGATTTCACTTCTCTCAGAGCCGCCCCAAAGAGTTGGCCGGTTATCATATGGACTTTCTGGGGCTCGGTTAGGGGATAGAACTCGAGCAGGCTGCAGAGCCCTTCTTTAAAGTCAGTGAATGTATGCGCCTCCCCAGAGTATCGTGGGAGCCAGGTCGCTCCGGGCAGGTAGGGCATGGAGAAGGGCATTATGGCTTTTGCGTTAGCGGCGGTGTCCGACTGGCTGATGGGGGCAGCGGGCTCTGCGGCAGCCAGTGGCGGTATTAGGGCTGCGGCTTCGCCCTCTGCGGGGACCGGAGCTGCCCCTGCGTCCGCGGCTGCGACCGCCACCTCCTCTCCTCCCGACTCAGACATGGCTGTCCCTTCCTCCCACTAACCTGCTGGGGGTCGGAGTTCCTCTTCCGGGATTGGCGCCTTACCGCGCTTTCCGTTCCGCGCTTCTTTTGGCTGATCCCGCCCACGTAGCTAAGGCGCCTCCCTCCGCGCGCGGCAATGGCGAATTTTGGCGGTAACTCTCCGCGGCAAGCAGTAGCACACAGTTCTCTCAATAAAGTACAGTCCAAGCACGATAAATCACAGTTCCAAGGCACACATGACCTGATTCTTCAGGCTTAAGTAGATCCTGTTCGTGACGCCAAGTTTGGAGCGCCCCCACACCGCCGCAGGGCCGAGGGGTACCCGGAGCCGGGCCTCTGAGATCTCAGTCCTGGGGTTGTCACGGTGGCTAGACCCGGTCCGTGGCCCTGTCTGTCAGTGGGGGACGTCCGGTGCAATAAGTGGTGTTGTAACGGTGCAGGTCGCGGTAAATAATGAGGACACCAGGTTGCAGTCTCTTTACCTCTTTACTGAAGATGTTGGAGACCTCAGTCCAGAGCGCTGTTAACTGGGTTTTCAGAGACCGGCCGGTCCAACGACACATCAGGAGTTCCTCCTTACAGGTGGGAATCAGTATCTACCTTCTAGCGCTGTGTGTTGTAGTTCTTCCCTGCTGAGCTCCCGGGATAATCCTCACAACTGTTTCTTTCTGTCTCTACTGTTCTTTCTCCGTCCTCCAGATGATATGGTAGGACGCACCCGTATGACGGGGTAGGCCTGGAGTTCTTCCGGGACCCTAGAGTCGCCCCTCTCCCACAGCTGCCTCCGTTGTCTGCTTAGGTGTTAAGTGAGACAGCCAACCTGTAATTAGCTGTCCGGCCGTGGTTTGCAATGTACTTAAAGTCTCTTACTTGCTCGGCGTTCCGGCCACCGACTATTTGCGCCTCAGAAGGATGTTGCCTCGGTCTAACAGCAGGACCCCTTCTGGTATTTCTCCTTTTCTGTATTCCCGTTGTTTACTGGTTAGTTCTGCTCTGAGGAGTCTGCCAGGATCCCATCCCTGACAGGTCCTCTCACTAGCTCTTCCCAGCTACTTCTCCCTGTCTTCCTGTCCAACCCCCAGTTTTACCAGAGTTGTGAGGAGTGGCCTACTAGATAGGACCACCCCCCCTGGTGGCCGGAGTGTGAAGTGTGGTGTCAGTGTACCTGGTCAGAGAAACTCCTTAGTGTAATCAGACGTACCATAGCTCCCCATAGTGGCGGAGCCACAGTACTGCAACAACCAGGACTCTGGGGTGCTGCACAGGCATACTTTGTCTGCCCTGTTGAGGGCAGAGCAAAGTACTGCAGTGCGCAGGGAAAGGTCAGAGAGACCCGGTGCCTGCGCACTGCAGTACTTTGTTGAGGGCAGACATAGTACGCCTGCACCGGAGCTGCACTGTAAAGACCAGAAGAGGACATCATCTGATGAAGATAGGAGGTGCCGGACTGGACCACGACGCCCATCGGACCGGACCGCAGCGGGACCGCCCCTGGGTGAGTATAATCTAACCTCTTTTTCTTATCTTTTAGGATACATCGGGGACTTATCTACAGCATTCCAGAATGCTGTAGATTATCCCCTGATGCTGGTGGGCTTAGCTCACCCTCGATTTTGGGGGTGACAGGTTACCTTTAAGAGTTCTGGCTCCTACAGAACAGCTAGATGCTCCTAATCAACTCATTACCTACATTAAAGACGTCTTACATAGTCACCTTTATAAAAGACTCCTGTCCGCAGACTCCTAATAGTATATTACAAAATGGGCTAGACACCCCTTTAAAGTTAACTTGTCACCTTGAGAAACACTGTTTATCTGCAGATGTAGGGTCAGTCTGCAAGTAAGTAGAGTTTAAAGCCTGTCTATCTGCTTACTGGAAAAGTGTTGACTACAGGGAGAATATTAGGCTTTATTCTCCCTGCCGCCATTCGCTTCCAGTCATAGTGACGGTTTAGGTGGTGCTACAGACAGTACTCACTACAAAGTTAGCATGCTGTAATTACTTCCCAGCACTTTGATTGAGGCATCTTCCTTGGAACTCCAGTCTTCAGCTGTGCTTCATAGAATGACCAACATGGCAGCAACACATGGCAACCCATAAGCAATCTGCAACTGTGTCAAAGGGGGCCTGATGGGAGCTGATGAGTACATGCACCGACCATTGCACTAATTGTCGGTGTCAGTGACTGGCAAAGACTTAAAGGGGATATTCGGGACTTTGTAAAAAAAAAATTGTGCCTACGCACTAACAGACAGGTAGTTGCTATCTACCTGCCTGTTATGCGGCACAGAGCGGTCACCTATGGCTCCTGCCTGTGATTCACAGGCTTCCATCACGTCAACAGAGCGGCAGCTTCTTTTCCTCTCTGCTCTGTTGAACGGGCGGGATTGTCGTTGTCATTCTGATTGCAGCTTTTGAAAGGAATCGGTCATTAGTTTTGACAATTCTAAACTGCTTTAAAAAGCCATATACAAATTAATTTCCATGTGTCTGTTGGGTGTTTTTTCAACAGTAACTTCTCCCATTTGGGCTTGATTGACATCTGTGACTAGTGTTGAGCGATACCGTCCGATACTTGAAAGTATCGGTATCGGAAAGTATCGGCCGATACCGGCAAAGTATCGGATCCAATCCGATACCGATACCCGATACCAATACAAGTCAATGGGACTTAAGTATCGGACGGTATCCCTGATGGTTCCCAGGGTCTGAAGGAGAGGAAACTCTCCTTCAGGCCCTGGGATCCATATTAATGTGTAAAAGAAAGAATTAAAATAAAAAATATTGCTATACTCACCTCTCCGACACAGCCTGCACCTTACCGAGGGAACCGGGAGCGTTCTTTGCTTAAAATTCGCGCGTTTACTTCCTCCCGTGACGTCACGGCTTGTGATTGGTCGCATCGCCCATGTGACCGCGACGCGACCAATCACAAGCCAGAACGTAATTTTAAAATCCTGAAGGACCTGAAAATTACGTCACGGCTTGCTGTGATTGGTCGCGTCGCGGCCACATGGGCGGCTCGCGACCAATCACAAGCCGGGACTTCACGTAAGGAAGTAAACGCGCGAATTTTAAGCAAAGAACGCTGCCGGTTCCCTCGGTGAGGTCCAGGCTGCGTCGGAGAGGTGAGTATAGCAATATTTTTTATTTTAATTCTCTCTTTTACACATTATTACATTAATGTTGTTTCGATACCGATACCCGATACCACAAAAGTATCGGATCTCGGTATCGGAATTCCGATACCCGCAAGTATCGGCCGATACCCGATACTTGCGGTATCGGAATGCTCAACACTATCTGTGACGCCTCCTGCATTATCCACTTTTTCCTACCAAAAGATGTCAATCAAACCCAGATACCAGATAAGAGAAGCTGCATCCAAGATCGTAGAACACTCATCTGGTGAAGAAACACAAAGCAGACGCTTAGGGTAATTTTCATATAGAGCATATTGTTAATGTGTTCTTTATTACTGCTGATATACATGGATCTGTCCTGAAATCTCTCTCTTTAGCCCCTATTTAGCGGTGTAAGGTTGTCAAAACTGATGACAGATTCCCTTTAACGAATTTCAACTCCAAATCACGTAGCAGAGTGGCACAAAATGGCAGGTAACGCTTTTTGCTTATCAGTGAACCCAAGACTCACCCTTCAGTGACTGGAAAGATGTTCAGGTTTAGTATTTTCTAAATACGGCGCCAGGTAACAAAACGATGGATTCTTATAAGATACAGATCCCACCGAGCCTTTGATCAGCGGCTTCTGTCTCAGACACACAAAATTAAGGTTTTCAATATTTTCTTTTAAGCAAAATGAAGCCGCCATCCTGGGGAACTGCTAATGCCAAGTCTGTGAACCCTCCCCTTATTTAATTACACGGTCCATTACCGGGTGGCTCCTGGCCAGATCTAGCTGCCAGAAAACAAATACTCTCCAGTCTGTATGTGCAGATACTCTTAATATAATCCCGTGGGATGGCGGCACCTTTAATTAAGGGAATGGCCCCAGGTAGCAAGCTCAGTGCTGTTCATTTCTTTCTCTGCTATGCAAGGGTTAACATCATGTGATGATCTATGATGTTTACTGTGCAAGTGGGCACTGGTTGTGCAAATTTCAGCATGAGATCATCCTTAGCTGTTTTCATCAGATTCCCGGTGATTACTCATGAATATCTTACATTGTCTGCTAAAAGTGGAGCTACAAAAACATCCAGATGCGGTATTTGGTGGAATATAGTAGAGGAGTTCCCAAAAGTCACTGGAATTATTTACTGCAGAAGGGAAAAAACTAGAAGAGAAATATCAGAGCCGAGTGATGATAATTCAGAATATTAGCAAGTAACATGTATATATGCATGAACCTGAAAGCTGACGTATGTATTTTATATAGATTAAGGTCTTATTATGGGGCAAGTATGAGAATAGTCAATTTCTACAAATTACATAAGCAGATAAAATGCACCATATGGAGAAAAGTATTGGGACACCCACACATGACACATAGTTTAGCTTTTATGACCTCCCATTCTAAAACAGTAAGCTTTAATATGCTGTTTGCTCCTCTGCTGCAGCGCTAGCAATTTCCGCTCTTGTCGGAAGGCATTTTTCAAGATGTTTGATTTTGTCTCTGTGAATTTTACCCATTCATCCAGAGGAGCATTTGTAAGGTCAGGCACTGAAGTTGGATGAGAGGGCCGAGCTCGTAGTCTTCATTCTAGTTCATCCCAAAGGTAATCGATGGGGTGGAGGTCAGGTCTCTGTGCAGTCAGTCATGTTCTACCACACAAATCATGCCCAACCATGTCTTTACGGACCTTGCTTTGTGCACTGGGGCACAAAATGTTCCCACAAAGCTAGAAACTTCAATTACCATATCCAAACTGTATTGGGCTAAAGCTTTAAAATGTTTCTTCACTGGAAATAAGTTGCCAATGCTGACCACTGAAAAACATCTCCATAACATTATCTCTCCTCCACCAACTTTACAGTTGGCACAATCCAGTCAGGCAGGTAACGTTCTTCTCATATTCCTCAAACTCAGACTCATCCATCAGGTGGCAGATAGAGGCATGATGGGCCACTCCACAGAACACAGAGTCCAGAGGTGGCTGCTTTACATCACTCCATTTGACACTTGGCATTGTCCTTGGTAATGTAAGATTTAGATGCTCGACTATACAAAGCCATGCCATAAAGCTCCTGGTGCACAGTTTTTGTTCAGATATTAATGCCGAAGGAGGTTTGGACCCTGCAGTTATGGAGTAAGCAGAACATTGGTGACTTTTATGCCCTATGTGCCTAGGCACCTGGTGACCCCGCTCTGTAATGTTACATTATCTAAACTTTGCTGTGGTTCCTAAATGCTTCCAAGGGAATCACATGCGACTTGTAACCAGTGACAGAAAATACAACGTGTTATGGAGGCTGCGTCACAGTCGCAGTAGGTCGCAATACAACACCGTATGAAATCATTAGATGGAAGATGTGTTGATGTGTCGCACTATTCTAAATCATGACAACGTGCTAAGTACAAGGAATTAATGTTCATGCCCGCCGTTGTTCTTAGTGAATGTTACTTTGATCTTCTAGTGATGAGAGCCATGATCGATGCTGTTCATGACAGGAACACTCAAGAGGAATTTTTCAACAGAAATGACTCTTACATGTAAGGAAAGCAAAAGATAACCTAAAACTTGTTTCATAATGCCATTAGATTGAGCAGAATCACACCACAGATCCCACTAGCTAATGGTGGTCTAGGTGCCACCTTTTCTTAGCCATTTTAGTAATAGAAAACAAGTCCAGGTGCGGGAGCACCGCTGAATCATGCTGCAAATAAGGTCCACAGCCACAATAGGCACCCTATGTAATCACAACTGAATTTGCAGGATTATTAGCCCTTGGATACTACAGGGACATCCCTTCCCTTTTCTTGAGTTCTTCTCCCATACTATACCTGGATTCAGCGACCTATGAGCAAGACCCGGGAGGGGTCGAAACGTCAGTATTCTGTGTCACATATTATTTTTCCAGTGTACATATGTTATCTGATTGATTTTGTGCATATTTAATAAATTGTTTATTTCTGAAAGATATTCCACTAAGGGTGTGCGGTGAATCTTAGTCTACTGATATTGGATCTTTGGTCCGTTACACCAGGACCCCGCATTATTACATAGTGCAGGCCAATTTTTTGTATAGGTACAAGGACAGACATGTAGACTTTTTATCAGTTCTTAATACCATGATTGTAATTTATAGAAATATCATAAAATATCACAATATGAAACTACAATAACAAAGGAAAGATGAATAAGAATGAGCCCAGATGAAAATAGGAAACAGTGTAATGATGTGTTAGTAATAGTGTTGAGCATTCCGATACCGCAAGTATCGGGTATCGGCCGATACGTGCGGTATCGGAATTCCGATACCGAGATCCGATACTTTTGTGGTATCGGGAATCGGAAGTTCCCAGTGTATGGTTCCCAGGGTCTGAAGGAGAGGAAACTCTCCTTCAGGCCCTGGGATCCATATCCATGTAAAAAATAAAGAATTAAAATAAAAAATAGGGATATACTCACCCTGGTAGTAACCGGCAGCCTGCTTTGCTTAAAATGAGCGCGTTCAGCACCTTCCATGATGTCACGGCTTCTGATTGGTCGCGTGCCGCTCATGTGACCGCCACGCGACCAATCACAAGCCGCGACGTCATCCCTCAGGTCCTAAATTCCCTTCTAGGAATTTAGGACCTGAGGGATGACGTCACGGCTTCTGATTGGTCGCGTGGCGGTCACATGAGCGGCACACGACCAATCAGAAGCCGTGACGTCATGGAAGGTACTGAACGCGCTCATTTTAAGCAAAGAAGGCTGCCGGTTCACAGCGGTAAGGTCCAGGCTGCGTCGGAGAGGTGAGTATATCAATATTTTTTATTTTAATTCTTTATTTTACACATTCATATGGATCCCAATACTTGAGTCCCATTGACTTGTATTGGTATCGGGTATCGGTATCGGCAAGATCCGATACTTTGCCGGTATCGGCCGATACTTTCCGATACCGATACTTTCAAGTATCGGACGGTATCGCTCAACACTAGTTAGTAATGTTGGCAGCTGTCACTGCTCTGAAACATTTTCACTTTGAAATGCAGATGTGAACAGCGCATCATAGCACAATACTATATACAAAAAGTCAGACGGGTAGGCGCACACACAACAGATTTTTACACATACGTGAAAAATAGACTGACTATTTTGATCAAAATTGGATATAACTAACAAATAAAGTTGCACTCTGTAGTGCTACAGCATGTAAACATGAAATACATGAAATTTGAATTGCATTACTGCTCTAGATAATGGGAAAAAGTGGAGATACTTAGCACATAATTTGGCTAATTCATGCATGCCCAGCAGCCAACGACAAGGCGAACTCCTGTTGCTGGGAACCTATCTAATGTGAATCCTCTCCTAGGCTGAAGCCTGCATTTATGGGTAGTTGAGATCCTGCTGAAATTAAAATTGCCGTGGGCTAATCAGTCAGAGCGGGTAAATAACAAAAGACTGACCATCACTTCCAAAATGGAGATACTTAGCACATAATTTGGCCAATTCTGTTAGCCATGTATAGAGATGGCTACTGTTCGTATGCACCTGTACGCATCAGTTTTCTGTTTGGAAGTGACGGTCAGTCTTTTTTTATCAAAATTGGACATGTTTTTGATTTTTCTCTGTGAACCATTTGGTCCCAGGAAAATATCAGACATGTACACAGCCCCATAGACTATCATACTACATGTGCTATCTGTCAAAACCACAGGTAGCACTTGCAGAAGAAAATTGATCAAGTGCAAGAACCCTTATAGAAGCACTGCACTCCAACCATAATCACATATGACATGCATGTGTATGACAGCCTGACATCTTTTGGTCCTGGACGGACGTGACACCTTTTTTAACAACACCCCTGATGAGTGCATTAACGAGACGCGTCGGGAGTCACTGAGGGGACAGCCGCAGGTATGGTAGGATGCAGCATTAAGCCAATCTGCTGTTTAAGCCTCCATGTTGATCTGGGTGAGACTCTTCCAATTTATTGTGTTTATTATTGGTCTTTGTAGTGGCCCTGGGAATCAATATGTTTATACCTGATCTGGCCTCTTTATTATTATATTACGGGTTTGAACACACATGGTAGCTTTTGCCTTGGACACCCAGTGTGATACTAGTATGCCTAATGTATTTGGGAACTAGCAGTATGCTCTTTGTAATATAAACTATGCTAAACTAACAGGGTGGGCAAATCCCCATAACTCATCTGTTGTCGTGTTATCTCTCAAGGTACACACAGCTATACAAGGGTGATCTGATCTGATTTATTTGGGCTATGACTTATGTTCTAAATTTGTGCAGTTATTATCACTGGCACTATTAATAATTACAAACTACAAATCTAAGCCAGATTGATGTGGCAAAGAGTATTATACGTCCATCTTTGAAGATGGCTAATTTGTATGATGTTTTTAGATGCATTTTTATATAAATAACAATAAAAGTTATATTTTAACTTAACAGAAAATACTGTACAATCTCACTTTCACAGCTACTACTATATAATTCCCTAGTGAATTTATATACTGTGCTACCTTTCCATTACTGAATAACGCATTTACTTGTCACGTCAGGGCAGGGAGATGCCTGGCAATCGGTGCAAAGAGGGAGGGGAAACAGGAAAGGGGGAACCCTGACAATCGGAAGAGGGGGAGATGGTGACCCCTTAACACTCACCTAATGCTGAACCCTGCTCTCCCTATAACCCTAGACAGGTCCTTCCCCCCATCTGCCGTCAAGTGCCTAAGCCCTGGATGACCCTCAGCTTTGCCTGGTCTAATGACATGAGCAGCAAGACAGTGTTCTTACTGCTATTGCAAGACAACACAGGGAAGGAGACAAGCAAAGGAAAACACACAAACAAATAGAACGCCATGGTTTCAATGGAAGACACAACAGCTTCTCCAGGAACACCTTTCTCCAAAGAAGTCAGGTTCATGATAGAAACTTTATAGCTGGCAAGAGAGGAAGCCAAGAGTGGGTATAAATAATCAAGGGGAGTGGTACCAAAGAGCAGCAGCTGGCACAAAAGCCAAATGGAATCTCAGCAGATTTAAATCAGGAACTCTTAACCCCTTCTATACCTTAAGAAAAAATATACCTGCACCACTCATGTGAATGGCCGTGTAGACTCCAAAGAGAACCTGTGATCAGCTAATCTCTGTGATCTTCTGATCCCTGATGCACCACAGATCCCAGCAGGGTGTGGCACATTTGTGACAGCACTATTAATTTATGAACAAAATAACAGATAAACGTGCTTTAAAAGTGACAGCCCCCTCTTTCTTTAATAACTGATGACTTTTTGTTGACTGGTAAAGAACATTTCTCATAACATCATTGATCTCTGTTTTTTTTTATCTTTAGGTCAGGATTATTTTAGTACAAATCACTGTCTTGTTGTGGAAGCTTAATCAGGAATAGTCATAAAAGAACAAAGAAAATGCTCAAAAACATTTTATATTGCAGTGGTGTCTTCATTTAGTGTACAAGTCATGACTACAACAGAGACCAAGAACAGTTGATGAATAACATCTGCGTAATCTCTGATCAAAGGACGTATGATAAACTAAGTCATATAAGATGGTGCAGCAGTACACTTATTGTCTGCTGCAAAGCCTCTGAATTTGAGAAAAAGTAAATATCCTCTTGAAAGATAATTATCAGCCACCATTTATATGTTCAGCAATAATATTTAGGGTGGAGTGATGTAAAATGCAACAGTACTATATTTTTGTGAAGTATCAGGAACATGTATTTCCTGATCTGACAAATGTTCAGCATTTTAGAAATATTACCATCTCATCAGGGAAAAATCTGTCTTAGGGCAGTCTCACACGTCCAGATAATTCCGGTACCAGAAAAAAACGGTACCGGAATTATCCGTGTCCGTGTGCCCCTGCGTTTCTGTAGCACATCAGTGTGGCACACGTGTGCCTCCCGTGTGCTCACTGGGTACCACATGCACCGTGCAGGAGACAGCACTAAAGTTTAGCGCTGTCCCCTGCATCGTGCTGAAGCCGCGATTCATATCTTCTGTGCAGCAGCGTTTGCTGTAAAGAAGATATGAATAATCCATTTTTTTAGTGGTATTAAGTGTTTAAAATAAAGCTCCATGTCCCCACCCCCTGTGCGCCCCCCCGCTGTTCTGAAAATACTCACCCGGCTCCCTCGTTGGCTGTCGCTGCTTCCGGTCCTGGCCGCACCTTCTACTGTATGCGGTCACGTGGGGTCGCTCATTTACAGTAATGAATATGCGGCTCCACCCCTATGGGAGGTGGAGCCGCATATTCATGACTGTAATCGGCGGCCCCACGTGACCGCATACAGTAGAAGGTGCGGCCAGGACCGGAAGCAGCGACATTTACGACGGTAACCAGGGTAAACATCGGGTTACTAAGCGCAGGGCCGCGCTTAGTAACCCGATGTTTACCCTGGTTACAAGCGAACGCATCGTTGGATCGGTGTCACACACACCGATCCAACGATGACAGCGGGAGATCCAGCGACGAAAGAAAGTTCCAAACGAGCTGCTACGACGTACGATTCTCAGCAGGATCCCTGTCATGGTTCCCAATGGCAAGGGAACGTAAGAAACATATAAGTAACGAACGAGCTCTTGGGTGATGGAAACTCGAGTTGACCGTGAGCTAAATCTACCACACAACTAACAGTAGCCAGGGAGCATACCTACGGCTTCCTATATGCCACGCGCCAGCCGGAGGACTAACTACGCCTGGTAGAGGAAGAAACAGACCTGGCTTACCTCTAGGGAAATACCCCAAAAGATGATAGCAGCCCCCCACATGTAATAACGGTGAATTAAGAGGAAAAGACATACACAGTATGAAAGTAGATTTAGCAAAGAGAGGTCCACTTACTAGATAGCAGAAGGATACAAAAGAGGACTTCACGGTCAACTGAAAACCCTTTCAAAAACCATCCTGAAATTACTTTAAGACTCCTGTGTCAACTCATGACACAGGAGTGGCAATTTCAGCCCGCAAGAGCTTCCAGCTACAGAGAATTACAAAAACTGCAAACTGGACAAAAGGTACAAAACAAAAGGACAAAGTCCACTTAGCTGATCAGCAGACTAGTAGCAGGAACATGCAACCGAAGGCTCTGGTTACAATGATGACCGGCAAGGAAATGACTGGAGAGCAAGGCTAAATAGGAAACTCCCAAACACTGATGGAAGCAGGTGAACAGAAGCAGCAAAGTGCAAACAAGTCACCAGTACCACCAGCAACCACCAGGGGAGCCCAAAAAGCGGATACACAACAGTACCCTCCCCTTAAGGAGGGGGCACCGAACCCTCACAAAAACCGCCAGGGCGATCTGGATGAGCCCTATGAAAGGCACGAACCAAATCCGAGGCATGAACATCAGAGGCAGTTACCCAAGAATTATCTTCCTGACCATAGCCTTTCCATTTAACCAGATATTGAAGTCTCCGTCTGGAAATACGGGAGTCCAAGATCTTCTCTACGACGTACTCCAATTCACCCTCCACCAGCACAGGAGCAGGAGGTTCAGTAGAAGGAACCACCGGTACCTCATATCTCCGCAACAACGACCGATGGAACACATTATGGATAGCGAAAGATGCCGGGAGGTCCAAACGAAAGGAAACAGGGTTAAGAATCTCCAAAATCCTATAAGGACCGATGAACCGAGGCTTAAATTTGGGAGAAGAAACCCTCATAGGGACAAAACGGGAAGACAACCACACCAAGTCCCCAACGCGAAGGTGGGGACCAACACGACGACGACGGTTAGCAAACTGCTGAGTCCTCTCCTGGGACAATTCCAAATTATCCACCACTTGTCCCCAAATCCAATGCAACCGATCCACCACCGCATCCACTCCAGGACAATCCGAAGATTCAACCTGACCAGATGAAAAACGCGGATGAAACCCTGAATTGCAAAAGAAAGGAGAAACCAAAGTGGCAGAACTAGCCCGATTATTAAGAGCAAACTCCGCCAACGGCAGAAAGGCAACCCAATCATCCTGATCCGCAGACACAAAACACCTCAAATAAGTCTCCAAAGTTTGATTAGTTCGCTCCGTCTGGCCATTGGTCTGAGGATGGAATGCAGACGAAAAGGACAAATCAATGCCCAACCTGGCACAGACTGCCCGCCAAAATCTAGACACGAACTGGGTACCCCTGTCAGAAACGATGTTTTCCGGAATACCATGCAAGCGAACCACATTTTGAAAAAACAGAGGGACCAACTCAGATGAGGAAGGCAACTTAGGCAATGGCACCAAATGAACCATTTTAGAAAAACGGTCACACACCACCCAGATGACAGACATCTTCTGAGAAACAGGGAGATCCGAGATAAAGTCCATAGAGATGTGCGTCCAAGGCCTCTTCGGAATAGGCAAGGGCAACAACAACCCACTAGCCCTAGAACAACAAGGCTTGGCCCGAGCACACACATCGCAAGACTGCACAAAAACACGCACATCTCGAGACAGGGAAGGCTGTTGTGAATTTGCTTTTTGCTCCCTCTAGTGGTTACTAGTTTTTTGACTCTGGTTTTTCTGTCATTCCTTTTATCCGCACCTGGGTCGTTAGTTAGGGGTGTTGCTATATAAGCTCCCTGGACCTTCAGTTCAATGCCTGGCAACGTAGTTATCAGAGCTAGTCTGCTGTGCTCTTGTCTACTGATCCTGGTTCCAGTTATATCAGCTAAGTCTGCCTTTTGCTTTTTGCTATTTGTTTTGTTTTTGTATTTTTGTCCAGCTTGTTCCAAATCTATATCCTGACCTTTGCTGGAAGCTCTAGGGGGCTGGTGTTCTCCCCCCGGACCGTTAGACGGTTCGGGGGTTCTTGAATTTCCAGTGTGGATTTTGATAGGGTTTTTGTTGACCATATAAGTTACCTTTCTTTATTCTGCTATCAGTAAGCGGGCCTCTCTGTGCTAAACCTGGTTCATTTCTGTGTTTGTCATTTCCTCTTACCTAACCGTCATTATTTGTGGGGGGCTTCTATCCAGCTTTGGGGTCCCCTTCTCTGGAGGCAAGAAAGGTCTTTGTTTTCCTCTACTAGGGGTAGCTAGATTCTCCGGCTGGCGCGTGTCATCTAGAATCAACGTAGGAATGATCCCCGGCTACTTCTAGTGTTGGCGTTAGGAGTAGATATATGGTCAACCCAGTTACCACTGCCCTATGAGCTGGATTTTTGTATTCTGCAGACTTCCACGTTCCTCTGAGACCCTCGCCATTGGGGTCATAACAGTTTGCCAGGCCAGTATTAAATGTTTAATGCATTGCAGAAGAGGGATTATAAGAAAGAAGATTCTGAGTTTTTTTTTTTTTGTTTTTTTTCTCTTCTTCCCCTTTACCTCAGAGTGGCTATGCTTGCTGCAGACATGAATGTCCAGACCTTGATTACAAGTGTGGACCAGCTGGCTACTCGTGTGCAGGGCATACAAGACTATGTTATCAGAAATCCTAGGTCAGAACCTAAAATACCGATTCCTGAACTGTTTTCCGGAGACAGGTTTAAGTTTAGGAATTTCGTGAATAATTGTAAATTGTTTTTGTCCCTGAGACCCTGTTCATCTGGAGATTCTGCTCAGCAAGTAAAGATTGTTATTTCGTTCTTACGGGGCGACCCTCAGGATTGGGCTTTTTCGCTGGCGCCAGGAGATCCGGCATTGGCTGATCTTGATGCGTTTTTTCTGGCGCTCGGTTTACTTTATGAGGAACCCAATCTTGAGATTCAGGCAGAAAAGGCCTTGCTGGCTATGTCTCAGGGGCAGGACGAGGCTGAAGTGTATTGCCAAAAATTTCGGAAATGGTCCGTGCTGACACATTGGAACGAGTGTGCACTGGCCGCTAATTTTAGAAATGGCCTTTCTGAAGCCATTAAGAATGTTATGGTGGGTTTTCCCATTCCCACAGGTCTGAATGATACTATGGCACTGGCTATTCAAATTGACCGGCGGTTGCGGGAGCGCAAAACCGCAAATTCCCTCATGGTGTTGTCTGAACAGACACCTGATTTAATGCAATGTGATAGAATCCTGACTAGAAATGAGCGGAAAATTCATAGACGCCGGAATGGCTTGTGCTACTACTGTGGTGATTCTACACATGTTATCTCAGCATGCTCTAAACGTATAGCTAAGGTTGTTAGTCCTGTCACCGTTGGTAATTTGCAACCTAAATTTATTCTGTCTGTAACTTTGATTTGCTCACTGTCATCTTATCCTGTCATGGCGTTTGTAGATTCAGGTGCTGCCCTGAGTCTCATGGATCTCTCATTTGCTAAGCGCTGTGGTTTTACTCTTGAACCATTAGAAAATCCTATTCCTCTTAGGGGTATTGATGCTACACCATTGGCAGCAAATAAACCGCAGTATTGGACACAGGTTACCATGTGCATGACTCCTGAACACCGCGAGGTGATACGTTTCCTGGTTTTACATAAAATGCATGATTTGGTTGTTTTAGGGCTGCCATGGTTACAGACCCATAATCCAGTCCTGGACTGGAAGGCTATGTCAGTCTCAAGTTGGGGCTGTCGTGGTATTCATGGGGATTCCCTGCCTGTGTCTATTGCTTCTTCTACGCCTTCGGAAGTTCCGGAGTATTTGTCTGATTATCAGGATGTCTTCAGTGAGTCTGAGTCCAGTGCACTGCCTCCTCATAGGGACTGTGACTGTGCTATAGATTTGATCCCAGGCAGTAAATTTCCTAAGGGAAGACTGTTTAATCTGTCGGTACCTGAACATACCGCTATGCGTTCATATATCAAGGAGTCTCTGGAGAAAGGACATATTCGTCCGTCTTCTTCCCCTCTTGGTGCGGGATTCTTTTTTGTGGCAAAAAAGGACGGATCTTTGAGACCTTGTATTGATTATCGGCTTTTAAATAAGATCACTGTCAAATTTCAGTATCCTTTACCGCTGTTGTCTGACTTGTTTGCCCGGATTAAGGGTGCCAAGTGGTTCACCAAGATAGACCTTCGTGGTGCGTACAACCTTGTGCGCATTAAGCAAGGTGATGAATGGAAAACCGCATTCAATACGCCCGAAGGTCATTTTGAGTACTTGGTGATGCCTTTTGGGCTCTCCAATGCGCCTTCAGTTTTTCAGTCCTTTATGCATGACATTTTCCGGAAGTATCTGGATAAATTTTTGATTGTTTATCTGGATGATATTTTGGTTTTTTCTGATAATTGGGATTCGCATGTGGAGCAGGTCAGGTTGGTCTTTAAAATTTTGCGTGAAAATTCTTTGTTTGTCAAGGGCTCAAAGTGTCTCTTTGGTGTACAGAAGGTTCCCTTTTTGGGGTTCATTTTTTCCCCTTCTGCTGTGGAGATGGACCCAGTCAAGGTCCGAGCTATTCTTGATTGGACTCAGCCCTCGTCAGTTAAGAGTCTTCAGAAGTTCTTGGGCTTCGCTAACTTCTACCGTCGTTTTATCGCTAATTTTTCTAGCATTGTGAAACCTTTGACGGATATGACCAAGAAGGGCTCCGATGTAGCTAACTGGGCTCCTGCTGCCGTGGAGGCTTTCCAGGAGTTGAAACGCCGGTTTACTTCGGCGCCGGTTTTGTGCCAGCCTGACGTCTCACTTCCCTTTCAGGTTGAGGTGGATGCTTCGGAGATTGGGGCAGGGGCCGTTTTGTCGCAGAGAGGCCCTGGTTGCTCTGTTATGAAACCTTGTGCCTTTTTCTCTAGGAAGTTTTCGCCTGCCGAGCGAAATTATGATGTGGGCAATCGGGAGTTGTTGGCCATGAAATGGGCATTTGAGGAGTGGCGTCATTGGCTCGAGGGTGCTAAGCATCGTGTGGTGGTCTTGACTGATCACAAAAATCTGATGTATCTCGAGTCTGCTAAACGCCTTAATCCGAGACAGGCCCGCTGGTCATTGTTTTTCTCCCGCTTTGATTTTGTTGTCTCGTATTTACCAGGTTCAAAGAATGTGAAGGCCGATGCTCTTTCTAGGAGCTTTGTGCCTGATGCTCCTGGAGTCGCTGATCCTGTTGGTATTCTTAAAGATGGAGTTATCTTGTCAGCTATTTCTCCGGATCTGCGACGTGTGTTGCAGAGATTTCAGGCTGATAGGCCTGAGTCTTGTCCACCTGACAGACTGTTTGTCCCGGATAAGTGGACCAGCAGAGTCATTTCCGAGGTTCATTCCTCGGTGTTGGCAGGTCACCCGGGAATTTTTGGCACCAGAGATCTGGTGGCCAGGTCCTTTTGGTGGCCTTCCTTGTCAAGGGATGTGCGGTCATTTGTGCAGTCCTGTGGGACTTGTGCTCGAGCTAAGCCTTGCTGTTCTCGTGCCAGCGGTTTGCTCTTGCCCTTGCCTGTCCCGAAGAGACCTTGGACACATATCTCCATGGATTTCATTTCTGATCTTCCGCTATCTCAGGGCATGTCCGTTATCTGGGTGATATGTGATCGCTTCTCCAAGATGGTCCATTTGGTTCCTTTGCCTAAGCTGCCTTCCTCTTCCGATCTGGTTCCTGTGTTTTTCCAGAACGTGGTTCGTTTGCACGGCATCCCTGAGAATATTGTGTCAGACAGAGGATCCCAGTTCGTTTCCAGGTTCTGGCGATCCTTTTGTAGTAGGATGGGCATTGATTTGTCGTTTTCGTCTGCTTTCCATCCTCAGACTAATGGACAGACGGAGCGAACCAATCAGACTTTGGAGGCTTATTTGAGGTGTTTTGTCTCTGCTGATCAGGACGATTGGGTGACATTCTTGCCGTTGGCTGAGTTTGCCCTTAATAATCGGGCTAGTTCCGCCACCTTGGTTTCGCCTTTTTTCTGCAACTCTGGTTTCCATCCTCGCTTTTCTTCGGGTCATGTGGAGCCTTCTGACTGTCCTGGGGTGGATTCTGTGGTGGATAGGTTGCAGCAGATCTGGAATCATGTGGTGGACAACTTGAAGTTGTCACAGGAGAAGGCTCAGCGCTTTGCCAACCGCCGCCGCGGTGTGGGTCCCCGACTACGCGTTGGGGATTTGGTATGGCTTTCTTCCCGCTTTGTTCCTATGAAGGTCTCCTCTCCCAAATTTAAACCTCGTTTTATTGGGCCTTACAAGATATTGGAAATCCTTAATCCTGTATCTTTTCGTCTGGATCTTCCTGTGTCGTTTGCTATTCACAATGTATTTCATAGGTCCTTGTTGCGGCGGTACATTGTGCCTGTAGTTCCTTCTGCTGAGCCTCCTGCTCCGGTGTTGGTTGAGGGCGAGTTGGAGTACGTGGTGGAGAAGATCTTGGATTCTCGCCTCTCCAGGCGGAGGCTTCAGTACCTGGTCAAGTGGAAGGGCTATGGTCAGGAGGATAATTCCTGGGTGGTCGCCTCTGATGTTCATGCGGCCGATTTAGTTCGTGCCTTTCATGCCGCTCATCCTGATCGCCCTAGTGGTCGTGGTGAGGGTTCGGTGACCCCTCACTAAGGGGGGGGTACTGTTGTGAATTTGCTTTTTGCTCCCTCTAGTGGTTACTAGTTTTTTGACTCTGGTTTTTCTGTCATTCCTTTTATCCGCACCTGGGTCGTTAGTTAGGGGTGTTGCTATATAAGCTCCCTGGACCTTCAGTTCAATGCCTGGCAACGTAGTTATCAGAGCTAGTCTGCTGTGCTCTTGTCTACTGATCCTGGTTCCAGTTATATCAGCTAAGTCTGCCTTTTGCTTTTTGCTATTTGTTTTGTTTTTGTATTTTTGTCCAGCTTGTTCCAAATCTATATCCTGACCTTTGCTGGAAGCTCTAGGGGGCTGGTGTTCTCCCCCCGGACCGTTAGACGGTTCGGGGGTTCTTGAATTTCCAGTGTGGATTTTGATAGGGTTTTTGTTGACCATATAAGTTACCTTTCTTTATTCTGCTATCAGTAAGCGGGCCTCTCTGTGCTAAACCTGGTTCATTTCTGTGTTTGTCATTTCCTCTTACCTAACCGTCATTATTTGTGGGGGGCTTCTATCCAGCTTTGGGGTCCCCTTCTCTGGAGGCAAGAAAGGTCTTTGTTTTCCTCTACTAGGGGTAGCTAGATTCTCCGGCTGGCGCGTGTCATCTAGAATCAACGTAGGAATGATCCCCGGCTACTTCTAGTGTTGGCGTTAGGAGTAGATATATGGTCAACCCAGTTACCACTGCCCTATGAGCTGGATTTTTGTATTCTGCAGACTTCCACGTTCCTCTGAGACCCTCGCCATTGGGGTCATAACAGAAGGCCACCAGAAGGATCTAGCCACCAAATCTCTGGTGCCAAAAATTCCCGGATGACCTGCCAGAGTAGAAGAATGAACTTCCGAGATGACTCTAGTGGTCCACTCGTCAGGAACAAACAGTCTACCAGACGGACAACGATCAGGTCTATCCGCCTGAAATTCTTGCAAAGCACGTCGCAAATCTGGAGAGACAGCAGACAAAACCACTCCATCCTTAAGGACACCAGCAGGTTCAGAATTCCCAGGAGAGTCAGGCTCAAAACTCCTAGAAAGAGCATCTGCTTTCACTTTCCTAGAACCCGGTAAGTACGAGACCACAAAATTAAACCGGGAAAAGAACAACGACCAACGTGCCTGTCTAGGATTCAGGCGCCTGGCAGACTCCAAATAAATTAAATTCTTGTGATCAGTCAAAACTACCACCTGATGTCTGGCACCCTCAAGCCAATGACACCACTCCTCAAATGCCCACTTCATGGCCAAAAGCTCCCGATTACCAACATCATAGTTTGGCTCGGCGGCCGAAAATTTTCGCGAAAAGAACGCACAAGGTCTCATCACTGAGCAGTCGGAACTTTTCTGCGACAAAACCGCCCCCGCTCCGATCTCGGAAGCATCGACCTCAACCTGAAAGGGAAGAGAAACATCAGGCTGGCGCAACACAGCGGCAGACAAAAAGCGGCGCTTAAGCTCCCGAAAGGCCTCCACGGCAGCAGGGGACCAATTGGCAACATCAGCACCCTTTTTAGTCAAATCCGTCAGAGGTTTAGCAACGCCAGAAAAACCAGCTATAAATCGACGATAAAAATTAGCAAAGCCCAAGAATTTCTGGAGACTCTTCAGAGAAGTAGGCTGCGTCCAGTCGTAAATAGCCCGAACCTTGACAGGGTCCATCTCAATAGAAGAAGGGGAAAAAATATACCCCAAAAATGAAATTTTTTGAACCCCAAAAACACACTTTGAACCCTTTACACACAAAGAATTCTCCCGCAAAACCTGAAAAACCCTCCTGACCTGCTGAACATGAGACTCCCAGTCATCAGAAAAAATCAAAATATCATCCAAGTACACAATCATAAATTTATCCAAATATTCACGGAAAATATCATGCATTAAGGACTGAAAGACAGAAGGTGCATTAGAAAGGCCGAAAGGCATTACCAAATACTCAAAATGGCCCTCAGGCGTATTAAATGCGGTCTTCCACTCATCCCCCTGCTTAATTCGCACCAAATTATACGCCCCACGAAGATCAATCTTAGAGAACCACTTAGCCCCCCTTATGCGAGCAAACAAATCAGTCAGCAAAGGCAACGGATACTGATATTTGACTGTAATTTTATTCAAGAGACGATAATCAATACAAGGCCTCAGAGAGCCATCCTTTTTAGAGACAAAGAAAAAACCGGCTCCTAAAGGTGATGAAGAAGGACGAATATGTCCCTTTTCCAGGGACTCCTTAATATACTCGCGCATAGCAGCATGTTCAGGTACAGATAGGTTAAACAAACGATCCTTTGGAAATTTACTGCCAGGAATCAGATCTATGGCGCAATCACAATCCCTGTGAGGAGGGAGTGAACCAATCTTAGGCTCTTCAAAAATATCACGATAATCAGACAAAAATGCCGGAATCTCAGATGGAATAGATGACGAAATGGACACCATAGGAGTGTCCCCATGAGCCCCCCGACATCCCCAGCTTAACACAGACATAGCCTTCCAGTCAAGGACTGGGTTATGAGACTGTAACCATGGTAATCCAAGCACCAAAACATCATGTAAATTGTACAACACAAGGAAGCGAATCACCTCCTGATGGTCTGGAGTCATACGCATAGTCACTTGCGTCCAGAACTGTGGTTTATTACAAGCCAAAGGTGTAGAATCAATACCCTTCAGAGGTATAGGGACTTCCAGAGGCTCTAAATCAAACCCACAGCGCCTGGCAAAGGACCAGTCCATAAGACTCAGAGCGGCGCCAGAGTCCACATAGGCATCCACGGTAATAACTGATAATGAACAAATCAAGGTTACAGACAAAATAAATTTGGACTGTAAAGTGCCAATTGAAATGGACTTGTCAACCTTCCTAGTACGCTTAGAGCATGCCGATATAACATGAGCAGAATCACCACAATAGAAGCATAACCCATTTTTACGCCTATAATTCTGCCACTCGCTTCTGGACATAACTCTGTCACATTGCATTTTCTCTGGCGTCTCTTCAGAAGATACCGCCAAATGGTGCACGGGTTTGCGCTCCCGCAAACGCCGATCAATCTGAATTGCCATTGTCATGGACTCATTCAGACCTGTAGGCGCAGGGAACCCGACCATAACATCTTTAACGGCATCAGAAAGGCCCTCTCTGAAATTTGCCGCTAAGGCGCACTCATTCCACTGAGTAAGCACAGACCACCTACGAAATTTTTGGCAGTATATCTCCGCTTCATCTTGCCCTTGAGATAGGGCTATCAAAGCTTTTTCAGCTTGAATCTCCAAATTAGGTTCCTCATAAAGCAACCCTAAAGCCAGGAAAAACGCATCCACATTGAGCAACGCAGGATCCCCTGGTGCCAATGAAAATGCCCAATTTTGAGGGTCACCTCGCAGCAAAGAGATTACAATCTTAACCTGCTGGACAGGATCTCCTGAGGAGTGAGGTCTGAGAGAAAGGAATAATTTACAATTATATTTGAAATTCAAAAACCGAGATCTATCTCCGGAAAACACCTCTGGTGTAGGGATTTTAGGTTCAGAAATAGGAGCATGTATAACAAAATCTTGTAAATTTTGAACCTTCGTAGCAAGATTATTTAAACCTGCAGCCAAACTCTGAGGATCCATCTTTAAACAGGTGAGCTCAGAGCCATTCAAGGATTATAAGGAGAGAAAGGCAAAGGCTGTAATTAAAGCTGAAATACAACTGATCCAACTATGGAGCAAGCATAGAGGAAAAAGGGTAAAAAAAAAAAAAAAATTTACAGACTTCTTTTTTCTCTCCTTTCTTCTGCCAATAAGTTTAACACAGGCCAGTCATACTGTCATGGTTCCCAATGGCAAGGGAACGTAAGAAACATATAAGTAACGAACGAGCTCTCGGGTGATGGAAACTCGAGTTGACCGTGAGCTAAATCTACCACACAACTAACAGTAGCCAGGGAGCATACCTACGGCTTCCTATATGCCACGCGCCAGCCGGAGGACTAACTACGCCTGGTAGAGGAAAAAACAGACCTGGCTTACCTCTAGGGAAATACCCCAAAAAGAAAAAGTAAATATCCTCTTGAAAGATAATTATCAGCCACCATTTATATGTTCAGCAATAATATTTAGGGTGGAGTGATGTAAAATGCAACAGTACTATATTTTTGTGAAGTATCAGAACATGTATTTCCTGATCTGACAAATGTTCAGCATTTTAGAAATATTACCATCTCATCAGGGAAAAATCTGTCTTAGGGCAGTCTCACACGTCCAGATAATTCCGGTACCAGAAAAAAACGGTACCGGAATTATCCGTGTCCGTGTGCCCCTGCGTTTCTGTAGCACATCAGTGTGGCACACGTGTGCCTCCCGTGTGCTCACTGGGTACCACACGCACCGTGCAGGAGACAGCACTAAAGTTTAGCGCTGTCCCCTGCATCGTGCTGAAGCCGCGATTCATATCTTCTGTGCAGCAGCGTTTGCTGTAAAGAAGATATGAATAATCCATTTTTTTTAGTGGTATTAAGTGTTTAAAATAAAGCTCCATGTCCCCACCCCCTGTGCGCCCTCCCGCTGTTCTGAAAATACTCACCCGGCTCCCTCGTTGGCTGTCGCTGCTTCCGGTCCTGGCCGCACCTTCTACTGTATGCGGTCACGTGGGGTCGCTCATTTACAGTAATGAATATGCGGCTCCACCCCTATGGGAGGTGGAGCCGCATATTCATGACTGTAATCGGCGGCCCCACGTGACCGCATACAGTAGAAGGTGCGGCCAGGACCGGAAGCAGCGACATTTACGACGGTAACCAGGGTAAACATCGGGTTACTAAGCGCAGGGCCGCGCTTAGTAACCCGATGTTTACTCTGGTTACAAGCGAACGCATCGTTGGATCGGTGTCACACACACCGATCCAACGATGACAGCGGGAGATCCAGCGACGAAAGAAAGTTCCAAACGAGCTGCTACGACGTACGATTCTCAGCAGGATCCCTGTCATGGTTCCCAATGGCAAGGGAACGTAAGAAACATATAAGTAACGAACGAGCTCTTGGGTGATGGAAACTCGAGTTGACCGTGAGCTAAATCTACCACACAACTAACAGTAGCCAGGGAGCATACCTACGGCTTCCTATATGCCACGCGCCAGCCGGAGGACTAACTACGCCTGGTAGAGGAAGAAACAGACCTGGCTTACCTCTAGGGAAATACCCCAAAAGATGATAGCAGCCCCCCACATGTAATAACGGTGAATTAAGAGGAAAAGACATACACAGTATGAAAGTAGATTTAGCAAAGAGAGGTCCACTTACTAGATAGCAGAAGGATACAAAAGAGGACTTCACGGTCAACTGAAAACCCTTTCAAAAACCATCCTGAAATTACTTTAAGACTCCTGTGTCAACTCATGACACAGGAGTGGCAATTTCAGCCCGCAAGAGCTTCCAGCTACAGAGAATTACAAAAACTGCAAACTGGACAAAAGGTACAAAACAAAAGGACAAAGTCCACTTAGCTGATCAGCAGACTAGTAGCAGGAACATGCAACCGAAGGCTCTGGTTACAATGATGACCGGCAAGGAAATGACTGGAGAGCAAGGCTAAATAGGAAACTCCCAAACACTGATGGAAGCAGGTGAACAGAAGCAGCAAAGTGCAAACAAGTCACCAGTACCACCAGCAACCACCAGGGGAGCCCAAAAAGCGGATACACAACAGATCCCTGATCGCTGCTGCGTGTCAGACACAGCGATATCGTATGGATATCGCTGGAACGTCACGGATCGTACTGTCGTAGAGACAAAAGTGCCACTGTGAGATGGTACCCTTACATAGGAGCTGAGCTGCAGTATCTGAGAGCAGTGAACAGATCTGTGCTCTTTGGTTCCCTTCACTATTTACATTTAGCCACCACCAGCATTATAAAAATAGCTGAGCAGTGGGGTTTCCAGATGTTGGATTACACCCATCTGATATTGATCATTTATTAAGAGAGGTTATCAATATCTTAAGCTCAAAAATCACAATTACTTAATGTCCATGTCTTACCACCATTTATTTTTAGGTCCTGCATTATGTTTACTGATTTCTATGGAGCATGGATTAACAGGTCATGGGACAACCCCTTTAAGTAACAGATTTGTTGGAATAATGCTTATTATTGTATATATTGCAGCAACTACTACTTACTGCTGTTTAATGGTGCCTGAGTTTCTGTCTCCAGCAATAGCTAAGATCCTAAGCTATAAGAAGAACCAGTTGTAATCTTTTTTCCTGAATAACCCGTGAATGGCCAAACATTTTTAAAAAGTTTGGTTCAGGTACTCGAACTCAAACCCCATTCAGATGAATGGAGGGGCCCAGACATTCATTGTTTTCCTCACTGTCATCTGTGTGACAGTGTCAGAAACACAGGCTCTGATCGGCAGTAAGTTCATTACTGCCAGTCAGAGTGCTGTGGTTCCCACACTGTCAGATGACAGCATGTGAACCATCAGCTGTGACCGGCGGTAAAAAGAGTACTGTGCCATTCACAGGTGTTGGCTGACGAGAGTGCTACTCTCATCATCCTACACATGCTCTCGGTAATAGCAGCGAGAGCAAGCGTGGCTGATGAGAGTATTCATCAATTGGCACCTGCAGTAAATAAATTTGAAAAATTACATAGATTCCCATCTATTTTTGATAACCAGAGCAGGTAAAGCTGACTACTGTGGGATGCAACCCCCAGTTGTCAGCTTTATATTGGCTGGTTATGGAAAATGAAGTAAATAGAGTGGTTTTAATAATAGAGAAGTTTAAATAATTAAAAAAACGGTGTGGGGCTCCCCCCATTTTTGACAACCAGCTAAGCTAAAGCAGACAGTTGGGGGCTGGTAGTCATAGACTGGGAAGGTGCCATGGATATTGATTGGCCCTCCTCAGCCTAAAAATCGCAATCATCAACTGGCGCTTTGCTCAGTTCTTCCCACTTGCCCTGGTGCGATGGTAAGTGGAGTAATATTTGTGGGGTTGATGTCACCTTTGTAATATCAGCTTACATCAAGTCCACAGGTTAGTAAAGAAGAGATGTCTAAAAGACACCCCTACTACTAAATCCACAGTGGTACTGTAAAAATACTCAGCCAGAATAAAGTCCTTTAATTGAAAGAAAGACAGACTCCTTAATTTTAAAAGAAAACTCCCCACTCTCTTTTACCCATTTATTCACAAAAAAAATAAGGAAAGATATACTCACCTTTCTAAAAATAATCAATCTATGCCTATGTCCCACTGTAAAAGACAAAAATTAATAAAACACAATATTCCTCACTGATAAATTATCAGCAGAAAGGTGAGTATAACTGCTTTTTATTTTTTGTGAATCAAGGGATAAAACAGGGGGTGGAGTTTTTATTTAAAATAAAGGAGTATGTGTCTTTCAATCAAAGGGCTATATTCTGTCTGTGTATTTTTAAAATTAGACTATGTATTAATAGGGGTGACTTGATGTCATTTGACATTACAAAGCTGACATCAACCCCATAGCTATTACCCCACTTGTCACAGCACCAAGACCAGTGGAAAGAGCCAGGCAAAGTGCCAGAATTAGTGCATCTAATAGATGTGCCTTTTCTGGGTCAGCTGCAGGCTGCTTTTTTTTAAACTGGGGAGGGCCAATATTCATTGCCCCTTACCAGTATGAGAATACCAGTCCCCAGCTGTCTGCGTTAGCTTGGCTGGTTGTCAAAAATGGGGGGGACCCCATGCTATTTTTTAAAACTGTTTATTTAAATAATTAAAAAATACGATGTTCGGATCCCTCTATTGTTGATAACCTGCCAATATAAAGTTGACAGCTGAGGGTTGCAGCCCACAGTTATCACCTTTACCTATGGTGGTTACCATGCCATTTTGTATTTATTAATTTATTGCACAAGCGTCGGCTGGTGAATACTACCAGCATTGAACGCCTGCTCTCACTGCTACTATCGAGAGCAGGTGTAGGATGATGAGAACAGTACTCTTATCAGCAGATGCCTGTGACCAGGGGGAACCTTTTTACCGCTGGTCAAAGCTGCTGGCTTACATGCTGTCATCTGGCAGCGTCGAAACCGCAGCGCTCTGACCAGTGGTAACAAACGTGTTAATATCTTAAGAATGGCTGAAAATTTTAATAAGTTGTAATTTGCAAAATTGCTTGTATTTGTGAGCACTATCTGACAGTACTGATTTTTGAAGATGGGCATAACCCTTTAATTTAAAGGAAATAGTTTATTTTTTCACAGTGGTGTATGATTAGGTAGTTTTTCATAGAATCTGGGAATTTGGATTCGGCTTTAGCTCAGTCTCTACTCACATGGTTTTTTATGAGTCCCTCAAAAGATATATATTTTTTATTATTATTATTTTTACCTGAATTCAACATTTATAGCCAAAAGACAGAGTCATTTTTCTCCTCTCAGATCCTCCTGGCAGACAATAGTTTAAACAAGTGCTTTGTATTGCAGGTGTTAAAACTCCAAGGACCCTTGTCAGATATCAGATGCAGACATCAGAGAAGAGAGAGTGAATTCTTGCGCTGGGTCCCAATGGTTATAAATCACAGGCTTTTGTGATTCTGACAGACTGCAATACTAGATGCTCAGAGCAGAAACAGCAACCGCTGGGGCTTGATCCTAACCCAAACACTGCTAATACATGACCCAAATGAGATGTTATCAATGCTGCTTTGTGGCTTGCTGTCAAACATAGGGAATGTGCACTGATAAACTCGGCCTAATATTTATGAACTGAGGTGTTATGTCACCAAGAGGAATGCATCACTGGCTAAGATCTCCTCTTAAAACTGCGCCCAGCTAATAGCCGATGAGATAATACAATGGTGCTTCAGTGAACGAACAGGTTGATATAAACATTCTAATATAATGGGTTGTAAAATGCATTCATTGTGTAAAGAAATTGGTTAACAAAAAATTGCGCCAGCTAGCGTTTGAAATGCGTCACTTTTTTTCCATCCACCCATCCAATATTGCTATGTTTTAAGAATGTTCTAATAAGGAAAATGTTTTTATTATTATCATCCAGGAACTGGAACAACCACCATTTTTTTCTTTTACTTTTCCACCTACAGCCTGAATGTGGTTTCGAATAAACTTTACATCCCTGATGCGGCGGTGAGCTGGCTTTTTTCTTAAGAAATTTTTAAAGCACTTGTGTTACTCTGCTACAATATTGTAATTGTCCCCTACATGAGGCAGTAATAGACAGGACAGCTGTTCCTAATTCAACTGCCGTAAAGGGGTTTTCCCATGAATAAAGTTAATTTTAATCAACATTTTAATCAATAGCTCTTTCAATAATAATTAGTCCATCCATTGGATGTGTGTTTTTTTGGTTTTTTTTAGTGTTCCTGTGCTGAGATAATCTTATAAATGTGCCCCTGCTGTGTTCTGTGTAATATCTGTGTCTGACCGTACAGGAACATGTTCTGATCATACCACAGCTCCTGGGCAGAGGAGGAAGCAAAAGAGTATACTGACAGGACAGCACAGGATCACAGCTGATTCCTTCTGTGAAGTAAAATATTGCTTTAAAAACAGGCAGGGAAATGTTTTACCTCCCAGAAAGAATCAGCTGTGATCCTGTGCTGTCCTGTCTGTATACTCTCTTTTGCTTACCCCCCTGGCCAGAAGCTGTGGTATGATCAGACCATGTTCCTGCACGGTCAGACACAGCCATTAAACATTTATAAGATTTTCTCAGCACATGAACATTTAATAAAACCCACATCCAATTGTGGGACTAATTATTATTCCAAGATCTATTGATTAACATGTGCTTTGTTTGTGGGACAACCATATAAGCCTAATTCAGACATCAGTGTTTTCATATACAGGAAAAACTGACTAAGTATCATAAATTATTTCGGTCATAGTTTCATCTGAGTTGTATAAGGCTACTTTCACACATCAGGTTTTTTGCATCAGACACAATCCGGCGAATGTTGGAAAAAACTGATCGGGCGCAGATTGTGAAAAACTGATGCGACGGATCCGTTTTTTCTACGGATCCAACTAGCATATCCAGATAATTGGATTAAAAAAAAAATTGGAGCGTGCTCAGTTTTCCGTCATTTTCCGGATCCGGCACCTTCCGGCTACCATAGGCTTCCATTCTAGCAAACAGCCGGAAGCGCTTCCGGCTTTTTCGCCGGAGACAAAAAACGTTGCAAAAAAATGTTGCTATGGAAGTTTTTTACAGAAACTGGAAACAGCAAATTTGCCGGATCCGGCGAATACCGGACGAAACGCAATGTCATCCGGCGCAATCCGGCACTAATACAAGTCTATGGGGAAAAAAAAGGATTCGGCGGCAACATTCGCCGGATCCGTTTTTTTTAAATTTAGCCGAATTGAGCCTGACAGCGAAAACCTGATGTGTGAAAGTAGCCTTAGAGGTATGTCCCAGTTTCATCAGTTTTTCTCATACATGAAAAAAACAGAAGCTCCTCCACCTTCTACTACCTAACAGTCTGTGAAGGTCAGACCGGACTCAGGTGGTATCTGAGTGCTGTATAATTTTTTTCATGAACCTATAGACTTAACGTACCTTCACACTAAACGATATCGCTAGCGATCCGTGACGTTGCAGCGTCCTGGCTAGCGATATCTTTGTGTTTGACAGGCAGCAGCGATCAGGATCCTGCTGTGACATCGTTGGTCGGAGAAGAAAGTCCAGAACGTCGCTGGATCTCCCGTAGACATCGCTGGATCGGTGTGTGTGACACCGATCCAGCGATATCTTCACTGGTAACCAGGGTAAACATCGGGTTACTAAGAGCAGGGCCGCGCTTAGTAACCCGATGTTTACCCTGGTTACCAGCGTAAACGTAAAAAAAAAAAAAACACATACTCACATTCCGGTGCCCGGCGTCTGCTTCCCTGCACTCCTCCTGCATCCTGTGTAAGTGCCGGCCGTAAAGCAGAGCGGTGCCATCACCGCTCTGCTCTGTGGGAGATGCCGGAGATGTTCGGCGCTGACACAGGATGCAGGAGGAGTGCAGGGAAGTGGACGCCGGGCACCGGAATGTGAGTATGTGTTTTTTTTTTTACGTTTACGCTGGTAACCAGGGTAAACATCGGTTTACTAAGCGCGGCCCTGCGCTTAGTAACCCGATGTTTACCCTGGTTACCCGGGGACTTCGGCATCGTTGGTCGCTGGAGAGCTGTCTGTGTGACAGCTCTCCAGCGACCACACAACGACTAAACAGCGACGCTGCAGCGATCGGCATCGTTGTCTGTATCGCTGCAGCGTCGCTTAGTGTGAAGGTACCTTTACATCGCTGATGTTGATCCAACACTCGGATGAATATGGGACATGTCTCCCCGATTTTGTGCTAACCACTCAGTCAGTGAAAAATTACAGACATTTAAATGACTCAGTTCACTGAGAAACACGGATAACACTCATACACAAAAAAATGGATGTCTGAATAAGACCTTAGGTCTCAATCAGACGTGAGTGATTTTTCTGGTACTCAAAAAAAAACATTTTGCACTGCTGCAGCTTGTATTTGGCTCTTAAGATAAATATCCAAGGATGTGCTCTTCTCCTGTTCCGAGTATTCTGGTTTTTTTTTTCTTTCTTTCTTTTTTTTTAAACCTGCCATATAATTCCAGAGATATGTTTTTTTTTAATTTAGTGCTCATTTTTATAGTCTTTCCAATGGGGCGTTTCGGATAGGGTAATAATATAGACACCTGCATTATTACGAAATACCAGTGAATGTTCAATGTCTCCAACATCATGTCCTCCTATCTGAAACTGAACCTGTCAAAAACTGAACTCTTTGTGTTTCCTCTCTCTACTAACATACCTATGCTTGACATTGCCATTTCCGTGTGTGGTTCTACTATTACCCCCCAACAACATGCCCGCTGCCTTGGGGTCATACTTGATTCCGAGCTTTCATTCACCCCCCCACATCCGATCACTGGCTCGATCTTATTATCTGCACCTCAAAAACATTTCTAAAATTTGACCTTTTCTTACTTTAGACTCTGCAAAAACTCTTAGGCTAGGTTCACATTGCGTTAGGGCAATCCGTTTAGCGCATAGCGCTAGCGGGTTGCGCTAACGCAATGCTTACCTAGGGTCCGCGTTCGGCGTCCCCGCTAGCGCAGATCCCCGATCTGCACTAGCGAGGAACGGACCTCGGGCGCGCCGCGGACGCTGCAAGCAGCGTCCGAGGCGCGTCACAGAAGAACGGCACATCACTAGCGTGAGCCGAAAAAGGCACGCGCTAGTGATGCACTGCAGGAGAAATTTACATTGCTGTCAATGGGCACGCTAACGGACCCGTTGCACGGCGTTAATTGCGACATTTTCGCCGTGCAACGCTGTCCGTTAGCGTGCACACATTAACGCAATGTGAACCCAGCCTTACTGTTTCTCTTATTCATTCTCATTATTATTTATTCATTCATTCATTATAACTCTCTACTAATTGGCAGCCAGGATTATATTCCTCACCATTGCCTCTACCTTGTGCCAGTCATTGCACTGGTTACCCATCCACAACAAACACTGGCAATGGGGGAAATTTTATTCTATGTATTTATATTTACTCTCGAATGACTTTTATACTTCTTTAAACTCCAGTATCAGACACAACAGTAGATATGGTGCTATGCCTGGGAGAACAATAAAGAGGAATCTTGGGAGCGTTCTGCTATTCAGCATGCAGGATGGTGAGGAATTTCAAATGAAAAAGCTAATAATTGTAATTACATATCTAATAAAGAACAAGTAAAGGCAATTCCCGCTGGTTCTCATGAACTGATCCCTTAACCTTTACTCTGCTGGGAAATGTCACAAAAATGAAACTCGTTGGACCTCAGCGACACTGAAAAAGGTTACAGGAATGGTTTTAGGAGAATAGCAGCTGCGAGCGACAGAGAGGATGGAGAAGGTGGCAGAGTTATCACTACTCTGGGGAACACATGGAGCGCGTCGGGACATGGTGACCTTCCACTGGAGGTCAGTGGGGGCCATGGGAAGACAGGTGTGACATCGCCGTGTCACCATTCCTAATGTACAGTGTCACATACTCCATGTGTGAGCGTCAGTAATGAGATCCAGGCCCCATACATGCACTTACTCAAGTGGAGAAGGAGCTTTAATGATATTGCTGTAAAAATAATCTCCTAATTACCGACCTATTCGTGTTATTCTGCTGAGTAAAGATATACGGGGGCTGTAATGTATCTCCAAAAGTGAATGTATTATAAGGAGTGACCATGGGAAGGAAGCGGGAGATCAGTTTTTATTTCTGTCTTTCCTCCCGAGTATAAATAAAATGCGTAATAGCATCGAATTTCTACAGAGGACCTCAATGCACCTGCATGCTATTAATAACCTAAAATTATGGCACGCATCCAATGTATCAGTGCACAGGCATGCAAACAATGCACTGGTATCAAGCAAGGACTTTAGTGTCAGGTAGACATGCATTTCTTCCAAGCTCCAACAAAAAATTATTTTGCATGTGTTCCCATTTAAAAGAATTAACTCAAGTTTAAACATGACTGCTAATCTCTGGTCCTCAGGAAAGAGTATGTGTTATCTGAAAATTACCTTTTGTTTACATTTTTGTTGATTTTTTTTAAATTTTCTATATCACTATCCATATTTAAAAAAAATCATAACTAGTGTTGAGCAATACCTTCCGATACTTGAAAGTATCGGTATCGGATAGTATCGGCCGATATCCGAAAAATATCGGATATCGCCGATACCGATACCAGATACCAATACAAGTCAATGGGACACAAGTATCGGAAGGTATCCTGGATGGTTCCCAGGGTCTGAAGGAGAGGAAACTCTCCTTCGGGCCCTGGGATCCATAATCATGTGTAAAATAAAGAATAAAAATAAAAAATAGGGATATACTCACCCTCTGACGCGCCCTGGTAGTAACCGCTGTAACCGGCAGCCTCCGTTCCTAAGAATGAGCGCCTGAAGGACCTTCGATGACGTCACGGCTTGTGATTAGTCGTGTGAGCGCTCATGTGACCGCTCACGCGACCAATCACAAGCCGCGACATCATCGAAGGTCTTTCACCCCTGCATTCTTAGGAACGGAGGCACCGCTAAGAGCAGGGGCCGCCGGACGGGTGAGTATATCAATATTTTTTATTTTTATTATTTATTTTATACATGAATATGGATCCCAGGGCCTGAAGGAGAGTCTCCTCTCCTCCAGACCCTGGGAACCATACGCACCGCACACTTCCGATTCCGATTTCCGATATCACAAAAGTATCGGAACTCGGTATCGGAATTCCGATACCGCAAGTATCGGCCGATACCCGATACTTGCGGTATCGGAATGCTCAACACTAATCATAACACCTTACAATTTTCTCTCCTACCGCTGAGCCACTTAGAGGCTGATACTTTCTTTTCTGCAGGGATCACTTTTCAGCAGTCATTATCATCACAGGCAGGATTATATTAAAAGAAAACACATGATTACATTATTATTTTTTTTATTATGCTTTTCTGATGTTGTGCCATCATATTCTGCAGCGCTTTACAGACATTGCCCTCACTATTCCCATTGGGGCTCACAATCTAAATTCCCTATTAGTGTGATGATGATGATCACTCAAGATGCAAGACACCAGAAGTCAATAGAAGAATATCTATGGGCAAACCAACAATGAAGTCACTGGACAAGGTCTTCAAATGGAGGAACATTTCACTGGCGACAAAGACACGGCTCGTACACTGTCTGGTCTTTTTCGTGGTAACATACGGATGCGAAACATGAACTATAAAGAAAAAATACAAAAGAATAGATGTCTTCTGAATGTGATGCCGGAGAAGGATGTTATTAATATCATAGATGGCAAGAAAAACAAACAAATCAATTTTGGAGCAAATCAAGCCAGACATGTCACTGGAAGCAAGGATGACCAAGCTACGCCTTGCCTACTTTCGACACATCATACAAAGAGAGCAATCACTGGAGAAGTACATAATGGTCGAAAGAATAGAAGGAACAAGGCGAAGAGGAAGACGAGCAACTTGATGGCTTGATACAATCAAGATAACGGCGGTGAAGACCCTGGTGGACCTATCTAGGCTAGTACAAGATCGACCTTCTGACGGATCACCCATCCATCAAGTCGCCATGACTCAAGATCGAGCCAAGGATTGTTAAATAATAATAATGTCTTTAGGGTGTGGGAGGAAACCCACACAAAACACATGGGAAGATCAGATAAACTTGCAGATGTTGTCATTGGTTGGGATTTAGACCTAGCTTGGCAAATAAAGAGAGCTAAGCGCTGAGCCTCCATGCTGTCCATCCTCTTCACAATAGAAAATGGTCACATCTCTGTTGTGAATTCTGTTTTTGGCTCCCTCTGGTGGCTACTGGTGGTACTGGCTTACTTTTGTCTGTTATTTCCAGTGCACCTGTTCCCATCAGGAATTGGGAGTTTCCTATTTAGTTTGGCTTCTCAGTCATTCTAGTGCCAGCAATCAATGTTACCAGAGCACCTCTGTTGCTTGGAATTTTGTCCAGAAGTGAACGGCAGAATTATAGGCGTAAAAATGGGTTGTTCCTTCTGTTGAGCCTCCTGCTCCTGTGCTGGTGGAGGGTGAATTGGAGTATGTTGTGGAAAAGATTTTGGACTCTCGCGTTTCCAGACGGAGACTTCAATATTTGGTTAAATGGAAGGGATACGGTCAGGAAGATAATTCTTGGGTGACTGCCTCTGATGTTCATGCCTCTGATTTGGTCCGCGCCTTTCATAGGGCGCATCCAGATCGCCCTGGTGGTTCTCATGAGGGTTCGGTGCCCCCTCCTTAAGGGGGGGGTACTGTTGTGAATTCTGTTTTTGGCTCCCTCTGGTGGCTACTGGTGGTACTGGCTTACTTTTGTCTGTTATTTCCAGTGCACCTGTTCCCATCAGGAATTGGGAGTTTCCTATTTAGTTTGGCTTCTCAGTCATTCTAGTGCCGGCAATCAATGTTACCAGAGCACCTCTGTTGCTTGCTACCTGCTCCAAGTCTGCAATTCAGCTAAGTTGGATCTTTTGTATTTTTGTGTTTGTTTGTCCAGCATGCATTAATATTCTCTTGCTGCTGGAAGCACTAGTGATCTGAAATTACTACTCCGGTGTCATGAGTTGATATCGGAGTTAAGGTAATTTCAGGATGGCTTTTTAGGGTTTTGAGGTGACCGCGAAGTCCTCTTTCGTATTTTCTGCTATCTAGTCAGAGGGCCTCTCTTTGCTGAACCTATATTCATACTGCGTACGTGTTTTCCTTTTACCTAACCGTTATTATATGTGGGGGGCTACTATCACTTTTGGGGTTTCCCTGGAGGCAAGTCAGGTCTGTGTATTCCTCTACTAGTAGTAGATAGATCTCCGGCTGGTGCGAGACGTCTAGGGATAAAACGTAGGCACGCCCCCCGGCTACTATTATTTGTGTGTTAGGTTCAGCATCGTGGTCATCTGAGATTCCATCTTCCTAGAGCTAGTCCGTTTTTGCCTGAGTCCCTGCCATTGGGAATCATGACACATCTCACCCCAACCTGCACAAAAACTTCTGCAAAGATCACAGAACATGCCTAGAAAACTCTACCATAGAAATAAATATACATCTCTTGTCATTTGGTACATGTAGCTGCTTCAAATGCTATAACAGCAAGGTAGGTAAGATTGTTACCTTCATTGGCTTGGAGAGAAGATAGAACCAAAGAAGTCTAAAATCAGAAAATTAAAGCCGATTAGAACAAAATAATATTTTTTAGTAAAATAATATATATATAGGTGATACATACACTTCAATGGATTTAGATAGTGTATCGTACAGATAGACACCTATGGGCTCATACACTATAACTCCATATGCCTTCATTTTTATACAGAGGTACACTATGGATATTTTCCTCACATATTCATATGGAATTCATTCAAATTAAAATTGTGCTATGATCCAACACAAACTATGTTATGAGTTGCATGGAGTGCCAACAACTCTGTGACACGAAGCCATAGAGGCTTTGTGTGCCAGAATACACAATATGGGCCTTTGGCAAGTGCATCAGGCTTTTTTCTGATCTGAACTTAGCATATAAGATTCTCATTTTTGACTGAGCACTAAGATGTCACTTAAAGCACCACTCCAGTGTGTTTTTTTTATTTCAGCGCTGGAGTGATGCTTCTAATGTAAGTTCCCTGATCCTAGTATTATAATTATCAGTCACCATCTTTAGCTCTTCCCAACATCGCTCCAGTCCTGCGACACCATCTTGTGACCACAACATCTGACTTATCGGAAGTGAGGGGTAATGGTCACACGCTCTCAGTGTAAGTCTATGAGAGTCTCATTCTGGCTCATTCTAGTCTCATTCTGGATCTCATAGACTCACATTGAGTTGTGACTTCTGGATCGCACAGAAAACCCTGGAGCGATCTGGCAGGTCACAAACTGCAGAAGGCCAACCGTAGTGGTGCAGATAAAAGATGAAGACGGTGGCAGGCAAATATGAGAGTAAGGGCAGGGAACGCAGATTAGTGACACCACTCCAGCGCTGCAATAAAAAAAAAACCTCTGGAGTGGTGATTTAAGTTTGGCATAAAATAAAATGTTGCATCTAGGCTCAGATCCAAGTAAGTTTCTGAGTATAATCATGCCCTCTGATGCCCGACGGAAATCAAAATGAGTATTTTAGCTCACTTGGTTTCAGTTGGGGGAGTAGGCAAACGTACCGGGCATTCCTTATGGTGAATTTTCTGTTTGGCAGTAGAATATTTTGGTGACTGCAGGATCTGACTACACAAGGTTTGTTTGTATTCTGTAACCATGGAGAGTTCTCTGATTATTTTCTTTTTATTTTAGATGTCACAACTACAGCGCATAGCAATGCTGCAGTCAATCACTGAGCTCAGAGGCTCTGCTGATGTAGATGACACCAGGTGCTGACATCAGTGATTTGCTGCAGTGATGATGTGTGCTGTAATTGTAACTGTAAAGAAAGACATGCACGAGAGGAGATGGGGGATATGGATATCCCCCCGCCATCACCAATCTATGATGGAGTTACATAGTCACAGCACAGCTCTCTGGCGCCCCCCTTACCCTCAGGTCAGGCAGAGAACTACACCTAGGATAAGTAGTTGCCGTTGAGGCTGCCCTGTCACGTACTGGTTATCGGAGCACTCTACAGTGAGGGCAGCATTTATATCACCAGTCCCAGGCCAGGAATATATATATAATCTTCCAATCTGTCACTGCCAGGATCCCCCAATAACACCAGAACGGTATGCTGCCACCAGTTCCTAGTTAGATATAAGCCCAGTCCGTTAACAAGCTTATATCGGGTCAGAAGCCAACGCCAGGTAGCGTATAAGTACTAGCCGGACTCACGGATGTGGGAAATTGGGTTTCTAGATAAAAGAGCAGCCCAAAATTTATTGATATTTTAATTGCCGAAAGGCGCACTAGAAACCACAAATATATACAGAGTAATATACAGAGATTACAGCCAGAAGTACAGATAAAAGTAGTGTACAGGTTGGGGATAGCAGTTAGCTGTATGTGTCACATACCATTTCTTATGCCTTGTGGATGGAGGGAGGCATAAGAGGGAGGGAGGCTCTAGTATTTACAGGCACCTTCTTAGTTTCTGGTCCATCCCCACACGTGACGTGACACGGCTTCCATGGCAGAACAATGATAAAATCTAAATGTGTGTGGCTAGCGTTTAACCCCTAGCTCACCCCCTCCCATATTTGCCACCGCCCTGCTGGGTTGTACTGAATTCTCCCTTGATCTCCTAGCTGAAATAATTCCTAATATCCAGGATGGGTCATAACTTCCCAGGGGGAGGTCCAAATGGGATGACTGATGTCTCAACGGGTTTGTTGGTGCTGGACCGATACAGAGAGTCCAAACTTGGGTCGGCAAAGAGGTTCTGGAGAGCCAGTCTCGATAGCTTGAAATCCGGGACAGCTAGAGAAATATGAGATGCAGGGGTGGGAGCGGAGGGCTCCCAGGGTTCTGGTGGTATATTAGACTTAACCTTGAGATTCACGTTACTCTCATAATTTATCTATAGGTGTCGGTGCCCAAGTGTCTAGAGTTTCATGGTATGGCAAAGTTCTGTTCTTGTTGGGATCTGTGTACTTTTCCCAAGGGTTGGGGGGTCACTTCAGGAGTGGAGAAGATATCTGGACAATATATTGGGCCTGAATTCATAAATCCAAAATGGAGTCTCCCTCATTCCTCACAGTAACGTACTACTAAAACCAAAGCACAGAGAGCCCACGCGGGATCTGGAAACGGTGATTACTAGCTATGTTTTTTATTTTTCAACTATGCCAAGCAGCAGTGGATCGGTGCGCTAGATGCAACAACAGTGTAAGTAATGCCTATTTTGCCTATTCTATTTTCAACCTGTGCCCTCACATTTTATTTACAGAAAACCCTTTTAAAGCCTTTTGCATTAAATCAATGTCCATTACGATCCGCTACAAAATTGAAGAAAAATATATTTCTGTAGCCATTATATTCTGTATGTCTATGAGTATCCTGTAAGTAGATAGTGATTGATTTCACAGTCAGGGAAAACACACATGGTGATCAGCCTACTCCTGGGAGAATATCATGTTATGTCCTTTATTACTGGACAATTGTTTTAGTACCGACCCCTAAAAAAGTCTTTTCTCATACCCCCCCACGCTGCTGTTCTATCCGAGTTTCCACCAACTCAACCATCTGAAGAAAATTACGAGTAATCAAACCACTTTCTTACTTTAGATTCACATTAATAACATGTCAGCTTTAATGAGGAAAAAATGTGGAGCTGAGCGTTGTATATTTTTTCTCTTCTTTCCTTTATTTTTTCCCGTCATTGTCCAGCCAGTCTGCTGCCATATTATAAATAATCTGTAGGTGACCTTTGTGTAACTCGGTGCATTATCCGCTGTGATCTCGTCCTACTTAACTGTACAAACCAAACACTAGGATACAAATAATATGGGAAAGGAAGAAGAATAACAGTATAAAAAAAGACAAAATGAACCTTAATATACCTCATTTTGAGACCTGTTGCAGTTCATTGTAAACCTTTATCTTACATGTTTTGTAGGCACAGCACTAATTGGCATACTGACGGAGCCATATAAACCATTCCTTCGTGTATACATTTCTGCAAAAGACATACTGCCTCAATTAAACGTCTTCCGTCAGTTAATGGCCGCCCCCGATAGACCGGAATAAATGACTTGGTATTAAATAACAGAACATTAACATTGGACACTAATGATATTGGAAGATTCCACAGATATGTATACACAAATAATTGCCTGTATGTTTTCTTTCTAATTTGACGCAGATTAGCCCCTTTGGGGACATTTGTCTCTATCACTGATGGAAATAATACATGCCCATCATTAGCTGTCAGTGAAGGCAACGATTTTAAAGGCTCAAACTAAATGTACGAGAAAGACTGCGGTGAACTAAATTCTCACAGAAAAGGGATGCAACTATAGGAGACACAAAAGGGTCGCAATCCTAAAATGGCACAAAATAAGCCCTCTACCCTATAAGAGAACATTAGTACTTGTGATACTTGGACAGATTTTTTCAACATAATCCAGAAGTTACAACATTATCACGGAATATAAAATGCAATGAACTGACTGTCTACACCTTGTGTCCCTGACATATATACTTCTTTAAGATAATCTGACGGCACAATTCTCCCCCATATCAAAGTGGTCGTGTTGCTCCCTGAAAGAAAACATCATCCATAATGTTGCAATCTGTTACTCGCTCACTGAAAAATAGCTGTTTTACTTATTATGCAAATTAGTCTTAAGTGCTCTGGGTGTAGCAAAGAACTTGTCAAGCTTCTGCCTTCTCAGCTCCACTTTTCTTTGCTTGAGTGACAGCTCACTGGCTGGACAACACAGCATGTAAGCTAACAATCAAGCAGAAGAAGGTTGTGGCTTAGCGATAAGTAGAGAAAGGAATGCAGACACCTGGGAAGTGCTTTGATACTCCAAGAGCACTTATGTCTCATTTGCAAATTAATTAAAACAGTAATATTATGGTCAGAGAGACACAGGTTGCATGAGATAGGGCTCATTCACACATCAGTTTTTCAAGTAATAGTGCAATTGTACCTATGACAGTTGTGGTGCAGTGACCCATGTTACATCCAGGGGGCTGTTATGACCCCAATGGCAGAGGGTCTCAGGAATAATTGCTAAGTCTGCAAACACAGAAAACCAGCTCATAGGGCAGTGGTAACTGGGCTGACCATATATCTAATCCTAGCACCACAAATACCAGCAGCCGGGGAACGTTCCTACGTTGATCCTAGACGTCTCGCGCCAGCCGGAGAACTACCTAACCCTAGAAGGGAAAAGAAAGACCTTTCTTGCCTCCAGAGAAAATACCCCAAAAGTTGGATAGAAGCCCCCAACAAATAATAACGGTGAGGTAAGAGGAAAAGACAAACATAAGAATGAGCTAGGTATTTAGCAAAGAGAGGCCCACTAGCTAATAGCAGAATATAGAAAGATAACTTATATGGTCAGCAAAAATCCTATCAAAAATATCCACACTGGAAATTCAAGAACCCCCGAACCGTCTAACGGCCCGGGGGGAGAACACCAGCCCCCTAGAGCTTCCAGCAAGGTCAGGAATCACATTTAGTACAAGCTGGACAAAAATGAGAGCAAGCAAATAACCCAAAAAACAAAGAAGCAGGACTTAACTTAATTTTGCACGAACCAGGACCAGCAGATAGGAGCAAACAGAATGTGTCTGATTACAACGATGCCAGGCACTGGACTAAGGTTCCAGGAGGTTTATATAGCAACACCCCTGAACTAACGACCCAGCTGGGTGCAAACTGAGGGAAGAAAATCCCAGAGTCATATCACTAGTAACCACAAGAGGGAGCCAAAAAGTCTAATTCACAACAGTACCCCCCCCTTAAGGAGGGGTCACCGAACCCTCACCAAGACCACCAGGGCGATCAGGATGAGCAGCGTGAAAGGCACGAACTAAATCGGCCGCATGCACATCAGAGGCAACCACCCAGGAATTATCCTCCTGACCATAGCCCTTCCACTTGACCAAATACTGAAGCCTCCGTCTGGAGAGACGAGAATCCAAGATCTTCTCCACCACGTACTCCAATTCGCCCTCAACCAACACCGGAGCAGGAGGCTCAGCAGAAGGAACCACAGGCACAAAGTAGCGTCGTAACAAAGACCTATGGAACACGTTGTGAATGGCAAACGAAACCGGAAGATCCAAGCGAAAGGACACTGGATTAAGGATTTCCAATATCTTGTAAGGACCGATGAAGCGAGGCTTAAATTTAGGAGAGGAGACCTTCGTAGGAACAAATCGAGAAGACAGCCACACCAAATCCCCAACACGAAGTCGGGGACCCACACCGCGGCGGCGGTTGGCAAAACGCTGAGCCTTCTCCTGTGACAATTTTAAGTTGTCCACCACATGATTCCAGATCAGCTGCAACCTATCCACCACAGAATCACCCCAGGGCAGTCAGAAGGCTCCACATGTCCCGAGGAAAAACGAGGATGGAAACCAGAGTTGCAGAAAAATGGCGAAACCAAAGTAGCGGAACTAGCCCGATTATTAAGGGCAAACTCAGCCAACGGCAAGAAGGTCACCCAATCATCCTGATCTGCCGAAACAAAACACCTCAAGTAAGCCTCCAGAGTCTGATTAGTTCGCTCAGTTTGTCCATTAGTCTGAGGATGAAAGGCAGACGAGAACGACAAATCAATGCCCATCCTAGCACAAAAGGATCGCCAGAACCTGGAAACAAACTGGGATCCTCTGTCAGACACAATATTCTCAGGAATGCCGTGTAAACGAACCACATTCTGAAGGAACACAGGAACCAGATCGGAAGAGGAAGGCAGCTTAGGCAAAGGCACCAAATGGACCATTTTTGAAAAGCGATCACATACCACCCAGATGACATACCCCGAGACACTGGGAGATCAGAAATGAAATCCATGGAAATATGTGTCCAAGGCCTCTTCGGGACAGGCAAGGGCAAGAGCAACCCGCTGGCACGAGAACAGCAAGGCTTAGCTCGAGCACAAGTCCCACAGGACTGCACAAATGACCGTACATCCCGTGACAAGGAAGGCCACCAAAATGACCTAGCCACCAGATCTCTGGTGCCAAAAATTCCCGGATGACCTGCCAACACCGAGGAATGAACCTCGGAAATGACTCTGCTGGTCCACTTATCAGGAACAAACAGTCTGTCAGGTGGACAAGAGTCAGGTCTACCAGCCTGAAATCTCTGCAACACACGTCGCAAATCAGGAGAAATGGCTGACAAGATAACTCCCTCTTTAAGAATACCAACAGGTTCTGTGACTCCAGGAGAGTCAGGCACAAAGCTCCTTGAAAGAGCATCAGCTTTCACATTCTTTGAACCTGGTAAATACGAGACCACAAAGTCAAAACGGGAGAAAAACAATGACCAGCGGGCCTGTCTAGGATTCAGGCGTTTAGCAGACTCGAGATACATCAAATTTTTGTGATCAGTCAAGACCACCACACGATGCTTAGCACCCTCGAGCCAATGACGCCACTCCTCAAATGCCCACTTCATGGCCAGTAACTCCCGATTGCCAACATCATAATTCCGCTCAGCAGGCGAAAACTTCCTAGAGAAGAAAGCACATGGTCTCATTACCGAGCAACCAGGGCCTCTCTGTGACAAAACGGCCCCTGCCCCAATCTCAGAAGCATCCACCTCGACCTGAAAAGGAAGTGAGACATCAGGCTGGCACAAAACAGGCGCCGAAGTAAACCGGCGCTTCAACTCCTGGAACGCCTCCACGGCTGCAGGAGCCCAGTTAGCAACATCAGAACCTTTCTTGGTCATATCCGTCAAAGGTTTAACAACGCTAGAAAAATTAGCGATAAAACGACAGTAGAAGTTAGCAAAACCCAAGAACTTCTGAAGACTCTTAACTGACGTGGGTTGAGTCCACTCATGAATAGCTCGGACCTTGACTGGGTCCATCTCCACAGCAGAAGGGGAAAAAATAAACCCCAAAAAGGGAACCTTCTGTACTCCAAAGAGACACTTTGAGCCTTTAACAAACAAGGCATTCTCACGCAAAACCTGAAACACCATCCTGACCTGCTCCACATGTGAGTCCCAATCTTCAGAGAAAACCAGAATATCATCCAGATAAACAATCATAAATTTATCCAGATACTTCCGGAAAATATCATGCATAAAGGACTGAAACACTGAGGGAGCATTAGAAAGCCCAAAAGGCATCACCAAGTATTCAAAATGACCTTCGGGCGTATTAAATGCAGTCTTCCATTCATCACCTTGCTTAATGTGCACAAGGTTGTACGCACCACGAAGATCTATCTTGGTGAACCACTTGGCACCTTTAATCCGGGCAAACAAGTCCGACAACAGAGGCAAAGGATACTGAAATTTTACAGTGATTTTATTCAGAAGCCGATAGTCAATACAAGGTCTCAAAGATCCGTCCTTCTTGGCCACAAAAAAGAATCCCGCACCAAGAGGGGAAGAGGATGGACGGATATGCCCCTTCTCCAGAGACTCCTTGATATACGAACGCATTGCGGCATGCTCAGGTACAGACAGATTAAATAATCTTCCCTTAGGAAATTTACTACCTGGAATCAAATCTATGGCGCAGTCACAGTCCCTATGAAGAGGCAGAGCACTGGATCTGGACTCGCTGAATACATCCTGATAATCAGACAAATACTCAGGAACTTCCGAAGGAGTAGAGGAAGCAATAGACACCGGCGGGGAATCAGCATGAATTCCCTGACAGCCCCAACTTGACACAGACATTGCCTTCCAATCCAAGACTGGATTGTGGGTCTGTAACCATGGCAGACCCAAAACGACCAAATCATGCATTTTATGCAGAACAAGAAAACGAATCACCTCCCGATGTTCAGGAGTCATGCACATGGTCACCTGCGTCCAAAACTGCGGTTTATTTTCCGCCAATGGCGTAGCATCAATACCTCTAAGAGGAATAGGATTTACTAACGGTTCAAGAACAAAACCACAGCGCTTGGCAAATGACAGATCCATAAGACTCAGGGCAGCACCTGAATCCACAAACGCCATAACAGGGTAAGAAGACAAAGAGCAAATTAAAGTCACAGACAAAATAAATTTAGGTTGCAAATTACCAATGGCGACAGGACTAACAACCCTTGTTAGGCGTTTAGAGCATGCTGATATAACATGTGTAGAATCACCACAGTAAAAACACAACCCATTCTGACGTCTATGATTTTTCCGTTCATTTCTAGTCTGAATTCTATCACATTGCATTAAATCAGGTGTTTGTTCAGACAACACCACCAGAGGATTAGCGGTTTTGCGCTCCCGCAAACGCCGGTCAATTTGAATAGCAAGCGCCATAGAATCATTCAGACTTGTAGGAATGGGGAAACCCACCATCACATTCTTAATGGCTTCAGAAAGGCCATTTCTGAAATTTGCGGCCAGAGCACACTCATTCCACTGAGTAAGCACAGACCATTTCCGAAATTTTTGGCAATACACTTCAGCTTCATCCTGACCCTGAGAAATAGCCAGCAAGGCTTTTTCTGCCTGAATTTCAAGATTGGGTTCCTCGTAAAGCAATCCGAGCGCCAGAAAAAACGCATCAATATTTGCCAATGCCGGATCTCCTGGCGCTAGCGAGAAAGCCCAATCCTGAGGGTCGCCCCGCAAAAAAGAAATAACAATTTTAACTTGCTGAGCTGAATCTCCAGATGAACGGGGTCTCAGAGAAAGAAACAATTTACAATTATTCTTGAAATTCCTAAACCTAAATCGGTCTCCAGAAAACAATTCCGGAATAGGTATTTTAGGTTCAGACATAGGACTACTGGTAACAAAATCTTGTATGCCCTGCACACGAGCTGCCAGCTGGTCTACACTTGTAATCAAGGTCTGGACATTCATGTCTGCAGCAAGCACAAGCCACTCAAAGGTAAAGGGGAGGAAGAGAGGAAAGAAAAAAAAAAAAAAAACTCAGAATTTCCTTTCTTATTATCCCACTTCTGCAATGCATTAAACATTCAATGTTGGCCTGGCATACTGTTATGACCCCAATGGCAGAGGGTCTCAGGAATAATTGCTAAGTCTGCAAACACAGAAAACCAGCTCATAGGGCAGTGGTAACTGGGCTGACCATATATCTAATCCTAGTACCACAAATACCAGCAGCCGGGGAACGTTCCTACGTTGATCCTAGACGTCTCGCGCCAGCCGGAGAACTACCTAACCCTAGAAGGGAAAAGAAAGACCTTTCTTGCCTCCAGAGGAAATACCCCAAAAAGTTGGATAGAAGCCCCCCACAAATAATAACGGTGAGGTAAGAGGAAAAGACAAACATAAGAATGAGCTAGGTATTTAGCAAAGAGAGGCCCACTAGCTAATAGCAGAATATAGAAAGATAACTTATATGGTCAGCAAAAATCCTATCAAAAATATCCACACTGGAAATTCAAGAACCCCCGAACCGTCTAACGGCCCGGGGGGAGAACACCAGCCCCCTAGAGCTTCCAGCAAGGTCAGGAATCACATTTAGTACAAGCTGGACAAAAATGAGAGCAAGCAAATAACCCAAAAAACAAAGAAGCAGGACTTAGCTTAATTTTGCACGAACCAGGACCAGCAGATAGGAGCAAACAGAATGTGTCTGATTACAACGATGCCAGGCACTGGACTAAGGTTCCAGGAGGTGTATATAGCAACACCCCTGAACTAACGACCCAGCTGGGTGCAAACTGAGGGAAGAAAATCCCAGAGTCATATCACTAGTAACCACAAGAGGGAGCCAAAAAGTCTAATTCACAACAGGGGGCGCTGTGTGTGTGCTTCAGGATGCGCTTGGAAGCATAATTATGATGGTGAATTAGGGACAGGCATTATTGTAAATGGCTGATATGTTTCACAGAGGTGTTCTGCGCTGTAAGCCTGTAGTATTGTTGTTCTGGGACCTGTAGTCCCACAAGTATTTGTATAGTTATAATGGGAGGCTTATAGGGCTAATTTGAAGAGCTGTGCGGGTTGAACTAGCCACACACACCTCCCACCTATGGGAGTGGTTACAGCTATGTAATATGACCAGGGTGTGGTTCAGAGTGTATGGATCTGTTTGGTCCATGTGCAAGGTCCTGGAAGAGGCCAGGTCTGTGTTGGAAGCTCCTGTGAGTGGAGACTTCCTGGAAGCACCTGGAGAGACCATGGACCTGCACGGTCGGTGTTGGATGCTCCTGTGAGTGGAGACTTCCTGGAAGCACCAGGAGAGACTGTGGACCTGCAGAGCCTGGGATGGCTTCTGTGTTGTCAAAGACAGGACTGACAAGGAGTCGGCGTGAGGAGCAGAGCTCCTGGAAGGTAACCTCGGACAAGGGGATTGTAATATACGGCAGAGAGGTTTATCTGCTGCATGAACAGACTGGTGGTCGTGATATGTTCATGGATGTAATGAAATGGACTATGCTATGTGGTTTATGCTGTATAAATAAACCAAATAGACTGTTTATGTGGAGAAACTGTGCCTCAGTGCTTGAATCCCATGCCAAGCGAGTGTCCCCCAACCCACTCAGGTAGCGCTATCACCACACAATCTATGGGGCTGTTCTCATGTCACATATTTTGCTCAGAACGAATGGTCAGTGCTAAGTCGTGTAGACATGTCCGAGTGTTGGATCAAAATCGACAGTGAAAGGCTATGGCTCAGTGAAAAAAATCTGACAGCACTCAAGTGCCATCCGTTTTTCACTGACTGTTATAAGAAGGTGAAAATGTTCTGACTGATATAAGTAGGTGAAATTTTCTTTTTTTCCTTATCAGTGAAGAAAACTTATGAAAATGTGATAACTATAATGGATGAAATTCGGTCTGTTTTTCTTGTACATCAAACATAAATTGGCATCTGATTGAGGCCTGAAGATATAGATGACATGACTAAATAAATAGTTTGGGGGTGCGGTTTGCGCTAACAGATTTCCCTGCTGTATCTCAATTTAAAAACTCTTTCCATAAAACTTATCTCAAATAAATGAGCTGTAATCTTCTGATCTGTTATTAAAATCCTATTTAGTCTTAGTTCTTGGCAATTCTGCAAAAATGGGCTAAAGAACGATATAGATGTGTTTACTCCTACCGATTCCACGGGTTATCCCCAAGTTCTTCCCGTTGTTATTTAACAACATAAGTAGGTAAAATTTCCATTTAACACCAAGGATGAAGGCCATATTGGTTAACATATATTTTTTCCAGTAAATATATCTTTAAAAATAACACCGCATATACTCAAGTATAAGGCTGCTTTCACACTAGCGTCGGCATGGGGCCGACGTGCCGACACGCGTTGTTAAAGAAATGCCCGACGTGGGCAGCGGAAGCATTCTTACGACGCTTCCGCTGCCCCATTGTAAGGTCTGGGGAGAAGGGGTGGAGTTTCAGCCGCGCATGCGCGGTCGAAAATGGCGGACTCGACGCACAAAAAAAGTTACATGTAACTTTTTTTGTGCCGACGGTCCTCCAAAACACGACGCAACCGTCGCACGACGGTTGCGACGTGTGGCGATACGTTGCAATGCGTCGGTAATGTAAGTGTATGGGGAAAAACGCATCCTGCAGACAACTTTGCAGGATGCGTTTTTTTCTCCTAAATGACACATTGCGACGTATTGCAAACGACGCTAGTGTGAAAATAGCCTAAGTCGACCCGAGTATAAGCCATTTTGCCATGGAAAACTGGGTACGCTTATTGACTCAAGTATAAGCATTGTATGTATTGTCCCGTCATCCCTGTCCTGCTATGCGTGGCTCCCCCATTGCTGTCCTGGTATGAATGCCTCCCTGTCCCTGTCTGCATGCCTCCCCTGTCCCTGTCATTGTATGCATGCCTCCCTCTTCCCTGTCCTGGTATGAATGCCTCCCCGTCCCTGCCCCTGTCTGCATGCCTTCCCCGTTCCATCCCTGTGTAGGGAGGTGGACTAGGCTAACGGTCCCTCTTGCGTGTCTGGGCTGGAACCATCGGGACTGTCACCATTATTCCGGGGGGAAGAGATTTCTGACTGGAGCAGTTCAGGACACCTGACTGGTGGGGGCGGGTCTGACCTATATAGTTCTGAGCGCAGAAAAACGGAACTTTTGGCGGGGAACCAGCATGTGAGTACAGAGACGGTTGACTCCCTCTCGACTGACCCACGCCAGCTATCCGTGCTGCTTTACCCGGGTAGCAAACTCGTCCAGACGGACGTAACACAGTACAGGGAGACCCCCACACCATACAGTGACCAGTACAGAGTGCCCATTATTGTTCCCCTGACTACCACGAAGGCTCCGCTGAGAGCTGGACTGTGTCTGCGGCTGTGACCGCTGAACTGTGTACTTCTCCTGTGGCCTCGACTACTGTACTGTTTTCTTCATCTGCTGAGCCATGGACCTGCACCCGTACAGCTTCTCCTGCCTGGACCAGGAGACCACGTGCAGAAGGAACTAGAAGATTCGCCACTGCACAGACAGTGCTTCACCTTTTTGCACTACCGGATCGGAGACATCTCGCGCCGCTTGCAGTGCCACCAAGGGATCTTCCAGCCACCTTCCCCCAAGGCTCAGAATATGATTTAAAAACCTTTGTTTTCTTCTGTACTTTCATTCCCCTGCATCAGTGCATTCATATATTATCCCCCCTGCTGTTATACTGTTGTTGGTAAAAGAACCTGTTAACCCTTGCTCTGTCTCCTGGGTGTCACTGCATCCTACGCACCTGCTAGCTTCCTACATTTGGCATAGTCAGCAGGATGCAGTCCAATAGCATGCAGGCGGAAGACCAAGCAGTTGGGGCAGCTGGGGATGGCCCCAGAACCAGCATCTCACTGGGGGCCATGCTAAGTAATTTGTCAAAATTCACAGGGAGCAACACTATGCTATGGAGCTGGACTGAACGCATTAGAGGCATGATGAGAATGCACCCCATTACTCCTGCGCTGGAGGCTGAGGTGGATATCGTGGTACTGGATGGGGAAGCCAGGGATTCAGTAATGTTGCGGACCCCCCGAGATCGAGATACCTTTAATAAGGTGTTGCAGATCTTGGAGGAGACTCACGGAGTCCCCACAGATGTAGGGGAACTGAGGACACATCTCTTTAGTAGAATGCAGAGGGAGGGGGAGACCGTACCCCAATACATGAATGCATTGCAGGAGTTACACACTGTGATTGCTAGAAAGGATGGTGTGGGAGTAGGGCCCACAGACATAATATTACGAGACCGCTTAGTGACTGGTTTACAAAACGTGCTAACAAAACAAGCCCTGCAAAAGCGTGTGTGGGTAAACCCGCAAATGACTATCCCTGAGGTAGGGAGTGAGGCACGCATGTGTGAACAGGAGAAGGGGGTGACAGTCTCGGTGGGGAAGGTCCAGAGCGTGGGGGTGTCTGTAAACGCCATTGTTGAACCCCAATGGGTGGAAGAACTCAGGAGAGAACTTGTGAGTGTGAAAGAAGAACTGGCTGACATAAAGAAGAAAGCGGAGGATACCAGTAATCTACGAAAGAGCAGGGAAGGCTCCAGAATGTTTCGCCGGCCGAGGCTCATCACTTGTTACAACTGCGGGGAGAGCGGACACATCACGTGGGAGTGCACCCGCCGAGGAAGAGTGATGTCTAGCCGCCCATTAAACTATAGTTCTCCAAGCCAGGGGGACACCACCCTGAGCCAGAACAGGTGAGGAAGAGAAGTGGAAGTCCCACAAGTTTAGTGTCAACATGCAACCTGATATGGGCAGAGATGAACAGACATGCAGTGCGATGCCTAGTAGACACAGGCTCGCAGGTAAAAATTATGCCAGAGGTTTACTTCCAGTGACATTTTCCCAGAGCGAAATGGCCTGAATGGGGCCCTGTGATAAAGTTAATGGCATCCAACCAACTGCCCATCCGGGTCACAGGGGTGGTATGGATGCAAGTGTCTATCTGTGGGAAAGACCTGGGACGGAAAGGTGTGATACTGACCCAGGGAGAAGGGAGTAATGGACCCATCGTCACCTTGGGGATGAACATGCTGAAGGAGTTCGGAAGCCTACTCATCAGGGAGCCCTCTAACGAGATTCTAAAACAGTGGGGCCCACATACCCCCAAAGAAGAATTTTTCAACAACTAGCCTGAGTGGCACAAGTACAGTAGTCTAGCTGCGAGGGAGGAGTGTTGGGAAAAGTGATTCTCCGTTTCTTCACCAAACTTGTTCTTCCACCAGGACAAACTGTCTCTGCCCCTTCGTGCCCGTGTTCCCTTGGAGGGGGTTGAAGTCCAAATTGAATCATCTTCTTCAGAACAACTACCTACGGGACTCCTAGTGGTGCATAGGTTAGCCATTGTACTAGAAGGGACTATTCCTGTACGGTGCATAAATTTAGGAAATCAGGACATTCCCAGAAGTGTGGTGGCTTGAGTAATGAATCCACCTGAAGAAATAATACACCCCAAGCAGTACAACTGGAAATACAAACTGGGGACCCTTGGACTGTGTCAGTAAACTCCATTTCCATTCCGGAACCTCATTACATCGAAGAGGGCCAGCCCGTACTGGAACAAATGCGGGCCGAATTGACCGAACTCACACACACCCAGGTACAACAGGTAGAAGCTATGTTGGGGAGGTATAAAGATGTTTTTGCTCTCCATGAAGATGATTTTGGCTGCACCACGGCCATTACACACGAAATACCAACTGGGAGCACAGTGCCTATTAGAGAGCGTTACCGACAAATTTCCCCACAGTTATACCAGGAAGTAAAGAGCATGTTGAACCAGATGTTACAGATGGGCGTCATTAGGGAGAGCCAGAGTCCATGGGCTACTCCAGTTGTGTTAGTGCGGAAGAAAGATGGCACCTTACTTTTTGTGTGGATTACCGAAAACTAAACGCCTGTACCGTGAGAGATTCCTACCCATTGCCCAGGATTGAAGAGTCCCTATCCGCTCTGGGAAAAGCCAGGTTCTTCTCCACATTGGACCTAGCCAGCGGCTACTGACAAGAACCCATGGGGTTTTGGGGTGCATAATACAGGGCGTGGCGACCCCTTAAGGTAGATACTCAGTATAGTTTTCAGCATTCCCCTTCTTCTTGCACTTTGATTCAATCTGGAACACTTTGCTATGTGATTAATCTTCTTACATTGACAGTGATGTGGCACATGGCGCTTTGGCTTATATATATGGCACATACTCTGTGTATATAAGGTTTGAGTATCTTTTGCACTGTAGCACTTTTTTATCTGCACTTTTTTATTTGTACTTCTGAGTGATCTACTTATATGTACCACGTGACTGCTGAGCACAGGAAGAGCTGCAGACAGGCGCTGACGGCTGGAACGAGATGCAGTACCATTACCGAGGATGCACAGGTAGGTGAGTAGGATGTGTGCGCCTGCTCCTGGCACCCGCTGCTCCGCCTGCTTTCTATACCGTGACTCAAGTATAAGCCGAGGGGGGCATTTTCAGCACAAAAAAATGTACTGAAAAACTTGGCTTATACATGAGTATATATGGTAAACACATTTTTAACAACTTTACATAGAAAAGATCAAGTAAATACATTTAGGGAATTTTTTTATTTTTTCAGTCAATATGGCCATGTGAGGGCTTGTTTTTTGCAGGACGAGTTGAACGACACCATTGGTTTTATCATATAGTACACTGGAAAGCAGTAAAAAAAATTCCACGTGCTGTAAAATTGCAAAAAAGTGCAATTCCACAATTGTTTTTGGAGTTTTTTATTTACCATGTTCACTATATGGTAAAACTGACATGGCAATACGATGCTCCAGTCAGTATGAGTACGCAGATAGTTTTTTTTAATTTGAATTGTTAAAACATTCTTTTTTTCGAGATTCAAAGCGTTTCCATTTTTCGCGATATGCTGCTGTGTGAGGACTTATTTTTTGTGCCCTAAGCTTATGTTTTCATTGATACCATTTTGCAGTAGTTACGATGTTTTGATCGCCTGTTACTGCTTTTTATTGAAATGTGGCGGCAAAAAAAAAAGTAATTCTGGCTTTTCGATTCTTTTTCATGTTACCCTGTTTACTGACCTGATTAATTTATTTTATACTTTGATAGATCTAACATTTCTGAACGCATCGATAACAAATATGTGTATTTTAAAAAAATGATTTTTTTTTCAATGGGGCAGAAGGGGGAGAGATTTGAACTTTTGGATTTAATTTATTTTTTTCATATTTTTAAATACGCTTTATTGTATTTGTCAGTCTTCTCAGGGAACCTGATGCTGCTATCATTCGATTGCTTGTGCTATACATACCAGTGCTAGCCTTCAGCAATGTAAAGCAGAAATACTGATCTCCTGTGAATACTGGCCACAAGACGATGTTCACAGGAGGATCGTAATGACAGGCACTGCGGTCATCAGAGATTGATAGCTGTATTTAACAGGTTAACAGCCACAGGCGGAGCTTCACTTCAACCGCATCTGTTAAAGGCTCATGATAGCTAATTAAATCAGCAATCACCTGTGGGGAAAGATGTGGGCTTTGCCTGCGAGCCACCATCAAATTTAGGTACACGACATATAAAGTAAATAAGTTATATGTCATGAAGGGCTTAAAAGGAGTTCTCCCCGCTCCTTCTCTCTCCATAATGACCTTTATACTCACTCATTATTAGCTTCAATCAGGGATCAGTCTATTGCTATTAATCTACATGTGTATATAGGGGAAAAAGGGTCCTGGGTTCAGATCCCACCAAGGAGAACATCTACAAGGAGTTTTTATGTTCTCCCTATGAATGCATGAGTTTCTTCCCACACTCCAAAGACATACTGATAGAGAATTTAGATTGTGAGCCCCAATGGGGAAAGTGATGATATTTGTAAAGCGCTGTAGAATTAATGGCGCTATATAAGTCAGTAAAATAAATAAGTATGAGACTAGAATAGCCCCGGTGGCTAGTGTGAAAATTGCAAGATTTATCTTTTATTTTTAATACAGACGATAATATTTAAAAAAAAAAAAAAAAAAATTACCAAAAATAATAGTGTACATTTAACAAATAAAAAATCTAATTTAAACAGTAGGTAATTTTCTGATGACACATTCCGGTCAACGATCCATAGCTTATCACAAGCATGTCCATTTTAGAATTAGTATGATCTACATAAAAAATGAAATTACTGTGTGATCATTGGAAACGGTCAACAAGCTTGTTGTCAGCAGTATCCTTATGTAAATCAGTTCCGCGTGTAAACTGCAATGTGCTTTTTTATGGTAAAACTGCAGCATTTTTGCTGAAATGTTTGAAAATTCCGTCATGACCACAACATAGCAATTCTGGCTATGCTTGATGGTTGTACTGTCATACTGCCTGATAATTTAATGCCTAATGATGGGACCTTATCAGCTCCACATCTGATCTTCACAAAATATTAAAAAAAATCTATTTTGGTAAAAATTTGCGTAAGCACTCTTGTTTAGGAATCATCTCTCTGGTTGGTGATTGGCAGGCATGCTCATGTTCCGGGTATTATTTAGGACCGGTGTAATGATCAGTATCATTTCCAATCTATTCATTTTTTTCCTTTGTGTAATTCCTGTGTGGCATGGCTCAGTCAGTAATGAAGTAGCACAGGGCAGAAAGTCTGACATTTCTTCCTCCCACAGTATTCGGCGGTTCTCTCTGTATATACTCATATATGACAGCTTTATGTCTCCCTCAGTGCTTTAGCATGAAAGTGTCGGGACTCGGGACGTGACTCTCTTACATATGACAGGAGACCTCCCATGTGTACGTCCCATATCCCACCAAAATGGTTCAATGATCTCTTTACGAGTATAGGTGCAGCTGTTACTCGATTTTAACTGTTGTCCTTTTATAACATAAACCCCTTTTGTTGTCTTTAAGACTGGCAGACGTCTTAAAAAAAAATCCCTGCTGATGGGTATACGTATGTGTTACCAGGTATGCCAATATTATTTCCATGAAACTTGAGTTCCCTGGCAGCTTTCCGTGAATCTCTGTAGGATACACTAAGCCTTAATATTGAATTTGAGCAATAAGAAAGTAAAGTTAAGAGTAAATCAAATACAAAAAATTCTCATTTGCGCTTGGAAATACGAGAAGCAATGGAATGAAACTGAAAGAGAGGAGACACAGATTAGATATTAGAAAACACTTTTTGGCAATGAGGGTGATCAATGAGAGGAACAAGCTGCCACGAGAGGTGGTGAGTTCTCCTTCAATGGAGGCTGGACGGACATCTGTCTGAGATGGTTTAGTGAATCCTGCATTGAGCAGGGGGTTGGATACGATGACCTTGGAGGTCCCTTCCAACTCTAACATTCTAGGATACTAGTCATATAGAGGATTAATATAACTATTCTGTGTTATTCTGGGCTGTTTTCCATGCAGAAGGTGTGAAGTAAGTACAGGATGACAGGTGAGAATGTCATCTTGGCCATTATATCTATCAAACCTTTTATCCAGGTTATTGGGGCTCATAAGTGTGTACGCAACATAAGCATAGATTGTATCCATTATATACCATCCAGTGTGTAGAAACCCCGATACATAAATCTGTACACTATATTACTGCGTCTGTTCACACTGGAATCCAACTTCAAAAGCTAAGAAAAGCCAACATGTCCTGTCCTATCATCATGAATCTTTTGGCATTTTCTCCCTGAACCATAGTGAGCCACAACTCAGTGTTGATGCCTTCAGAATTTCTGACTGTCTGACAATCCACAAAATGCTGGATAATCTGAATTTTATTCTTTGTCGGAGGAAGGCTATGCGTGGTTTTGATGGACAGCACTCATACCCATGTTATTCTATGGGTCTGATTTCTACCTCCGAAGGAGTAGTCCGAAGAGAAAAAAAAATGTTGGCATGTCTCATTTTGATCTGAGTGTTGGATCAATACTGGCAATGCAATTCTCAGGGTCCATGGAAAACATCGGGTCTCACTATGATGACGTCCGAGCGCCATCCGATTGTTAAGGATTGACTGAATAGAAAAGGTGAAGAAACAGTTTTTATTTCTCTCCACCTCTGAGAAAAACTGATCTCTCACTAATCAGACTCTGATCAACCTCTGCCCAGAGTTTTATCAGTATAATTGGACAATTTATCTAGGATGGAAAGAAAAGCGGTTGTGTGCATCTGCCCTTAAGGTACCGTCACATTAAGCGACGCTGCAGCGATATCGACAACGATGCCGATCGCTGCAGCGTCGCTGTGTGGTCGCTGGAGAGCTGTCACACAGACAGCTCTCCAGCGACCAACGATGCCGAAGTCCCCGGGTAACCAGGGTAAACATCGGGTTACTAAGCGCAGGGCCGCGCTTAGTAACCCGATGTTTACCCTGGTTACCATTGTAAATGTAAAATAAAAAAACACATACTCACATTCCGGTGCCTGCCTCCGCTTCCCTGCACTCTTCCTGCATCCTGTGTAAGCGCCGGCCAAAGCAGAGCGGTGACGTCACCGCTGTGCTCTGCTTTACGGCCGGCCGGCGCTGACACAGGATGCAGGAGGAGTGCAGGGAAGCGGAGGCAGGCACCGGAATGTGAGTATGTGTTTTTTTATTTTACATTTACAATGGTAACCAGGGTAAACATCGGGTTACTAAGTGCGGCCCTGCGCTTAGTAACCCGATATTTACCCTGGTTACCATTGTAAAACATTGCTGGCATCGTTGCTTTTGCTGTCAAACACGACGATACACGCCGATCTAACGACCAAATAAAGTTCTGGACTTTCAGCAACGACCAGCGATATCACAGCAGGATCCAGATCTCTGCTGCATGTCAAACACAACGATATCGCTATCCAGGACGCTGCAACGTCACGGATCGCTATCGTTATCGTTGCAAAGTCGCTTAGTGTGAAGGTACCTTTATAGTGATTAGCACATCTGTAACGTTTTACTTTTTTCATATAATTCTTTTTACATCTTTATTACCTCTGTTTATTTGTTGATATTAGTAAAATGAATACAATGTGCATCCCCGTACATTACAAATAACAGAACGAGTAACAGAATCCTAATAAATGTGTAATACAATGTCCATATTAATGGTAACAATGATGCCAGCAGTTCTCCTGCCTCTTGGGTAACTAACCCATTCTTAGAAACAATAAAGGTACTTTAAAGGTTACAGAAAATCAAAGCAGTAACCTTCCTCTTCTGGTGAAGACATTAATTTGATGCGTTCCTAGGTTCCTCTTTTTATGCCTACCTGCCATCATTATCTCTCATAGACCAACAGCTATTGTAGGTTTAGCTATGGGTGGGTTACTCTTAATGCCGCTGCTTATACGCACTCCGCTAGTGTAATTTTACAATACGAGTTGTCCTATCTTGGCTGTCATTCAGTTTTTCATGACCTTGTTTGTCACTTTCAGAATACCTCCATGCTACTGTGTCTGAGATGTTTCTTTTACCATGCAGTTTTGCTCAGCTGATTTCTTGGGAATTATTTTGATGCAATCTTTATTGTATAGTTAATTATTCTCCAGTTATTGCAAATCTATGATCTTTTTTGAAATATATAAGGGTTCATAACCTTATTTTGCTCCCTTTTCTCACAAACACCATATTACAGGGTTTCAATGCCAAATTCACTCTCCTTTAGAAGCTCCTTTCAACTGCTGCTCCACAGTATCCATACAGTATAATAATAGGAATCTGTCAGCAGGATGTAGTTACTTGGCTGCTTGTTGTAGTTTTAATAATATCAAAACTTTATCAGCAGGAAATCATCAATTACAAGACTGGTTTACTTATGCCATACAGTCCTTCTGTTGTGTGTAACCCCACCACTAATTGGCAGCTTTCTGCCTATGCACGGTGATGGCGGGGTTATACAGGGCTCAGCCTTCATAGAACTGCTACATCTGCGGCAGAGACAACAGTGATTCTAGCAAAATTGCAGAAAGTGACACATTGGAATCAGAGTCTCTGCCCATACATCATGCTGCTCTCAGATTAAATAGCACAAAAATAGTGATATGGGCTTCCCATCTTTGAGACTCTTTGAGCTCAACTTATTACTCAGACAGGGATATTCCAGTACACATACTGTGTGAATGTAGGGAATGGATTCTTCCTCAGCAGCACTTGTAGGAAGCTTCAAAAGAAACATGGGCATTGAATCAGCACTGCTGGATAGTGTTTGGAAGAGAAGTGGCAAAATAACGTAAAAATGTATATTACAAAAAATCATAACTTTTCAATACCTTCAGGATAATGAAATAAAGAAAAATATTTGCTGTAGTTACTCTTGAAATGTTTTAATGCATTCAAGGATAAATTGGTTACTTACTAAATGGGGAGCATACATTCAGTGCTGACATACAGAGCCAGAAATACTCCATATGCCGCTATACTATGTGCTGATATATGACAATCATGACGATAACACTAAAAAAGAAAAAATAATAGTATATGGGACTATTATTCAAAGGACTATTATTTGGGATTATTCAAAGTTGGAAATATATACTGAGAAGTCGGGAGTCGGGTCTGAATGATACAACACAATTTTCTAGACACATAAAAGGTTTTTTTTTCTACAATAGATCAAGCCATTTTCCACTAAGTCCCCTGAGTGTCTGCTAGAGGATTATACATTTTTGGAAGTACTTATAGTTATTCTCTGACAGAAATGCCATTACTGCAAGTGCTTCACTTGATGAACACTCTTGAAGAATAGGCAAAAAAAAATATTTCTGGAGCAGCAAAGTAACTTCATGGTATATTAGCTAAAAGTCTTTAAAGTATAAGAACTTTAAAAAACCACTTCAGGGATGCAGCAGAAATGATTCTGGATCTTGCTCCTGGGCACTGATTGTGGAGAAAACGCTGATCTTTATCAGGATTAATGCTTCGATTGTTGATACAACTCAAGATGCATACATCCCGGCATACCTTGCCTCTCTAGCATGCTCGTCAGCTAAGCCCTAAGACATTCCTTTCCTTAATTATTAATTGTCCTACTTTAAAGCGCATCTGTCGCTTAAATAAGCTGCTCTATGAAAGGAAAGATTATTATAGGTATAAGTACACATTCTCATTAGGAAAAATATTACAGAAATATACTGTGGCTGGGGCATTAAAGGGAACCTGTCACAAGAAAAATAACTATATTAACCTGCAGATATGGGGTTAGTCTGCAGGTTAAAGGATACCTGTCACCTGAATTTGGCGGGCCCTTTTTTCGGTCCAATGGGCGGTGTTTTCGGGTGTTTTATTTACCCCTTCCTTTCCCGCTGGGCGCACGCTGGCCGCAATATTGGCTTGAAGTTGATTCGCTTTCCTCCGTAGAATACGCCTGTGCAAAGCAATCTTGCCTTGCGCACGCGCAGTATGCTTTGCCCAACTGCGGGCAAAGCTGAAAAGCATTAGTGCGCATGCGCTGGCGCACTATGTCCCGGAAGTATTTTGCTGTGTTCCGGGACATAGTGCGCCGGTGCATGCGCACTAATGCTTTTCGGCTTTGCCCGCAGTTGGGCAAAGCATACTGCGCGTGCGCGAGGCAAGATTGCTTTGCACAGGCGTGTTCTATGGAGGAAAGCGAATCAACTTCAAGACAATATTGCGGCCAGCGTGCGGCCAGTGTGCGGCCAGCGAGAAAGGAAGGGGTGAATAAAACACCCAAAAACACCACCCATCGGACCAAAAAAAGGGCCTGCCAAATTCAGGTGACAGGTTCCTTTTAATAGCGTTCTGAACCTGTCCGGTGAGAGTACCATTGCCGGGAGGAAATAAACTTTATTCCTATCGGTAGATTTCAGCTTCCAGTCATAAGTGTGGTACCGCCCTGGTTTCAGTTACAGCTCAGTGTATTGAGAGCGGTGGCTGTAACCCCCTGCACCGACTGAAAGCAGAGCTGGCTGTCAGTCATTGATGGGGCAGCAATCACAGCCACCGCTCTCTATGTACAGAACGGTGACTGAACCCGCACCAGCACCACCCCTATGATTGGAAGCCGAACGCTGGTGGGAGGAATGAAGTTAATTTACTCCTGGCATTGGGGCTCTCAGTTTAGGCACCAGGCAGGTTCAGAACCCTATTAACCTTCAGATTAACCCTATATTTGCAGGTTAATATTTTTTCACGTGACAGAATCCCTTAAAGCGGCTAAAGGAGTTTGGCTAGGGTTGGTCAGGAAACCTAAACACAGTGGCATTAAATTCCCAAAATGAGTGTTCTTCGCCTCTTTTAAAGGACACGAGACGTTTGCTGCTCACTATTCATGGGTCTTTTACGATAGTTTTTTATTTACTACTGAGCATTTTATTCTTTTAAAAAAACAGCAAATTTTATGAAACAAGTCGAATACGAAGATTGAAAAAGTACTAAAGAGGGAGAAGTAGAACATATATAATTAGACTGCATGGGACAGGTGACAGGCTGCAAGTCATTAGTGTTGAATCAGATAGCAACATTTGGCCAGCAGTGTTGCTTTCCAGTTCTGGGGTCCGGTTCTAAATGAAGGGCAATATCTGCATGGAGTATGCATATTCTCTCCATGTATGTGTGGGTTTTATCTGGGTGCTCAGATTTCCACCTACACTCCAAAAACATACTGATTGCAGATGATCAATTCGCATGACCCAGTCCAGTGGTCACATCTGTAATCTGTAGCTGCTGGATGGGAGCCCTGAGAATCGCCTCTTACCTGATGGCATCCGTGGCTCCTCTTTGACTAGCTTGGAGTGACGTCACTGGCGCAGTGTGATGCACATGTGCGGTCGCCCCAGGCCAGTTAATCAAAAGAAGAGCTATCTCCGAGAGCTGCTACTGTACAGGCGTGGGCGGCTCCATCTTGGAGGAGGCTTTTTTTTTCTTCTCCAGTAAGAAGGCGCTGCTGGCGCATGCACAGTAGCAGCTATCAGATCACAGCTATATACACCGATATATAGAGCGGTGGGCACCATTTTCAAATTGATTTTTTTCTAGCTGAGTAACATGAAGAACATGTAGTATTGGCACATGAAACATGTGATCATGCTGTCGCACTGGTGCCATGGCTGGCGCCTGCCTGCAGAAGGTTTTTTTTCAGTATGTACAGATATTCATTATGTAAACTAGGGGTCGGTCAGTGAGGGAGGGATCAGGGACCTGTCAGCAGTCTGTATTATAATTACCTAATCAGAGCACCACATGAAGACCCCCACAGGCCGCCCCGGAGCACGAGCATATCATTAACTCAAAACTGAAAATAAAGATTAATCAACAACCACAAGACGGATTTCATCAACCCAGATATCATTCTAATCAGTATAATGGCGCCGACCTGACAGTGTCTGTAGGTTACTGTGCACAACCCTGCTGACAGCTTCCCTTTAATGGAGGATTTCTGTGTGTTCATGATTTAGCAATCTACTTTGATCCCACTCTGAGAAGTATCAGGAGAATTAAGGTTTTACTGTGTACACCATTTGTCTATGTATGCGAGTCTTTGCACTTTGTGGTTTGCGCGTATTTTTGTTGTTTTAATAATTCCAATAAAAGTTATTTTTTAGCCCAATCACTAGTGTTGAGCATTCCGATACCGCAAGTATCGGGTATCGGCCGATACTTGCGGTATCGGAATTCCGATACCGGGATTCCGATACTTGCCGCGTATCGGATACCGGAATCGGAAGTTCCCAGATTCAAAATGCACAAATTCAGCCAATGAGAATGATTTCAAGTGTGGGCACATCCTGTTCAGCATGGAGGGCATGAAACTACTGGCAAGGCTGTGATTGGCTGCTGAAATGATGTCATGATGCAGTTTAAAAGTCGCTGGCGCCATTTTGCGATCACTCTGCTGTGAATTCAGTTAGTGACAGGAGGCTGTTTGCTGACTGAGGGCCAGTTTAGAGATAGCGATTTGCTTCTTTGTGCTTTCCAAAGGCTAATTTAGCAACCGCTGTGTTCACCTACTATTCACCTTGCTTTTGCCTTGTAGCGCTGTTTTCACAGCGATCTGCAAGGTCTGTGTGTGTGTGTGTGTGTGTGTGTGAGTGCAGCCCACTCTCTAGTCTGAGTGCAGCCACATAGGCCATCCATAGCTGGTTGTATTCAGTTCAGGGAGGGTGGTTCATTGCCTCATACTGTTCTTTTTTTTTTTTTTTTCCAAGTAGTGTAGTCTGCTGCTAATTTTTAACAAAAAATCCTATTAGTGTCTTTCCACCCGTCTCCAGCTAATTTGTGGAAAAACACTACATAGGATAACGTAGAGGAGGGTTTTTGGGCCTTGCAGCGCCGTTTACGGCTGTCTGCACGGTCTCCGTGTGACTGCAGCTCGCCCTGTAGTCTGTGAGCAGCCATAGCCTGGTTGTCTCCAGCTCAGGGTTCTTCACTGCGTCATACCGCAAAATCAATTTTCATTTTGTTTTAAGTAGTGCAGGCTGCTGCACATTTTTTCAAAAAATTCCTATTAGTGTCTTTCCACCCGTCTCCAGCTAACTTGTGGAAAAACACTACATAGGATAACGTAGAGGAGGGTTTTTGGGCCTTGCAGCGCCGTTTACGTCTGTCTGCACGGTCTCCGTGTGACTGCAGCTCTCTCTGTTGTCAGTTCAGCCCCCAAAAAATAAATAAATAATAAAGTTCACCAAACACACCAGTGACACCACTTTACATTTCTGTAGGCCACATTAGCTCATATTAAAGTCTAGTCCACACTTTAGAAAATTAGTGTTTCTTATACCTGTTAGGAGGAGTTGTTCAGGAATAAGCACACAAAGCCGTTAGTACTTTTCTGCTTATCTTTATCAGTCACCCAAGATGAAGAAGGCAGTGAGTAAGGCACGTGGGTGTGGGCATGGGCGCGGAGCAGGGAGGGGACGTGGGGATTCTGTGCCCGCTGCGGGCACCGGTGACTCATCAGCACCCACTTTCACAAGGGAACAGTCATTCATGCGCAGCTTTGTCGCAGAGCGCTGTACACCGCTGCTGCGTGAAGACCAAATTGAAGCCGTTGTCGGATGGATGGCAGCTAATGCATCAACTTCAATTAGTGCCACATCCTCTCAGACACAGAGCACTGGAGAGCAGCCATCTGTCTCTTCACCACCTGCCAAATTGCCCAGGCAGACAGAGAGCCCAGGACAGGAGCCGTCTCTACTTCTGTTCTCTGAATCTCTTGGCTTGGAAACAGGGGGCCGGCCAAGCAGCATTGGAGAAATGGAAGAAGAGGCAGGGTGCAGTGATGCCCAACAGCTTTTTCTCTCTTCCTCTGAAGAGGCGGGTGGGCCAGTGGTTCCGGTCACCACATCGCAGGCCGCATCAGCTGATGATGACACTCAGGTGCCACTTACTGGTGCGTGCTCTGCTGCTGAGACTACCCAGGAGGAGCAGTTGGGGGCAGAGGGTAGTGTAGATGATGAGGTCCTTGACCCATCTTGGCGTGAGGGACAGGAAGGTGGTGGGAGCAGCTCTGAGGAAGAGATTCGTGTTGCCTCTTCCTCCAGCTCACACGCAGCTGGTTCGGCTTCCTCCCAGGATCGCCGTGGAAGAACCTCTGGCCCTGTTGTCCAGAGACCCGCTGTAATTCCACCCGCAGC